>NC_138882.1:195462168-196071168 GCF_965194825.1 Balaenoptera physalus | reverse complement strand
CTCTGCTGAAGGACCAGGGTCTGGGGGGTCAGGACCCCCATCACAACCCAGTCACCTCAGAAGAGGTGGCTACACCCTGGGGCAGGCCCCGCTCCGTGACTGCAGTGGTCACTGGTGGCCTGGGCACCACACCCCCGCAGCCTGGCCACTCCCTGTGGCTCGGCCAGCGTCCCAGGTACGACAGGATGCCTGGCAGCAGGAACAGGCGGGGGAGCAGAGCGTCTCCCGTGTCTGCACCTGAGGACCAGGTGGTGTGGAGGGCACGTCTGTCTGCCTGCAGTGTCTGCAGTCCCCTCCAAGACCGATGTCCTAGAAGAGCCACCAGGGACGGTGCAAGGGGACCTCACATGCCCTCCCACCTTGGAGAACTGCACGTCCTGAGCTCCCAGGGACCAAGGGGCCGGGGGGCCTCTAAGCAAGGCAACAGGTTAAGACGTGGGCTTCCCTGGTGGCACAGTGGTTAAGAATCCGCCTGCCAATACAGGGGACACGGGTTCGGGCCCTGGTCCGGGAGGATCCCACATGCTGCAGAGCAACTAAGCCCGTGAGCCACAGCTACTGAGCCTGCGCTCTAGAGTCCGTGAGCCACAACTACTGAGCCCACGTGCCACAACTACTGAAGCCCGCATGCCTAGAGCCTGTGCTCTGCAACGAGAAGCCACCGCAATGAGAGGCCTGTGCACTGCGAGGAAGACTGGCCCCCGCTCGCCGCAACCAGAAAAAACGAAAGCCCACACGCAGCAACAAAGACCCAACGCAGCCAAAACTAACTAACTAACTAAATTAATTAAAAAAAAAAAAAAAAAGGGTTAAGACGTGCAGCCCATTCAGAGGCACGTGGGGGCCCACGCCAAGTCTTTTGAATCAACCCCAGACCCTGACTTCAAAGCCGGCCGAGCTTCCATACCGTCCGGGGTCCTGCTCCGTGACCAGCGCTGGGTCCCGGGACAGAGCTCTTGGCTGGGGTGGAGCCTGCCCTTGACTGTGGATGTGGCCCTGCCGTGGCCAGCATCGGTGGTTGGGTCTGCGCTGGGAATGGCTCCGATGGCGCCCCCGTGTCCCCCCCAGGACTGGTCCGGTGAGCCGAGAGACTTACCAAAGCTCGGCCGCCCGGGCGTCCCTGTGCTCCTGTTCATGGGGAAGTGTGCGCCCCGGGCAGCGACTGCGGGCGAGCAGAGCAGTCAGTGCGGCTGGCTCCACAGGCCGCCCAGACCCACGTGAGGTCCTGGACCAGGCACGGGGGCCCCGCGGAGGACCCCTGGGGAGCCAGAGACGCAGCCCAAATGGGCCGGAAATGAGACAGGGAGGCGGCCGTGGGGGCAGAGCAGCCCCCACCCCACAGCTGTCCTGAGGGGCAAGAGGACTCGGGGAGAGGGCTCCTGGTTGGTGTCCACCGAGGGACAGTGGCCCAGGTGTGGGGACAACCACGAGAACTCCCACCCTTTCCTCCAGGACTTGCAGGTGTGGACCCTTGGTGAGAAGCAGGCAGGGGGAGGGGCGGGGGGACGTACAGCCTCTGCACTCGGAGCTGTTGTGAGTTCCGTTCCTGCAGCGGATGCAGCTGACGGTCCCGTCCTCGGCCCGGTGCCCGTAGCAGCCTGTGGCGGGAGACAGGAGGCTCGGCTCAAAGCAAGCCCACGCCAGCCGGCTGCCTTCGGGGAGCGCTATGCTTTGAGTCTGTAAAACCACATTTATTCCAGGACGCTAGTTCACCCACTCTGGAAGCTTGGATGGATTTCAGAACAAGAACCGCTGCCGCGGGAACCGCAGCCAGCCCTTTCTCGCACAGGGATTCCCACCGGCCCCTTGCCAGATGTCTCGGAAAGGGTTTCAGAGGCCCGGATGGGGACCCGAAATCGACAGGTGCCGAGTATACACGCTGGAGGGGACCAGAGGCGAGCCCCACCTCCCACGTCCACCAGGGGCTGCAGCGCACTCCCGCTCGGCCGCCACGAGGGACGAGGTCCGTCTGCGCCAGTGAGCTGCTGCCCGCCCCCGCCCCCGGGCGGCCCAAGCACATTCGAACCGCATTCCTGCCCTGACCAACGCCGCGGCCAGTGGCCTCCCCACAGCCTGCGGCCCGCCCTGCAGCTGGGAGTGGTCCAGCTCTTGCCAGCCAGCGGTCTGCGGACAGCCCACCTTGCCAACTGCGCCCTTTAAGGGCAGAAATTGTGTCTTACACCTTTATTTCTTCTTAACACCCCGGCACGTAGCACAGGCTGAGAGAACGCACTGGAGAAATACTGGTTGCAGGTGCTGGAGGCCAGCACAGACTTGACCAGCACGCAGTCTACACACAAACGGGCCCCTCAGAGGAAGGCCTTCCTGCTGTGACGCCAAGCAGATGGCAGGGCCTGAAGAGTGACGGGGGCAGACGGGCGGAGCGCCGGGCCAGGAGGCCACGTCAGACCCAACGTGGAATCGTACAGTATCAGGAACAGGCCTTCGTTTCTCGTAAGAACAGGGCTTCTCTTCTGAAGTAGCTGGGCTCCTTCCCTTCACTCGGCATTTCTTGGGAGGGGCTGACCTCTGGGGGGCTGCTCGAGGAGGCCTAGGAACATGGGGTCCTGGGTAACAGACCTGTCGCCAAGGCAACGATTCTCCCGAGAGCTCCCTCCGCCAGCCCCAAGGTACCTGGGCTCCTTGGTAAAGCTGCCAGGGCTGCTGGCCACAAGGAGGCCCTGCGCTGTGTGCAGGGACAAAGCACAGCTGGGGGCCAGGACCAATGACCAGATTTAAGGAGCGAAGGTTGACCTTGCTGAGCCTTAAAGCCCCTTGAAAAACAGCCCAGGGCCTGGCTCACTGGGTTCCCTGCCTTACCCAGTGAGTAAGGAAGGTCACCGCCTGGCAGGGCCAGGAACCTCAGCATGTGGGGACCTCAAGAAAAGAGGAATTCACCCAAACCTAGAGGTACTGCAGGCAGAGTCTGGTGCTGAGTCCTTGGCTTGGCTTCCTGGACTCGAGAGGCCCTGTGAAAAGGCCAGCAAAGCAGACTTAAGAAGAGCCTCTGTGGTCAGTCACTGTTGTGGCTAAATTCCCTTAAACAATCAGGCCAAGTTTGGGGAGGCTGGACTTATTCTTAAGACAACAAGTGTCACTGTGACTCTGTCTGGTAGAAAGGGGCCGGCGGTGGAGAGAAGCAACCGTTCAGTAGGAAACTGCGATCCGTCCGTCGGAGCAGATTCCAGTCCTGCCCACCGTCCTCGAGGCCCAGCCGCCTGTGAACCGGACCGGACACTGAAACCTCCCCGCCTCCCCCGCTGTCGAGCTCTGACTCTCCACACTAACGTTTCCGCTTCTCTCCCACCCTTCTGACTTGGAATCACAAGAACCAAAACTGCCGTTTCCCAAAGCCCTGCAAACTGATGTGAACTTCAGGCCGTCACCTCGACAGGTCGTGGCAACGGCGGGCCACTGGGAAAGTTCCTGCGTCGAGGGTCTCCATGCTGTCCCCTCCCCACCTACTGCCCACACGCAGAGGCCTCACTGGTGGGGGCCCACCCACAATCCTCTTCCTCAACTGAGTCTGACGGGGCGGCCTGTCCCAGGACTGAGGGCCAGTGAGACACGGGAGCTGCTGCTTATCTAGTTCTTTTCTGCTTGCTCCATCCGTTTCCTCTCCCCTTTGCCGACCTCCTATCCCACAACTTCTAACCCAAATCTCTCCACAGCTACCAACTTGGCTTTTAATATGTGAAACTTTCCAAAGGTAAAGTTTCAAGTGGGGAGGAGACAAACCCCATATGGGAGCTGCCCCCCGCCCCCCAACCAGGAGAAGATGGGAGTCGGGCGACCATATTACAATCATCCCCGGCCTCCTTCAGCTGCCCCAGTGTTTCAGCCACTTGCCCACAATCGCCTCCTTGTTCAACCTGATGTGTAAGTGCTGAGATTCTGCCACTTACTTGGGACTCCATTTCCTCCCGTGTCCCGTAAAACTTGTACACATTTCTGGACTTTGCTGCTCCTGTCTTATGTCAGCTTGTCTCAGGCCAGCTGAAACTCCCTGCGAGGGAAGAGGCAGTCCTACCTGCCCCCACCCCGCAGGCCTGGAGCCACCGTGTCCTCCTGGGGTCCTGCCCCCACCTCCAGGACGAGGCCCCATCACCCTCGCTGCCTCCGCCCACCCCTCTGGCCCCTCCTTCCCGAGGCCATCTAGGCTGGCTCATGCCAAAGCTCACCTGGGCCACACAGGCTAGTGCCTGGGCAGGTGGCGTTGGTGTCCACCACGTCCACACAACACTTGGGCTGCTGGCCCTAGAGGGGAGATAGTGGTGAGTTTCCAGACCCTGCGGCCGGGCAGCCTGTGTGGGCCAGGCCCAGGGCGGTATCTGCAGAGGGGCTCCCAGCAAGCTCACCCCAACACCTGGGGCTCTGGCCTCTTGTAGTCAGCGTCCGGTGACTGTGCCCCGCTGACCCAGAGCAAGGTGAGGACGCACGGCCACACCGCACGGACGCTCCCCGGGACAGCACCTGGCGTCCGGCGAGCGTTTGGTGACTGAGCCAACAACCGAAGTGTTGGGCTGGCACCTGCCAGGGCACATTCCGCGGCACCTGGACTCCCAAAGGCAGGAAGGAGACCCCCTCGGGGGATCCCTCGGGGCCCACCCAGAGATTCTGTTGGGGGTGGGCTAGAGCGGCCTGGTGGGCAGGGGGTGGTCCTCTCCTCCACTGCCCGCCCACCCTCCCCTTGGGGCCTCCCTGCAGCCCTTTCTTTTCTCACGGGGGTCTCCTGGGTCACGGGAAGAGCTGCCATCTTCGCCTTGTGGGCCACAGGTGGGCACAGGGCAGGCATTTCAACCGTGAAGTTATTTATATTAGTCGCCACTTGCAGCTGGTGGCTTTGAAAATCAAAAGATGAAGCTGCTAAGAAAGGAAGCACATGTGTTTCTGGGCAGTGGTGAAACAGGAAGATAAATCCAGGCCCCCTTGGCCTCCCTAGTGAGAGCCTGTGCAGCCCTCACAGTGTGTCTGCCCGTGCTCCCGACCAAACAGCCCACATTCCTGGACGCTTCTGTGATGCTTCTGCAATTCTACAGACACCTGCATCGGGGTTTCCAGCTTGGCCCGCACAGACGAAAGGTCTGGCCCAGAGCAGCAGGGTGGGGAAGAGGCAAACACGCCGGCCAGGCCCACGTGCAGGAGTGGGCGGTGTGGGCGCTGCATTCACACACCAGACGGCGGCGTCCGGGGCAGCTCTGTTCCGTGCGTTCATCCCGGCCGAGCTGGCTTCCCAGGACTGGCACACTGTGATTTGCAAGGGGCACCTCAGGGCGACTGAGGAATGGTGGGCGCCTCCCGGACACCAGCGGGCCGAGGCCAAGCCCGAGAGGGATGCCTGGGCGCCCCGCCCCACCCAACCCGGCAGGGGCCGAGCGGCTGGACGGCTCGCCATCCTGCAGGACGAGCAGCTGGGTGTGTGCAGACATGGCCGGGCACCTCCAGAAACCACAGCCTGGCACACCTGTGTCGCCGGCTTGGGAGAGCCACGACCTGGCCGAGTCTGAGCCTGAAGTGGGCGTCTCTGTCCGCCCCACTAGCTGTGGCCAGTGCCAGTGGGGGCAGCTCTGTGGAGGCCCTATTTCAGCTCCAGAAAGAGGTCTAGTTGGGCAGAGGGAAAGGAGGTTCTAGCAGGCAGAGTGGAGCCGGTGCCGGGGGTGGGGCTGTGCGTCTGCTGCCCGCCCCGAGGCACAGGCCCCTCTGACCCTGACAGTGGGCACGGTCAGCATCTCGGGGGCCGGGACGAGGGTGGCGCCTAAAGGTGGAAGGGAGAGCCCCTGGGAGAAGAGCCCACGGGCCACATGACAGGTGCTCACCGCACTTCCTGAGGATCTACTGGCAACTTCCACCAGGAGGCTGGCCAGGAGGACGGCGCGCTGGAGCGCCATGTCCCGGAGCTCAGGGTCTGCGAGAGAGAGGGGTGCTGTGTGGCCACAGGCGACGCCTGGCAGGGCAGGGCACCGGGCCGGGGCCAGGGCGTAGGATGCTTACCTGGCCCTCCTGGAGCCCGGCAGACCCTCGGTCCGGGGCCTGCAAATCGAGGTGGACAGGTGAGGCCGTGCTGCTGGTCAAGCGCAGCCAAACCACGCCTGGGGCTCGGGGTCCAACTGGACTTTTCATCAGGAACCCCCACGGCTCAGCCCACCCGGATCAGGAGCTGACGGACGCACTCCCTCCTCCGCCAGTTTTCCACCGTTCGCTGCTGCTTCCCGGAAGGAGGACTGAGCAGAGGGGGTCTGGGTGAGCCAGTCCTGCCCCAGAGCTCGGACGGCCCTCCCACCCGCCATCTCATCCTGTCCTCATAAGACCCGAATTCGATTTCCAGTATTTTCACCCACAGACGGAATGGCAAAGGTGCCTCTGGGGCGGCCAGGCTGGTCAGGGGCCCTCGGTCTTACAGTTTTGTGCCCTTTGCCCTGTTGTCATCACGGAAGGGTGTGTGAAAAACATCCAGCTGGGGCAATAAAAGCCGTGACACAGGCAGTACCGGGTGCAGATGCTTCTGGCGGGGTGACGGACCCAGAGAGCAAACAGACAAACTACGACCACTGGCTGCAAGTGGACTTCCTAACACGAAAACCACACGAAACGCGACAGCCCACGCGATTCGGTGCTCACGGTGCCACGTTTCTAACGTAACCGGGGAAACACACCAGCCTGCACAAGCCCGGAAGTAAATTGTTCGTCGGGTTTTTATTCTGAAAGGTGGGAACCACAATTATAATCTGTCCCAAACACACAAAAGTCACCTCTAAAAAGACTTTTTTCTTAACAGAAACAGCTGCAAGGTGGAGCTGCGCGTGAGGGGGACTGGTTCAGGCTCCAGAGAGGGCGCACTTGGGGCTGGGGGACGAGAAGCCCCTCCGCCCACTGGCCCAGGGCCTGGGGGTCCCGGGCTGGGGTCTGGCCTGCCATTCGCTCTGTGCTGGCTTCAGTCCAGGCTGATGGAGCGGACGCCGCCCCTCCCCACCCCACGTCAAGTCCCCCCATTAAAAACACCTGCTCTTCCCTGCGGCACCATCCCCTTTCTAGAAGGTGAAATCCCCTCAGTTGGCAACTACTGGTGTCACATGTCACAGCCGCATTGACACCTTTGATTCAGGAATCAGGTCTCAGTGGACACCTCTGTCTGCTACTCAGTGGACACGACTGAGTAGTGTCCACACCGTGCGGCCCCTCCACGGCCCCCGCCCGCCCGGCCAAGCCCTGCCGCTGCACGTGGACTGTGTCTTCTGGAATTTCAGGAGAACGGACCACACTGTCCGCGCACCTTGGGTCGGGCTCCTGCCCTTCCGCACGGCCACAGCGATCTTCAGATTCCTCCGTACTTTGCCCTCTCGTGGCTGAGTGGCATCCACTGCGAGGACACTTCCCCTGCCCACTGCCTGCTGATGGCCATGTGGCTGTTTCCACATTTTGGTGGCTAACGCTGCTGGGGACGTTCGTGGGCCCGTTCCTGCATGGTCGCTTGCTTTCCTTCCTCTTGGGTAAATACTTGGAAGCACCGGGTCAAGGGAACTCGCTGGGAAGCTGCCCTGCTGTTCTCGGGCAGCGGCTCCGTGTGCAGCCCCAGCTGCCCTGGGCGGCTCACCTGCTCTGGCCCTGCCAGCTAGTGGCCTCGCACCGGTGGGCGGGCAGCGGTTCTCCTGCTGTTCCAACCTGCGTTTCCCTGGTAACCAGCGATAGTCAGCACCTCTGTCCTGCTTGTCAGCCATTCACACATCTTACATCTCTCATAACGTGTCTATTCACATCTTGGGGCCACATTGTTCGGCTGGGTCATCTGCCTATTATTATGTGCTAACTCTTCATGTATTTTGTCAGATATATGTACTGTAAATATTTTCTCCCATTTTGTGACTTGTGTTTTCATTTTCTAATGGGTATCTTTAGAAGAACAAATGTTTTCATTTTGATAAAATCGAATGCATCCATTTTTTCTTTTATGGTTCTTGCTTTTTGCGTCCTAAGAAATCTCTGCCTTGATCTCAGGGTCATAAGGATTTCCTGTGTTTTCTTTGAGTTACTTTTGTGTCATGGTGTGAAGTAAAGATCAAGTTCATTTTTCTTCCCTATGTATATCCAGTTGTTGTAGCACCATGTGTTAAAAAGACTTTCCTTTTCATGTTAAATTATCTTGACATCTTTGTTGAAAATCAGTTGTCTGTGTGTGGGTCTACTTCTGGACTTTCTATTCTGTTCCATTCATCTGTGTGTCACCAGTGCCACACAGTCTCAACTACTGAAGCTTTACAGAAAGTCTGAAGTCAGGTAGAGTGAAGCCCTGCTTTGTGTAACTGCTTTGGCAATTCCAGGTCACCTGCATTTCCATGTTTTAGAATCATCTTGTCAATTACTACAAAAAGCCTTCTGGAATCTTGACTGGGATAATTGACATTTTAACAATATTGAGTCTTCTAATCTACAAACGTGCTCTCTCTCCATTTCTTCAAGTTGTCTTTGTTTATTTTTTAAAATATTTATTTATTTAGGCTGCACCAGGTCTTAGTTGCGGCACGCGGGATCTTTTTTTAGTTGCGGCATGTGGGACTAGTTCCCTGACCAGGAATTGAACCCAGGCCCCCTGCATTGGGAGCGCAGAGTCTTAGCCACTGGACTAACAGGGAAGCCCCTTCAAGTTGTCTTTAATTTCTCTCAGCAATGTTCTGTGGCTTTCAGTGAAGAGGCGCTCTTACACATCTTTTGTTAAACTTATTACTAAATATTTTGTCTTTGGGTATTATTGTAAATATAACTCTCTAATTTCTTTTTTTTTGAACAACACTTGAATGACCTTTAATGTGCTTAGAACAAATCACTTTACAAAAAGCACGAACACTTTTTAAAACATAACTTTGGGGACTTCCCTGGTGGTGCAGTAGTTAAGAATCTGCCTGCCAATGCAGGGGACACGGGTTCGAGCCCTGGTCTGGGAAGATCCCACACGCCGCGGAGCAACTAAGCCCGTGAGCCGCAACTGCTGAGCCCGCGTGCTGCAACTACTGAAGCCCACAAGCCTAGAGCCCGTGCTCCACAACAAGAGAAGCCACCGCAATGAGAAGCCCACGCATCACAACAAAGAGTAGCCCCTGCTCGCCGCAACCAGAGAAAGCCCACACGCAGCAATGAAGATCCAACACAGCCAAAAATAAATTAATTTTTTTAAAAAGTAACTTTGGACACTACACAAATTAAAATAATAACACAGTCGCATGGTGTGATCCTCTAAACTGGACTTTAGGAATCTCTGAGCAATTTACTAGAATTCTAAATGTTCATCCAATGAGCCTAGGTATGTTTCTACAGATTTGAATGTTGCTCTGAGAACAGGTGCTCAAAGACGAGTTCCCTCTGTCAATCTCCACAGTTTTCCAAGGTCAAGTTACCTGTGAACCCATTTGCAACCTCACTCCTTAAAAGTGTCCTATGAAATAAACCAGCAGGAAGTATTGGGCAGAAACCGATTCCCAGGAGACATACGGATAAGCAAGTCAAATATTAAACATTCTATTTGAAAGAGAAAAAAAGCGGAGAAAGATGCACCAATACACCTCGTTCAAAGAACAGAAGTTTCTACTAAAAGGCAAAAGTTGCACAGCAGCAGTTACAACTTTCAATAGTATTTTGTTACACTGAAAGACATACCCTGCCATATATCTTGCAGGGAAACTTTCAAGAGGGGTCATGCCTAATCCAGCCCATGAACTTAAAAATGGCCAAATCTGAAACTCACCAAGTCGTTTTAGAGATGAGGAGCAGGGCCACAGATGCTAGGTGCCATCGTTTATGGCCATCAGGAGTCAGCATTTTATTCACTAGCCCCTGGCTGAAGCACTCTATCCTTTACTGCAGGACTTCATCCCCTCGCTAAAAACCCACGACATCAAAAAATGTCCCCCTGTTCTAACCACAAAGCAGTCTGCAATGTAAGCCACCTGCTCCTTTGTTTTCCTTGAGGCCAGATTATCACCAGCCAGGACTTCTGTATAAGGACCTTCCCCACGCTTGAAGTGCGGTATTAAGTCAACCGCAGGCCAAGCTCTTTAACGTTTCCTCTGTTGGAATTACTTCTCTGCCCCGGACGAGCACCTGCTCTGCACCTCTTGAGCTGGGCAGCCCCAGATGTGCTAACTGTCCTAACAGAGGTATGTCCACAGGGTAACCTGAGCCAGTGCTGACTGTCATGGTGACGTGGCATCAGAAAGTTTGAAAAGCAGCGTGGGACCTGCAAACCCATGTGAACGGTTCAGGTTAAAACAGTCAAGTTCAGAGTAATACTGGCAGACAGGGGAGGAAAAGAGCGTGCGAAAAAATGGTCTAATTCACCTGCGTGAGTCGATCACACTTGGTAAGGCAGTGGGACAGAAGTGAAGAACGGAGAGGAACACTGAGGGGAAAGAGACCACGATGGAAAGCAACGGTTAACTCGAGGCCAGAGGGACAGAAGCACCTCAGTCTGTGCTCCTGCAAAATATACACAGTGATCTGCCAACTGGCATGCTCAATGTGGTGTGTTGCCTCTGGAGTCCTTAGGAGGAAGCGGTGAAGGGCCCAACATTTCAGAGGTTTTCCGGGGTAATTTCAAGCTCTGTAGCCCCAGCTCTCAGACAGCGGCAGTCTGATTCTACTATGTCTTGTCCTTCTCTTGAACTCTGTCCACTTGTCCCGCTTCTGGTGGTCCCTTCTCCTTCCTGCTTTTATTCAGCGTGGCTGGTGCGGACCACCGCCAGCCCCTCGCAGCAGCAGCGCCCCACCCCCACCAGCCACCGCCGCCCGGGGACTGAGCCGTTCACTCGCTCGCAGTTCCCCTTTTCCAGGCTCCCAGGGGCTGCGGTGGCCTCTAATTGCATTTCATAACAGTTTGCTGTTAGTATACAAAAATACAAGTAAAATTTGCATATTAACCTTGAGTTCTGAGATTTTGCTAAATTCACTTAATAGTTCTAGCAGTTTTTCACAGATTTCTTAGTGTCTTCTATATAAATAATCATGTCCTATGCAAATAAATACAGCTGTACTTTACTTTTCTTAGAAACTTGTTTTAGGGCACAGCAGTTGGTCTTTGTTAGAGAATATGCACTTAGAAGGAATTTGTGTTCTGCTTCTGATGGGTGTGGCTTTCCACAAATATCAATCAGGTCAAGATGCCTGGGAGCACTGTTCAGATCCTCTATGTCTTTACTGATTTCTTTAGGTCTTTTGTTCTAATAACTGGTGAGAGAAAGATGCTACAATTGCCTACTATGATTGCTTATTACTCCCTTTATTGGGTGCATTCATAATTGATGTTTTCCTGATGAAACCACCTCTTTCTCATTAGAATTTCCTCATTCTCTTTAGTAATACTCCATATTGTGAATCTACTTTATCTGATATTAATATAGCCACTCCAGCCTTCTTACGCTGTTTGTATACACACACATTTTGCATTCACTTATTTTCAACCTGTGTTTTTGATATTTAAAGTGAATCTCCCATAGACAGCATGTAGTAGGGTCTTGCTTATATACCCATTCTGATCATCTCTACCTTTTAAGTGGAGAGTTTAGTCCATTAACGTTTAATGTAATTATCACTGTGGTTAGACTTAGGTCTACCATTTTATTATTTTTCTACTTGTTCCTTGGTTTTAATACATAAAAGACTTAATTTTTTTTAGAGCAGTTTTGGGTTCACAGCTAAACTGAGTAGCAAGTAAGAGAGTTCCCATACACCCCCTGCCCCCACACAAGCAGAGCCTCCCCCACTGTCAACATCCTGCCCCAGATAGGTACTCTGATGAACCTACACTGACACATCACTGTTGCCTCAAGTCCATATTTACATTAGGATCACTCTTGATGTTGGGCATTGGCAAATGTATAATGACGCTATGGTTGGATTAAGGCTACCGTTTTATTATTTGTTTTCTGCTGTCTCTCTGGTGTTTTATTTCTCTCTTCTCTCTTTCCTGTTTTATATTATTTGAATATTTTTTAAAATCCCCTTTCAATTTATCTTTTGGTTCTTTAGTTATGATTCTCTGCATTATTTTTATGGTTATTGCTCTAGGACTGCAACACACATCCCCACTGTTTCACAGCCTACTTAGAATTAATACTGCAGCACTTCATGTACAGGCAGAACCTGCAGGTCCACAGATCCCCTTCACTGTTCCTTATGCTACAGTTATCATACGTATTTCATCTGCATGCATTACAAACCCAAGACATGTTCTGATTTTTTCTTTAAATACGTATTTTAAAGAAAACATTCCCCCCCAGATATTTACCCTTTTTAATGCTCATCACTCACTCATAAAGACCTGAGTTTCACTCTGGTGTCATTTTCCTTCAGCCTGGAAAGACTTTCTTTAGCATGTCTGGCAGTACACAGATGATGGCAACAAATTCTAGCAGTTTTCCTTCTTCTGAAAATATTTGTATTTAACACACTCCTGGAGGGTTGACTATCTTTCTTCCAGAACTTTATAGATGCAGCTCCACTTGCCTTCTGATGGTAAGTTCCTAGTCTTTGCAATGCTGTGTGTATGTAGTCTTGTTTTTCTCTGGCTGCTGTCAAGATTTTTAAAGTTAATCTTAAAGTTTTCAGTAATCTGAAAATGATGTGCCTAGGTATGGTTTTAGTCATATTCATCCTGTTTGGGACTCACTGAGCTTCTTAAATCTATAAATTTGCGTTTTTCACCATATTTGGAAAGAGTCTGATCATTGTTCTTCAAGTACTTCTCCTGCCCCACCGTGTCTCTCGCCTCCCCTCTGGGCTCCATAGTTACCCTGCGTGAGACACTTCACACTGCCCCATGAGTCCCTAAGGCTCTTCATGCTTTTCCCCCAATCATTTCCCCAGTTTTTCTTCAGACCAGATGATTTCTACTGATTTGTCTTTGAAGTCTGACTACTTCCTGTCATTTCCATTCTATTATGCCCATTCAGTGAATTTTTTTATTTCAGGTGTTATATTTTCCAGTTCTAAAATTTCCAACTGGCTTTTTTTTTTTTTTTAATTTGTGTATTTTATTTATTTGTGGCTGCGTTTGGGTCTTCGTTGCTGTGTGCAGGCTTTCTCTAGTTGCAGTGAGTGGGGGCTACTCTTCGTTGCAGTGAGTGGACTTCTCATTGTCATGGATTCTCTTGTCATGGAGCACGGGCTCTAGGCGCACGGGCTTCAGTAGTTGTGGCACGCGGGCTCTAGAGCGCAGGCTCAGTAGTTGTGGCGCACACGCTTAGTTACTCCGTGGCATGTGGGATCTTCCCAGACCAGGGCTTGAACCTGTGTCCCCTGCATTGGCAGGTGGATTCTTAACCACTGCGCCACCAGGGAAGTCCAGCAACTGGCTTGTTTTGAAAAATATTTTCTACTCCTCTACCGAGATTTCCTACGTTTTTGTTCATTATGAGTGTATTTTCCTTTACCTCACTGAACACAGTTGCTAAGCCAGCTGTGAAGTGCTTGTTTGATTATCCAACACCTGGGTCATAACACGATTGGTGTCTGTTGACTGTCTTTTCCCTGAGGATGGTTCACATCTCCCTGGCTCTTTGTATGTTGAGTAATTTCAGATTGTAACATGTATATTGCAAATGTTATGTTGTAGAGACTTTGAATTCCATTATATTCCCCTGAAGAGAGTTTATGGTTTTGCTTTAGCAGGCGATTAATCTCATTAGAGTCAAACTGCAAACTGTGCTGCTGTCGATTTTGTGGTAAGCGGTGGCCTCGCTCTCACTCCAGGCGGCTTCTCCCCCTGCCCTGTGTGTGTGCACGGTTCAAGGCTTGGCCAGAAATCTGAGCAGAGTTTATTTGCAGAATTCCTCGTTCCAGGATTTCTCCCCAGCAGCTGTGGATACCAGCTCCTCTCCTTAGTCTAACGAGGAAGCGCGCGGTCTTTCCACCAGAGTTTTAGCCACCACACCACCCCTGCAGTGACTGTGCTGCCCTCAGAGGAAAGACGTGCAAACAAGAGACACACTGTGTGCCGGCCATTCCTCTAAGTCTAAGCTGCCCTCAGGATCTGCCTGCTGTCCCCTCTCCAGAGTCCTCAGGTAGCTGCTTTTTGTATCTTGTCCAGGGCTGATAATTGCCATCTACGGGAGAGTCATTTGTTGGAGCTGAATCTTCTATGCTGGAAATGACTCCACTGCATGGCTTTTCTATTCAGAAACCCAATGGTAGGCACAGAGGTCAGCAACAGGGCACTCGGAGAGAACTGCAGTGCCACCGGAGCCTCATCTCCACTGGGCAGGAGTCGGCCTCAGGGAAGCAAACGGGGATGGATGCTAAAACGTTCTTCTTGGTTAACGTGAATCCAGTTGCAAAAAGGTAAATCTGAGATAATAAGTTACACTTAACATTATTTTAGTAGCCCCGTTCATCTCTAAAACATTCCCCAAAGAATGATCAAATTAATAATCTGAGGTTTATTCTCCTATGAAAAGTAATTTCACACCTTAGAGGTCTGTCACATACACAGCTAGGGCTGGACCTTCACGCCCATGTTGGTTTGCGAAGGATGAAAAAGTCTCTTTTTGCTGCAGATCCTGGATCTTCAAGGGATGTGAACCTGCTCACTGTGTAACAACAGCAAGAACAGCAATTACATAGCACTTGCTGTGTGCCATGCACCACTCTGAGTTATTCACTCATATTAACTCATTTTACCCTCCCAACAATGCCTATTATCGACCCCCTTTTTTAAATTAATTTATTTTATTTTATTATTTATTTTTGGCTGAGTTGGGTCTTCGTTGCTGCACGTGGGCTTTCTCTAGTTGCAGCGAGCGGAGGTTACTCTTTGTTGCGGTGTGCGGGCTTCTCATTGCAGTGGCTTCTCTTATTGTGGAGCACAGGCTAGGGATGCGGGCTTCAGTAGTTGTGGGACACAGGCTCAGTAGTTGTGGCTCACAGGCTCTAGAGCGCAGGGTCAGTAGTTGTGGCGCACGGGCTCAGTTGCTCTGCAGCATGTGGGATCTTCCCGGACCAGGGCTCGAACCCGTGTGCCCTGCATTGGCAGGTGGATTCTTTCTTAACCACTGCACCACCAGGGAAGTCCCTCGACCCCTTTTAAGAGGAGAAAACAGGCTTGCACAAGATCACACAGCAAGTACATGGCACAGTGAGTACACAGCAGGGTGACGACTGGCCAGGCCCCTGGCTCCAGAGCCTCTACTTACCCCCCACACTGACCTGGGGTCTGAGGGTTTTCTACAGGAGCCGGTGGGTACTGCTTGTTTTACAACGTTCAACTAATACATTTAGCATGTCTAGCCAAGTACGGTGCAGTTCTACAGAAATTCTGTCTTTCTTTTTTTTTTTTGGCTGCACTGGGAGGCCTGTGGGATTTTAGTTCCCCGACCAGGAATTGAACCCGGGCCCTCGGCAGTGAGAGCACAGAGTCCTAACCACTGGACCCAGAAATTCTCAATTTAGTAAACAAAGGCATCCAAGACTTTAACAATTAAATGTAATACACCTCTAACTATTTTTAAAGACTATTAGCTAAAGTAAAGATAAAAACTGTGTTGTAGAATTTTCTAGCACAAGAAGTAAAATATATGCAGCCAAGAGCACTAGAAGTAGAAGGTGGTCACTGGGACCCTCTGTATTTCTTGTGAAGTACAGGATTAACTTTTAAGGTAGACCATGATAAATTAAACACACATATTTAATCTCTATAGGAACCACTATAAAATAACACAAAAGGGCAGAACTAATAAGTCAATAAAGGACATAAAACAGAATTTTAAAAACTTGATTCACCAAAAAAAAAAAAAAAAGGGAGGAAAGGAGAAACAGAGAAACAGATGGAAAAATAGAAATCAAACATCAAGATGGTAGATTTAAACCCAAACACTCTAATAACCGCACTAAATGTAAACAGACTAAATACTCCATCAAAAAGTAGAGATTGGGCTTCCCTGGTGGCGCAGTGGTTGAGAATCTGCCTGCTAGTGCAGGGGACACGGGTTCGAGTCCTGGTCTGGGAAGATCCCACATGCCACAGGGCAACTAGGCACGTGAGCCACAACTGCTGGGCCTGCGCAGTCTGGAGCCTGTGCTCCACAACAAGAGAGGCCATGATAGTGAGAGGCCCGTGCACCGTGATGGAGAGTGGCCCCCGCTTGCCGCAACTGGAGAAAGCCCTCGCATAGAAGCGAGGACCCAACACAGCCAAAAATAAATGAATAAATAAATAAATTAATTAATTAATTAAAAAAAAAAAGTAGAGATTAACATCACTAATCATTAGGGAAATGCAGCAAATATACTACTCCACACCCATGAGGATGGCTACTATCAAAAAAACAGAAACAACTGGGACTTCGCTAGTGGTCCAGGAGCTAAGACTCCGTGCTCCCAATGCAGGGGAACTGGGTTCAATCCCTGGTCAGGGAACTAGATCCCACATGCCACAACTAAGACCCGGCACAGCCAAATAAATTAAATAAATAAATAAATATTTAAAAAAAAAAAAACAGAAACAATGAATGTGGAGAAATTTGAACCCTTGTCTGCTGCTGGTGGAAATGTAAAGCGGTGCAGCATTACCATATGATTCAGCAATTCCACTTCTGATTACATACTCAAAAGAACCAAAAACAGGGTCTTTAAGAGATATTTGTACACCAGTGTCCACAGCAGCATTATTCACAACAGCCAAGAAAAAAAAAAAGTGGAAGCAACCCAAATATCCATTGACCAATGAGTGAATAAACAAAATGTGGTCCATCCATACAATGGAATGTTATTCAGCTTTAAAAAGGAGGAAATTTTGACACCTGCTATAACATGGGTGACATTACACTAAGTGAAATAAGACAGTCACAAGAGGACAAATAATGTATGATTCCACTTATATGAGGTCCCTAGGGTCGTCAAATCCATAGAGGCAAAAAGTAGGAGGGTGGGTGCCAGGGCTGGGGAAGGGGATGGGAGTTAGTGTTTAATGGGGACAGAGTTTCAGTTTGGGAAGATGAGAAAGTTCCAGAGGCGGACGGTGGTAAGTGTTGTACAACATCATAAATACATTTAATGCTACAGGGTACATACTTTAAAATGGTTAAAATGGTAAATTTCATGTTATGTATATTTTACTACAATAAAAAAAAATCTGGAAAAAATGAAATTACATAATGCATATAAAGTGCCTCAATAAATGGTAGTTATTATAGTTATTTTTTTGAAA
Organism: Balaenoptera physalus; assembly: GCF_965194825.1. Lineage (NCBI taxonomy): Eukaryota > Metazoa > Chordata > Mammalia > Artiodactyla > Balaenopteridae > Balaenoptera > Balaenoptera physalus. The sequence continues at coordinate 196,053,983 of NC_138882.1, read as the reverse complement.
AGTAGAGATTGTCAGATTGGATAAAAAGCAAGACCAAATGATATGCACTTTATAACAGACAAACTTTATACATAAAGACACAGAACACTGAAAGCACAGGATGGAAAAGATAGTCTATGCAATTACTGAGTATAAAAACACTCATGCAGATATACTGATATCAGACAAAGTAGACTTCGATCTTTCACAACAACAACAGAGTAAATTCATCAAGAAGATAAATCAATCGTCTTGTATTGATTTGTATGCACTGAATAAAACCTTGCAAATACATGAAGTTGAGAGAACTAAAAGGAAAAAGACAAATCCACAACTGTGATTGGAAACTTTAATATCCCTCTTTCAATAATTGATTGAACAAGTAGACAAAAAAAAAAAGAGTAAGGATATAAAAGATTTGGGCAATATTTGACTCAACTGACAATTACAGAATACGACACTCAAAAAAAGTGTAATACACACTCTTCTTAAGTGCAAACAAAATATTCACTAACAGACCGTATGTTTGACCATAAAACAAGTATCAACAAATTCAAAGGGTGAAAATCATACAGAGTATATTCTCTGACTAAATGGAATTATATTAGAAATCAGTAACACAAGATATTTAGAAAATCACCAAATACTTGTAAATTAAACAACAGACTTCTAAATAACTCATGGAACAAACATAGGAAATTTTAAAATATTTTTAACAGAAAGATAAAGTGTGACCTATCAGATTTTGTGTAGGAAACTAAAGCAGCGCTTAGAAAGAAATTTATAGTTTTTAATGGCTGTATAAGAGATGAAGACAAGTGTGAAATCACTGACCTGTGCTTCCGTCTTAAGAAGACAGAAAAACAAGAGTGAATTCAACCGTATTAGGCAGATGACAGGAAATAATCTGAATTAAGATGAAAGGAAAGAAATTGAATTAATATTTGTAAAACTTCCCACAAAGAAAACAGTGAACCCAGACAGCTTCACTAGTGAAGTCTACCAAAAAACTAAGGAAGAACTAATACCAATACTAAACAAAGTCCTTCAGAAAACAAAGGGGAAGGGAACCTGTCCTAGCTCGTTTATAAGGCCAGCAAGCAAGACTCAAGCATAGGCCAGCATAACCCAGACAGAAATGCAGACAAGGACATCACGAGGGAAAAAATGCAGACTAACATCCCTCCTGAATACAGACCCCAAACCCTAACAAAACATTAGCAAACTGCATTCAGTAAAACACAGCAAGGTGACAGAACACGACCAAATGAGTTTCTTCCAGGAACATAAGATTGACTTAACGTAGGACTTCCCTGGTGGTCCAGTGGTGAAGAATCTGCCTTCCAACGCAGGGGACACGGATTCAATCCCTGGTTGGGGAACTAAGATCCCACATGCCGCGGGGCAACTAAGACCCAACGCAGCCAAAAATAAAATTTAAAAATAAATAAATAAGCATTTTTTAAAAAGTCTTTGTAACTTCGGGGAAAAAAAAAAGATTGACCTAACATACAAAAACCAGTCAATGCAATCAACCACTTTAACAGATTAAAGAGGAAAAAAACCATGTAACCATTTCAGCAGATGCAAAACAAGCATTTGACAAAATTTCAGGCCCATTCATGATAACTCTCTGCAAACTGAAAACAGGAGACCCCTCAGCGTGAGGCAGGGCATCTCCAAAAACCCCACAGCCGATGCCATAGTAACAGTGAAGAGGCCAAGGCCACCCAGCCTTCGCAGGTCTAGTCAACACCGCCCTGTGGCTCAAGCCGGTGCAGTGACGACAGAAAACAAAGCAAAAGCCACAAGGTTAGAAAGAGGAGTGATCGTGCCTCTGTGCACACGGCATGGCTGTTCACATGGAAAATCCTAGGAAATCTTAAAAACCTACTATAATTTGTAGGTGAATTCAGCAATGTTGCAAGAATATAAAGTCAATATGCAAAACCAGCTGTCATTTCTATATACTAGCAACAAGTAATTAGAAAATGAAACTTAAATAAATATCATTTACAACGGCATTCAAAACAGTCTGTTTGTGGGGATAAACTTAATAAAGGATGTGTAAGACCTGTACACAGGAAAAGATAAAACTGCTGAGCGCTGTTCAAGATCCAAATAATGGAAGACATACGATAATGGTGTATATATATCAACATGAACACACACACGTATATGTGTGTATCTCCATTCATCCATGTGAATGGATTAGAGGACTCAATATTACTAAGATTAATTTCTCCCCAAATTGACCCAACATTTAATACAATCACAATCAAAATTACAGCAGCCTTTTTTTTTTTTTTGAGGAATTGACAACCTGATTCTGAAATGTATATGAAAATAAAAAGAACCTAGAATAGCCAGAGCAATTTTTAAAAAGAAGAACAAGTGGGACTTCCCTGGTGGTCCAGTGGTTAAGACTCCAAGCTTCCAATGCAGGGGGTGCAGGTTCGATCCCTGGTCGGGGCACTAAGATCCCACATGCCACGGGGTGCGGCCAAAAAGTAAAAAAAATTAAAATTAAAAAATAAAAAAAAAAAAGCACAAGCATGGAGGACTTACACTGACTTACCTGAAGACTTTATAAAGTCACAAGACAGTGTGGATTGATGAACAGATAGACCAATGTAACAGAATAGAGAACCCAGAAATAGATCCTCACAAACACAGTCAAATGATTTTTGATAAGATGCCAAAGCAATTCAATGGAGAAAAGAAAGTTTTTTTCAAGAAATGGTGCTGGGGGTTTCCCTGGTGGTGCAGTGGTTGAGAATCTGCCTGCTAATGCGGGGGACACGGGTTCGAGCCCTGGTCTGGGAAGATCCCACATGCCGTGGAGCAACTGGGCCCATGAGCCACAACTACTGAGCCTGCGCATCTGGAGCCTGTGCTCCGCAACAAGAGAGGCCGCGATAGTGAGAGGCCTGCACACCACGATGAAGAGTGGTCCCCGCTTGCCGCAACTAGAGAAAACCCTCGCACAGAAACGAAGACCCAACACAGCCAAAAATAAATATAAAAATAAATAAATAAAAGACTACTATTAAAAAAAAAAAGCAAATAGCTTTCACTTAAAAAAAAAAAAGAAATGGTGCTGGGACAGCTGGTTTCTTACATGGAATAAAAAGTGAAACTACTAGACTCACATCACATGAAAAATTAATTAGAGATGGCTCACGGAGCTAAACACAAAACTGAATCTATAAACCTTCGACAACAAACTACAGGAGACTATCTTTGTGGCTTTTGGTTAGGCAAAGACTTTTAAATAGGACACAGAAAGCATGAACCAAAAAAGAAAAACAATTGCTAAACTAAACTTCATCAATATTAAAAACTTCTGCTCATGAAAATACACCATTATGGTGGATATAAACTCTATGCATTTGCCAAAATCCATAGAATGATATATCACAGAGAGTAGACTTTAATACACGCAAAAAAATCAACAACACCCACCAGAATGTCAGGGATGTCAGGATGGAAGGCAGACTGTGACCACTGAATCTAACTGTATCACAACGTGTGACACCAACACACTGAAGGGGACAGGAAGACAGCGTTTTGACTGGGAACTGTAAGACCAACGATAAGAAGAAACCAAATATAAACATGGTACTCAAGGTGATAAATTTGTTTCTCAGAGTGGGGAGGTATATGGGTGAACAATTCTGAAACTGCTTTCTATGTACACTGGGGTGGGACAAATAAGAAAACGATGGCGATGGCAGTGAGAAGGTTACATATAAGCACTTTTGTTACAGACACACAGCTGAACAGATACACAGCTACCTATTTGCTAAGAGGACTACAGGCAGTGACGCCCCAGCAGCAGCGCCCACACCCGCTGCCGGGGCCTGGCGTCTAAACCCCACTCTCCCGTGAAACGAACCAGCGCTCCCCGGAGAACTGGCTGATTCTACGGCTGAGGCAGCAACACAACAAGATGAAGCGAAGCTGGGGCGGCTGGCATTGCAAGGAAGGAAGCGCTCACGAGGGGCGGGGCGTGGGAGGGGAGAACAGCGACAAGGTCCGGGCGGCCAAGGCTGGCACGAGGTGAGCGGCCAGACCAGCAGCGCGAGCTGCGCCCCCGCCACAGCGCAGACGCCGCCCACGAGGCCGCCCTCCTCACGGGATGCCAGGCCACAAGGCGGGTCCTCCCCTGAGCTTCGCTCCCACCCCCGGGAGGGTGCGCTGCCCCCGAGCGGCTGCCAAAGAGACGGGAGGACAGGACGAGGAGCGACTCTCCACGGCAGACACCCCCCGAGCCAGGTGACCAGGCCGACAGCCCCCGTGACGTCGCGCGGACGTCAGGTGCCCTGATGTGACGTGACGCGAGCGCCACCTCACCTCTGGGCTCTTCTTTCCAAAAACCACAACCCCTGTCTAACCAGGAGAACACACAGCAGACAAACCCCAAGTCAGGGACATGCTACAGAACACCTGAGCGGTCCTCCTCAAAACCGTCAAGGTCACGAAAAAGTCGGCTCCCGGATGGGATCCCGGGCAGAAAGAGGGCCCTGAGGCAGCGCGTGACCTGCAGCCTGGGGCGCGGGGAACAGCAACGGAGCGCCGTCGCGCCTCAGTTTCCACACATGCGCCTCGGTCTGCACCTTTCTGTAATCCTAAAACCACTCCAAAAGAGTTTAATTTTAAAAAGACGCTATTAATAATGCAAATAGGCAAGTCAAACAATGGGAGGTAACACTCTCTCTATATATACATATATATATCTGACATGGCTTGTGTCCAGAAGACCTAGAGGAAATTACAACTTGATAATTTTTATAATTGTTTTATTTATTTATTTTTGGCTGCATTGGGTCTTCGTTGCTGCGCGAGGGCTTCCTCTAGCTGCGGCGAGCGGGGGCTACTCTTCATTGCGGTGTGCGGGCTTCTCATTGTGGTGGCTTCTCTTGCGGAGCATGGGCTCTAGGCTCGTGGACTTCAGTAGTTATAGCACACGGGCTCAGTAGTTGTGGCACATGGGCTTAGTTGCTCTGCGGCATGTGGGATCTTCCCAGACCAGGGATCGAACCCGTGTCCCCTGCATTGGCAGGTGGGTTCTTTACCACTGTGCCACCAGGGAAGTCTCTACAACTTGATAATTTTTTAAAAAGGCAGGGGACTTTCCTGGTGGTCCAGTGGTTAAGAATCCACCTTCCAATGCATGGGACAAGGGTTTGATCCCTGGTCGGGAAACTAAGATCCCACATGCTGCGAGGCAACTACTGAGCACATGGGCCACAACTAGAGAGTCCGCGTGCTGCAACTACAGAGCCCATGTGCCGTGGAGCCTGCGCGCCACAGCTAGAGAGAAGCCCACACACCGCAGCAGAGGATGCCGCATGCTGCAAGGAAGATCCCATGTGCCGCAACTGAGACACAGCCAAAAATAAATTTTAAAAAAAATATTTAAAAATTTTTTAAATTTAAAAAGGCAAAAATCTTGATCAGATGCTTCGAGCGGGTGTCGCAGACGGATGCATGCCCAGCATCACTGCTCAAGGAGATGCAGATGGAAGACACTAGTGAACACCGCCCTGCCCACCAGGCCCCACGCGGCAGTCTCACGCCCACAGAACGCAAGTGCAAGAGTGTGCATGACCCCATCACCCAAGACAATGCCAGGAACCCACCCAAGTGCCGTCCCAGGCCGGACATTGCGCTGTGGACAGCCAGGGCACTCCACAGACCATGGAGTCTAACACAGCACCATGAAGGAATGTGGCAGAAATCAGAACCATGCCAGCTTCTGGGGCGCAGGGCTGGGAAGGCTTACGAGGTCTCAGTCAGCCCAGGGCAGCTTAGACAGACATTGTTCCTCACAGAACCGGGGCTGGGAGGCCCAAGGTCCAGGTGCCGGCAGATCCGGCCTCTGGTGAGGGCCCTTCCCGGCCTGCAGACGGCCGCCTTCTCGTGGTCCTCCTGGCCTTGCCTTGGTGTGTGAGCAAGGAGGGGGGTCTCTGTCTTCCTCTTGTTATCAGGGCACCGATCCCCTCATGGGCTCCCCTCACCCTGATCACCTCCCCGAGGCCCCACCTGCAGACAACATCACGCTGGGGGTCAGGGCTTCGACACAAGGATTCGGGGGACACAACATGAGGGAGCCTTTAGGGATGACAGAAATGTGCTCTATCGTGACAGCGTTCAAGTTACACAGCTGTATACATCTGTCAAAACTGGGCAAACCGAACCTATGCACTTCACTTATGTGGATTATATGTAATCACGAACTGAATAAATGCAATTCATTTTCTATTTTGAAAATCTTATTGGAGCCAAAGATCTAAGGAATTGGGTCCAAAAATTTCTACAAGGTAATGAAAAGTTTGGTGAGAATTTAAATTGTACCATGTGTTCTTTCATGACTCTCATTTTTCCTTAGAAGCATTGGTTTCAAGGAAGAAGTCACTGTGATTCTGAACAAGTAACACGTCAGTTAACGGGGGGGGGGGGAATTATTCTGGTCCATCAGTAGCTGTCGGGTGCTGGGCCAGAAAACCACATAACAGCTCTCCAACAGGAGGCCCTGCCCGGGTGACCACGGCAGGGGGCGGATGCGATCTTCCAGCCCTGTGGGCAGCTGTGGCTGGAGAGGGGATAGGGGCAGGTGGTCACCAACTTCACAGTTCACGTGTGCTGACCTTTCCTTCTCCCACCGTCGAGCACAACGCAGGAGGGCCCGCTGCATCTCCAGCGCCTCCGTGCGGGTACCTCCAGTCAGCCTCTCAGCGAGCAAAGGGCGCCAACGGACAGTATGAGAACCGCGGACCAACATCAGCGCAGTGAACGATCTGACCGACGTAAAGGACACACTCCTGGCTGCTGACACTTACGGCTCGGGGGCCTCAGCAGCCCCGAGACGGAGCTGCCGGGCGGACCCTTAGAGCCCACCTGGGGGGTCCCTGGCCTTGGGGACGCGGGATTCCCAGTGCTGTGGTGACCAGAGGTCGTTCTTCAAGTGAATTACGCGACAAATCACAGCTTACCTCGCGGCACAGGGCGATGCAGGGAGGGGCGGGCGGCGCCCCCGGGGTGCGGGGGGTGAGCGCCCTCGAGCCGCGGCTGCTCCGCCTTTGGGAGGAGCGCCCAGGGCCAGGTGGGGTGAGCGTGTGCCAGCAAGGGAAACTTTCCGGAAAACCCAGGTTTGATTTCCTTCTAGGAGCTCCTGAGATCACCGTGGCCGTTCAGACTCTGGCTAACACAGGCTGCTGCGGGGGCGCGGGGAGGAGCAGAGAAGCACGGGGCCCAGCTCTGCCCTCGGCCCCGCAGGGGCCCGGGGAACAGGACAAAAGGGCCACCCTGGCGCTCGGGCACCGAGGAGCTGCGTTGGCTCCAACGCTGCTCCTTGAAACGCTGTGATACGCGCGTCCGAACCCCGGTCTCAATTAAACCGAAACTAAAGCGTCAATTAAATCGTCCTGGTGACGACGCACACAGACTCTGCTGGACCAGACTGGACACTGTGAGGGCGATATATCCACCCGCGGGCCCTCCGGGGCGGCGGGGGGCGCGGAGGAGCAGGGCGGCCGGACCCCACGCCCTCCGCCCCGCCCCGCCGCTACCGCCCGGCCCGGGGTCCGCACCCCGAGGGCCGCCCCCGCCCTCCCCCCGCGCGCCCGCCTCCGGCCCCTCACTCACCCCCGCGCCCTTCGTGTTCCTCTTTCGTACCCCCCGCCCTCCAGGCGGTCGCGCTGCGCCCCCTGGGACTTGTAGTCTCTCCGCAGCCCGAGCCTGGGTACCAGGGAGCGTGGCTCCCAGCCCAAAACTACACCTCCCGGCGGTCCACGCTACAGCCCGCCCCCGCCATGTAGGTGCCAGGTCAGTGTTCTCGCGACATCTGCAAGCGCGCGCGGAGCGGCCTGGGAGTGTAGTCTAGGGCCCTGAATAGGGCAGCGGAAGCGACGGGAGGTCTGTGCTGGCCACACAGACCAGACCGCGGGAGGCCAGCTGTTCGCGGACGCTCGGCTAGGCTGCCCGTCGGTGTCCGGCGGGGCAGCGATTCTGGAGACAGCACGGGGTTACACAGCCGCGTCCCGGAGGGCGGCGCCGCGCTGCGAACAGGGTTCCCGCTGCGCCTCTGGAATCGGCCTGGGGGCCGCTCCCGGCGCCGTGGACGGAGGGGCCGGGAAAAGGCCTCTGTGGGGTTTGCATCCTCTGTGCGCGGTTCCCCAGGAAGGACGCTGTTCCTGGGCTGCCCCTCGCCCAGCTCTGCCACTTTCGGGACCTCAGGCGGAGCCCTGCTCACGGGGTGGGGTCGGGGTACGTGGGATCCCCAGGGTCTGGTCCGCACCAAGGCTGCCTCTGGGGAAGGCTGTGACGAGGAGCTTGGAGAAAAGAGAGTAAGACCGACCACCGCCCTTGTCGTGCTTTCTGTGCCGTTGGGCGGGGGCCGACCTTCCTCAAGGGCGGCTACTCGGAGAGCAGTGTCTGGGCCGGTGGGTCTGAGCAGAGAGGCCTGGACCGGGACGGGCGCCCACGCCGAAGACTGCGGTCCGCATGGACGCCTATAACACGGGCTTTTCGCGTCTCTCCCGAACTTCCTCATTCAGTATGAGGAGGGGTGGGTGGGAAAGACGCGTGGTCTCAGGTTTCTTTGAACTGGTCAAGCTGGTTGGACTGGTGGTTCTTTCCAGGAAAGCTCCCACCCCGTGGCCTTGTGGTGCCTCCCAGGCGCTGGGAATGCTCCCCACAGCCAGTCCCAAAGACCATGGGGTCTAGGTGATGGGACTGTTGGCATCCCAGGCTGGTTTGTCCCGACAGGATGACACCGGAGGATGTCCGCCTTGTGGTCTCAGGCTCTCCCTCTGCTCTGTGTCCTGCACGCTGCTCACTTCTCAGCACATGGGGTCGCATGTGTGCGATAAAAGGGCCGGGACCCCGTCGGCGTCGGTGGGGGCATCGGAGTGAGAGTCGGGTGCAGGTTAGGGTCAGGGTCTACAGGTGTACGGAGTGCTGTAGGACAGCTGGCACCAGCCTACGCCTGGCCCCTGGACTCCCAGTTGGCTTCTGCACCAGCTGGCCATCCGGCCCGAATTCCACAGGTTCTCTTCCCCTTGGGAGCCGCCTCAGGACGTTCATCCCAAGTTTGAATGTCCACAATTTTCAACAGAAATAAAGCATCTTGCGCTGTGAGGCTACTCTCCAAGTAAGAGTACTGGGGCAGAGGACAAGTCGCATTTGTGTCTTCTCTTCCCAAGGACAGCGGTAGCTGAGTTTCCTTAGTTGGCGATGGGGGGGGGGGGGGTCACTGACGACAGGTTTTCAGGATGGTGTGACTCTTCTTTTTTTTAATTTATTTATTTTTGGCTGCATTAGGTCTTCGGTGCTGCGCGCAGGGTTTCTCTAGTTGTGGCAAGCAGAGTCTACTCTTCGTTGCGGTGCGCGGGCTTCTCATCGCGGTGGCTTCTTGTTGTGGAGCACGGGCTCTAGGCGTGCGGACTTCAGTAGTTGTGGCTCACGGGCTCTAGAGCGCAGGTTCAGTAGTTGTGGCGCACCGGCTTAGTTCCTCCCTGGCATGTGGGATCTTCCTGGACCAGGGCTCGAACCCGTGTCCCATGCATTGGCAGGCGGATTCTTAACCACTGCGCCACCAGGGAAGCCCAATGGTGTGACTCTTGATGGCGATGGTAAAGTCTCTCAAGGGCGAAATTGTGCCTGGGAATGTGACAGCTCTCGTGGGCCCGTGCAGTCGGGAGGAACCTGCACAGTTCCTGCACTGGGATGTTTGAGAAACATCCTTGGGCAGCAGAGCAGCATCTCTGCCTCCTGGGGGCGCCGCAGCCGCCCGCCGTGCCTGTTGCAGAATCATTGCTCCTTTGGACTTAGTCCACTTCCACTTTCTTGGTTGTCTTCTGAAGGCAGGGGAAACAGTGTTCTTCGCCGCCTGCTTCAACCCCACGTGCCCCTAAGGTCAGGCCATCCATTAATAACAGATCATTTAATATCAAGGGGTGACCTTCTCACTCCAGCGATTCTCAGTCCTGTCAAATGTGGGTTTCCTGGAAATGCTGCCAAAGAAGCCTGCAGACAGGCGAAGCAAGTGTATTCTCGACTGACTCTCAGCAGAGTCCCCATCGGGTGGCTGGAGTCTGGGTCAAGGTGGGCGTTCAGTGGGGAGGAGGCTTGGTTCAGATGGGGTAAGGGTCCCCAGGCCGGGGGACGCAGCAAGGCAAGGGATCTGAGGAGTCTGTTCGTGGGATCTATTGAGAACCTCGTGTTTACATTTGTTTTCCCATGAAGTTTCTGAAATGAACAATAAAATTATCTGCAACTTTTATCTCTCCTTGTAGGAGTTTCTTGAAGGCTCATGTAACCCGCTGTCCCCTCGACACCTCTGCTTGGAAGTCTCCTCCATCCTTCACACCCGTGGGCCCACGGGGAGCCCCCATCTCACTAAGCTGAGGAAGTTTCTTCTACTTCTGCTCGGTTTTTCTGTTTGTTTGGTTTTGGTTTTGGTTTTAACCGGGAATGGATGTTGGGTTTTGTTAAAAGCTTTTTAAAAAATCTATGAGAAGTCTGTTCATGTGGTGCATGACATCGATTCTCTGACGTTCAGCCGGCCCTGCGGGCCACCTGGTCGTGATGTGTTCCCCTTTCTATATATTGCTGTGCCAGCTTGCTGAGGTTCTCCAAGTTAAGAATTAATTTGCTAAGAGTTTTTGTATCTGTGTTGCGAGGGACGTCGGCCTGTGGTTTTCCTGTAAGGCCTTTGTCTGTCATCAGGGTCGTGTCGGCCTCATAGAAGGGTCGGGGTTGGCCTCCTCTTCAATATTCCCGACCAAGTAGCAGAGAATTGGTCTTGACTCTTCCTTAAATGTGTGGTAGAATTTTTACCAGTGAAGCCATCTGGGCCTGGAATTCTCTTTGTGAGAAGGTTTTTAACCATAATTTCAATTTCTTTAGTGAAGTTATCTACTTAGGTCTGAGCAAGCTTTGGCGATCTTTGGTTGGTTGCCAGATGTGAATTGCCCTTGGTGTTGGACAGTTTTGTATTCCATCAGTATTTGAGCTTTGTTCTAGGATGCACAAAAGTTACTTGGAAACAGTTTGACCCTTTTGGATCTTTCGAGCTTTGTGAGGGGGCTCTGGGCCGCACTCACTGCTCCTCACTCCTGAGGCCGGCCCATCTGAGTGCCCTCCCAGCCCCCGCGGCTCCGAGTGTGCACATGTGCTCGCCTGTGCCTGCCCACCCTGCCCGCCCGCCTGCGGCTCCGTCCTGGGCACTCCAGCCACACTGGGCCCTCTGGACCATCAGCTCCGTCTCCTGATTCGGGGGGCCCTGGGCCCCGCATCTTGGGGGTCACTGTCCTTGGTCACCTGATGTCCAGTGCCTTGAGGGCGGTCGTCTCCTGGATCTTGCCTGGGCTTTAGCTGGTTGGGGGAGGGGGCGACTGGCCCCTGTGACGCCATCTCGCTAGGAGCAGAAGTCTGTTTCTGTTTTTGTTTTTACCTCCAGCTCCACCCTTTCCTTCCAAACTCCCAGTTCCTGCTCCTCAGAGAAAACAGCCCTGTGCGTGTGTGTTGTGGTTCCCGCCTCCCCAACAATACGCGTGAAAGTGACGCTGGCTTTCCGGGTCAGCTTCCAGTGCCAGCTGCCAGGCGCTTGCTCTGGGCGGCGCCGTGCTGGACTCGCCCCCAGCGGCCCCCCGCACAGGCCTGTCTCCGGGCAGTGGCATCCAGGGCCATGTCGTCAGGGGTGTGGAGTGTCAGGGCTCAGCCAGCTCCCTGAGTGCCAGCCCCTGCTCTGTAAGGCGGGCAGGGGGTTACCTGGCCCCCTCCAAGGGCAGGGAGAGGCCTGGGGAGCAGTGGGGGGCGGGACACGTCATGGACGTGAGGAAGAGTCTGTGCCAGGTGAGTGGCTGCTGGGCGGTGGCCCCGTAGGGTCCAGACGAGGCTGAGAGAGATGTTCTGGGACCTTCTGAGGGTCCCCGTGAGCTGCACAGTCCCAGTTCCATCAGGTTGCTGGGGAATATGAGGACGTCTCTTAGGGGCCTGGCCGGCTGAAGAATAACTTCCAGGCTGAAATGGAAAATATTTTTACTGTCTTAAGGACCACAGAAATGCCAAATCCCTTAGAGCAGTCACGTGGGGGGAGGCGCCCTGAAGGCCACAGGGAGCAATGTGGGATGCGGGCCGGCTGCCAGCAAAACCCGCCAGGGTCAGCGACTGGATCTAGCCGGCACCCCGCAGAAATCCCTGCGGTCGAGGTTTCCGCCCGGGCCTGTGCGCAGACTGTCCGTGAGTGGGCGCCTCCCCACCGGGGGTTTCAGTTCACTGCGGGGAGGGCTAATAGGAGAAACAAAACGTCAGGCACTGATACTTGTTTGTGTTGAAGTGGAATCAGTACATGTTTTGTGTTTGTCGTGCATCTCCTGTTGAGATGGTGAGCTTTGCCACCAAATCATCGTTCAAGGGAGGACTTTATTTACAGTTGTTGCTTTAAGATGAAATCCTACTAAACTTATGTAAGTAAGTGTTGAAAATTTAAGAGAATTTTTGGAATAACCTACATATAAGTTTAATTAAAATAGGTATCTGTCAGTTATTTAATTGGGAGGATTTTGTTAATTCAGATAAAGTTTAAAAGGAAATAGAATGTCGGGAATTCCCCAGCGGTCCAGTGGTTAGGACTCAGCATTTTCACTGCCGGGGCCCAGGTTCAGTACCTGGTCAGGGAACTGAGATCCCACAAGCCGAGTGGCGAGGCCAAAAAAAAAGGAAAAAGAAAAAGAAATAGAATGTATTACATTTGTAAATAGTTTAAAATATTAGAAGGTGGGCAAGAGACATGAAGGGACATTTCATTGAACAAGGTCTACAGGTGGCAGATAAGCGGATGTAAAGATGCTCAGCATCATTTGCCATCGGAAACGCAAGTTAAAACCACGTGACGTACCACCACTCACCCATCAGAGTGGCTAAAATTAAGAATAGTGACAGCACCGAATGCTGTCGAGGCTGCAGAGGACCCGGATCGCTCCTGCATTGCTGGTGGGTGTGAAAGGGGAACAGGCCCCGGAAGGCTGTCTGACAGTTTCTCATAAACTGAGCATCACCTACCACGTAAGCTGGCAGTGGCACTCCTGGGCATTTATTCCAGAGAGACGAAAACTGGTGTCCACACAAAAAACTGATGTTCACAGCGGCTTTGTTTGTAAAACCCAAACCTGGCAACCACCCAGGTGTCCCAGGTGGCAGAGCAGGTCAGCCAGCTGTGGGGCACCTGCACCAGGGGGACTGCGGGCATTGGCTGGGTGAAAAAAAGCCAGTCTCAAAAGCACCCTTATTCCTGAAATGGCAGAGTTATGGAGGTGGAGGACAGACGACAGTGGGTGGGGGCAGCTGGAAGGCTCCTTGCGGGGGCCACTCTGCACCTGACTGCGGGGTGTTCCCGGGATCACACGTGGAACCAGATGACGACTAAGCACACAGCGAGCAACGCCACGGTTTTGGGGAGATGTTCCCGTCGGGGAAACGGGGTAGCTTCTCTGCCCCCATCTGGACTTGACCGTCTCAGCGTCTTTGTTTCTGTCCCGTCTCCTGAAACCCAGTGGCCCTTCTCATGCTCAGCTTTTCCTGTAAGATAGCTGCTCAGACAAAGGGTTCCCAGCCCCTCCACATCCTGCTGCTGCAGAAAGGGGGGACCCTCTGGCTGGGCCAGGGTCACCCAGAGGAGCCTGAGGCACAAACAGCCCGCACCCCCGACCCAGGGCTCCCAGAGCGCCTGCGGGCATTTCTGTTGCGTCAACCCAGGAAGGAGGTACCCTGGGCGCCCAGGGAGCAGGCGTGCCCAGGCTTGCCTCCCACTGCTTCCCGCTCCTGGAAGGGGGGGGCAGGCAGTTATCCGCTCTGCACTGGGTTCCCTGGGGGCTACCCTCCCCTGACCCCCACAGTAAGAGAGTGTTCTGTGCAGGTACTCAGAAGGTGATGTGACCTGGGCGGGCATGGGCAGGCTCAGGACCCCCAGCCCCACGGAGCCCCTCGGGCCTGTGCCCCACTCCCCGCCCCCGCCGGGCATCTGCACAGCCCGGGGGGAGCAGGTGAAGGTCCTTGGCTCTCCCCAAGCAGCGCCTTACACTGGGGGAGGCAGATCATCTGCTAATTCATTGCCCGCAATTAGAAGGCAGCCTTCATTGCTCTTTACGACCCTAACCCCCACCCGGCCCTTCCCAACCTGGCCTGTTTCCCTGGGCTGTGGGCTGCCTGCAAATGTCGCGCAGACCGATGGGTGGGGCTGTCATCTGAAGGCCAGCAGGAAGCCGTGCCGGGTGCCCAGACACTCCACCCGGAGCTTACATTTCAGGGTCCTCACCGCGTGGGGACTGTGTAGTCACCGGTCACCTGGTGAAGGGCTGGGTGGGGACAGCACCTTGGGAGTGCCGACCTCCTGGACGCCGTGCCTGCCAGGCGGACCTCTGGGCCCCACGTGCACCCCGCTCACGGCTGAAAGACCAAGAGCACGTTTAACCTTTGCTGGAAACTTCTCAGAGCTCCAGGGACCCAGCCCAGCAGGGAGGCCAGTCCCCTGCTTGTCATTAGCAAACCTCTGGGCTGGGCTGGGATGACCTGGGTCTGGCTGCCTCTGGGGCTCAACCATCCCTGGCTGGGGCCCTGGGGATGGCGCGTTCCCAAGCCAGCCTGCAGGTGGCGCCCTCGTGCAGCAGGTGGCGGCCAGCGCCTCAGCTGCCCCAGGCCCTCGGACTGCAGAGGGAGCAGGCCTGGGCCTGGACGCTTTCCTGGAGGCGCAGAAATGTGTGTGGGTGCTCCTGGGCTGGCACTGAGGCCCCCTTCCCTGGGGGAGGAGAAGGGGACCCCGCCTCGACCAGCAACACCCAGTGCCTCCCTGTTCCAGCAACCCGAAAACCCCCCACCATGGCTGCCTGGGGTCCCCAAAACTGGGAGCAGCCCCAGCAAACTCGGGCTGTCAGGCCTGCCCAGCACACAGGGCCCCGCCCTCATTTTCTGTGTCATCCCTGGGACTCGGAGGGGCTGTTCCTTCCCCTGCAGTCGTGTTCCTGTACCTCATCTCAGACCTCAGACCCCCCTTCCATCCGATCACACAGCCCCTCGCCCTCGCCATGGGAGGGTCCTGGTCGGTTCCTGGGCCTGGTCGCTGGGACCCCCAGTGGCCCACCTCCCTGACCCACGCCCAGGCCGCCCCCACCCACCGAGGCCCGCGTGGCCACAGCCACCCATTCACCCAGACACGCGAGGCAGGGTCTCCAGAAAGAGACCAGCAGGACACACACGGACAGACAGAGATTCATTATGAGGACTTGGCGGTCATGGAGGCCGAGAGCCCCTGGGTGTGCAGTTGGCCAGCTGGAGGCCCCGAGAGCGCAGGGTCGCTCTGGGCCAGAGGCTGGAGGCATCCCTTTAGTGGGGAGGACCGGCCTCCTCGTTCCATTCAGGCCCTTGACATATCGGACGAGGCCCACCCTCACAGGAGGGCCATCTGCTTTCCTCTGACCACCGATTTGTGTTAATCTCACGGAAAAATGCCTGGGACGAGGTCTGGCCACATACCTGGGCTCCCCGTGGCCCAGCCAAGCTGACACAAAATCAGCCCAGACCCTGGCTTGCTGTGGGGACTTGGGACGGCGTCAGAGCTGCTGCAAAGAGTGACAAACGCATAGGATGAGTGCACACATGTGCCCGTGAAAAACAGATTGAATGCTTGGAAAGCCTGGTGGAGGACACGTGTCCCCACGATTCCCCAGACAGCAGGAACCGCCGCAGGGCCGGCTGCGCGTGGCCTGGCATTCCTAGGAGTTAGGTTGACTCCAAATGTGTATCTTTTCAAACCTCCTCCCACTTTATAGTCTTAACCGACCAACCGCCAGTCCATCAGCAAAAACAAACAAACGCCCACCAAGGGACGAGTGGCTTCCAGGACACAAACCAAATGCACTGATCCTGACCAGTGCCCCGGGATCCCACCGCCCCAATCAGCCCTCCCCTCCGACTCCCGACTCACTTCTCAGTGGACGCAGTGTGAGGAAGAGGGAGGCGGCACGTCCAGGGCTGGTCATCAGGCGGCTGCGGCCACCCTCGCAGGCAGCTGCGGGACCCTCCCCGCGGAGCCTTGTGCCACATCAGCCGCTCTGGCTTCCCAGCCACAGAAAGACAGAGACACTGCTGTTTCCAGGCACCGTGCTGGGGCCACCTGTTACGCAGCAGCACCTGACTGACACGGGGTTGGTCTGGAAGTGTCTTTTCCTGCCTCGTCCCCCGTTGCTCAGGACCAGCCACGTCCTGGCTGACCTCTGGGTGGACAGAGCCTTCCCTTGCACCTCGCATTCCCAGGATTTCCCCTGCCTCTGTCCTCCTCGGTCCCTGGGCTGGCCTTTGCCCCGGGCCGGGGTCAGCTCTGCCTTCCCATCTGGGCAGGGTGGCTGGGAACGCGGCCGGGCCAGCATCCCCACGCCCCCCAGGCCCTCCAGGGCGGCCATGGGGTCCTCCGACTTTCAGCCCATGTAATACTTAACCCTGAGCACCAAGCCCCACCCTGGGCAAATATTTATTTGGCAATTAAGGGCTCACCAGGACGAAGGCCACGGAAGGTTCTCACAGCCGCAGAGGCACAGGAGAAAACCGCAGTGGCCGACTGGCGGGGAGTGGGGAGGGGTCATCGGCGTGGGGGCCCTGGGCCGTGGGAGGGGAGCTGGCTGCACCTTGGGGATTTCGGGCTGCTCCACAACAATGTCCCACCCAGCAGGAGGCCATGCTTGAGGGGCTTTGGACATCCATCCCCAGTGCAGGGGGCGTGGGCAGCCCGCACAGGATGTGTCCCAGTGCCCGGCCGCAGCGTACTGATGCCCCGATAGCTGGACCGGAAGCGCCGGTACCCTGCGGGGGCCGAGGCCTAGAAACACGCCCGAGGGTGGCAGAGCTCCCAGCCTGGGGGCGGAACGGTGCCCTTGCCCCGGAGCTCGGGTACAGCAGTGGGACTGCTGCAGGCTGCTCCTGACCGCACCACCCCTAGCCCTTGCTCACCGTGGAGGGGCCGTGGTGTGTATGGCATGTCCTGCAGGGGCCTCAGCTGGGCAGGCTCAAAGGCCAGGAAGGGGGCTGTGGCCTGTCTCTCCTGACCACAGCGGCAGTGTGGGCAGGGCTGGGCAGGGATGGGCCCAGAGCTGGCTTCCGCCTGGATTCCAGCCAGGACACCTCCTGCCCAGGCCCTCACGGTGCCCTGGAGGGAGAAGCTGGGTGGGGGTTGTGTCCTCGGTCTAGCCTCGGTCCCCTCGCCGACCCCCAGGAATCTCCTGGGCAGGGGCAGGTGCCACCCAGGCAGACCCTGTTCCCCTCTGCTCTCTGGGCGCTGGGCCTGCGGTCAGGTGCATGGAGGGGCCACACACCACAGAGCCCGACCCACTTAGAGCTGAGCCATCCAGGGAGTGATGGGCCTCGTCCCAGTCAAGGGCTGGCCGCCAGCTGAAAGAGAGCCCCAGGGTCCCAGGCAGAAATGTGAAGCATCGCCGTCGCAGATCCTGGCAGGACCCCTCAGCCCCCGGGGGCATGAGCACACGCGTGCAGCTGGTGAGGATGGACAGCAAGGGGGGCGGTGGGAGGGGAGGAGGGGGCACAGGCCAGGGGGGCGGGGGAGGCCCCACAGTTCTGACTGGGGGCAGCCCCCCTCTCCGGCCACCCTGGAGTGTTGGCCTGAGGGGTGGTCCCAGTGTCCCCAGGGAGCGGCACCAAAGGGACCACAGTGCCCGGCCTTCCGTGTGGCCTAGGACGGGCCAGCCTGCAGGGCCTGGGGGCCGGTTCTCCGCCTACTTCTGACTGGACCTGGGAGGAGCCAGGAGGCCTCCCTGTGGCTCATCTGTAGAGTGGACGTGAGCCGGGGACACCAGTGGGGCAGTCACCTACCAGGCCACTGGCTCTCTGAGCTCATCCCTGGAATTCTGATCAGAAACAGGCAGCAGGGCGCTCACCCAATGCCCCAGAAACCAACTTGTTATGCACAGATAATACAGGCCGACCTCTGCGGGTTCTGTTCCAGACCACCCAACACAGTGAATGTCACAATAAAGTGAATCACGCATTTGCTTTCCCAGAGCATATAAGTTATATTTACACTGTACTGTAGTTTATTAAGTGTGCAATAGCATTATGTCTAAGAGAACCAACGTGCACACCTTAATTTAAAAATACTTTATTGCTAAAAAATGCTGTCATCTGACAATGCAGGGTTGCCACACACCTTCAATTTGTGAAACACACAGTATCCGTGAAATGCAATGAACACCGCAGTGGGCCTGCATTAGGTTGTGCGGCTACCACGCCCCATCAGGGAGGTGTCATAACAACAAAGTGAGAAGATACAACATGGCCTTGGATGGCACGAGCGTAATTGGGTTTTTAACCCAGTATTTATTTACTTAGATTTACTTACATCAGTGCACAGGAAAACGTTTGTAAGGAAGCGCACGGAGATGCCAGCGCCTTCCGTGTGGGGTGGCGCTGCTGGTGGCTCCTTCCCACAGTCCAGCGCATCTTCCGCCGTGAGTACTGGCTTCATCGCCAGGGAAAACCCTGCCGTGTGCCGGCGATCTCCTGCCCGTGGCGCGGCTCCCCGGCGCTTTCCGCGTGAGTGGTGCCCGTGGGTACCCCGCAGTTGCCTCCCACTGCCCGGCTCACTGCCAAGGGTC
Source organism: Balaenoptera physalus (assembly GCF_965194825.1). NCBI lineage: Eukaryota > Metazoa > Chordata > Mammalia > Artiodactyla > Balaenopteridae > Balaenoptera > Balaenoptera physalus. Next base: position 196,035,339 of record NC_138882.1, on the reverse strand, counting down.
CCTTGGTTAAACACGGGAATTGCCGACCACTTTTTTTTTTTTTTTGAATAAATTTTATTTATTTATTTATTTATTTTTGGCTGAGTTGGGTCTTCGTTTCTGTGCGAGGGCTTTCTATAGTTGCGGCAAGTGGGGGCCACTCCTCGTCTCGGTGCGCGGGCCTCTCACTATCGCGGCCTCTCTTGTTGCGGAGCACAGGCTCCAGACGCGCAGGCTCAGTAATTGTGGCTCACGGGCCTAGTTGCTCCGCGGCACGTGGGATCCTCCCAGACCAGGGCTCGAACCCGTGTCCCCTGCATTGGCAGGCAGATTCTCAACCACTGCGCCACCAGGGAAGCCCCCGGACCACTTTTAAGAGCTGGTGCCTCCCACCCAGGGGCCCACCGAGCCCCCCACCCTGGGGCGGGCCGTGCAGCGGGAGCCACGGAGAACAGCACTTCTCGAGCGTTTCTGGCGGCAGCGAAGTGCTGAGCACGGCTGGCTCTCTTCTCATCTCCCACGGCCTCGACTCTGTCTTGCAGTCCCAAGGCCTGGCCTCCGGCTGCTGCACTGCCCAGCGCCTGCGCGGGCTGGAGGGCCCGGCGCCTCACCGTTCTTCAGAGAGAGCTGGGGGTGGTCGCAGGTTCCAGCCCATAGGCTTCTCGAGTCCACATTTCACCCCAGAAGGAAACTCTGCGGAGCTGATGCTACATCGCTGCATCCCTCTCACCCCGGGGAGAAAGCCTGGCGGTTGGCCTTGCGAAGTTGCAGAAACGCAGCTCACGGGGCCTCGTGGGAACGGCTTCTCCATCACCACAGCCCTCAGCTGCTGCTCCGGCCTTGCAGGCCCCTGCCTGGGCCCCGGGGCTCGAGGCGGGCTGGTGCCTGGGGGAAGGGGCGCCCCACTGGCTGGCATGGGCCTGGGAGCTCCCCAGACGTTGGATTCTAAGGGTTCTGACCCTGGGCCGACCCCAGCCCCCCTGAACTTCTGACAGCCTGGACCTGGACACGCCTCTGTGGGCACACCTTCCCAGCCGAGGGCCAGGCTGTGCCCTCAGCAGCCACACAGCGGGCTGGACCTGGTCCTCAGTCACTTCCCGGTGGTGAGTGGGGTGGCACGGGCACACACACACACGTGCACACGCTCCGAGGAGGTCCTGCCAGCCGCCCGTCAGTGCCCTGCCACCACACACACTGGTGGACACGGGAAGCCGTCTCCCGGTGCCCCCAAGGGCTGAAAGAGCCTCACGGTCGGCGCTGCCCTTTTCTACTCCGGGCATCTGAGCTGTCCCTGCAAGCAGAGGTGATTGCCCCAGAGGCACAGGACAGAAAGCTGGACGTGGGGAGGCTGTCACCACGCGGAGGCTGATGGGGGGCCAGCTCTGACACCAGCCCTGGCGCAGGGCAGGCCCGGGCTCCCCTGTCTGGGGTCAGACCCTTGCCCTGACCCAGTGCTTTGCTCCAGAGACACCACTGACCCCCGCTGTTGGGGGTCGTGGTCATGGTTCCAGCAACGTGGCCTCCCTCCCACCCTCCCTGGCCTGGACCTGCTGGTCACCCCCATCCTCAGACCTGCCCCCGGGCAGCAGGGCCCCTCCTGGTCTCTGTCTGCTGCCCCTACTTGTCACTCCTTCCCGGGCGAGGGCATCTCATCCTTCGCCAACTCCCGTACACGCGTGGTTTCTCCACAGATCTGATCCCGCACGCTCCACCAACGGTCCCTCCAGTTCCTGCTCCCCCGGACGTAAATCTCCCCCAAACTGGGTGAGAAGAGCCAGCACACACCCCGAGATCCTGCAGCCGCACCCCTTGGGTTGGTGCTCTTCACCTGTTTCCCTGGTGGTGCCCTGGCTCCCCCAGCAATGTTACGAGTCTGAACAAAATTCACCTCTCGATGCTTTTTCTCATGTTTCTCTGATTCTTGGTGCTGGATACTTGCCTAAGCACAGCTTCCTGGAGGTGACTCCCTTGTGAAAAGATGTTACCTTGAGGCCAGAGGATTCTAATGTGTCAGTTCTTCAAATCTCTTTTTTTTTTTTTTTTTTTGGCCGAGCCACGTGTCTTGTGGGATCTTAGTTCCCCGACCAGGGATTGAACCCATGCCCCCTGCAGTGGGAGCAAGGAGCCCTAAACGCTGGACCGCCAGGGAATTCCCTCAAATATCTTATATGTCGGGACAGTAAGCTCTTTTCCTGTCATGTTTTCCATTGGAAATGATGAGACATGTTCCTTGTTCCCTGCATATGATGATTTGTTTTCTGATATGCTGTCTCTACTCCCCTTGCCTGGATTCTCTGTCTGAGAACTGCACGAGCATCTTAAATGCCAGTACAACTCACATCCTACAACGAGCTAACACCTGAGTCCCTGTAAGGACTCCGCCAATGGCCCCTCTAGTTCCAAAGGGGCCTCATGATGCCGCCGGAGGTGAGGGAAGGGACCCGCCCACTGCGTCCACTGCTGGACCCCAGCGCCCAGCACAGAGAGTGTGGACAGCAGGCAGTCTTCCTCGTGTTTGGAAGCTTGGTGCTCGGTGTGCTGTGTCTTGGGCCACCCCTGACTCCTGTGCATTGCACACCTTCCCATAGATGAGCAAAGGCTAAGGGAGGCCAGGGCTGAGGAAGGTCAAGCAGCACTGTGGGAAGGTGTGCCCTGCTGTGCGGACTTGCAGTGAAAGGGCATGTAGGGTTTGCCTCTTAACATCAAGATCCTCTCTGTAACTAATGAAATGCAACAGTGTATTAAAAATAGTACATCGTGATCAAATGGGCTTGTAACAGGAATTCAATAGATGAAAGGAGAAAATGTGGTTACCTTATTTGATTCAGAAAAAGCTTTAAATAAATTTCAAAACCTAATTGTGACTTTTAAAATACCTTTTAAAAAACTTGCGTTAAAAGTGAAGTTCAGGGGCTTCCCTGGTGGCGCAGTTGTTGAGAATCTGCCTGCCAATGCAGGGGACACAGGTTCGAGCCCTGGTCTGGGAGGATCCCACATGCCGCGGAGCAGCTGGGCCCGTGAGCCACAACTACTGAGCCTGCGCGTCTGGAGCCTGTGCTCCGCAACAAGAGAGGCCGCAATAGTGAAGAGGCCCGCGCACCGCAATGAAGAGTGGCCCCCGCTTGCCGCAACTAGAGAAAGCCATCGCACAGAAACGAAGACCCAACGCAGCCAAAAATAAATAAATAAATAAATAAAAATTTAAAAAAAAAAAAAGTGAAGTTCGGGACTTCCCTGGTGGTCCAGCGGTTAAGACACCACGCTCCCAATGCAGGAGGCCCGGGTTTGATCCCTGGTCAGGGAAATAGATTGCATGCGCTGCAACTAAGACCCGGCGGAGCCAAATAAATTTAAAAATAAATAAATGAATAAATAAATAAAGTGAAGTTCACTAACACGATAAAGTTCACACATCAAAACCTCGTAGCAAACTTTACACTAACTGGAGAAACTTCCAATGCATTCTCTTTAAGATCTGGATGAGGTCAAGGGTGCCCCCATATCATGGCTACTGCGTAACATAGGACTGGAGATCATGGCCAACATGATAAGGAAAGAAAAATAAATGAGGCATATGATTATAAGAGAAGAGATAAAAAATCAATATTATTTGCAGAAGATACAATCATCTATCTAGAAAAACCAGTAGAATAGATGGGAAAACTTTAGAATAAGAGTCCAATAAGATTGCTGAATAAACGACCAATCTACAAAAATCAATAGTATTGATTAGAACATTAGGCTGAGTGAGATAAACCAGTCACAAAAGGACAAACAATTATGATTCCACTCATATGAGGTCCCTGGAGGAGTGAAACTCGAAGACTGGAAGTAGGAGGGTGGGTACCAAGGGCTGGGGGAGGGAGTGGGAAGTGAGTTTTTAGTGGGGACAGAGTTTCAATTTGGGAAGATGAAAAGGTTCTGGACGTGGATGGTGGTGATGATTGCATAACAACGCGAATGTGCTTAATATCCCTGAGCTGTGCACTTAAAAATGGTTAAATAGTAAATTTTATGTTAGGTGTATTTTATCAAAATAAAAAAACAATAGTATAAGAATGAAGCCAGACAAGTCGCAAAAGTCGCATACTGTGTGAGTCCATTTCTATGAAATATCCAAAATAGGCAAATCCATAGAAACAGAAAGCAGATTGGTGGTTGCCAAGGAGAACAGGGAGTCACTGTGTAATGGGTACAGGGTTCCCGTGCGGTGGTGACAATGTTAAGCAACTGCATATAGAGGGGGTGTAGTTGCACAACATTGTGAATGTACTAACTGCCACTGGAACGTACACTTTAAAATGGTTAATTTTATGTTATGTAAATTGCACCTCAATTTTTTTAAATGAAAAAATCAATAATATTGCTCTATACCAGCAATAACCCATTAGGAAAAAAGAATTCACAATAGCAAGGAAGAAAATAAAGTATCTAGGAATCAACTCAGGCAAGAATATACACAACCTGAATGGAGAGAACTGTAAACTGAGATAAAGGCTGTGGGTGCTGATCTGGGTCAGTGGAGAGGTCTTCTGCCTTCTTGGGCACAAAAAGAATGTTACACAGACATTGCCTCTTCCTAATTAATCTGTAAGGTCCATGCAATCCTAGTCAAAATTACAGTTGGAGTTTCACAGGGACTAGACAAATTTACTCTAAAATTTATGAGAGAAAAAGTCATGAATAGTGAGGTAAACATTTAAAAAAAGAGGGAAGAGGGGAGCTAGCTCTTCCAGACGTTGGGGCGCATGGCAAGGTGACAGTTACACAAACCAGGCAGAAACGACATGTAGGCAGAGGGACGGGATGGGTTGCAGGCACAGACCTTACAGTCATGTGTGTTTAGTGTACGATGACAGGGCCAGATGGAGTAACCGGGATGGGGATGGGAAGCAGGCTCACGGTATAGAGCACGTGCAAGACAGGTGGTCCAGGGAGAACCCGTCGGTGACACCCAGTGGCCTGGGAGAGACGGGGAAGGAGGCCTTAGGCACAGCCTCAAACGCACGAACCCTCGGGCAAACAAGGGATGCATTTGATTATACAAATCAGGATTTCTGATCAATGGATAGGCAGAGCTGGAGAAGATCACTGAATGTGCCCATCTGTAGGGACTGTTATCTAGGACATACAAGGAACTCCGCAATTTAACAGGAAAGGAGAGGAATCCTACCAAAAAAGTGAGAAAATGATCATGTTTCAGAAGACCTCGTGTGGGGACACCTTCAAGCCCGTTAGCAGTTAGAGAAACAAACGTGAGTCACAAGGAGGGGCCGTCCCACCATCAGACTGTCTGACATGGAGCATTGGAATGTGTGCGGGCATGGGACCCCTAGGTGAGTGTAGACAGGGTGGGCAGGTGTGGATGGCGCAGCCCGGCTGGGGACGTGGCCGGCTGGGTGAGGGCATCCCCAAAGAGCTGCATGGGGGTGGCAGGCATGTGTGGGTGGGCAGCCTGAGGAGGGCAACTCACAGGGCCTGGAAGCTCAGGGCTACACAGATGCCTCCTGAAACCCGATGCTGAGTGAGTGGGGGGATGGGAGGAACGTGGGGTCAGCAGTGCCGGCACCCAAAACAACCAGTGCGGCCTGTAGGGAGCAGGATGGGGGGGGGCCGGACCGGCACCCCTCCTCGGAGGTCAGAAGGACCGAAGCCCTCTTGTCCAAGGAGCCCCAGCCATGCGCACGCGACCAGCTGCACCGGCGGTCAGGGGTCCTGGCCGTGCAGCCTTGCCCAGGTGCCCTCTTTCCTCACTGCCCCTTGGGTGACCACCATGCCAGCGGGCAGGCCCTGAAGGGCCTCCCCAGCATGTGTGTCCCTGGGGTTTATTCCCAGCACGGGCCTGTGGCTGCCCAATCCACCCTCCTGATCGCCCGCTGTGCCTGAGTAGAGCCTGGGGTGTGCGGGGGTCGCCGATCGCCCGCCGTGCCTGAGTAGAGCCTGGGGTGTGCGGGGGTCGCCGATCGCCCGCCGTGCCTGAGTAGAGCCTGGGGTGTGCGGGGGTCGCCGATCGCCCGCCGTGCCTGAGTAGAGCCTGGGGTGTGCGGGGGTCGCCGATCGCCCGCCGTGCCTGAGTAGAGCCTGGGGTGTGCGGGGGTCGCCGATCGCCCGCCGTGCCTGAGTACAGCCTGGGGTGTGCGGGGGTCGCCGATCGCCCGCCGTGCCTGAGTGCAGCCTGGGGTGTGCGGGGGCCGCACGCTACCGCAGGAACGTGGGGAGCCCGGTCGGGCGGGGTGGCGGGGGCCGCTCTCCTGCCCCACCTGCCCAGCCCCTCGTGTCTGGCCTCCCTGCTCAGCCTCACCTCTGGCGGCTGCACGGGAGCCCCACCCCCAGCCCCGCGCCAGCTCAGCCTCCAACGCGCAGGGCTCCCTCGGGCGGGTCCTGGGGCTCTGAGCCCAGCGGCCCCGTGGCTGCACAGAGCTGGGCCGCCTGGACCCCCGTCCTCTGGTGGTGGTGATCCCGTGTCCTGGGGAGTCCAGTGCCCTCCCTCACGGGGTCAGTGGGCCTTGCCTGGGCCACCTTGAGCGTCAGTCACTCCTGTCCCAGAGCTGGAGAAAATCGAGGTCTTTTTAAAGGAAAGCCCTGGTTTCCCAGCTCACTGTGTGAAGGCCATTCTGGGGGGCAGTGGGGCGGCCAGACTGCCCCTCCCCCGTCGTGGCCACAGGGCCCACAGGAGCTCGGGCGGCCCCTGCCACGTGCTGCTGCAGGGTCACGGGTCCAATCTTGGACGCGCACAGAGCTAACCGCAGGCTGGAAGCGGGCGTGCAGGGTGCAGGGGTGGCACCGGCTCGGCTCCAGCAGTTTGAAATATGAGGCTGTTGGAAGAAATCGCAGAACGGGTGTGGGGTTAGAGGCCAGGGAGGTGGGTGCTGCGGGTGGGAGAGCAGTCGCCGAGGCGGTTTCACGTCCAGAGAGCGAGACGAGACCGGCTTGCTGCTCGCCTGATGGCCAGCCGGCTCCCCGAGCCCTGTAACCACTTCTTCTCTTCTCCTTTCTCTTTTTTAGCCAAGGCAGGTTTCCCTGTTACTATTGAGGGCTTTGCCCCTGAGCGAAAGCCCCCTGGCATTCTGTGTAGACAGACACTGCACACAACCTTGGTTTTCTCCCAGGCAGAAGTTAAAAATTATTCAAGGCAGAATTCCTGGGCTGTGCCGCAGAGGCCGGTTGTACCAGGCAAAGGCTTCCACCGCATCCCCCGGCCGGGCCGCGATAAGGCAGCCGGGGAGCCGCGCCTCGGCGACACCGCCCGCCGCCCTCATGGGGACCAGGTAGGACTGCGGCTCCCAGGCAAGCGCTGGGGAGAGCTTGTCTCGTGGGGTCTGCGGTTCCCCCGTGGCTTCTGAGCACAGCTGGCTGGAAACATCCCTTCCCCCCAACTCTAAAGCTTTTCTTTCTGTGCGGCCGTCCAGCCCTCGGTCTCTGGGGCGTCCCGGTGGGGCCACTGGGGACGTCCCAGCGGTGAGCGCAGGGGCCATGCCCTGGGCCGGGGGCGCCTGTGGGGAAAGTGGGGGTCTCTGGGAGAGCTTTTTTCGGCTGGAGGGGTTTTCCAGAGAGCCGTCTGTCTCTGCTGTTTGTTGGGCAATGGGGTGGGGATCGTGCCCTCGGCACACATTTGGGGGAGGTGGAAATAGCTGGGCAGGCTGGAGCTCCCCAGCGGGCGACGGGGGACGTTCCGCCCCACTTGAGGAGATCCCTGGGCTCCCCCAGGAGAAGTTGGGGACCTCGGTGACGTTTGTGGGTGTTTTTGAGCTTCCAGTGGGCAAAGGTGACTGTTAAGGCCTGAAACTGTTCATGGGGCCTGCCTTTGACCAGCCACCTCTGAGAACAGCCCAGAATCCAGGGCCCAGTAGGAAGGGGGCAGGTCTCAGACACCTGAATTTACATGACAGTAGCCAGAAGACTCTTGTAAGGGAACCAAATTTATTCCACTTAACAAGATGCGTGTGTCTGTGAATTACCCCAGAGGTGTGGAATTCGGAATTGGCTAGAGCAGGACCAGCTTCCTTCATCAAAGCTGAAATTCAGTCCTACCCCGGGTGTCGCGGTAACAAGAGGGCACAAAAGAAATAAGACGTGGGCCTAAGACCCAGGACCGCTCCACCACAGCGCTCGCCCCGGGGGTCTCCTGGCAAGGTGGGCAGGATGCGGCGGAGGTAACAACACCTGACTGGGAAGGTGGACTCGGGGTGGAGGTGCTGGACCCCACGTGGCCTCATGATGGGAAAACCCAGAGAAACGGGCTCTGTCCCAGCAGAATATCAACTGTCAGAGAAGAGACGGGGAACATGGCAAGGTCGGGGATGCAGAAGAATTGGGCAAGGTGATTAGAGACACAACCCAGAAAACACAGTGAAAGCAGACAGGTCCACAGCCAAGTTTGATTACAGGTCCTTCCAGCATTATGGAAACAGTTCCCGGGCCGCAGAGCGGGGGTAGGGCACCAGATGAGTTTTAATTTCATTTTTGTCAAAGTTATACTTGGTTTAAGAGTCAAGCATTTCTGGGCTTCCCTGGTGGCGCAGTGGTTGAGAATCTGCCTGCTAATGCTAGGGGACACGGGTTCGAGCCCTGGTCTGGGAAGATCCCACATGCTGCGGAGCAAGTAGGCCCGTGAGCCACAACTACTGAGCCTGCGCGTCTGGAGCCTGTGCTCCGCAACAAGAGAGGCCGCGATAGTGAGAGGCCCGCGCACCGAGACGAAGAGTGGCCCCCGCTTGCCGCAACTAGAGAAAGCCCTCGCACAGAAACGAAGACCCAACACAGCCATAAATAAATAAATTAATTAATTAATAATAATTAAAAAAAAAAAAAGAGTCAAGCATTTCTGCAAGATTCAGACAAATGCAGTCCCCGCCACCCAGCCACGCCGGCCACAGGAGCCACCGTTTCTGTCTGCCAGATAATTCCTGCACTCTTTACCAGCATCTATGCAACAGCATGATTGAATGACAACTTCTTGGGGTTTCAGATTTAGGTATTGTCTATTGAATTCACCCCAGGGAAGCTGGGTTTATTTCTTCTGCCTCGCCCCTCTCCCCCACATACTCGGGTCCCCCTGTTTTTCCAAAGGAATGACGTTATAATTTTAGTTAGCTCTGAATTCAGCGGTTAGATTTGTGTTCCCGCCGGGCCTGTGACAGGCCATGGTTACCGTTCCAATCAGAACATGTGTTGTTTTCAACACGTTGAAACATGTGTTGAACACATGATGTTAATCATCGCCTTCCTTTTTCATGCGTGCTGAGTTTTCTCTGCACTCATGACTAATTCATCCTCAGACTCTCGCCAGTGGCTTAAGTTCAAACACACGGGTGTTTCTGAAGTGGTCCGTCCAGGAGCCTCCACCCTTTGCCCCTGGTGGCCCGTCCTCCTGGGTCTACATCAGGGCTGCTCCCTTCACCCCTGAGATCTCCCCTGGCCTTCACCCGGAAGATTCCCTTTGCTTCTCCTGGTTGGATTTTCCTGGCCCCCACACCCTCCTTTTTCTCGGTTCACTCCTGCCCTGGTGGAGCACGGCCTTGCTGAGAAAGGTCGCCTGGCAGACATGAGGCTTTCGATGCCTTGTCCCTCCCCCGACGTGGAGGCACGTTGCTGGGTGTAGAGCTCCAGCCCAGAGCCACGTCCCCCCACAGTGGGACCCCAGCTTCTGAATTTACCTGCTGCTGTGGGTAAATTCAACCCCACTTTAACTCCTGATCTGTGGTGTGAAACTGGCTTGTCTTTTCTTTTTATTTTATTTATTTATTTATTATTTTATGGCTGCGTTGGGTCTTCGTTGCTGCCCACAGGCTTTCTCTCTAGTTGCGGCGATTGGGGGCTACTCTTGGTTGTGATGCAGGGGCTTCTCATTGCAGTGGCTTCTCTTGTTGCAGAGCACAGGCTCTAGGTGCGCGGGCTCTAGTAGTTGTGGCACGTGGGCTCAGTAGTTGTGGCTCGCGGGCTCTAGAGCGCAGGCTCAGTAGTTGTGACGCACGGATTTAGCTGATCCACGGCATGTGGGATCTTCCCGGACCAGGGCTCGAACCCGTGTCCCCTGCATCGGCAGGTGGATTCCCAACCACTGTGCCACCAGGGAAGTCCTGACTTGTCTTTTCTTCCTGGAAGTTTCGAGGCTTCTTTTTGTCTTCGGTGTCCTGACAGTTCGTGCAAATGACCTTCGTGTGGGTTCCCTTTCACCCTCTGCCAGGTGCCCCATGGCTCCGCCAGTCTGGAAATTCTTGTTCTTTATTTCCAGGAAATTTTCTTTAATTATTAATTTTAAATTGTTTCCTGGCTTCTGTTTTCTCTGTTCCCTCTTTCGTGGTAAATATCACTGAGATGTGGGGCCTCATAGGTGGGACCCAGGGACCCGATCTCCTTTTCTGGGTCTTTCAGCTTTACTTTACAACTCCTTTATTGAGGTTCATGTTTGAATATTTATTTCTAAAGCATTCTGATCTTTTTCCGTGATCACAGTACTTTCTCTTGTCTCTTTGAGGAGATCGATAATAGTTGTGTGGGGTTTTTTAAAGTTTTCTTCTCCTTGTACAGACTCTGCCTGGAGAACTGCAGTAAATAGATTTTTCCCCTATTTCCTTACAGTTACACTTACTATATCAAAGTTAAAACTTGAACGTAGCAAAATAATCCATAAGCAAAGTCAGCAGACAAATCGTCAATTTGAGAAAATATTTTAATGTATATGACACATGGTTAAAATAAATATTATATTAAGAACTTATAAACTGTCAAGAAAAAGACAAGAAACTCTGTGGAAAGATGGATGAAGGCTGTGACCGGGCGATCCACTGAGCAAATCCAGGAGCTGTTAGACTTGGGAACGTCCAGATTCGCTGGCGTCAGGGAAGCGAGAATCGCGGACACCGGCTCAGTGTCCAGGGAGCAGAGCCTGGGACGGGGTCCTTGTGCGAGAGGCATGTGGAGAGGGCTCTCGGGAGACGGCCTCAGGGAGCAGGGAGCAGGCCAATCTACCCCACCTCAGTATGGGTCACCGCCCCAAGGGTGACCTCCCAGGAGGCCTCAGAGAACCCTAGGCAGCAGGGCCCGTGCACCTGCCAGAAGGGGGCCTGGGGAGGGCACCTGGCTTCTTCAGAGGTGAGACATTGCTGGGGATGCGTCACGCTGGCAAAAATGAAAAAGCAAAAGCACGTATCGCTGGAGGGGCCGGAGCATGGGGAGCTGGCTCTCACTTGTAGAAGAGCTCAGGGCTAGGCCATCTGGTCACATCACACGATTAGAAGCATCTGCAAATCCCGACTCTGCGGGATGCCTTCAAGGACACCAAGCAGGGGTGATCCTGCGGCATCTCGTGGCCTCTCTTGGCGTGGTGGGTGCAGAGTGAGCGCCGGGTGTGCAGTTGGCCTGGGGCGGCCGTAACAGAGTGCCACAGACCTGGGGCTTATACAATAGAAGTTAGTTTCCTCCCAGTCCTGGAGGCTGGAAGTCTGAGATCAGGGTTCTTGTGAGGCCTCTCTCCTCCGAGTGCAGAGGGCTCTCTCCCCATGTCCTCCCGGGGTCTGTGTCCTGATCTCCTCTTCTTATAGGGACACCAGTCAGATTGGATCAGAGCTCACCCCATCGGCCTCATTTTACCTTAATCCCCTCTGTAAAGGCCCCATCTCCAAACACAGTCACATTCCGAGGTTCTGGGGGTCAGAGTTTCAACATATGAATCTGGGGAAACACAGCTCAGCACAACAGGGGGTTAGTGTGCAGCCCCTCCAAGGAGGGAAGGCGTCCAGGTGGCCTGGAGGTGTCAAGACACAGGTGTGAAGTGGGACGTTTATACAACCCGTCATTCTTGCAAAGGCCCCAGTAAAAATCCATAGTTACAGAAGCATACGCTGCAGATCACACGTGCTCATGTTCTACATGTAAGTATCGAGTTTTGTGCACAAGGAGAAAACACAGAGGAAAGCGAGTTGGAGTGACACCTGTGGACTCGGGACATTGGTAGAGGGAGGGGGCAGTATGGGCCACCCACACGGTCACGCGAAATGATTTGGGCACACGTGTCTCTGTGAAGAACAAATACATTAAAATGCCATTTACAAGAAGAGAGAGGGCAGATGCATGGGGTCCGAGAGGTGACCGAGGTAGAGGCCCTGGTCTCTCCGTGGGGTCCCGGTGGGCCCTGGTCTGTGGGTGGGGTCCCAGTGGGGGCTGGTCTGTACGTGGGGTCCCGGTGGGGGCCCTGGTCTGGCTGTGGGGTCCCGGTGGGGACTGGTCTGTCTCTGGGGTCCCGGTGGGGGCCCTGGTCTTCCCGTGGAGTCCGATGGGGCCCTGGTCTGTTTGTGGGGTCCCGGTGGGGGCCCTGGTAGCACCGTGTTGTCTCAGTGCTGGCTTGTTTGCCTGGGTATCCCGGTGGGGTCCCTGGTCTGTCTGTGAGGTCACGGTGGGGACTGGCCTGTCTGTAGGGTCCCGGGGGGGCTGATCTGTCGTGGGGTCCAGGTGGGGACCCTGGTCTCTCCTTGGGTCCCTGTGGGGGCCCTGGTCTGTCAATGGGGTCCCGGTGGGGGCTTGTTGGTCTGTGGGATTCCGGTGGGGGCCCTGGTCTGTCCGTGGGGTCCTGGTGGGGGCCCTGGTCAGATTGTGGGATCCCTGTGGGGGCCCTGGTCTGTCTGTGGGGTCCTGGTGGGGGCCATGGTCTGTCTGTGGGGTTCCGGTGGGGGCCCTGGTCTGTCTGTTGGGTCCCGGTGGGGGCCCTGGACTGTCTGTGGGGTCCCAGTGGGGGCCCTGGTCTGTCTGTGGCGTTGCAGTGGGGGCACTGGTCTGTCTGTGGGTTCCCGGTTGGGACCCAGGTCTGTCCGTGGCATCCCGGTGGGGGCCCTGGACTGTTGTGGGGTCCCGGTGGGGGCTCTGCTCTGTCTGTGGGGTCCCATTGGGGGCCCTGGTCAGTGTGTGGGGTCCCGGTGTGGGCCCTGGTCTGATTTTTGGGTCCCAGTGGGGGCCCTGGTCTGTCCATGGGGTCCTGGTGGGGACTGGTCTGTCTCTGGGGTCCCAGTGAGGGCCCTGGTCTGTCTGTGGGGTCCCAGTGGGGGCTGGCCTGTCCTTGGGATCCCGGTGGGGGCCCTGTTCTGGCTGTGGGGTCCCGGTGGGGGCCCTGTTCTGTCTGTTGGCTCCCGGTGGGGACTGGCCTGTCTGTGGGGTCCCAGTCTCTCTGTGGGGTCCCGGTGGGTCCCTGGTCTCTCCGTGGGGTCCTGGTGGGCGCCGTGCTGTGTCTCTTGGGGCCAAGTGGGGGCCATGGTCTGTTCGTGGGGTCCCGGTGGGGGCCCTGGTCTGTCCATGGGGTCCCGGTGGGGGCCCTGGTCTCTTCGTCAGGTCCCGGTGGTGACTAGTCTGTCTGTGGGGTCCCCGTGGGGACTGGCCTGTCTCTTGGGTCCCGGTGGCGGCTGGTCTGTCCGTGGGTTCCCAGTTGGCTCTGGTCTGTCCTTGGGGTCCTGGTGGAGGCCCTGATCTGTCCACGGGGTCCTGGTGGAAGCCCTGGTCTGTCCATGTGTCCTGGTTGAGGCCCTGGTCTGTTCGTGGTGCCCGGTGGGGGCCCTCATCACTCTTTGAGGTCCCAGTGGGTGCCGTGGTCTGTCCCTGGGTTTCCATGGTGCCCGTCTCCTCGCTTTGGCCCCCGGTGTGTCCGTCCCTAGTGGGGTCACTGTGAGGATGACACACCCACCTGGGTGGGTGTCATTTGCTCCATTCCACAGGGAGGCCTGTGAAGGGCTGGGAGCCGGCCAGCGTGCGGGCCTCCCCGCCAGCCTGGGTCTTCAGTGGACGCCAGCACCAGGCCAGCTGCCCCAGGGGACTAGGTCATACTCTGGACGTGGTCTCCGTTCCCAGGCAGCGCGGGGGAGCAGCCAGCAGGACCACTCATGCTCCCTCCTCCCCAGGGAGTAACCCTGGACGGGCCCTTTAACGAGAAACCTGCCCCCAGGAGCAGCCCTTTCCGTCTGGCTCGTCGGGTCTGTGCCGGGGTCAGCAGCAGGAGCTCAGGGACGGCCAGGGTGTCTGTCTGTCCATGAAGGGGTTTGGCACAGGGTAGATCTGTCCCCAGTTTGTTTGGACGAGCGCAGCGGTTTCTGGAGTGCGAGCCAGTGGGTGGGTGGTCTGGGGAGGGGAGGTGTCCTAGAATGTGGAATTGGTGTTCTGTTTTCTCGCAAAGGAACAGTGTGATCAAGGTGCCCGTCTTGGCTGTGGGTTCCCTCACCTGTGAGAAACGAGGGGTCGGGAGGGCTGACGTCTTCTCTCCCTCCTGAGAGAGAGGGCTGGTGTGAACCGCACGGGGCCACCGCCTCACCGCCCGCAGCCCGCTCCCCTTCCAGGGCCACGGTGGGCACCCCCCACCCCTCCGGCCGGCTCCCCCTCCCTCCCCACCCATCCCCCTCCACCAAAACCAGGACACACCAGCAAACCATTCCTCACGTCCTGTTAACACCAGAGGGGCCACTGGGCCCCCCGGGACGTCACACGTGGTCCCCAGCAGGCAAGGTGACCTTGAGGGAGCAAGGGTCCCCAGCACTGCGCCCCACACAGGCAGGCAGGCTTCGGGCCACGGGGTCTCACCCTGTCCTGCGGAGGTGCCTACAGGACCCCAGGTCCTCCGTGGGCAGGTGCCAGCGTTTCCCAGTGTCCTGCTGAGCAGGTGTCCAGACCGTGGCCACACAGAGCCCCCGGAGGAAGCAGCTACAGCAGGGGCCTGCGGCAGGACCCACGTTTGTGTGGGCAGAGCTCTCCCCCAGGAAAGGGGCTGAGGTGGGGGGGCCACTGCAGCCCTCGGCCTATGGCGGGGGAGGGGCCAGCTGCGCTCTGAGAATCGGGGGTGGGGGGCCGGAGACGCCGGGGGTGGAGGAGGTGGCCCTGGAGGGCTCTGGGCTGAGTGTTTGGGGGGCGGTGAGTGGAGGACTGCGGGGCCGCTGGCTGGGCTGGTTGGCGGGTGTTGGGCAGTTGCGACCACCTGGCAGAGAAGGGCGAGCTCAGCCGTGGTCTCACTGGGAAGGCGGTGTGGAGGGGCTGCTGCGTCCTGGGGGGCTGGGGCCTGGGGGGACGGTCAGCCTGAAGCCTCAGAAGCAACGTCTGAGCTCCAGGCCTCACTGAGCGGGGTTTCTCCCTAGAGGCGGCTCTGGTCACGCCCAAGGACAGAGCACGGGGTGGGGCCCTCAGCTCTCGGGATGCAGCTCGACCCCGGGGGCTCCTGGCAGCATGGGGGGAGGCCTCTGGGCAAGCACCCCAACCTGCCCCAAGGTAGAATGGAAACACAGAACTTTGGACTGCTCTGACGTAAGCAGATAGACGCCCACCTTCCACGGCAGGTTGGAGGTGGTGCCGGGGCTCTGGTCCCTGCGGGTCCCCACCCGGGCAAGGCCTGTGGGAAGACAGGAGAGGGTCCTTTTTCTGGTGGGATGCATGCAGTCCCTCCTTCCTTTGCCCGGTGGATTGGAGCGCAGGTGCAGATCTGCAAACAAAGGTGCGGTCGGCCAGGCCGGCTTAACCCTTCCCTGGGGTGGGGCAGAGCAGTGAGGGCAGAGGCCAGCGGGGCCAGCGGTGCTTTGCCCTGGGCGCCCGGCCACGCGCCCTCAGTGGGGATAGTGGAGCTGCACCCGAGCCCTGGCCGAGCAGCCGTCTGCCACCCCCACCCGGGCCCGCCCCTCGGTGGTCCTGCCGTGAACAGTGCGGGCGGGAGCAAGCGCCCTGCGGTGGCCTCCCTGTGGAGAGCGCCCCTCCCAGGGTAGGGAGGGCGCGGCTGGGCGGGGAGCTTTGTGTAAGGAAACCCGAGCCCAGCCAGGTGCCCAGGTGCCCAGGTGCGGGGGCGGGGCTGGGTCTCCGCTCAGGCTCGGACGGCACGCAGGAGGGGCGGGAGGGGAAGGGGACTTCCGAGCGGCCGAGGTTCCCCCCAACCCCTGCGAGGCCCCTCCCTCGAGCGCAGCCCCGCCCCCGTGAACCGCAGGGGGCTTGGTGCAGGGCAAGCAAACTTTGGCTCCTCGGGGACCATCCTTTTGGCCCGTCACCAAGTCAGTCTCGGAGAGGGTTCCCAGAAAAGGTCAGACCTTTAGGTTGAAGGGGCTTTGCTGGTGGAGTGTCCTGGCTCCCCCTCCGCCCCCCTTCCCAACCCTCTGTGGCTCCTGGGGCCCCCTCACAGGCCCTGGACCCCCCTGCCCTCTCCAGTGTCCAGAGCCGTGGGTCCTGCTGGGACCTCAGGAGGGTCCCAGGCGCACGGGACACCCTGAGCCTGACTGTAGGAGCATCTCCCAGGGGGTCTGGGGACCACGGGGGCTTCTTGGAGACAGGACCCCTCCAGCCCCACGTGGCCCACCCCAGGGGTGTAGCACAGCCACTGGGCCCAGGTTCAAACCACTGTGACCCGGGGAGGTCCAGACTCTGCTGTCACAGGAGTCAAGGGAAGCCTTTGGGACGAGTGGCCGCAGGCATTAGGGGGAAGGGGGTGGGGGTCTCTCCTCGGTGGGCGGTGGAGGCCTCCCTGCCCTCTGGGCACAGCCCTCACCCCCAGGGGGTCAGGGGTTAGGGGTCAGGGGCCCCTCCTCCTGTCCCTTCCCCGTGACTCTGCCTACTTCCGCCTCTGGGTTCCTCACGCTCCCCATCCACACACACGCTTCGGTCACACACCCACAATCCCACATTCCCCATGCACAGCCTCGTGCACACACGCACACACGCACACAGAGGGGTGTGCAACTGTGGCTGGCGGCCGGGTGACAGCGCGCTGCAGACGCTCCCGGCCCCGTCCTGGGTTCCCGTCTCATTCAGCCCTCAGGACCAGGGGCTGGGCAGCCCCACTGAAGCCTCCCAGAGAGAAAGGTCTCACCAGGATGGGGCTCTTGCATGCTCTCGCCCGGCCGGTCGGCCGTTCTCACCCGAGGCTCCACCTGACTTAAGCCAGCGGCTCCTTTCAGCCTCCACCTTCTCCAGAAACGGGCACGACCCCTCCTCCCCCCACCCCAGGTCGACCCCTTCAGGAAACCCTCCCTGACTGTTTCCTACCTTCCATCACACGCTGGACATCCGGCAACCTCGTCCACTCCTGACGGCAGTGAGAAGGACAGAGCAGAGGATTCAGAGGACGAGGGGGCGCGGGGGAGGGAGGTGCTGGCCGCAGGTCTGGAGACGGACAGCTGCTGCCCCTCGCTCACCGGGGCTCCTGGGCAGTGTAGCGCACCTGCTTTTCCAGGAAGCTGAGTTTAAACTTGTGCCCCTTAAAGGCAGCATCCTTTGTCCTAAGACCACGTGCCCCCCACTGTGAACATGTTGTTTGCTCTGTAAGATGTGGGCTGGGAGATGGTGGCATTTGTCAATGTCAATGTCCTTTTCGTCAGATTAAATACGTGCTGGTCCCCAAAGTCCAGGACAACGGGGCTAGGCCTGCGCTTTTGAGGGGAGGGACGGAACAGCAGCCAAAAGCTGGGCTCCAGTGTGACTGGATGGACAGATGGAGGACGGGGTGCCTCCCGACGTCTGGAGGGTCCAGGGGCGGCCCTGCCTGGGGCCTGCCGGTCGGGAAGCCTACTCACTACCCAGCTGTTCTCACGGGTGTGTCCGGCTTTGGGTCAGCACCGTCCTGAGTGTGGGCGGCCATGGGGAGGGTGGTCCTGGGGAGGGTGCGTCCTAGAGCTCAGGGCGCCGGTGTGGTGGCCACCAGCCTGAGGTCAAGAGAGCCCGCGGGCAGCGTGATCTAAGACGGCAGGAGCCACCAATTCCAATTTAGACGCTTTGCTTTTCGATAGAGATGTGCTTTGTTTCTATTCACCAACCTGTGTAACAATAAAAAGCCTTGGGCGGAACCCAAAAGCTCTGGGCTTTCAGGACGTGAACCCCCTTCACTTAGGGCTGCTTTTTGCTTCCGGCTCTGGCCCTCAGCTGGGATCTGCTTTTGAAAAGACAAAAGGCAGAGGAAGGGGTGGGAGGAGGGGTGGGGACTGCGGGAAACGAGGCGTCTCAGCTCCTCTGGGTCTGTCCTTTCTTCTATCTCCCCCCCCCTCCACCGCCGTTTACCACCCCCCTTCTTCCTGCATGAAATCCCACACCCTGTGGGTCTGTTTCCGGTCTCTGCTGGGGCCACTGGCCTGTCCTCCTGGACTCGGGCGAATGCCCCCACACTGCCTTTCCCTCCAGGCTTGTCTCGGCTGGTTCTGCCCCACCCCCCACCCCCACGCTGGCCCCGGGGTCCGTCCTGGTGCCGCAGGCTCCTCCAGGAAGCGTCTCATGCGGCCCCAGCTCAGCGCCCCGCCCTCCCCGCGGCACCCGTTCCCAGGCCAGGGCATTCCCTAAGCCCTCAGGCCGGCAACACTCCCACCCTGGCAGACCCCTGCCCAAGGCGCCAGGGCCTGCGCTGGTCTCCTCTGGGGACCCCTGAGGAAAACTGTCACTTTGCAAACAGGATAGGAACGCAGAGGCTCGTGCCAGGTGGACCCCCCTCTGCCTGGCACCTCTGATGGGCCGTGGTCCAACCCTCGACCCCGAACACCACACATCCACTTCTCCTTGGCCGTTACGCTTGAACACCCGAGGGGGGTGCCCCGGGGACACCCCCACGTGCACCTGCCCTCCCTCATGAGCCTCCCTGAGTTGACACACTTGTGTCACACACCGGTGTGCAGCCTTGGCTCCACGGCCTGCACCCCAGGCCTGAGCGCCGTCAACACAGAATCGGATCAGGACCACGGAACCCCAGACGAGCCCCTCGGAGGTGCTCTCTGGGTCCGTCCACGGGACGCTGGGGCCCAAGTGCACTCCTGTGTATACCTGCACCTGCCACCGAAGACCCCGGGGTGACCAGACGCAAGAAATAGGTCGATTCCCCAAGGGGTCTGGGGCAGCAGCCGGGGGTGAGAGCCCATCCCTCAGAGGGCAGGACAGGTGACTCAGACCCCAGTGGGGTGGAGGAGACCCCTTCCATGGATGTGTGATGATGGGGGTGGGGGCCATGTACTCCCTGGGGGGGCACAGGGGTGCGGCCTCTCCCCTCCTGCTGGGGCTCTCTCCTCACGGGGTGCTAGACCCCCCGAGAGGCAGGACCCCCGCATCTGACCGTGAGGACGGAGGGCAAGGAGCCCGGCTCTGAGCAGCAGAGTGAAGGAGGGCTGGGAGCGGCCCTCTCTCTGGCCCACCCCCCGGCACTCTCAGGAAATGAGGTGCAGTGCCTGGCGCCCACAAAGGGGGCCTGGGTGCCCCTGGCTGTGGTCACAGTGGCTTCTCCCCGACAAGGCAGAGCCCGGGGCCAGGCTCAGCCGGGCGGGGGCTGGGGGCACAGCCACCCCACTCGGGGGAGGCTCTGGGAGTCTGTAGGGTGAGACCTGAGGGGGGAAGCTCCCGGGGGGAGGCACAGCCATGTGGGGAAGGGTGGGACAGGTCAGTGTCCTGGGGTGACTCGTGTCATCTCGTGGACACAGGGACCCTCCTGGGCCGTGGGCGGGCCGGGAGGAGGGGTGGAGAATCCCCAGATGGACTTTTCCCCTGAAAGACCCAGAGCCCGGATGGAATCCGGCAGCTGAAAGTTGAACCGTGTCTCGAAGCCCCTTCCCAGTCGCCCTTGCAGCCAACGGCAGGAGCAGGAGCGTGGAGCCGGCTGCACGTTTAGATTTTGTGAGCGTTTTGCCCACAGGGTATAACGTTGTCGTGAAGTCCACGCTACCTGCCAGCCTGCCCGCTGGCTCCAGTGCAGCTTTATCAGCAGCTCGCGGGTCCCCACGCCTCGCTGCGGCATTTCACGGTGGCAATGACAGTGAGGCACCTCTGTGCTTTGCTCCCATGGTTCTGGAGCCGGTGGGGCCACACTGGGCCCCCAGCACAGGCCAGCAGGCATCGTGCCCCGCCTGGCTTTGTTCTCTGCAGCCCGGGATGTTACTTTGGCATCCAGCCCCGCCCCGCCCAGACAGGAGCCCTGTGGCACCAGGCTCCAGGGGCAGCCCCCATGGGCCAGTAAACAACCAGACCGAGTGGGTGGAGGGTCTTCCAGAGGCTCCTGCATCCCTGGGCCCTGCCCCGGCCCTGCCCCAAGGCTGGGGGCGCCGTGGATGCTGGCAGAAACAGGTGGGGCCGCAGAGGACGTAAGGAGCCGCGCTGGCTTGGGGTGTGAAGGCCCATGCGCCTGGGTCCCCGAGGCGTGGGGCCAGGCAGGGCCCTGCGCTGCCCCTCAGACTGCGCCTGGACCTCGGAGAGGGGGCAGGGTCCACCGCCAGCGGGGACTTGGGGCACCACCCAGCCCACCTGCTCCTTCAGGCCGAGCAGGACACGGGCCCATCGCCATCATCAAAGCAGCCCCAGCGTCTCCCTCCAACTGTACCCTCCCCCCTGCCCCCCGAAGGCCTCCATGTCCAGAGCTGAGTGCTGGCACACCCCCTCCCCCGGCCTGCCTCTTCCTGGGGCCCCCACCCGTGCAGTTCTCCCAAAGAGCTCTCACCGTGTCCACCGCCCCCTCCCCCATCCCCACCTCCGTGGGCCAAGCGTCCAGCCCTGTCCAAAGGGGCCTTCCCACACCCTCTCATCACTCGCTGCACCCACAGGGGTCTCTCCACTGGGCCCTCGGACCCCAGAGCCCTGCTCGCCCCCCAGGCCTGGCCTCCTGGGCTGCAGCCCGCAAGGCACCCCACTACCCGCAGCTCACTGCCCCTCAGGGTCAGTCTGTGCTGCTCCCCACAGCACGGTCGCGGCCTCAGGAGCACAGGACCCTGGCTGCCCATCGGGGGGACCCCACCCTCCCACGGCTTCTGTCGGGTTTGCCCCTGGTCCCCAGGCCCCACCTGTGCCCGCCCCTGCCAGCACCATCTCAGCTCCGACGGCTGACCGACGGTGGCTGCAGGAAACGCCATCCGGCAGCCTCCTCCTCATGTGGTCAGGCCCAAGCCATCCCTCGGGGTGAACGCCATGCTCCTGCGAGGGAGCCACACTGGGCCTGTTCGGGGGCCTCCTGGGGACCCCACTCTCCCACCCCGTCGTCTTTAACCCCCCCACCTCAGGGGCCCTTCCAACTCCTGCCCCCTCTCGGCCTCCCCTGCACCCCCCCGCCGGCCCCCGTCAGTCTCCTCCCTCCTGCTGCTCAGCCCGCACCCTCTCCAAGGTCACAGTGACCTTCCTCCCCCTCCTGGCCTGGCCCCGGCTTCCTCCCCCCGCTCGGTGCTGTCCTCAGATGCTGCCAGGCCCCTCCCGCTCCCCCCACCTCCCTGCCGGGGCCATCTCTGCCTCCCCCCACCCCCCGTAACGTTGCTGGCCTGTCCTGGCCAGGGCTGTCCCTTCCCCAGCTCCTACATCCCAGACCCGGGCCCACCAGCGATGCTCGAATCCGGGGCTAGAGTTCCTGAGTGTCTCGGAACAGGCCAGACCCAGACCTAGTGCGGCCAGGCTCCTGTGCTCCATTGCCCCGGCCCCCCAGCCCCCACCTCCCTGTCCCCACCCCCGCCCTGCCACCACCCCATCCCCTCCGGGCCGCTGGCCGCAGATTTAAGCCGAGTCGCGTCCACCAGGGAAGGAGCCTCAGCAGCCTTGGTCCTTGTCATCAGACCTCTCAGCATCTTTCTTAAAATATCAACCAAGAGATTCTTTCCCAACTGCTGTCGCACATTTGGGGGTCCCAGCTTTCGGTGCCCCTCCCCGTGTCCAGCGAGGGGTCTGGGCTCTCGTGTCCAGGGGAGTGGACTCCTCACCGACTAGCTCTGATGCCCATGAATCTCACGGGAGCTGACCCTCCAGCCACCAACACCTCGGGGTCAGCTGGCCGGCCTTGCAGGCCTCACCTGGCTTCCAGGCCCACAGACCCACTTCCTGCCCCGGCCCCAGCTGACCTGTCTCACCATCACCTCGCACTTACTTGCCCAAAGCTGGGACCTTGTTTCCCCCAACCCTGCCCGCTCCCCTCTCAGTCGCCCCACCGGCCCCATCCACGCGGGGACCCCTCGCTCTCGGGGCGCCCTGCAGACCCCACCACGGCCCTTGCAGGCTCCTCGCTGCCTCCTCTGCTGACCGTGGGCGTCGGGGCCCAGACCATGAACAAGCGGCGGGTGAGTGGATGCCGCGTCGCCAGCCGTCTGGCCCAAAGCGCAGGCGGGGGTCTCCTGCTGGAGCCTTCAACAGCATGGGGTGGAGGAGAGGGACCAAACTGAGCTGTGGGCACGTGGGGTCCATTGATGGGGACGGGACGTGTCCAGACCACGAGTCCAGGAAACGGAGGCACCGTGGTGGTCCCCAGGCTGGAGGGCTACCTGGTGGGTTTTCCTTCAGGGCTCAGGAACTGGATGCAGGTGGTGGCCGCACAACGCTGCGAATGCACGAAGTGCCCCGGAACCGCCCACTCCGAAGCGGTTCATCTTATGTGAACTTCACCTCCATTAAAAAACCAAGCTCCCTTGCGAAACACGCCCCCACCCAATCCCATCAGACTGGATCCGGGGGCTGCATGGGTCCCTCCCCATGACTCACCCCGCGGCGGCTGCCCCCCACCATTTCTGTTTCAGGGACCCCCTGAATGAGCCCTGGGCTCAGAAGGCCGCCTTTGCCCTGGAAACAGGGAAGCCAGTCTTCCCTCCCGTGCATCTTCCAAACAAACCCGCTCGGTGCCAGGTGGGCGGCCCCAGAGCACAATTAGACTCCAGCGAGTGGAAAAATAGGGGTGTAATTTTTCTTGAGCCCCATCCCCCGAGGCGGCCCCGGGCATCTCGGTGACACTTCCCTGCCTTTGGAGACCAATTACCCAGGCGGAGGGGATGAGCGGGCCCAGTGGCCTTGTTAACTCACTGCCCCCGTGGGAGGGGGCTCAGCGAGGGCGGCTGGTCCAGGGCCCGGGGCAGCTCAGCGGGGCCCCAAGGGCCTGCAGGTGCAGAAGGAGCCTGGCTGCGCCCCGGCCCCCCGGCGGGCTCAGGCCCTGCCAGCAGGAGCTGAGGGCGGGCGGGCCCTCCCCGGAGGCTGAAGGCGACCAGCAGAGCCCTCCCCGCCGTGGCAACAGCCCAGCTGGTGCCTGTCTCTCCTGGTGACTGGGGTGCGTCAGACAGGCCGCCCCACAAGGGCCCTGGCAGCCCCTGAGGCCGGGGATGTGCCCCGCCCAGCACACCCGGGCCCCCGGGCCCAGGCCAGAGCTGCCCGGGCTTCCAGGGCTGTGAGGGACCCCGCCTCGCGGGCTGGGCTCGGCCTCCCTCGGGATCACCATAGCGGCCCCTCCTCCCCTGCTGCCGCCCAAGCTGCTAAATGCAAGGCTTCTGGACGGTTCCCCCTCTGTCCTCTGTGAGGCAGCCGCTCAAACTCAGTCAGGGGCAGGGCCAAGCTACAGGCTGGTTCTAGAACAACTTCCCCCGCGGCCACTAACCCCTTAGAGACCTCTCAAACTTCCCGTAGCCGGACCCAGCATCCAGGGCCCAGAAGCAGAAGAGGCCCAGGGTCTCACTCCCCGTCACCATCCCCTGCCCGGTGGCACCGCCCTCCTGGTGGCGCGGCCCAGGGTCTGGCTCTGATGGCCCCGCTCTGTCCCCCTCCAGGCAGAAGGGGCCACAGACGGGCATTTGTGGGCAGAGGTGGCGTGGCTCCAGGACCCTCCCCTGGCTCGGGGCAGCTGCTCCCCAAAGGGCGCCCAGAAAGTTGAAGGGGGCCTCACCCCACTGCACATGTGGCTCCCTGCCCTCCCTCCTCCCTGGAGGTCACCCCACCGACCCCATGCCCCTTCTACGCCGGCCGCCAGCACCCCCGCCCCCAGGGCCACACCTGACTCTGACTCAGGGCACAGGATGAGGCTCTGTGCATCCAGTCTCTCCCCCTGCACTGTCCACTCTGCCCCTAAGAGGAGACCCCGTAGAACAGGCCCCTGCAGGGAGAACAGGGCAGAAACAGCCACGGGGCCACCCGGGAACGGGAAAGAGGGGTTCCCAGGTGGGACCCCAGAGAAGGGATGGAGGACGGGTGTGCTGCACAACCCAGAATGATCCCCTTGCTGACCCTGCCTGACCCCTCCTTGACCTTCTTGCTGACCTCACTGACCTTCACCCCGACCCCCTCCTGACCCTCTTGCTGACCTCACTGACCTTCACCCCGACCCCCTCCTGACCCTCTTGCTGACCTCACCTGACCTCCCCCTCCTTCCTCTGACCAGGATTTCCGAGCCCTCACTTCCCGCCGGCGCTGGGGACAGTGGGCTCGTGGGGCCTGCAGCCTGCTGGGGGTAGGGAGCTAACAGGGAGAGAGAAGGGGACCCTCCCAGAGGAAGGGCAGCGTGTCCACCGTCCAGGAAATCCCCCAGAAGGCCATGGCTGGGGCGGGACGAGGGTCGGGTAGAGCCAGACGGAGTGGGCAGTGGGGCCTGGGCTGCGAACGGCGGGCGCTCGGGGCTCTGACTGCCGCTCGAGAGGGTGGGTCAGGGTGAGAGGGGAGAGTCTGCACTGCTGGCAGCCACGTGGGCTGAGCCAGGCAAGGACCAGAGGCTGGACGCCAAGGAGGCTGCAGACCCCTGCGGGCACAGCTGGGGAACTCCTGGGCCAGCACCAGTCCAGGCGGGGGTCCTGCTGGCCCGGGACCCCATTCAGAGCAGTGAGGGGACGAGGGAGGCAGACGTCCCCTAGGAGCCCACCGCCCTCCCCGCTGTCTGGGGGCTGGTGGGCAAGCTCCCCCATCATCAGTCCACCCTGGCTCTGGAGCCCCAACCCTCTCCCCTGAATCTGAGAATTTTCATGCAAATTAGATGCTAATGGTGGCTGCAGCTGATGATTTGGGACGCAAATCAGAACCACCTGCACAAACGCTGCTGCCCAACCTGCTGGCCTGGGTGTGGCCGCCCGGCCCGGCGAGGGGTGGGGAGCAGAGCGGAGTGGGGCAGTGGGAGAAGGGGGGGGTGCCCCTCTCAGGCTCCCCAGGAGGCAAAGTCGCCCCCGTGGGTGGTGGGGCCACTGGAGTGTGGGCGCCAGGAGGGGCAAGCGTCCCTCACGATCCAGGGCCCTTCCCGGGTGCCCACCCCATCCCTGCCCGCCTCAGAGGGGGGACTCTGTCTCCTGACCCCGCCTGCCCTGTGGGGCCAGAGCCGGGAAGCCCAGCCTGTGGGAGAGGCCGGAAGTCCAAGGCCGCTTTTAAGTAAAGCCAGCCCTAGTGGAAAGTCGGCCTTGGATGCTTCGCTGTCACTTCACCTTGTGGGGAAATACCAAGACCGTCCCTGGCACCTGGCGCCAGCGGGGGAGGGGCGCAAAGACCCACCCTCCCATCCCGTGTGCTCCGGCCCGAAGCTGGGCCTGCGCAGCTTTGCGTGTCCCCTCGAAGCGGTGGGAACTCCGGCGTCACTCACTCACTCAGCCGTCACCTGCCCACCCATGGGGGCAGCCGCGCCCAGGCGCCTGGTTAGCTGTGAATGAGGCCAGACCCACATCCCAGGGGGCACATAGCTGACGAACGCCGTCTGGGTGTGGCTGCCGGGCTCCAGGCAGCAGGTGCCGAGGCCGCACTGAGAGGTCACGTGGGGCAGAGACGCCCAGGGTGGGCGTGAGGGGCCACGGGGGGGTGGGCGCTGGCGGGGGGCAGGGGCCGGTGTGTCTCGACTCCGCTGGGCCGGCGGCCTGCAAGGGCAGATGCAGGGGTAGCCGGGGCCGTGGTGCTGACCCAGGAGAGACTGCAGCAGTCAGAGCGGACGGTGCTGGGGCCGGGGCGCTGTAAAGGCACAGCCAGCCCTCCCAGGGCTGGGGCGGCAGAGTCCAGGGGACCGGGGGGCTCCTGATGGACACAGGGTGGGGCCGTGGGGGGCAGGTCCAGGAAGGTCAGTGTCTATTAGACACGGCAGAGGCAGAGGACACGGGGCGGGGCGATGGGACCTCCTGGGCTCAGCGGCTGTGTTTTGGGGGGGGTCCTTGTTCATCAGACAAAGACACAAGTGTCAGGGGTGAGGGGTGTCCAGCTAGCAACTCTCTCTCGAATGTCCTAGAAGAAAGAAACGGTATTTGCTGTGGGCTGTGCCCCCCGAATCCTTGTGTCGAAGCCCTGACCCCCAGCGTGATGTTGTCTGCAGGTGGGGCCTCGGGGAGGTGATCAGGGTGAGGGGGCCCATGAGGGGATCGGTGCCCTGATAACAAGAGGAAGACAGAGACCCCCCTCCCTGCTCACACACCAAGGCAAGGCCAGCAGGACCACGAGAAGGCGGCCGTCTGCAGGCCGGGAAGGGCCCTCACCAGAGGCCGGATCTGCCGGCACCTGGACCTTGGGCCTCCCAGCCCCGGTTCTGTGAGGAACAGTGTCTGTCTACGCTGCCCCGGCTGTGGCCATTGGCTACAGTCACCCAAGCTGACTGATTTGTATTGTACTTGCCACTTTTCTGTAAGTTTGGAGTTATTTCTAAATAAAAAGGGTAAAAAATGCCAGGAAGGAAAGACTGAACCAAACAAGATCCCAGACTGTGCTGGGCCCTCCCCGGGGCTCAGCAGGCCTGTGCCCGGTGGGGTGGGGAGGTGCGGCAGCGGGGAGCTGCGGGGAACTCTGAGGGCACCGTCGCGTAGGTAAGGCGTCGGGACCCTTGGCGGGAAGCAGGGAGCGAGAGGCCGCCACTGACACCATCCAGGAACTGAGACCGCGTGGCCTCGGAGGCACCACGTTCAGTCTGGGCTAAAGGCATCCAGAGACGGGGGTGGGCATGACCTGAGGGCCCCGGAAGCTGAATGGAAGCGGGGAGGGAGGCCCAGGCAGGAGCGGGCCTTGGCGGCTGGGGGGCCAGGCTGCCATGTTGGGGTCAGGCTGTGGGTGGCCAGGGAGCCTGGGGCTCCGTGTGAAAGAGTAAAGACGTTGGTTTGGGGGCTGCAGTGGCCCCCAGGCTGTGAGGAGGGCATCTGGCACTCCCCCACCTGGAACGAGGATGAGGCCTGGGGCCTGGTCTGAGATCCCGAAGGAGGCCAAGCGTGTGCTGGACGGCTGGCGATGGAGCTGGGGCTGCAGGGGCATCCCCCACCCCCCGCTGCTCCAGGCCCTGCTGAACGGTGGAGAAACGGGGGCCTCGGTGGATCTGCCGAGAGGGAGGGCTGTGGCCCTTTTCCAGAGGGTTCCTGCAGGGCCGGCAGAGGGACATGGGCGGAGGCCTGGTGCTCCCCAGCCAGGCCACCCCTGGGTCCGAGGCCCCCTGTTGCACCCGGCAGATGGGGGCCGCTGTCAGTGCTAGCCTCTGGGGAGGGGCCAAGAGGAAAGGGCCACCCCTCCTTTCGTGAGTGCTGGGCTTGGGGCTGACGCCCATGGAAGTGGGCTCTCTGGGAGACAGTGACGTTCGGAATCTCTGGCTTTGGCCGAGGGTGGGGCAGCTGGGGCTGAGCTTCCGGTCTCCTGAGGTAAGGGCATGACCTCAGGCCGGCCACACCCCATGGGCAGCGAATGCAGGTGCCCAGGTCATTCCAGCCCCAGCGCCAAGGGCCCCACTGCCCCCAGGCTCTGTTTCTTCCTGGGGTCTGCTGAGTCACTGGGCCCGCCCCCGCTATGAGGGCTGGGCCCCAGGCCAGGGCGGGCCAAGCATGGGCCCCGCAGGCCAGGAGAGGGCAGGGGGCTGCCTGCCAGGTTCCTGGCATCAGCCTGAAGCCGCTCAGTGCTGGCAGGGTAGGCTCAAGCCGTGGCCTGTCCCCCCAGGGCCCTGCGCGGCCATCACCACCAACCAACAGCACAGCGAGAGCCGGCTCTCGGGCCCTGACCCCTCCCCAGGGCCCCTGTGAGCCCACAGAGCGTCCCCACCTGCCCAAGGGCACTGGCCTCACCTGCGCGGTCAGGGCCACAGGAGCCGGAAGGAGGCGTCACTGAGCGCCCAGCAGCCCCTCAGCCTGGCTCCGCTTGGGGCCCTCAGTGCCCGGGGCCTGCTGGACACAGCCTTGCCGGACAATGAGAGGCCTCTGGTAGAGGCGGATCTCCCACCTGGCCGGCCAAGCCAGCAGGCAGTTAGAAACAAGGGCCAAGCAGAGAGGAGGCTGGGAAGGGTTGGACGTCACGAGGCTGGGGTCAGCTGGTCTTCCTAGCCGTGGGGTCAGGCCCCACCCCGCCAGGGCCCCGCCCCAGCCTCTCTGACCTGGGGGCTCCTAGGGGTCCTGAGCTGTGGGGCTATGGGGGAGGTGGGTAGGACGCCCCTTGCTGCCCCTCCAGGGGGTCCAGACAAGGCCCCAGCTCTGTGGTCAGCTCTCCCAGGACAAAAGGGCCACCCGCAGGCCCTCAGACCCTGGGCCGGGCTTTGCTCGGAGCCTCTGGGCGAGGGGTGCATGGGAGCCCGTAGGCAGCTGCCCGCATCAGGCCTCGTCTCCAGAGTTCCCTCTGGACCTCCCAGAGGTCAGAGGTGAGAGGAGGCATGCAGGGCCCAGGCGGCTGCAGGGGCAGCACCGCCCGTGGAGTTTGCCTGAGTCATTTCCCTCTGTGCCAAGATTGCCCTGCCAGAGCCCACCCTGCAGCTCTGCTTCTGGCCAGAGCCCCTCAGATGGATGCCTGTGAACCCCTGAGGCCCAGGAGCATTGGCACGCAGCTCTTACTAAGCACCCACGGCCCTAAGGTCCCTGCACATCCTTGGAAGGGCCCTTGGTTTGGTGTGCAGGTGCCCTGGTCCAGATCCTCATAGCTCACGGTGTGTTGGAGGACGGGGCCTGTGGCACCTGGGGTGGGTCCTGGCCCGTCTGCTCCACCGGAATCTGCAGGCAACACCTGTGCGCTCAGCCTGACACCTGGGGCCCCCGGCTGAAGGGCCTCCCGGCTCCCCAAATCTGTCCCCTCCAGGGCCTGCTCCCAGGGCTTGCCCTCCTGCCTGGCCAGCTTTATTTCCAATAGTTTCAGATGTGCAGAGCCATTGCAAATTCCCGTAGGCCTACAGCCAGATTTCCCCGCTGTCAGTGTCACAGTGATCCCACGTAGGCACGTGTCCACGAGCTCGAGCCCCACCTCGCTCGGGTTTCCTCAGTTTCCCCTCGTGTCCTCTTCCTACCCGGGACCCACATGACATTCAGTTGTCATGTGTCCTCTGGCTCCTCTGGCTGCGACAGCCCTCAGATGCCCTTTGTTTTTGTGACCTTGGCCGTGTGCAGGAGTGCTGGCCAGGTGTTGGTCGACGGCCCCTCTGTTAGGGTTTGTCTGATGTTTTTCTCACGCTTAGACTGGGGTCAGGGGCTTGGGGAGGACCCACGGAGACGCCGCCCTTCTCGTCACGTCACGTCGGGGCACCTGCTCTCACATCACCAGGCGACAGGGCCTCGCTCACCCGGCTGGGGTTTTTCCACCAGCGGGACTTTTTTATTGCCTTATATTTTAATTTCAAATACTTTTGAACTCCACAGTCCTGGGTCCTCCCTAGCTGTAGACCCCAACAGGGTATACCTGCTCCCTCCATCCCCACAGCACCAGAACCCCACCCACTGGCTCCCAGGGTGCCTTGGTCTCAGGTGGTCGAGTCGGACAGAGGCTCTACGAGCAGAGTGACCAGCTGCTGACAAGCTGGCCAAGGAGGTCCAAAGGACTGACCACTGGATTTGGCCCCTAGAGGCCTCTGGGGGCCTCAACATGTCTAAGAATAATGGACGCAGGGTTTCAGACTTCTGGCCCAGTGTTTTCTGGACACTGTGACCAGGTATGTCCCTCAGGGAGACAGGCCTTGAGACAACACAGATGCTTCCAGGTCTCAGGCGCAGGGGGTCAAGGTCAAGGCCGAATCCGGGCGCAGGAGCATGCCACAGCACTGGTACGGCCTGCGGGTGTTGCCGCCAGGCCCTGCCTGAGCGCTGGGGTCTGAGAGCGTGGCGCAGGGCGGGGAGGCGGGGACGAGGCGGCCAGGACACGTCCAGGAGGGCCAGAGAGAAGTCCCAGCTAACCTGGGACTAACTGGGCTACCCCTAACCCCGCCCATGGGCACCACCAGGCCCCCAGGGCAGCTCGGTGCAGCCGAGGAGGGACCTGCAGTGAGAGCGGGCCGAGCTTCCTGGCTTGAACCCTTTCGCCCTGAGCTGGGGGCGGCCAACAGGTCCTGTGCCCTTGGGCCAGGTGGGAGGAGCTGAGGCCAGAAGGGGTGGAAAGAGAGATCAAAAGGCCAGTGAAAGAGTGTCCGCTCTCTGTGCAGCAGTTAATTATGGCAGGGCCCAGCCTCCTGCACCAGGCCCAGGCTGTGCTCACCTGTCAGCACAGTGGGAGGGAACGGCCTGGGCAAGGAGACACCTGGCCCCACAGATCAGGGGCAGGAAGCGACCGGAGAGCAGGTCCAGGGGTGCAGGCGCTGCAGCCCCAGCCCCACCCTGGAACACAGCGGCCCCTGCACGGCCTTCCTGCCGACGTGGGAGGGGGTCTCTGCTGCATCAGACACCTCAGTGTGGGCAGGGGTGTCCCCGAGGAGACAGAGCGGGTGCCCCATGGGGAGAGCCCTCTTCCTGGGCAGAACCTCCAAGTCCGAACCCCAAACACCAGGGTCCTGCCCTGCTGGACCTGTGACTAGACCTTTCTCCCAGTTTCCTGACACGAAGCTGCCTGTCATCTAGGGCAGTGCCAACTGCAGTGGCCAAAAGCAAAATTAGCCACGGCCCCTCCCCAGTCCAGGGCAACACCCTTGACTCGGTGGAGGGCCAGGGACGGGTGAGCGACAGAGCTTGTCCCCCGCCATGGGGGGTGCTGATCCCAGGGACAGCCGCCCAAGCAGGCCCACGTGGGGCTAACCGGCAGCCCCAGTGTCTAGCCACACCTGCCCCAGGTGTTTGCTCTGCTTGCAAGGAGGTGGGCCTGAGGAGCCTGCAGAAAACCCACGGCCTGTGCAGAGGAGACCTGGCCTGTCTCAGCTGGAGGTGCAGGGACCGGTGAGGCGACTCGGAGCTTGTGTCCCCTAGGAGCCCGGAGCTGGCTGAGAGCTAAGTCCAAGGCTGGGGCGGGATGGGGGGGGCAGGGGGCGCTCCAGGGCCCTCCGCCTGCCCCAGCACTGTCCCAGCAGGAAGGCCATCCCTTGGCACCGAGGCCTGGCTTTCAGGCCGAGGCTGAGCCCTGGGGGTGTGGAGAGCCTGCGCCCAGATGGCCGCCATGCCGGAAGTAGCCGGGAGCCACAGCACAATGGCCCTTTGTCTCGCCTGCCCCGCCCAGGGAGGACTCAGCCCCAGGCAGGGCTGAGGGGCTTGGGGCTAGCTCACCACGAGCTCTACCACCAGCCTGACTGCTTCCCCAAGTGTGTGTGGGGGGCTTTTGTCACCCCTCCCAGTTCGGGCCTCCCTGTCCCTGGAGAGCCTGTCTCGCTGGCCCTGCCCCCTCCTGCTGCCATGACAACATCTGCACCCAGCAGGTGGGCCAGGCTGGAACATTTGTCTGGTGGCCACTGGTTTCTCCAGTGATCCTGGCACCCAGTGCAGCTGCTGCCCGCTGGGCTGGGATGACATGGGTCTGGTGTGCTGTGGGGACAGCCCCACGCTGACCCTTCAGGGCTTGGGTGCCTGCCTCTCCCTGGCCAGTAGGACCAGCACACCTCTCCCCTTGGAGGAGGCCAGAGGCCCCGCCCCGCTGACCCCCTTGACCACATCTATCCTTGCAGGGTCAGGGTGCTGCCTCAGAGGGACCAGGGCCTCTGCACAGGGCAGGAGCCAGGTCCTGCTGCAGCCACAGCTGCTCCGCTAGGAGTGACGGCCCCAGCTCAGGGCCTCGAGGTGGCCATCATCAGAGCTCAGAGGCACCAGAGCGTCCTTGAACCCAGCCTGGGCTGGCGGGGGCTGCCTGCAACGACTATAGGGGCAAAGGGAAGATCTCAACTGATCATTTGTTGGAAACCGGGGGATGGGACGCATGCAGACCCTGCCAAGACCCCCTCGGTCATCCCGCCAGCACAGGGCCCAGTCTTGCCCTGGGTCATTTTTCTTCTACTCGAGACTTAGGCAGAACAGGCAAGGAGAGCGCTGAGTGGTCACTGCAAGGTCAGGGGTGGGCGGTCAGCCAGACCAGAATCGTCCTCTTCAAAGTGATGCACCAGAGGAGACGGTCAAAATGGCTTTCGCTTGCTGGGGGCACTCGCTCCTGGGGCACTCGCTCCTGGGGCACTCGCTCCCGGGCCACGCTGCACATGGGCAAAGCTCAGCTGCTTCCTGACCTTTCTGACCCTGGGCTAAGAGCAGGCCTCAGCGGCACAGCTCTGGTCAGCTGGGGTGGCCTCCCGCCGGGACCTCAAGTTTCCCGAAATAATTGTCTATGGCAGGGGGGTCTCCCTCGCCCCAGGGCGGCTGCCTGGTAGAGCAGCCTCGAGAAACCTCCCACAGAAAACCGTGTGGCCTTTTAGCTTTGAGTGAGACAGACACAGACTGTGCCCAGGTGTCTCTGAGTCAGCGTGAGTGTCTGAACTGGTGGGAAAGTGTCCCCACCTGGTGACAAGAGGATCAGAGCCACAGGCAGCCCACGCCGGCCAGAAGCTCAGAGGTTTACTTCTGCCTCAGGCCAGGCGATCGGTCAGTCGGCCCCTCGGTCGCCCCCCTTCCAGGGGCGGGGGCTCCTCCCACGTCCGTCCCCCTTCCTTGACACCAGCTCATGCTCCTTCCTGGCAGAGCTGAGCAGGGCCCCTTTGGTCCCCACTGCGTCCCGGCCCGCGGGGCTCAGCGGCCACTGGCCACGGCTCCCTCTGGTCGCCCCTCGTCCTCCTGGGAGCTTCTGAAGTCTGGCGACACCGCGCGCATCAGCCCCAGCCTGACATCTCTGGGCTAAGCCCCGTGGTTCGGATGCGTCCCCCCGCCCCCGCCGGCCCAGGCAGCACGAGGAGGGCAGCGTGTGAGCCTGAGGAGGGGGTCAGAGCCAGCAGCCCCTCCTCCCACTCCCAGCCAATGGCAGTGCCTCAGTCTCCCCAGAATGTGGTCCCCACCGGAGACCTGTGTCCTGCCCCACCGCCACACAAACGCGGACACCTGAGTGGGCATCGGGGTGGGCGGGCGTCCTAACAATCCCAAGGAGGGGCTGGGGGCTGGAGGGTTGGCGGGTTAGAGGTCACCGATGCTCCCAGGACTGGCTTCCAGATGCCCTGCCCCTCTCCAGGGGCCCGTGGCGGATTTCTGGTTCCCCCACCGTGACCACAGTGATCCAGGCCCACGGAGGCTCCTGGGGGCCGTACCTCCTCTGGGTCCCCCGTGTGGTGGGCACGGCGCCCCCTGGAGTTGTGCGGCTGCACCCCCTGGAGATTTCTGCAGCGGTGACTCAGCCATCTGGCCTCGTCCATCCTTGGAGGACAGCCTCTGGGCCACAGAGCCCAGCTCCCAGGGTGGAGTGAGGCCAAGTGCCGGTAGCCCAGGGACAGCCCTTGTCGCTGTGAGTTTCCAGCACAGCTGCCGGGTTCGTTACGGAAAGTAGTTGGGCCTTTGGGATCTCTCCGCTGGTCGGGCTAATTACTGGGATCACAGTCGTTTCATTATGGGCGCTTTTGTCAGGAGCAGGGAACAAGCATGAAATCCTCAGGATGTGTCCTGCTGGACTGGGGCCCTGTCCCTCCCACCCTGTGGCCACGGGCCCCCAGGCCCTTCCAAACCCCATCACAAAACCTTGCATCCCTAGTCCAGGGGTTCCAAAATGGGGGTCCCAGGGGCTGCCGAGGCCTCGGTCGCCAGGCAGGCCCCCAACCCTGCAGTGGGGCCCCCTTCCCGGCAGCCTGGCTCCCCCAGCGTGTGGGTCAGTGTGACACATGACCTGATCCTGGGGCCACCTGCCCACAGGGGTGGGGCTGGGGGCACGCAGGAGCAGGATTCTGAGAGATCCATGCAAAGCAGACCCTCTGCTGCCGTCACGACTGGGGCTGGGGGCCTGGAGCTGAGGGGTCAGGTCCAGCCTCTGCCCTTTGTCCATGGGAGGCCGCAGCCCCAAGGGGCAGGGGCGTCGCTGGGGCCACCGGACGGAAAGCAGGGGTGCAGGGCGTGACCCCCTTCCACTCCCTCCCTGGTCCAGCGAGGCCACGCCCAGCGCCTGGACAGGAGCTGCTGCCGCCGTCCCGCCACCGGCTCACACGCTCCACTGCAGCCCCTGCAGACGCTCCCTGCCCTGGTGTTTGTTCAACCTGGCCCGGCGGGCGGGCGGGCGAGTCGGGCGAGGCGGGGGCAGGAATGTGTGCAGGCCCCGCGCCCGCCCTGCCGCTGCGTCACTAGCTGCCTCCCTGCCGGCCTATGGGAGCCCGGGGGACACACCTGTCGGCCGCCAGGAGTGGAGATTGGTCGGCCCGGAGCAGGCACCTGCGTGGGGAGGGGGGAGGCCCTACATGTAAGGCGAGCCGGGGCCTCGCTGCCTCTTCCCTGCCCTGCCCCGCGCCACCTCCATTGTTCCCAGTCACTCTCAGCACTTTCCCCAAAGGCCCGGCAAGCCGTCCACTGCACACGCGTGGGCCTCGGGTTCCTTTGTGCGGAGCCTCCGAAGAGGGCGGCGGGCCGCGGGTCTCCCCAGGCAGCAGGCGTCCCATCTTGGTTGTGGGCAGGTCGGGCCGAAGCCAGACCTGGGCGCCCAGGCCGCGGACCAGGGGCTGACAGGTACTCGGGGCGACCAGCACCAAGGCTTCCCTGGCGTCCGCGCACAGGCCCGGTGGGTTCCAGGTGCAGGGACGGGGCTGGGCTCGGGCCGCAGGCAGGGGTGGGAGCGGCCTCCCACCCTCCTCCTCCAGGCCCAGAACCTGTCGGGGCAGGTCAGTGCAGGAGGTGGAGGTGGAGGAGCCTGAGGGGGCCGCCCTGGGCCGCGAGCCTCCCCCGGCACCGCGGGCCCCTGCGCCGCCCACCCTGGGAGGACGAGGGTGAGCGACGGTGGCAATGGCCCATTGGGCCGCAGCGTCCGGCCGGGCCAGGGCTCGGGGAAGGGGGGCCCTTCCTCTGCGAGAAGGTAGGCCCCGGGGCCGGGTGCGCCGGGGGTGTGGGGCGTGGAGCCACCCCACGGCCCAGGGCGGTCAGGGTGCGCAGGCCACGTCCGCAGGGCCAGCCCCGGCCAGTGGGGGTCTTCCTGCCCAGCCAGAGGGCAGCCTGGGCTTGCCAGCTGAGGGTTCCCGCCTTCCGCCCGCCACAGGACCTTCTGGAAAGCCCTTTCCTGAGTCAGCCACTGAAGTGCCGGTCCTGAGGTGTCTTTCTGCCCGGAGCCGGGCGCCGGGAAGGCCCGAGACGCGGGCGCTCTGGCCGTGGGTGTCTGTGCGTTTGCTCCCGGGCAGGGCTCGGTTTCGCCAGTGGCCACGCTGGTGACGGCCGGAGCGCGGGCCGCAGCCGGTCTGGCCCGGATTCGTGCTCTTCCTCACCTGCCCCCGTCTGAGGCGCCAGCTAGGCCGGAACCGCCTCGGAGGAGGTGCAGGTCGGCCCCCGCCAACGACTCGGTTACTGGGGTCAGGTCCAAAGTCTGTTCTGAAGATCCTCCACCTGAACTCGAAATAGCCTCTGCAGCAGCCACGCGAGTACCCTGTCCTGGGAGGGCGGCCGCGCTGCCTCGGCCGAGCACACCCAGCGCCGAGCCAGGCGGCGCGACAGCGGCTTTCGCAGCCCAGCCGCCGGCTTTCTTGAGCAGCTTTGAAGTTCAGGAGCCGATAACCTCGATGTGACAGAAGGCCAGCTCTCTCTGAGGCATAATATAGGGTTCATTGTTCCTGATGAACGAAACTTCTAGGGCAGAAGGATAGGCTGTTTTAATTAATCCACTGGCAGCATTTTAGGCCTTTTTAGGCTGAGCATCTAGAAAAATAGGTCGGTTTGGTTTTCTTTTACTTTCGTCTAGTAACTCAGATGAAATGCTTCAGAGTTAGAGCCATTGGCAGCACGCTGAATCAGGCAAAATAAGTTTTCCATTTATGAAAATGCAAAACACCATAAAATATGGACGCAGTCTACTGTGCATTTTCAGACATGTTGATCACTTGCAAATACCTTATTTGCAAAATCTGTTTGGTGAATTTAGGAGACGGCAAAACAGCCCGTGGAAGCCACCAGCCTCCTGAGAGGCCTGCTCTGGCCTCTGGTGTGGGGAGGGCGCCCCAAAGGGCTGAGGCGGGGAATGGCGGCCTGGCCTCAGACGCGCAGCTCCGGCTGTGCCCTGCGTGCAGACAGGCCAGCTCCGGGCCACCCCCGCCCCAGCGTCTCCTTGCCCGCTCCGCGCACAGGGGTTGGGTTTCTGTGCTTTGTTCTCTGTGCGGCCTCACCATTGATTAAGGCCCGTCGGGCAGGTTAACCAGCCTGTTGGTTTTTCACGCTGGGATCGTGTTCTCCACCCGACCCTGTCCTGTGCAGGTGGGTCCTGCCGGGCCGGGCAGGCTGGGCGCCCTCCCGGTGGGCTGTTTGCTCTCCAAACAGGAGATGCTCTGATTCCTCGATGTCCCCGCCTGAGCCTGGTCGGAATGGTGACGGTTAACCACACCCCGCACCCAGGGGCCACACGCTGGCTTCACTCCTGCCAACTACTGGCTAAGAAAGCACCGTTGGGGGCACTCACAAACAGGCTACGTTTATTTTCACTTTTCATTTCAGCCAGTAAGACTCGCCTGACTGCCCCAAGCCAGGCACACCGCAGTCCAGGCCCTTGACCCACACGTGAGCTGTGCTGGGGCCCAGGCTGGGCCGTGGTCTTTCCTTGTGTATTTACGGGTTCTGGGTTCAGGAGGAGAGTGGGATTCTGTCCTGGGGCTTAAGAAGGAGCACTCCGCTGCCCACCAGCCCCCGGTCTCTGCCTCCTCGGGGAGAACATAGCAGCCGATACGCTGGTGGGCAGCGGAGAGCGGGACTGGCCTATCCATCTGGCTTGCAGCCAGGCTGGCCGGGGCCTGTGGGGTCTCCCGGGCCCTCGGTGCTCCCCAAGTAGGGCTGGCCGTGAGCAGCCGAGGGCGCTGGAGGCCAGGCAGGGGAGGCCACCTGGCACGGTGGGCTGTCTGCAAGGAGGGATGCTGGGCCCCTGTCCCAACCCTGTAGCCTGGCAGCCAGGAGTGGAGCTGAAACTGAACTCAGCTCTGAAAGTGAAGTCTAAATGGTTTCACTTAGCTCAGAAAAAAGTGCATTGACTTTACGGGTCTGAAGGATGGACACTGAAAGGCAAGGTTGCGCCAGGAGGGGCCGGAGGGGCAAAGGCCTGGACCCCGGCCATGGGCACCACTCTCTGAGCCTGGACGTGGCCGCCTGGAGGGTCCGGGCACCCATGAAGCCCACTCCCCGTGTGTGTCCCCCAAGGCCAGGCCTAAGTCAGGTCAGGCCCTGTGAGAAATGTCGCCTGTTCCCGAGCATGAAGCCAGAGAACCGGGTGGACCTGGCTGAGGCCCGGGGCTGGGTGGACGCAGTCTTTGTTGTGGTCAGTCTGGCAGCCTCGGGTGGGGGGGGATCAGCACAGGGCCCAGGCCCTCCCCCTGCAGCCTCTGTGGGTGGAAGTTGCCGGAAAACTTGAGAAGCTGCTCTGGCCAGCTCTCCAGACCTGCGTGCCACCTGCATGGGGACAGGAGAGAGGACGGGACCCCTCAGTCCCCCAGGGCAGGGTGCCGGGGGTCTGTCAGCTCCCTGCAGGGGCCCCAGGTGTGGACCCTGAGCAGTGCAGGGCCCCACCTGTCCTGGGGGTGCCTGCGAGATTGGCTTGGCCGCCGCAGGCACCTGGGGGTTGTTGCCCTGTATTCTGCCTTTGGGGGCTGCTGTCCCACCTGCTCTGGGGCTGGACCTCAGACCAGTGGGCACACAAGCCACAGTGACCGCCAGGCGCAGTCTGGACCGGGCTACCTCTCTTGCACCCCTCCTGCAGGCCCAGCACCACCTCGCCCGCCCCTGGACCTCACAGCCAGCAGCAGCCAGAACCCCAGGGCCACGCAACAGTGGGGCGCTGGTGACAGGCTGCTCGGTGAGAGGTGGGGGCCCTGGGCCCCGGGAACACCATCCTGCTTGCTGAGTGGGGGGCTGAGGAGGGCGGGGCCTTGGGAGCCATCCTCCTTCCTGGTCCCGACGCTCGTCCGCGCTCCTGCCAAGGGCGGGGCGGTGGGCACTGGAGACTGTGCTGGGGCTGCACCCGAGAGACAGAGCCTCATACACGCTCGTGCTCACCCAGGACCCCGGGGCTGGGCCTGTCCCTGGGTCGGCTCAGAGGGAGGGTCCCGCTCTGCTCCCGCCCTTGGGCCCTGGCCTCCTGTGGGCAGGACACCCTGCCCCCCACAGGCGCCCACCCCATGCCCGGAGCTGGTGGCCCCACTGGGCCGGCCAGGGCTGGCTGGGCAGGGGTCACCCTGTGGTCCTGGCCTCCGGGGGCTTCTAGGCGCTGCAGCCCCGCCTCCCCCCGGGGCTGACCCCCCACAGATGGGGCCTGCCTGGCACTGTGGCCTCAGGGCACACACTTGCTCCAGCCCCGGCCATTCCGGGTCCCTCCCCACCTCAGTGCCCTAAGACGCCGTGGCTCCACCTCAGGCTGCTGGGCGCCCCTCCATCGAGTCCCCTCTTCACCCCAGACGGGCGGCCCCCAGACCCAATTCGGGGCGGCCATCGCCATCTTACTGGGCAGCATTGGATGGTGCCTGGTCTCTAATACTGCCTGGTAATGATGACGGTGGGGCCCTGCTCGCAGCGACGGGGCCGCCCTCCCCCAGCCTGGCCCCGGGCCCCGACCTCTCCCCACGCAGGCCCCATGCCAGCCACAGCCCCTGACACCCTCAGTCAGCTCCCCACCCTGTCCTGTCCCAGTGGCTTCCGGGTGGGGCTCTAAGGCAGAAAGCTGACTTCGGGCAGGCCCCTTCCCCAGGCCCGGACGTGTCTGCGCCCCTTCTCAGCCTCCAGAATCAAAGGCTTCCTGCAGCTGCACCGGGTGCCCCGCCCCCAGTGATCCGGGATTAGGATGCTCGGGTTCCGGGCCCTGCATGGCGCCCAAGCAGGTGCTGCCACCACACCTGGCAGGTGTGGGCCAAGCGGAGCGGCAACAAAGGCCTGGGCCCGGGTGGGTGGGCCACTTCACAGGCCAGCAACACCTCCGGCCTTGGTCCCGGGTCCGCGGCCCCAGGTGCCCTTGGCTCTGGGAAAACAGGGAGCAGCGCGCGGGCCTCCCTGCCTGCACCTGGGCCCTGCCTGCGGGCTGTGGGGCGCTCACGTCTGTCGCGCGTCCTCGGGCCGAGGCGTACCGGGGCCTCTGTGGGCATCTTACTGGACAGTGCTGGATTTCTCGGCTCGACTCTAACACTGTCTGGTAACGATGTTCAAAGGTGACCCACCACCTGCCGGGAAGTGGCCCGAAGACACGCGGTCCTGAGCTCCTGGACTCCAGAGCTGGGCCGAGCCCCGGGCCAGCTGGGGGACGGGCAGACGGCCTGTCTCAGCTCTGCAGCCCGGTCCAACCAGGGAGGCCTCTGCCGACCGCTGCGGGGCCGGTTCTGCCACATCGGGGCCCTCGGTGCCCCCCAAGGGACTTGGGATGCTAGGGCCTGAGACGGGCCGCCAGCCTGCAGGCTCCTGCGCGTCTGCTGTGGCTGGGCCTGGGCTCTGCCCACAGAGTGGCCGGCGGCCTGTCAGCAGCCGCACAGAGAAGCGCTCACCGCTGGGAGGTGGCCCTGCCCTGAGAGGTCCCAGTCAGCTGGGGCCGTGGGCGGTCACCTCTCTTACTCCCTCGGTCCACTGGGGACGCGGGGGACAAGGGTGTGTCCGGGTGCCTGGAGCAGTGGACGTTCCGTGCTGCTCTCCCCGCCCCCAGCCCCCGCAGTGTCGTAGGCGAGACTGGGAACATTGTCCCAAACCATCAAGGCCGGGATGATCTTTTGTTTTGTCTTTTTGATCTGAAGCCAGGACACCAGCCCCCAGACCTGCCGGCGTAGGCACAGGGGTGACCCTTCTGCCCTGGGCCCCAGTGGCTCTCCCACAGGAGGAGGGTCTGCCCCTGGCCCGGCTGTTACTCATTAACCGGCCGAGGGCCGTTCAGAAAGCTGCGAGGGTGCCGCAGCCACCTTGACCCGGGATCAAGAGCAGGGAGGCCAGACTGCTCCCCAGCTGCGCCCACAAACACGTGTTTGGGCTGCTGCCCAGACGGGGTCTGCAGGAGAGCCCTCCTCGGAGCAGCCCTGGGCCAGGCCACCAGGGCTCTGGGGCCACTCCACAGACTAGGAGGCTCTGGGGGTCTTGCCGCTGAACCCTCCCACTTCCTCGCGGTGCGGCGGGACAGGGGGTAGGGGAAGCCGCAGGCCCTCCCAGAAGGGCCGCCGATGAGACTACCTGCACCAAAGCCTGCCGATGGGTGTCTTACCAGACACGGTTAGATCTGGTCCTTCTGTCTAATACTGTCTGGTAATGCCGTCCATCCATGGCCTGATCGCCACCGGAGGAGGGGCTGCTCACCGGATGCCTGGTGGAGGGGAGGCCGGGGTCCGTGGGTCCCAGCAGTGGGCCTGAGCCAGCTGTACACTCCTGCCCAGGCGCAAGCCCTCGTGTGCCCCCAGGGCACAGGCCACGCCTGACCACCCAGCCCCCGTGTCCCCGACTGGGGGAGCCCTGTGACGCCCCACGGGGGATTTCTGTTGCAGACACAACAGACTGTTGGTGTAATAGTGGGGGGAGGGCTCCACGGGCGGTGGGCCCCACGCTGAAGGCTGGCGAGCAGTTGGTGCAGCCCCCGTGCTGCTGGCACTGCCACTGGGACGCAGGCAGCCGCACCCCTGTAGCCCCCCAGGAGCCTCTCCAGGAAGGTGCCCTCATCCCTTGCCACCCCCCACCCATACCAGGCAGGGGGGGGTGGGTAAGGAGGACAGGACAGAAGCAGCCCCGGCCCCCTAAACCCCCAGCCCAGGCCGTGGAAGGGTGCCCGTGGCTGGCAGTGCCCCAAGAGATGCCCCAAGATGCCCTCTCCCCAACCCCAGGTGGCACCAGGACGCTGGAGGGTGCTAGGTTTGGAGAGCCCACAGGTGAGACCCCTCCTCTTCCTTCCCCTGGGTCCCCACAGGCCCGACTCGGGGCTTGGACGGTCGGGGGACTCTCCAGGTGCCGGGCCAGGCTGTCACCCACGCACGCTGGGCAGAAGGCCTGGCAGCCCCTGCCCACTCCCTTCTACCCACAGAGGCTCAGCAAGACATCCTCTGTCTACGGCTGCCCCCAAAACCAAACTTCCGGATGCTGACCCACTCCCAGCTTCGTGGGACCAGCCCCGTGGGACCAGCCCCTTCTTTCCCCTGAGAATTCCAAGAAGGTCCTAGGGTCCCAACCCATGGCTTCACAAGGGACTGGCAGATGCCTCCGACCCAGGGCTCTGCAGCCAGAGTCAGGGCAGAGGGGCCCGTCCCTCCTCCCTCCTCCCTGCCTTCCCTCCCTCCTGAGCGCCCTCTGGGAGCCGGTGCAGTTCCAGACACTGGGGGTGGAGGGGGGGGAGGAGGGATGTCCCTGAGAGGGAGTCACAGGCAGCAAGGGGGCTCCGCAGGACGAGTCAGCTGCAGGGGCTGCCGGTGCTGCAGAAGCCAGGGCAGTAGAGGTGGCAGCAGGGTGGCGTGGGGTGAGGGCAGCCCAGGAGCGTCTCTCTGAGCAGGTGGCCAAGCGGGAACCATGCAGGAGCCCAGCAGAGGGGCCCGGAGGCCGCACGGGGGCCGGTGAGGAGGGCTTCCTGGTGCAGCCCTGGCAAAGGCACCAACTCCCCGTGGGGAGCCGGGGCCTGAGCCTGCCTGAGCCAGGGCCTGAGCTGACCCGCACCACAGCTGCAGGAGGGGTGCTGGGCCTCTACCCAGCGGGGCTGGACCGCCCCTTCTGCCTCCAGGCGCTCGGGCCAAGCCCAGCCAAGCCCTGTGGCACCCGGGGAGAGGCATCTGCCCTGTGGGGCTGGCCGGTTAATGATCGGCTGCCTTGCTCGGGGCTGTAGATGCGACTGATGGCCCAGTCCCAGGCCGTCGTGGGAAAGGCTGCCCCCGGCCTGGCACCCACACCAGTTTTTTGGGTTATCAGGCAGTTTTTGAGTTTGAGCTCTCGCTGTCACCACGTGGGCAGGGGGCCGCCTCCCCAGAACCCATGGGGAGTCATAGGGCAGCAGGGTGGTGGGCTGGCCCAGCTCCTAGGGGTCTGGGCCTCTAGAAGGGATGGGGAGTGGGGCACGGGCTCCGGGGGAGGACGACCTGGGGGTTCTGAAAGTCTGTGCTCCAGCCGAAGGGAAGACAAGTGGCCTGCAGGTGACCAGGCGCCCCACTGCCCGCCCCCGGGTGCTGCCCCCAGCAGGCCCAGGCAGGGGGCCACCAGCTCCTGAGGTCAGGCTGCCCCTCAGTCCAGAACTTGGCTGGAGGAGCTCTCCACCCCTCCAGACTAACCGACAGCTACCCTCGGGCAAAGGGGTGTCAGACCACAGGCCAGCAGAACGGAGCCCTGCAGGCCCCCAACACCTGGCGCAGGCAGGCACACAGCTGGGAGTGCGTCAGCCTCTGAGCAGGGTCAGGGAGGCCTCCCCACAGTGGGGAATGCCACCCGGGACCCTCAAAGTGAGGGGGCGCTTAAGGGGTGCATTAATTTTCTGGGGTGGCCACAGCAAATTACACAAACTCGGTGGCTTGAAACAACGGAAATGTATTCTCTCACGGTTCTGGAGGCCACCTGCTCCCTCCGGAGGCTCTGGGGCGGGTCCTTCCTGCCTCTCCAAGCCTCTGGGGCTCCAGGCGTCCGGGAGCTTGTGGCCGCGTCCCTCCAGCCGCTGCCGCATCTTCAGCTGGCTTCTCGCCTCTGTGTCTCCTCCACTCTCCCTCCCTCTCCCGAGGCCACTGGTCGCTGGATTTAGGGCCCATCAGATAATCACATCTGCTAGACGATTTTTCCAAGTAAGGTCACACTGCACTTTCCGGGCCTTAGGACGTGGACACACATGGCACGGGGGCCACTATCCACCCTACAAGAAGCAGGGGGTCACACCCTGGTGACCCATGCAAGGCTCTGGAGGACAGAGGCAGGGGGCTGTGCAGGGCAGCCAGCGGCCCTCCCACAGGCCCTGGCCTCCCAGACCTGGGTGTGAGCCCCTCTCAACCCCTTGGGGAGGCATGGGTTTGCTGAGCGCCCACTTTCTGTTCTGTAAAGAGGCCGTGGTAAGGGGAGATGAAATAACGCAGGTAAAGCACACTGAGCACAAAAACATAATGGGTCAGGTCTGGGGTCCTGGAGAAGGCTCAGGAATGTCCCGGGAGGACGGAGGGCCCAGGTGGGGGCTGTGCCCACGACACCCCTCCTCCAGCCTTGGTCGCTCCCCCTCCCCGCTCCCCCTGGTGCCTGGCCTCCTGCCCCTCCCCAACCACCTGCTCACCTCTGGGCCACTGGGTCACGGTTGCTAGGAGACAGTTGCCTGGTCACCACTGTTGTTTCCCTGGCACAGGGCTCACACCACCTTGTCAGGCAGGTAAGAGGGGCAGGCGGGCCACCAGCGGGGGTCCTGGCTGGCCATGAGGGCTGGGGTCTGCCGTCCCTTGCCCCGCCCAGCCCCTCGGCCCCAGGAGCCCTGTGGGTCCTCTCGGGACTCTGCCCAGGAGCGTGAGGGAGGCGAAGGAGGGGAGCGGAGGGGTGCCTGGCTGGGCAGAGACCCCCAGGCCGGGCTGAGCAGGGCAGGCCTCCGGGGGTGGCGGCCGCTCAGGACCAGGTCTGTCTCCCAGGACCGACCCCCAGAAGGGACGGCCTCCTAAAGTCTGCGGGGACCCACGTCCCCCCAGACAGCTCAGCCCTGGCCAGAAGGCACCAGCCCGACGAGCAAAGTCAGCACCTCCTTAGCACCCCACGTCACCAAACGTGTATTTGGAGGAAGGACCTGGCAGGACACGGGCGTCATCTCGTTTTCTTGGATGTTTCCTTCAGGTTCTCGAGGGTCTTCCGTTCATCACACCGGAGCGCCATTTCCCGCCAGTCTTTTTACCTGACCAGGTAAAAAGTTTATTTAAAAATTCGTTACAAAGTTGTTTCCACCGACCCCTCCCTGCAGTCCTCACGGAGGTCCTGGTGCCATCACCCCCCTACCCCCGGGCAGGGCCACTGCAACCCGAGCTTCACCACCATAGATAACAGCTTGGGAACACCTTTCAGCACAAAGCTTTCTATTTAG
Source organism: Balaenoptera physalus (assembly GCF_965194825.1). Lineage (NCBI taxonomy): Eukaryota > Metazoa > Chordata > Mammalia > Artiodactyla > Balaenopteridae > Balaenoptera > Balaenoptera physalus. Next base: position 195,991,479 of record NC_138882.1, on the reverse strand, counting down.
AATTAGTCCTTCAGAGAGACTCTGAGAAAGGCGATTGCTCGGCCAAGGCTCTGACCCCTGACCCCACCCGCAGCCCCGCAGGCCACCACGTCCCGGCACCACGTTCACCACACCACACGTTCACCGCGTGCACGCCCAGGGTACGGATTCTTTTTCTTAATTTTTGTTAACTTGAATGACAAGAAATGGTAATTCATGGCCTGTTTAATTCTTCGTGGAAGTAATAAGATATACAGAGTTAAGATGAGGCAAACAGAGGCACAGGCTTACAAGGCTTGTTCTGAAACCCGGCAACTCCACGCCCACCTCCCGGCTCCTGTTTCCCGGAGCGCCCGCTGCCGGGTCCGGGTTACCCCGCAGAAGTTACACTTCGCTGGGCTGTGGGTGCCAGGGGCTCCCTCCCACCCCCCACATTCACACTGTAACCCCCAGTAACGCCCCTTGCAGGCGGGTCACCGCCCTGCTCGGCACCAGCCTGGCCCTCTCCGGCCTCACCGTCGTCACACAGGCCCTCCTCCAACATGGGTGACCAGGCAGCTGTGGTACTCCCAGCCCACTCTGCAGGTGGGGAAACCGAGGCACAGAGCTGATCCACACCACAGCCCCAGCTTCCTTTCCCAGGTCCGGCTCATCTCGGGAATTCCCTGAGGGGGGGGTCTAGAGACCTCCCACCATGCTGGGCGGGTCACAGGAGCCTTGCCTGCGGCTCTGAGATGTCTCCAGGCTCCCGCTGGGTGCCTTTCCTTCTTTATATTTTCCTTTCCAGCACACTTCCATGCCTTGAACTTCTCACAAGGCTGTACTGCGTATTTCCATGAGCTCGTCCACCTTGTCTGTCCCTTTGTTCTAACTGTCCAGTCCAGCCCTCTTCTCGGGTGAGGACTCTTGGTCCTGCCCCAGGGTATTCCCAGGGCTGCGTCCTCTGCCTCGGGCTCCGCCACCACCCCCACCCCCCGTCCCCTCCTCGCAGGGCCCTGTCTCTCTGTCTCTGGGTGTCGACCTGTCACTCACACCTGGGGGCCTCCGTCCGATGTCTGTTGACTCAGTAGCCACTCACGTGGGAGTGCTGGGGGAGAGTACTGACCGTCATCCTCCTCGGGGGCCCCCATCCCCAGCAAGGTGCGGGCCTCCCAGGCAACGTGGCGACCCACGCGCACGCGCACACGCGCACCCTCCTGTGCTCAGCAGGCCCCCATCCCCGCAGTCATGCTGGGCGGGGTCCAGCCGCCACAGAGGAGCCCTCCCGTTCTGGGTGGGGCAGGGCTGGGGAGGAGGCTCCAGGTCTTCCTCGTGGCTCGGCCCACCCTTGGCAGGGGGGTGAGACCCTCCCCGCACCCGGCCCCGCACCCAGGCCCTGTAACCGTGTTGACAGCTGTTCTCAGTTTACCCTCTTCTGTTCTAAGTGGGGACAAAGGTCTTGGTCAGCATCTCTTGGGTGACCAGCTGGTTTGTTTGCAAAGCGACTGTCCTCTTTGGAGAGCGCTCTGCCAGCTCCTGGTATGCAGATGCAGGAGTCCCTCTCTGCCTGCCAGCTCCCAGGGTACTGGCCTTTCCACTGCTTGTGTTTCTTCAATCTTTCGGAAAATCCTAGCCTCCCAAGCAGCCCCCAAACTGGGAAGGACCTGTCAAGGAATGGCTAAAATTCCCTAAAATGTTCCCGAGTTAGCCACACAGGAAAGGAGCCCTAGGGAGGCATCATCCTTGAGGCAGGGCCTCCTCACGGCCCCGCCCTGACTCTGGGAGGGGCCTGCTCAGGGCCGCCGCCCCCCCCAACCCCGCAGGCCTGACAGCAGCCCTCCCTACAGCCGGCAGGGAGGCCAAGTGCAGAGATGCCGACGCCAGATGGACAGTCCCTGCAGGCCCGACAGTCACCACAGAGACGGGAGCCACCCACAAGAGGAAGCCCAAATCCAGGACGCTGGGCGGCACCCCTCCCCGGGCAGGGCGGGCCTGACTGTGTGCCCAGTTCAAGGGCTAGGACCACGGGCTGCCCGAAGGGCCCGCAGAGGGGTGGGGGCCGCGTCTTCCCAGAGATGTCCCCGCCCCAGTGCCCCAGCATCTGCGGCCCGCAGCCGCACCCACTTCCTCCACCGCTGGGGACCGCCTCCTCGGACCCAGGTTGGCACAAAGAGAGGCAAGCGGTCAAGGATGGCAGGGGTCCGGCGGAGCCGCCCCCAGGCAGCAGGTGAATGCAGCCAGGACCTCCCCAGGGACTGGCACCCCATCCCCAGGAAGGCCTTCTCACGGGGGGACCACACAGCCATGCCCTGGGAGAGGGGCCAGCAGGAGGCCATGTGCCGGGTGTGGGATCTGGGCCAGCCGAGTAGGGCAGGGGACAGCAGAGTCGGGGTCTGAACAGGCGGAGAGGGGTCTCCCCTGACTGCTGTGGGTCACCCATGATGTCATGATGGACATTGTGACCCCCACCCTCTGGGCATGTCCCTGCGTCATGTCTGCCCCCAGCTCCAGCCTCACACCTCAGCCTCTGCCCCACACAAAGCCCCTGCCGTTGGTAAGGAGGGACCCTGCCCCCTTTCTCCTAGGAGGCCCTCTGATTGGGCCTGAGACTGGGCTGAGATGGGCCAAGACGGCTGCGGGGACTGCCCAGGGGCTCCGGTCAGATTCTGAGTGGACGCCCCCTGTCTGACCCCACCTCGTTCACAGGCTGGGCCCATGAGAGATCAATGGGGAGCCACCGAGAGGAGGGGCCCCTACAGGAGCTAAGCCAGCTGGACCAAGATGCAGGTGGGCTTGGGCAGGGCCCAGGAAGGGGCAGAAAAGCCACCAGCTGGGCCAGAGCCTCTGACCACCCACTCTGCCCGCAGAGCTGGACGATGCTGACACCGCCAGGCCCCGGGCTGCCCTCCTGGAGAAGCACCCGCTGGAGGGGGAGAAGCAGCCGCCCGGCACCGGGCAGGGCCTCTTCTTCTACATCGGAGGCACCAACGGGGCCTCAATGTGAGTGAGGCCTCAGGCTGGGTCCAGCCCCACCGCCCCCAGGCCCCGGCCCAGCCTCGCTCCGCGGCCCCCAGGTCACCGCCGCCCCTCGCCCCTGCAGAATCAGCTCCTATTGCAAAAGCAAGGGCTGGCAGCGCATCCAGGACAGCCGGCGGGAAGACTACAAGCTCAAGTGGTGCGAGGTCAAGTGCAGGGACACCTACCGCAGCTTCCGGGAAGGTAGGGGCGGGGCCGGGCTCAGCGGGCGGCCCTCCACGCGCGCATGCGCGGTCGCACGCTGCCCGGGCTCTGTCGCGCCAGGCGAGCAGCTGCTGTACCAGCTCCCCAACAACCAGCTCCTCACCACCAAGATCGGGCTTCTCAGCGCCCTGAGGGAGCACGCGCGGGTCCTCAGCAAGACCAGCAAGCCGGCCCCCTGCGCGCAGGCCAAGTGAGGATGCCCTGGCCCCCCACCCCCCACCCTGGCGGCGCAGCCCGCACCGGACGCGTCAGTCGCTGCTCCTGACCGCCCTCCACCAAGTCCGTCCGCCTACCCGCCTTCCCACTGACCCAGCCGCGTGTCACCCATCTGTCTCCACCCCCAATACCGGCCACCATTCCAGCCACCCAGCCCACGGCCCCCAGCGGTCCTCACACGCTCGCCACAGAGCCGCCCACTGGTGTCCTGCATTCAGTCACCACTGCCTACCACACCCACTGCCGTCCACTGCACACCCATTCCTGCCCTTTGGCCCGCCCCCGCCCCCCCGAGCCGTGCCTGACCCACTCGATGTGCCCACTCCTTATCCACTCACGGCCCGGCCATTCACACGTCCGCCCACCCATGCAAACAACCACCTACCATCTGCCTCCCCCGTCCCCCCCCACCAGGCAGGCAACCACCCGCTACCTGGTCATCCACGACACCACCCAATTCTGTCAGCAGTTCTGGGCCAATCCCCTCCAGGCATCCGTCTGCCCACCAGACCACTTGCCCAGCCACCTACTTCCATCCAAAATCCACTTATCCGCTCCCCACCCATCCACACACCACCAGTCTACCGCCAAGCCCCCACCCACTCCCCACCTCTCGACGCCCCCCATCCATTCCCCACACACTGAGTAGCCACTCAGGCCAGGTCCTGTGTCCTCCTGGGGCACAGATCTGGAAAGGACACGACACCCGCCCCAGAAGAGCTCATGTGGAGCAGCCCAGGACGCCTTGGGCCACAGAGGTAGATGCACCCAGCCATTCTGCCCTAAACTGAAGGATGGCCTGGTGGTCGGTGAAAGGGGTTAAAGGGCATCCCAGGCCAGGGGATCCATGCCGACCGCTCATTGCATGCTGGGCACGGTCCTGGCCTGGAGACCCAGCTCTGAACTGACCACTCCCGAAGGCCCTAGAGCAGCAGGGGAAGAGCAGGGAGGCGGGAGGGGTTGGGCGGTGGGTGAGGCAGCCTGCAGAGAAGCCAGGTGTGCAGAGCCGGAAAAGTGTGCCTCTGGCCAGGGAACAGAAGGTGCAAAGGTTCTGCAGAGGAAAGAGCTGGGGGCCGGGGGTGGGGGGGTGGCGTGGGGGTGTTTCAGAGGAAACCAAAGGGGGCAGGAGTGCCTGGAGCCCAGCCCAGCTTCCTAGAAGACACTCTCCCTCCAGCCTACCCCAGGTCAGACCCCTAGAATGGCTGGCCAAGCTGGGGGAGGGGGACAACCCTCCCAGTGTCTTCCCCACCTCCCTGCTTCCCCAGGGTCCTGAAAATGGAAGACTTTTTCCCAGAGACCTACCGTCTGGACATCAGGGATGAGAGAGAGGCTTTCTTCACCCTCTTTGATGGTGAGAGGCCCCTGGACGCCAGGCCCTCTCTGGGGACACCGGTGCAGGGCTGGACCAAGGTGGGAGCGTGATTAGGGCGGGGCCAAGGCCCTGGCGAGGCCGCGGTGGGGCGTGGTCAGGGAGTGGAAGGGTGGAGCCAGGGTGGGTGAGGTCAGGGCTGGAGCTGAGGCGATGCTGGGGAGGGTCATGGCCGGACCTTAGTGGAGGCCGAAGCCTGCAGGGGCGGGGCTGTGGCTGGGAGTGGTCAGGGCGGGGTGGGGCTGGGAGGGGCGTGGTTGGGGCCAAGGCGGGGCTTTGGCAGGGATGGGCGGGGCGAGGCAGGCTCCCTGGCTCAGGTAGTTCTCTCCGCAGAAACCCAGATGTGGATCTGCAAGCCCACCGCCTCCAACCAGGGCAAAGGCATCTTTCTGCTCCGGAACCAGGAGGAAGTCGCCGCCCTCCAAGCCAAGACCCAGAGCATCGAGGACGACCCCACCTACCGCAAGATGCCCTTCCGGGCGCCTCAGGCGCGGGTCGTGCAGAGGTTTTGCGCATGGGCACCCCGAGGGGCGTTGGCCGGGTGGGGCTGACCCAGGCCCGCTGGTGCCTGTGAGGCTCGTGGGCGTCGCGGGGCCCACAGAGGAGTCCTTGGCGGTGGAAGGCTGTGGTGCCCCCAGCTGGGCCCCTGTGTAGCCAGAAGAGGTGGGGTTTTCACATCCAGTCAGGATCTCAGAGGATGTACCCTCCCCCCACCCACACACACACACAGGAGGCTCCTGGACGGTGTGGGGCAGGGAGGGCTTGGTCAGCTTGTGCCCCAGCCTGGGTCCTGCGCCCTCTGACCTGCAGGAAGCCCGGCTTCTCCCCCATCCCCCACCCATCCAGCTGCAGCGTTCAGGCCCACAAGCAGAGCTGACCACCCTGCCTTGCTCCCTCTGCCTCTGGGAGGGGTCCAGATCCTCAGCCTCACACCAGGGGGCACAGTCTAGCCTGAGAAATGTCCCTTCGGACTTCCCTACCTGCCAATGTGGACCTCACTCCTGCCGCAACTGCTGTCTGCCACCCCAAGCAGCTGCTCCCAGCGGCTGGGTCTCTAGACCTACAGCTCTCTCCACTGGGATGTCCCCTCCCTGCCTCTCCAAAGCCACCTGCCCTTCAAGGCCCAAGGTCACCCCTCCCTCCTCCTCCAGGCAGTCTTCCCAGCCCATAGGGCCCAGTCTGCTTCTGCCTCCCAGGCTTCTAGCGAGGGCTGCACCCTGGGGCGCCCCAGACACACACCAGTGGGCTGTGCTCTAGGGGCCAGGCCCTCCTTCCCAATTCCCTGACGTGTTCAGGCTCGGAAATGTCCCCTGACCAGTGGACACTGCACCCAGACAGGGTAGGGGACCTACAGCTCACACCTGAGACAGGTGGCAGGGGTGCTGAGGAACTGGCAGGGCCAGGTGGGGGCACGGGCCAGGCTAACCACGCCTACCCAGGTACATCCAGAACCCGCTGCTGCTGGACGGAAAGAAGTTCGACGTGCGCTCCTACCTGCTCATCGCCTGCGCCATGCCCTACATGGTCTTCTTCGGCCACGGCTACGCTCGCCTCACCCTCGGCCTTTACGATCCCCATTCCAGCGACCTTGGTGGCCATTTAACCAACCAGGTAAATGCCCCCCACAGGTGAGGGCCCTCCCTGCAGCCTTGGACAAAAATCACTGCTCAAGAATGGGAAAAGAATCCCGCTGTAGACATGGCCCAGACCCCGAGGTGGCCTGGGCTGCCCCCGCCTGCAGCCAGCACTGCCTCTCATCTTCAGCCTCAGCTGGGCATCCTGGTGGAAAGACTGAGAGCCGTGGCCGCGACCCCCAGCTCAGCTCCCTCTGGGTGTGGATCAGGCCCAGCAGGGGTGGGAGCCAAGGGCAAGGGCCTCCGTGAGGACCTCAGTGCAGGGATGCTGTGGGCAGAGGTCTCCAGGGAAGGGTCTCAATGGGAGGTGTCTGGGCGGCGGCCCTCCGGGAGGATCTGGGGGTACTTCTCAGGGGCAGGAGGTGCTGGGGGAGGGGCTCGACGTCCCGGAGGAGCGGGACCCCTGTGGGGTCTCTGGTGGCCGCGTCGGGGTGAGGCTCTTGTCGGGGCCCCCCGTAGGGGCAGGGCCTCCAGGCGCTGCCCTGCCTCCCAGTTCATGCAGAAGAAGAGCCCCTTGTACCTGCTGCTCAAGGACGACACGGTGTGGAGCATGGAGCACCTTAACCGCTACATCAACGACAAGTTCCGCGAGGCCAAGCGCCTCCCCCGGGACTGGGTCTTCACCACCTTCACGGTGCGTGCGCGCCCCGCCCACCCGGCGTTGGGAGGGGCCGGGGGTCAGGACCGGAGGGCCCGAGGGCTGGGGGCTCTGGGCCCCAGGCACGTCCGTCCCTGGGCGGGGCTGCCGTTGGGCGTGCGCGCAGCGGTGGGTTCCAGGGACCCTCTCCTCTCCCTCTTTCTGAAACAGATCGTTCACACGACACAAAAGTCACTCTGTGACAGTACAGTTCAGTGGTTTTTAGTGGATTCTCAGAGTTGCACGGTGATCACCACTCTCTAATTGCAGAACGTTGTCACCTCCGCAGAAAGGAACTCGGTACCCACTGCCCTTGCCAGCCCCTGGCAACCACTAATCCACTTCCCGTCCCCATGCATTTCCCTGTTCTGGACATTTCATGTCAATGGGATCACACGATATGTGGGTTTTCCTGGCTTCTTTCACGGAAAGCATAACATTTTCAAGACTCCCTTCGTTTCTTTTTATGACTGAAAACTATTTCATTGTGTAAATGGACCACGATTTACTTGGATAAACATTCGTCAGTTGATAGACGTTTGGGTTGTTTTTTCTTTTTGTCTATTATGAGTAATGCTGCTATGAATATTCACGTACATGAACAGATATTTTCAGTTCTCTTGGGTATAGGTCTAGGAAGGGAATTGCATGGTCGTAGGGTAACTCATGTTGAACTTTTTGAGGAACTGCCAAACCATGTTCCACAGTGGCTGCAAGGTTTCCCATTCCCACCAGCAACGTATGATGGTTCCAATTTCTCTATATCCTTGCCAACACTTGGTATTTTTCTTTTTTTAATAGTCATCCAGTGGGTGTAAAGTGGTATCTCATTGTGGAGTTGATTTGCATTTTCCTAATGATAATGATATTGAGCATCTTTTTACGTATTTGTCGGCCATTTTTGTATCTTCTTTAGAAAAACTTCTGTTTAGATCCTTTGTTCACTCTTCCTTCTTAGGCTGTAGAGCTCTTTATATATTCTGAATGCTAGACCCTTATCAGATGTGTGATTTGCAAATATTTTCCCCCATTCTGTGAGTTCTCTTTTCACTTTCTTGATAATGTCCTTTGTTTATTTGTTTTGTTTTGTTTTGGCCGTGCCCCTCGGCTTGAGGGGTCTTAGTTCCCCGACCAGGGATTGAACCCCCTGCAGTGGAAGTGCAGAGTCCTAACCACTGGACCGCCAGGGAATTCCCCATAATGTCCTTTTTTGCATAGATTTTTATGAAGTCCAATTTATCGATTTTTTTCTTTGGTTATTCATGCTTTGATGTCATATCTAAGAATCCATTGCCAAATCCAAGGTTGTAAAGATTTACATCTATGTTTTCTTCTACAACTTTTATAGTTTTAGCTCGTTTTGAGTTAATTATTGTGTATGGTGTGAGGTAAGGGACCAACTTCAGCCTTTTGCATGTGGCTATCCTGTTGTCCCAGGACCATTTGTCAGAGAGACTGTTCTTGGCGCATTTTTGAAAATCAATTGACCAGATATGTATGTATTTATCTCTGGACTCTCAATTCTATTTCATTGGTGTGTATATCTATCCTTAAGCCAGCACCACACTGTTTTGGTTGCTGTAGCTTCATTCTCTTAATGTGCTGTATCACATAAATTGATTATCATGTGTTGAATCACTCTTGCATTTCCGGGATAAATCTCACTCAGATATAGCATATTGTCCTTTAAATATGCTGCTGGATTGGGTTTGCTAGTACTTCGTTGAAGATTTATGTGTCTACCCTCATAAGTAATATTGGTCCACAGCATTATTTGCTTGTATGTCTGTCTGGTTTTGGACATATTCCCTTCTCTTCCATTTTTGGAGAGTGTGTGAAGGGTTAGTGTTAATTCTTTAAATATTTGGAAGAATTCACCAGTGAGGCTACCTTATTGTGAACTTTTCCTTTGTGGGAAGAATTGTTATTTTTATTATTATTACTAACTCAACCTTTGTTAGAGGTTATTCAGATTATCTGTTCCTTCTTGGGTCAGGCTTATTAGTTTGTCTTTCTAGGAATTTCTCCATTTCTCCTAAGTTGTCTAATTTGTTTGGAATACAGGTACTCATGGTATTTTATGAACAATTATAATCGTTTTCATAATCATTTTCATCTCTATGTAAGGTCTTTCTTTCTTTTTTTTTTTTTTAAATAAAGGTGGGATGATTTTTTTTAATTAATTAATTTATCTATTTATGGCTGTGTTGTGTCTTCGTTTCTGTGTGAGGGCTTTCTCTAGCTGTGGCAAGCGGGGGCCACTCTTCATCGCGGTGCGCGGGCCTGTCACTATCGCGGCCTCTCTTGTTGCGGAGCACAGGCTCCAGACGCGCAGGCTCAGTAATTGTGGCTCACGGGCCCAGTTGCTCCACGGCATGTGGGATCTTCCCAGACCAGGGCTCGAACCCATGTCCCCTGCATTGGCAGGCGGATTCTTAAGCACTGCGCCACCAGGGAAGCCCCAAGGCCTTTCTTTCTTGATTTTAGTAATTTGAGTCTTTCCTCCCCTTTATCTTGGTCAATTTAGCTAAAGGTTTGTCAGTTTTGTTGATCTTTTCAAAGAGCCAGTGTTTGGTTTCATTGATTTTCTCTGTTGCTTTCTATTCTCTATTCCATTAATATCCACTCTAATCTTTATTATTTCCCTCCTTCTTCTTGCCTTGGGTTTAGTTTTGTTTTGTTTTGGTTTGGGTTTTTTGTTTGGTTTTTTTTTTCGTTTTTTTTTCTTCTAGTTTCTAAAGGTTGAAGTTTGGGTTATTGATTTGATTTGAGATTTTTCTTCCTGTTTAATGTAGGTGTTTACAGCCATAAATTTCCCTGGGAGCACTGCTTTCACTGCATCCCATAAGATTTTGTGTGTTCTGTTTTCATTTGTTGCTTAAGAGTGTGTTAATTTCCACATATTTGTGAATGTTCTAATTTTCTTTCTCTTATTGATTTCTAATTTCATTCCATTGTGGTCAGAAAACATACTTTGTATGATTTCAACCCTTTAAAAAGTATTGAAACTTGTTTTATGTTCTAACATATTGTCTATCCTGAAAAATGTTCCACGCACACTTGAAAAGAATGTGTATTCTACTGTTGGGTGGAGTGTTCTATAGATGTCTTTTAGGTCTAGTTGGTTTATAGTGTTGTTCAAGTCTTCTATTTACTTGTTGATCTTCTGTCTAGTTGTTCTATCATTGAAAATGGGATACTGAAGTCTCCAACTATTATTACTGAATTGTCTGTTTCTCCTTTCAATTCTGTCAGTTTTTGCTTCATGTATTTTTAGGCTCTGTTGTTAAGTATATGTATGTTTATAATTATTACATATTCTTGACTTATTAGAAAATGTTCTCTTTTTTCTTAATGGCCTCAATTTTTGTCTTAAACTCTATTTTATCTGCTATCAATATAGACATTCTAGCTCTCTTTTGGTTACTGTTTGCCTGACATATATATATTTTTAAACTTATTTATTTATTTATTTTTGGCTGTGTTCGGTCTTCATTGCTGTGCATGGGCTTTCTCTAGTTGCAGCGAGCAGGGGCTACTCTTCGTTGCTGTGCGCAGGCTTCTCATTGCGGTGGCTTCTCTTGTTGCAGAGCATGGGCTCTAGGCACGTGGGCTTCAGTAGTCATGGCATGCGGGCTCAGTAGTTGTGGCTCAGGGGCTCTAGAGCTCAGGCTCAGTAGTTGTGGCGCATGAGCTTAGTTGCCCCGTGGCTTGTGGGATCTTCCCGGACCAGGGCTCGAGCCTGTGTCCCCTGCGTTAGCAGGCAGATTCTTAACCACCGCGCCACCAGGGAAGCCCTGATATATCTTTTTTTTATCCTTTTACTTTCAACCTATCTGTGTCTTTGAATCTAAAGTGAGTCTCATAGATAGCATATGGGGGGGAGGGGAATGCATCTTGACAGGGGGAGGGGAATGCATCCTGACAATCTCCGTCTTTTAATTGGAAAGCTTAATTCATTTATATTTAATATAATTACTGATAAGTTAGGATTTACATCTGCTATTTTGCTATTTGTTTTCTCTTTTTTTTTGGAATTTTTGAATTTTACTTTATGTATTGTTTTATACAGCAGGTTCTTATTAGTTATCCATTTTATACATATTAGTGTATACATGTCAATCCCAATCTCCCAGTTCATCACACCACCACCACCCCCCGCCACTTCCCGCCCTTGGTGTCCATACATTTGTTCTCTATATCTGTGTCTCTATTTCTGCCCTGCAAACTGGTTCATCTGTACCATTTTTCTAGGTTCCACATATATGCGTTAATATACAATGTTTGTTTTTCTCTTTCTGACTTACTTCACTCTGTATGACAGTCTCTAGGTCCATCCACGTCTCTACAAATGACCCAATTTCGTTCCTTTTTATGGCTGAGTAATATTCCATTGTATATATGTACCACAACTTCTTTATCCATTCGTTTGTTGATGGTTATTTAGGTTGCTTCCATGTCCTGGCTATTGTAAATAGTGTTGCAGTGAACATTGGGGTGCATATGTCTTTTTGAATTATGGTTTTCTCTGGGTATATGCCCAGTAGTGGGATTGCTGGGTCATATGGTAATTCTATTTTTAGTTTTTTAAGGAACCTCCATACTGTTCTCCATAGTGGCTGTATCAATTTACATTCCCACCAACAGTGCAAGAGGGTTCCCTTTTCTTCACACCCTCTCCAGCATTTGTTGTTTGTAGATTTTCTGATGATGCCCATTGTAACTGGTGTGAGGCGATACCTCGTAGTTTTGATTTGCGTTTCTCTAATAATTAGTGATGTTGAGCAGCTTTTCATATGCTTCTTGGCCATCTGCATATCTTCTTTGGAGAAATGTCTATTTAAGTCTTCTGCCCATTTTTTGATTGGGTTGTTTGTTTTTTTAATATTGAGCTGCATGAGCTGTTTATATATTTTGGAGATTAATCCTTTGTCCGTTAATTCGTTTGCAAATATTTTCTCCCATTCTGAGGGTTGTCTTTTCGTCTTATTTGTAGTTTCCTTTGCTTTGCAAAAGCTTTTAAATTTCATTAGGTCCCATTTGTTTATTTTTGTTTTTGTTTCCATTACTCTAGGAGGTGGATCAAAAAAGATCTTGCTGTGATTTATGTCAAAGAGTGTTCTTCCTATGTTTTCCTCTAAGACTTTCCAGTCTTACATTTAGGTCTCTAATCCATTTTGAGTTTATTTTTGTGTATGGCGTTCGGGAGTGTTCTAATTTCATTCTTTTGCATGTAGCTGTCCAGTTTTCCCAGCACCACTAATTGAAGAGGCTGTCTTTTCTCCATTGTATTCTCTTGCCTCCTTTATCAAAGATAAGGTGACCATATGTGCATGGGTTTATCTCTGGGCTTTCTATCATGTTCCATTGATCTATATTTCTGTTTTTGTGCCAGTGCCATACTGTCTTGATTACTGTAGCTTTGTAGTATAGTCTGAAGTCCAGGAGCCTGATTCCTCCAGCTCCGTTTTTCTTTCTCAGGATTGCTTTGGCTATATGTCTTATATCATTTTGTTTCTCAATTCCTCCATTACTGCCTCCTTTTGTGTTAAATATTTTCTAGTGTACCATTTCTAGTGTCATTTCTTTTACTACATATTTTTGAGTTATTCTCTTAGTAGCTGCCCTTGGGATTACCGTTAACATCTTAATTTATAACGATCTAGTTTGGATTCATACTAAGTTAATTTCAATAGTATTTTTTTAATTGTTCCTATATAGCTCTGTCTCTCCCTTTATGCTGGTACTGTCACAAATTACAACTCTATAAATTGTGTGTCCATCAACATAGATTTATAATTATTGCTTTACACAATTGTCTTTTAAATAAGATAGAAGGGAAAAAAAACAATTACCAAAAAATGAATGTATACTGTCTTTTATATTTAACTGTGTAGTTACTTCATGGGTGCTCTTGATTTCTTCATGTGAATTTGAATTATTGTCTAGCGTCCTTTCATTTCAGCCTGAAGGACTGTAGGGAAGTTCTACTAATGATAATGGGTTTTTTAAATATAAATTTATTTATTTTATTTATTTATCTTGGCTGCGTTGGGTCTTCGTTGCTGCATGCGGGCAGCAAGCGGGGGCTACTCTTCGTTGCAGTGAGTGGGCTTCTCACTGTGGTGGCTTCTCTTGTTGCAGAGCACAGGCTCCAGGTGCATGGGCTTCAGTAGTTGTGGCACGCGGGCTTAGTAGTTGTGGCTCACGGGCTCTAGAGCACAGGCTCAGTTGTTGTGGCGCATGGGCTTAGTTGCTCCGTGGCATATGGGATCTCCCCAAACCAGGGCTCAAACCCATGTCCCCTGAGTTGGCAGGCTGATTCTTAACCACTGTGCCACCAGGGAGGCCCTAATCTATGTTTTTTAAATTTGGGACTGTCTTAATTTCTTTTTCATTTTTGAAGGATGATTTTGCTGTATATACAATTCTTGGTTGACAGTTTTTTTTTTTCCTTTCAGCATTTTGAATTTGTCATCCCACTGCCTTCTGGGCTCCATGGATTTTTTGTTTGTTTGTTTTGTTTTTTAATAATCTTTATTGGAGTATAATTGTTTCACAATGCTGTGTTAGTTTCTGTTGTACAACAAAGTGAATCAGCCATATGCATACATATATCCCCACATGCCCTCCCTCTTGAGCCTCCCTCCCACCCATCTGGGTCATCACAAAGCACTGAGCTGATCTGCCTGTGCTATGCTGCTGCTTCCCACTAGCTATCTGTTTTACATTTGGTAGTGTATATATGTCCACGCCACTCTCTCACTTCGCCCCAGCTTCCCCTTCCCCCGACCCCATGTCCTCAAGTCCATTCTCTATGTCTGCATCTTTATTCCTGCCCTGCCACTAGGTTCATCAGTACCATTTTTTTTAGATTCCATATATATGCATTAGCATACAGTATTTGTTTTTCTCTTTCCGACTTACTTCACTCTGTATGACAGACTGTAGGTCCATCCACCTCACTACAAATAACTCAATTTCATGTCTTTTTACGGCTGAGTAATATTCCATTGTATATATGTGCCACGTCTTCTTTATCCATTCATCTGTTGATGGACATTTCCATGGTTTTTAATGAGAAATTGGTTGTTGGTCTTATCGAGGAGCCTTTATGATGAGTCACTTCTCTTTGCTGATTTCAACATCCTCTGTTTGTCTTTGTCTTTTGAAAGTTTGCTTATGATGTGATGGATCTTATTGAGTTTATCCTACTTGGAGCTCACTGGCCTTCCTGAACGTGTAGATTACTTTTCATCAAATTTGAGAAGTCCCACTGCCATTATTTCTTTAGATATTCTTCCTGACTCTTCCTCTGCTCTCTTTCTGGATCTCCTTATGCATTTTGGTCTGCTTGACGGTGTCCCACAGGTCTCTGTAGCTTTATTTTTCTTCATTCCTTTGACTTTCTGTTCCTTAGACTGGATAATCTCAATTGACCTATCTTTGAACAACTCCAATGGACTGTTGAACCCCTGTAGTGATTTTTGCTTTCAGTTCCTATAATTTTCAACTCCAGAATTTCTATTCAGCTCCCTTTTATAATTTCTATCTCTTCACTGGCATTCTCTATATGGTAAGACATTGTTCTTGTATTTTCCTTTAGTTCAAGTGAGGTCTACCATGGAACCATCAGACACATCACAACAAATGACTCCAATTCTTTTTTTTTTTTTTTTTTAATTTGTATTTATTTTTGGCTGTGTTGGGTCTTCGTTTCTGTGTGAGGGCTTTCTCTAATTGCGGCAAGCAGAGGCCACTCTTCATCGCGGTGCGCGGGCCTCTCACTGTCGCAGCCTCTCTTGTTGCGGAGCACAAGCTCCAGACGCGCAGGCTCAGTAGTTGTGGCTCACGGGCCTAGTTGCTCTGCAGCATGTGGGATCTTCCCAGACCAGGGCTTGAACCCGTGTCCCCTGCATTGGCAGGCAGATTCTCAACCGCTGCGCCACCAGGGAAGCCCCCTCCAATTCTTTGGCAGACAGGTCTATTAAGCTATCTCCAGGACCGAGAACACAGGATTTTTTCAAGGCACTGAGCTGGGATGCCAGGGATAAAACCAGGGCAAGTTAAAATGCTACAAAGCTTGCTGTTCTTACCAAGATTCAAGATTTTATTTGAGTAAACACTCTTCAGGTTGCTGGATGCCTTTGGTTAATTTCCAGCATTTTGAGAAGGTTAATTCTGACAAATTTGGCCAGTTTGGGCTGTTTTTATGTTGTCTCTCTTGAACCTGCTCAGCAAAGCTTCTCCCTGTTGTTTCGCTGAAATGCTCGCTGGAGTGACCTCTATGCTGTCAAACCCAGGGGTCAGTCCAGCCCTCTTCTCCCTGACCTGTCAGCCAACTTTGGACACAGCTCTTCACTCCCCATGGCTTCCAGGACCTTGTCCACCCCCTCTCCGCCCCCTGTGCTGGCCCCTCGGCTCCGCACAGCTGCTCAGGAGGCCCAGGGCTCAGCCTGGCTCTACTCTTTATCTGCTGTACCCACTGTTATCTACTCTTTGTCTTTATCAGACAACGCCTGAGTTTAAATTCCATCTATGTGCTCAAGACTCCACATGAAACATCCGGCCCTGACCTCTCCCCTGAACTTGAACCATGGCCTATCAACACCCCATCTGTAAGCTCACAGATGTCTCAGACTCCATGGGCCTCCTCTCCTTCTCCGTTGATGGGGGCTCCATCCTTCCAGAGTCTCAGACCAAACACCTAGGGATAACCCTTCATTCCTGTTTTCACAGCTCACCATCCTTTCATCAATCAACCAGGTTGGCTCTACCCCAACACAGACCCAGCATCCAACCCACCACCTCGGCTTACACAAGCCACCCACATTTCTCACCTGGATCTTTGCAATGGGGCCCTTCAGTCTCTCTCAGCATAGCAGCCAGAGGACCCTATTAGGGCACGGGTCAGATATGCCCTCCTATGCTCCACCCTCCAACAGCTCTGACCTCAGGGTGAAAGGCAAGGGCTTCCCATGCCCCCGAGATGTGACTGGTGCCACTCTGGTCTCATCTCCCGCTGCCCTCCTAGCTCGCTCGAGCCACAGCAGCCGCACTCTGTTCCTCCAACACCTTGGGCGTGCTCCCACTTACAGCCGTTACTCTACCCAGGTGTCCCATCCCCACCCCACCCCACAGCTCTCCCCTTCACTCTTCACCCATTGCTCACTCTCTGGCCCGCCCAGATCAGACCCCTTTCCACACCATCCAGAACCCCCCACCGCTCACCCTGCTTCATCTTCTCCATCAGCGTGTATGGCTTCATGTGCTGTGCAGAGTGCGTAACGATTTACACATCACAGCTGTTGTCTCTCCTGTGAGCGAGCTGCTCAGTGCATAACGATTTACACATCACAGCTGTTGTCTCTCCTATGAGCGAGCTGCTCAGTGCGTAACGACTTACACATCACAGCTGTTGCCTCTCCTGTGAGCGAGCTGCTCAGTGCGTAACGACTTACACATCACAGCTGTTGCCTCTCCTGTGAGCGAGCTGCTCAGTGCGTAACGACTTACACATCACAGCTGTTGCCTCTCCTGTGAGCGAGCTGCTCAGTGCGTAACGACTTACACATCACAGCTGTTGTCTCTCCTGTGAGCGAGCTGCTCAGTGCGTAACGACTTACACATCACAGCTGTTGTCTCTCCTGTGAGTGAGCTGCTCAGTGCGTAACGATTTACACATCACAGCTGTTATCTCTCCTGTGAGCGAGCTGCCCGAGGGCAGAGACTCCTCGTCAGCTCTCTCTACTCTCGACCCCAGTACCTGCCGCGCAATAGGAGGTCCACACGTTTGTGAAATGAGTAAAATGAGCGTGAAGGAGTTTCTGCCTGGGAGCCTGTGACCCTGAGAATGTGGAAGTGCGGGCACTGGTGGGATGGGGCTGTGGCTGTCCAGGCCTGGAGGGCGTAATCAGGGCCCACAGGTGACATCCTGTCTCCACCCCCTCCCCCGCCCCCACCCCACCCACAGAAGCGGATGCAGCAGATCCTGGCCCACTGCTTCCTGTCTGTCAAATCCAAGCTCAAGTGCAAGCTGGGCTACTTTGACCTCATTGGCTGTGACTTCTTGATCGATGAAAACTTCAAGGTGCTGCTGAGGCGTCCCGGGGGGGCGGGGACCAGCAGGCAGGTGCAGGAGGCAGGGGCCCTCTGTGCACACCCTGACCACTCAGGCGGGCCCCTGGAGCAGGCAGTTATGCACCCTCCCTAGCCCTGGGGGTGGTGTGTCCACAAGGCTTCGCTCTTCCTGCAGCTGGGGCAGCCCCCAAGGCCAGACTCTCAGACCCTCAGAGTCTTAGCCCCTTGGGCAAATGGGGGAGTGAGGCCATGGAAAAGAAGGGACCTGCCCGGTCACCTGGCTTAGTGGGACCAGGGCCTCAGCCTCCTGCTGGCCAAGTGGTAGGTGGGGAGGCATGCTGAGCAGTGTGGGCCCAGGTGTGGCTGCTGGAGATGAACTCCAACCCTGCCCTGCACACCAGCTGTGAAGTCCTGAGAGAGGTGATTCCGGGCGTGGTCATGGAGACCCTGGGTGAGGCCGCTACCCAGCCCCCAGGCCCCTCAAACCGACCCCTCTGCCTGCCCACCCTCTCCCCACGTTCAGACATCCACAAACCTAGCTCTCCAGCACCCGAAAGGCTGCATGGCAACCCCACCCTCTGCTCATGCCCCCACCTCCCAGCCAAGGCGATGCCTGCCCACACCTCACCCCAACCCCGGTCCCACCCCTCACCCCCCCACGCCCCGTAAACTCCAGGCCCGGGAACGCGATGCCGGGGAGGCTGGGTGCCCGCCCCTCCCTTCCCCCCACGCCTCCCCCGCCCAAGCCGGGCTCACCCCCAACTCCTCCCCAGACCTGGCACTCGAGACCTTCCAGAAGAGCCTGCGCAGCCAGAAGATGCTGCCGCTGCTGTCCCAGCGCCGCTTCGTGCTCCTGCACAACGGCGAGGCAGACCTGTGGCCGCGCCTGGGGGGCTCCCGCAGCGTCCCCCGCCCGCCGTCGCCGCCGCCCCGGCCCGCCTGCGACGCCGCGCCCGCCGCGCCCCCCGCTCTCCGCGCCGCCGGCAGGCCGGGCGCGCGCAGGCCCGCGCCGCGCCGGGGCCCCAGCGGCGCGCCCGGGCGGCCCTCCTCCGCACAGCGGCGCCCCCGGCCTCCGACCCCCGGCCCCGACGGCGCCCAGCGCGGGGACCCCGAGGCCCCGGGCGGCGGGCGGCCGCGAGTGGGCGGCGGGGAGCCGGCGCGGGAGCCTTCCCCGGGGTCGGCGGAGGAGGAGCGCAAGAACGCGGGCCGCCGCGGCTCCTAGCGGGCGGCCACCGGCGCCCTCGCGGGGACCTATAAAAGCTGCTTTGTTACAAACGCGACGTCTGCAGCTGGTCCGCGGGTTCCCCGCACACCGGGCCCCGAGACCCCCTCCGGCAGCCTCCCTGCACCCCGTGAGCTGCTACTCCACTGCTGGGGCTCGTCCTTGGGAGGACACGAGGGTAGAGGGATGGGGGTGTCTGCCCGGCAGGAAAGGGAGATGAGGCCCCCCGCGCCCCTGACTCTGCCCACCGTGAGCTGCTTCCAGTCCCTGGGCCCCATCACCTACGGCCCTCGTCCACCCGCCCTGCAATCTCACAACCCACCTGACCTCTACTGCCTGGGTCGGTGGTCCCCAGGAAAGGCGCCCAGTGTGCCCCAGTCAAGGGTCTAGAGCCTCACTGACCCCTCTCGATTCCCATAGGAAGGCTTCCTCACACCCAACGTGTTCCTCCAAGCTGCGGTCCCCGCCCTGCCCAGGCTCAGCTCCTTTCTGGGCCTTCCGAGCGCCAGCGCCCTGAGCTCTCCTCCACCTGCGACGCCCGGACCCTACGGCAGGCAGAGCCCTGCAGAGGCCGGGAGGACCCAGGCTGTGGGTGACGGGCGCATGGTCGTGGCAGGACAGCGCCCTGAGGGAAGTGCCGAGCCAGCAGGCCCCTGTGTGCCCTGTGTGCCCAGCCTCGAGGCTGCTAGGAGATTCAGGGCCTCTCATGTGTCCACGCCCCCGCCACCAAGCGTCCTGGGGCAGCCATAATCCCCTCTTCACCCCGGCCTTCCCCACCCACCCCAGCTGTCACACCGTCCTCCCGCACTCCCTTTCACGTGCCCTGCCCTCACCTCTCCAAACGCTCACCACCAAGGCACATGCCCTCCTCCTGCCCTGCCCACCCTCGCTCAGTACCTCAGTGGGCTCTACCAAGGTGGGAGGGGCTGCCGGGACCCCTGCTGTGCCTTGCATTGGCGTGCTGGTGGGACCTGAGGGGCAACGACCTGTCCTCCCCCGCTGCCCCCCCTACTCCTTTCCCAGGGAGGCAACGGCCACAGCACTGCTAGAGGGCAGGGGGCACTGACCACCGAGCCCCAGGCCAGCCCACTGGAGGTATGCAGCCAGGGAGCCAGGGAGCCAGGGAGAGAAGAGCCAGATGGAAAGCGGGGCTCAGAGAGGTAGAGTCACAGAGCCAGTGAGGGGCCCAGGCCAGGACTCACCTGCCCTGTCACTCACAGCCCGCCCACCCTCCCACCACCACTGCACCCCCTCGTCGTCCTGCTGCTGTGGCCCAGAGTGTGGGGTCCCCAGGCCAGGAGCACACTTGTCACTGGGTGACTGGGGTCCAGGAACCCTGAGTCCCCTCCCAGTGCGTCTGGTGGTCTCTCCATGAGGGGTCAAGCTCAGCACTGCGTCCTCTGCAGCCTGCTGGCCAGCTCTGTGCCCGAAGACCCGTCTCCATCAGGGAGAGGTGGCCTCCTGGGTGGGCAGAGCACACCCAGGTCTTTGTAAAACCCATGCCTGTGTCTTCGGGGTCAGGACCACTTTCCTTGCTGGCATCCAGGACACTACACAGCCACGTCACCTCGGGGTCACCTTGGGGTCACCCCCTTAACTCGCCCGAGGGGCCTCTATACCCCATATCTCATCTCTGAGGCCTCTCCCACCCCCTCTTCACATCCTGCCCACGGGGCCTCTGCCCACGCTGTCCTGTGGCTCATGATGTGGCCCGTGGTGGCAGCAGTGCTGCGCCAGGACCTCCCAGCTCTCCTCCAGCCTCGGCGGAACTGTTCCCCTGCTGGTCAAGGCAGTGTCTACGGAGGCGACCCGACCCTCAGGGAGCAGCTGCCCCTGCCGCCTCCATCACCCCTGGGCCCTGCGTGGGTGCAATGGCCCGCGGGGACCGTGATGGGCCAAGAAGTGCACATCCTGACTGGGCCTCCGTCCCCGGGCTCCCCCAAAGCCCTGGACTGTCTGCTGCTCTTGAGCGCCTGGTACCCCGAGAGCCTGGAGTTCAATAAATGAGGTTTCCTTGCTACTCATTCATCCCCAGGGGTGATGGCCACACCCTCACACCCCCATCTGGATCCTCTCCTAGCCCCACCCAGCCCGCAGTTGTGCTCCAAAGTGTCCTTGCCAGAACTGTGAGGGCTGCCAGGGAGAGGCGGGCAGGGAACTGAGTCTGGAGTGCTGTCGGCTATGGGGCAGCTGGGCATCTGGAGGTACAAGGTGCGCCCCAATATTCAAATGATGTGCTGGGCGCCCTGTGGCAGCTGAGGAGCAGCCTCAGCAGCGGGGAGGTGGGGGGGGCGAAGCGGGGGTGGGAGGGGGGCACTCCTGGTGCCTGGGACGGGGCTGCCCAGCACTGTGGCCGCAGCTGTAATCCAAGGTGAAAGCTGAGGGCCTCTGCTTCCCCTCCCCCTTGTCTACCTGCTTTGACCCAGCACCACCCAGGGACCCCCACCATCCCTGCAGCCTCCACTGGAGGCCCTCACCCTGGTGCCCACGGGGCCTCCCTCAGCTCCTGGCAGTCAGGGTTCTGCCCTGGCCAAAGAGCCCACAAAGCCCTGAGGACTCAGAGGACCCCCTCAAACCACTCTTCCCTGGAATGTGTCTCCAAAAAGAGGGGCCCGGAACAGCCATGGCCCGAATCACTGTCTCTGGAAAGCACCTCAGCCCCAAAGCGTCCTGCGAAGATGTCTGCCTCTCCACCGAGGCGTGGCTACTTCTTGGTGGGAAGGGGGGGTCCAGGGCCCTGCAAACCACAGGGGGCTGGGAGCTCAGCCCAGCTGCTGGAGGAGTAGCCCTGCTGCTGAAACCGTGGCGGGGGAGCTGGGGGAGGAGTGGTGACCCCAGGTCCTGGTCAGGGCCCTTGAATGGCCAGGCTTGGCACCATGGACCTATCTGATAGATGGGTTCACATCCCAGCACCTGTGGGCAGCCAGGGACCACCTGCCCTTGGAAGGCCCCCTGAAGCTGCCCTAGGACTGGGGCTGGGAGGGGCTGGCACCCAGTTCTGCTACGGTGGGTTCCCTCCCTATGCCCCCCAGGGGTCTCTCGGTCCGCTTGGGGAGGGGCCGTGTCTCACACCGGCTGAGTCCAGATCTCAGTAGAGGGAAGGTCAGGGGCCTTTTCCAGCCAGGTGAGGCGGTGTGGCTGCGGCGGAAGCACTTCTGGGAACAGAGGATGGCCTCTCGGCCCTTATCTGAGGCTGAACAGACACTGGATTCCGACCCCAGGGGGAGGAGTTGTGGTTTTCCGGAGCAGCTGGAGAGCCCCTCTGGTTGAGGGGGGGGGGGGTTTCCCGGGGGGAACAGCGAGGGGTCTGGAGCTGGCGTGGGCAGAGTCTCATCTTGGGGTCTCTCTTGGGCTTGGTGACCCAGGTGGGTACATACCAGGAAGCTGGGCTGAGTGGGGGTGGGAAGGAGCCCCTCGCAGCACCAGCACACGCCGTTCCCCACACACCAGCACCCTTGAGTCTCCTGCGCTTCTTGCTGCCCTGGGGGGTCTCCCTCCTCAGCCTGGACTTGCTCAGGCCTCCCCTACCCAAGTGCCTGGTGGTAGCCTGTGCACACCGGGCCTGGGTACCCCACCTGAGCCTCCAGCCTTGGCCTTTAACCGAGCCCCTCCCTGCTCTGTGGGATCCCAGCTGGGGAGGGAGGTGAGTCCGGGAGGGAGGGAGAGCGGGAGTGAGATGCAGCTGGGGTGCCCAGGGTCGGGGCAGGCCCGGTGGGGGAGGCGAGCGCGGCGGGAGGTGGCGGGAGGTGGCGGCTCGGGTGGCAGCGGCTCCCCGAGCCCTTCCGACGCGCTGAGCTCCCTGGGCAGAACCCCCTCCCGGCCCCCCACAAGCCTGGCCTCACCCTCCCAGTCCCTCCGCTGGGCTGGGCTGGGCGAGTCCCACCGTCCCCGCCCCCCCGCGGGGCAGGAATCCCCCCGCCCGCTCCGCGTCACCCCGCTGCCCCCGCACTGACGTCCCGGGAGCTTGTTCCACGCAGGCCGCCCGCGAGGACTTTCCGCGCTGCGTCAGCAGAACGCACTCTGCCGCCCGGCCCTCGACACCTGACTCACAGCCTCAGCGGGGGCTGGGCCAGGGCTGGGGACCCCTTTCCCATACGAGGGAGTGGGGCAGTCAAGTGACCCAGAGGTGGGTGGGGGAGGGGTTGGCAGGACAGGAGATCTGGCCTGGGGACAGAGGGGCCAAGGGGTGTGGCCAGCAGGTCCTGGAACACCTGGCTGTCTCCCCTGAGGTTGCTCACTTGGCCCCAGGGGCTGCCCAGAGCCAGGAGCCAAGGGGCTGGGAGAAGGGTTTGAGGGAGGAGTCCTTCCCCTGTGGGTGGTCCCAGAGCCTCCCCGCCTCCTTCCAGGGGTGGAAGTGGGCTGTGCCCCATGCGGTGGGGGATGGAGGGCGAGGCAGAGCCCTCTCTCCTCCACCTGCCTGCTGTGAGCTGGGCCCACCTGCCCACTGGGACTGGGTCGCGGTCAAGGGGCTCTCCTGGGCAGCGTGCAGGTGGGAGGGGAGGGCATGGTGGGTGGGGGAGGTGCGGCGCTGGAGCACTGGAGCCACAGACAGACAGGTGGCCGGGTGGCCAGGTGTGCTGGCACCTGGAGAGTGCGGCTGCTGAGACCGGCCTCCGCTGGCCCGCCTGCCACGCCCCGGATGCCATGGACTCCTTATCAGACTCCCCAGGCGTCAGCCCTGTCAGGAGGCTGAAAAAATACTGCTCGCCTCTGCTGGGCAGGACCCCAGGACCGTGCCCCGAGGGAGAGGGTCCTGTGAGGTGATGGAGGCCAGTAGGAGGGCTTGGAGAGAGGGCGGGAGCCATGCCAAATGAACCAGGCCATTCTGAGGCTGTCCACATCCGCCAGGAAGTGTTGGGTATAGAAACTGACCTTGCCCCGGATTGGGGACCCCAGTGACGCAAGGGCCGGTGCCTCACAGGGGCCAGCAGGATGTGCAGCCAGCCCGGAACCAGAGGCCGGAGCAGCGGTGGCCCAGAGAGCAGACACACACCAAGGACCCCAGTGTCCCAACAAGTGCCAGGCAGGCCACTGGAGGACAAGGGTTAGACAGGGCAGCCAAGCGGCACAGACGGCAGGTGTGCAGTACAGCAGGCCTGCCCGTGGTCTCGGCTGAGGGTTTGTGTCTAGGACTGGAATGGCCCTAGCTTCTACCCCAGCCGCTCTCCCACCCAGGCTGGGAGGGGGCTGTGAGCACCGGCAGGGGAGACCCCGGAGCCTGTCCCCTCCCCGCCCCAGCACACGACCACTCAGGCCCCTGGACGAGCGTTTATTGAGTGGCGCCTGCAGCCAGGCCCTGCGGTCTCACAGCCTCCCGTCCTGGGAGCCAAGGACTCACAGGCCCCACCCCGGTGGGCCCAGCAAGAGAGGCAGGCAGCCACGGTGCGCCTCTGTCCCCCTGGGGTCCAGCCACAGCTGCCGCCTCTTCTGCGTGATCCGGGGCCCTGGTCACCGTCACCATCCCCCACCTGCTTCTGCCATTGAGGGGAGCAGGGCCGGGCCCAGAGCTGGGGCCCCACGGCAGGGCCCAGAGCCCTTGCTCCTGCGGGCCAGCCTGGGCCAGCTCCAGGAGGGTCTGGCACGGGCCCTCTGGGCCTCACACCCACAGGTCCTCCAGGCGGCCCTTGTTCTCCGACAGCGGCTCGCCCCGCTCCTCCTCAGGGAACAGGCAGCTGCAGGCGTCCTCGGGCGGGGGTGGCGGGGCCTCTAGGAGCAGCTGCGTCTCTGCAGAGGGGCTGCGGTTAGCAGGCAGGCAGGGCCCCCCTCCCCGTCCCCAGGGCACAACTGACCTGGGGGCCGCGCTCTCTGCCTCCTCAGCTGCCAGATGTGCAGGCTGAGCTGGGTCACGGTCACGGCCAGGATGCAGGCGGCCAGGGCGAGGAGGATGGCGGTCAGCAGGCCGTGCGGCTCCGTGGGCGGCAGCCCTGGGCTGCACACGGCATCGTGCGTCTTGTTCCCGGGGAACGCGGTGGGAAACCCAAGCTTGGAGCAGCTGGGACGCACGGACACAGAGCCCTTGGTCAGCCCTCGGCCACCTGAGCAGCCCCTCAGCAAGGCTGCTGCCCTCCGAGCCGTCTGGGGGTCACTGCACCAGAAGGGACAGCAGAGGCCCCACCCTAGAGCCCGCCTGGACCACCCGGCCACCGGAAGTCCCCACCAGGACTCACTCTGCCCAAGGTTTGCAGCGGCCCTCGCGGCCCCCAGAGAAGGTCCCCGCAGCACAGTCGATGCACTCGAAGCCGAAGTTGAACTCCCCTGGAGACAGACGGACAGACAGACACAGGCTGCAAGGGCGGCTGGGGTGGCCGAGGTGAGACCCACCTGGTGTCTGGGTCCACAGCACAGGGACCCCCACCTCATCCGTTTGACAGGGGCCCCTGGTGGCCACAGGACCGGGACCTGGGATAAATCAGGTCCCCCGTGTGCCCCTTTCCAGGGCAGGCCATGACTCTGGGCTGAGTGGAGGGTCCCTGAGGGGATATGGGGGAGGGGAGGGACCTGCCTGCAGAGGCTGGAGGGTGTGTGGCGGGAGGAAGGGGTGGAAGCCGAGGCCAGGCAAGAGCCAGGCTGGGCCTTCGCTTGGTCCGGAGGCCGGAGGGCGGGAGACTGGGGAGGGTCCCGGAGAGAGGGGTGAGGCTCTGCCCCAGTCGCCTCTAGGCCCGGCCCCGTCCAACCTCACACAGCCCCCCCTCCGCCCTCACTCCCCCGGCCCACATGTGCTCAGCCAGGCCTCCCCCATCGGGTCAGGGTGGGTGCAGGACCTGGGCGTAGTCAGAGCCAGGGCCTAAGGGCCAGACAGCCTCTGGATTCCCCCACTGTTCCTCACAACCAGCACTTAGGGGGTCGTCTCTGGATGGAGAAGCTCAGGCCAAGAGAGAGAAGGAAGGGCTCCCAGAGCCACACCAACAGGAGGCACTGTGACCCCAATGTGGGCTGAGATGCTAAAGCCAGAGAGCGCCCCCCTGCCCCGCCAGGGCGCTGCGAGACCCCCAGCGCTGGCGCCCACCTGCCCGGAGGACGTGTCCGTACCCCCCACTTGCGAGCTTCCTTGTACACCTGCTGCTGTGAGCTCCGGCCTGCCCGGGCCACCCCCACCTGCCACTTACCTACAGGCCGCGCCCACTGGCCAGGCGGACAGGAGTAGTACTTGCAGCTCTTACACTGGGGGTCTCCACAGTGGAACTCAAGCTGGACACACTGGCAGCCCAGCTCAGGACAGACCCCCTCAGCTGGGCAGGGGACAAACAGCCCTCTCAGCAGCTGTGCCGAGCCGCCCTCCCCGGGGCGCCCGCTCCTGGCCCTCCAGGGAGATGGGGGTGGCAGGGCAGCCCCAGCGGGCAGCACGCCTGTCTGGAAGCCAGGACCTTGGCTCGGTCCAGCTGTGTCCCTCCCTCCTGGGCACCCAGCTCCTCCACCCACCAGGCCTGGCTGCACCCCCCCAACTGTCCCAAGCTGCTCCCACCCAGGGTGGCCATGACTCGGCATGTGACCCTGAGCCGCTCCTGCCGGATAAGGGAGTCGCCTGGGAGACCTACTCCCCCTCCCCTGTCCGGGTCCTGCACTGCCCTCAGCTGCCAGGACCCTTGAGGCAACCTGCCCGTCCCTCCCTGACCGCCGTCCATGGCTCTGCCGAACTGAGACCCGGACTCTCAGAGCCCCCTTCCCACTCCCCAGGTCCTGGCAGGGGGACACTCTGGGTGTTTTCCCTGCAATACTGTCCCAAAACTGACCCATTCCACCTGCCCCTCACCCATAGATGCAGGTCTGAGGCAGGGAGCTGGGAGAAAGAGGGGTGCAACCCCAAACTGGGCAGGAAGTGGCCTGAGTGATGGCCAAGGGCTCGCTCCCCACTTGGAAGGAACGGAGACAGCCCTCCTCCACCTCGGGACGCCAGACCTGCCTTGCGGAAGGCTCCTACACCCCTTGCCCCCCACCACCCTCCACCCCCAGGCCACTGGCCCGGTCTGGGCCGCTTCCGCCTCCCCGGATTGCGCTGGGATCAGGGCTCTGGACCCGGAAAACTCGCCCTGAGCACGGGGGGACGGGGCGTCGCGCTCTGCCCTCCGCGCAGGGGCTCCCGGCCCGCCTTACCTGGGGTGCACGAGCGGCAGCAGCGCGCGCTGGTCCCCGTCCCATGCAGATGGCGGCCGGGGCCGCAGCTCAGACCCCCGGGGGGGCGCTGGGCCAGGCCCAGCGCGCAGAGCAGCGCAACGCCGCACAGGGCCACGCGCACGACCCTCGCCCCCATGGCACCCGCGGCACCCATGGCCGCGCGCGGCTCCGCGGTTTTAGGAGGCCGGCCCCTCCCGGACACGCCCAGACCCCGCCCCGCAGGCCGACCCGCCTCTGCCACTCCCCAAGGGGGCCCGAGGAATTGTTCCCGTGGGGGACCCCCAAGACTCTGCGACTCAAAATCCAGGGCATGGGCAGAGGTTTGCGGCAGTGAGACTGCTCTGGAGATTTCCACGGCGGGCACGTGTCATCACACGTCTGTCCAAATCAAGGGACGCACGGCACGGAGGGAACCTGGTGTCAACTAGGGACTCTGGGTGACATGACCTGTCAGTGCAGGTTCGTCGTGTGTAACAAATGCACACTCTTTGGGGATATTTATGGGGGGTAGGCTTCCCCTCACTGTTGCCGTGAACCTAAAACTGCTATAAAAGATAAATTCTTTTTTTAAAAAAATCAAGGGATGGGAATTCCCTGGTGGTCCAGTGGTTGGGACTCAGTGCTTTCACTGCCATGGGCCCGGGTTCGATCCCTGGTCAGGGAACTAAGATCTGGCATGCCCAGAGGGACCCCAAGGGAGAAGAGAAGGTCCCATCACAGGCTGCAGAGCACCTGAACACGGAGGAGGGGGCGTGCGGGAGACCCATGTGGGGGGGTGACCTTGGGGGATTCCTAAGTGATCGTGCCCTTTGGCCCAGGCATTCTTGTCCGGAAACTAAATATGACCCAAATGTGTGTGCCTTTCGGGGGAAACACCGCACGTACCCCCAGCCACATCGTGGGGGGGGGCGGGGGGGAGGGAGTCAGAAATGTTTTCTATGTAAAACTTGTGGCCGCAGGGCCTGAAGGAACTGGAGTCGGGGTGGGCACCGGATGCGGGGTGGCAGACGGTGCCCTGAGTCACTGGGGGTGGGGTGCACCCCCAACAAGGGTGGACTCAGCAGGGGCCATTCCTGGCTGAGCCCCCTCTCCACCTTCCTCAGGGGGACCCCATGGGCTTTTAAAGATCTTCTCTGACGCCCAGAGCAGGTGGGATGAGGCACTTTATCCTCTGTGAAGCCTCCAGACCCCAGACCCCACACCTACCAGAAGTCCTCGAATCCCAGCACTGAGCAGCCTCAGAACCCATCCAGGCATCAGGACAAGCCCCCTGCCCCCGCTTTCTGGAGATCAGAACAAGCTCCCCGCCCCCCGCCCCAAACTGGCCAACTGGGCCTGGCCGGGCTCTTGACATGCAAGCCCCCTCACAGCCACACACACACCTGTGGGCTGCAGCCTCGCTGCCTGCTGGGAAGAGCTGGCGAGGAGAGACCAGGGCATTGACCGAACCCTGACGCTCGGGGAAGAGGGCGCTGCCCAGGCTGCAGCTCTGCTGGGCAGATGTCAACCCAGATCTCCCTACACAAATCCAGTCATCCTGGAGGATGTGGACGGCCGGCCCCGACGGAGCTCTTGAGCCACAGAGAACTCAGCCTCCAACTCACCGTGAGACTGTCTCTTGTCTGTCTGAGTCTCAGTTTCCCCACCTGGCACCAAAGGGCTTGGGGGCCCGGCCTCCCACAGGAAGCCTCCCCAGATTGCTTGGCCCTCCAGTTGAGGCTTGGTACAGGAGCAGGTGGAGACCTCTGGGAACGCTGCAGGGGTGGGCAGTGGGGTGCCAGGAATGTGACTCTGGTGGCGCCCACGGGCTGGAGGTGTGTTGCCGGCTGTGACCTGGTGACCTGGGCACACCCAGAAGACTTGGTTTGAGACCCTTTGAGACCTGCAGCTGCCGCCTCACCTGATGGGGCAGCTGTCCTTTTCACAGGGAAATGACAGGGAGTAGCAGTTTTGTGACTCAACTACTGTTCTCAAGTCCCGGGAAGCGCAGGGCCCTCCTCAGAGAAGCAGCTGGGCCCTGCAGGAGAGGAAGGGGTCTCCAGCACAGCTCCGGCTGCTAGGGGGTAAGGTGAGGCCACGCTCTCGGAGGAACCCCCAGACCTCGGCTCAGCTCCTAGATGGGGAGGAGGGTCTGAGCCATCCCTGGACCCCAGGGAAAGGTGAGGAGTGGAGAACCCGGCAGTCCTGGACCTTCTGCGTGTGTTAAAGGCCTGAGCAGTCCGGTCTGTACCAGGATGGCGTCACCCCAATTCTGGTAAGCGCCTGAGAAAATATGATAAATCCCCTACAAATGACGCTTGTCCGACGAGGTCATATCTGGTGGCCCTTCTGGAAGCTGGGCCAGCCCAGCAGGCACCAGGGGGCAGCTGTCTGCCCGAGGGGGGCTGCCAGCCGCGGCAGCAGGAAACCAGAGGCAGGGTTGTGTGTAACCAGAGGCAAAAGCGCCGTCGGGGACGGGGGCCGGCGTCTGCCCCCCTGTCCCTGAGGCTCCGGAAGGCCCCTCCCACACAGACACAGGGTTACTGCGGAGCTTCTGTAACCAGGCACTGCGGGGAGATGACTTCTATCTGCTCGCGGTATTTTCCTGTACTCTTTGAGCAGCTCACCACATTTTTCATCATTTGTCTCAGCTCACACAAGTGACGCGCGTTCACGGGGCAGAGGGTCCCAAGCAGAGTCCAGGGGTTAACCTGGAGGTCTGTGGGGGGAGGATGGGGAGCCAGGCGGGGCCCTGGAGCAGGGAGGGGCCAGGGTGGGTGCCTGTGGGCCCCCCGGGGGGTAGGGGGAGCTCTGGTGGGGTTTCACGCGGGAGGGGCGGTTGTCAGCAGAGACAGGGAGTAGAGAGCGTGCTTAGCGGCAGCAACCAAGGAAAGTGAAGGTGACCAGCCTCCTTCCACCCACCCGTCAGCTGTTCAGAGGTGGAGCCACCAGGCCGGGGGCAAGGTGGGGGGCTCGTGGCCTGGGGAGCAGCTGGGAAGTTTGGGGAGGAAGCCCACGATCTTGACCTTCCATTCCCCAAGGACCTGGCCCCTCCCCCAGGCCCCTCCATCAGGTCCCTTAGCCTCTCTGCACAGCCTGTACACTGCCCAGGGACCACAGGCCCCAGGCCAGTGGTGCCTATCTGCTGCCCATTTCCAGGGACGTATTGTGTTCACCGCTGCAACCCGAGATCTTTCCAAGAACACGTGGATGGTTCGGTCTTCCCTTTGCCCCCGGGAGGTCCGAGGGACCAGCCAGGGGTCAGAGGTTTGAGGAGAGGTGGGAGGGCCTCCAGGGCAGCTCGGCGGAGAAAGCCAGCCTGAGAAACTGGGGGGCGGGGGGGAGGCGGGGCGGGGCGGGGGGGGGGCAGTACACGTGTCAGGGGCGGACCTTTGGGTGCTGTGAGGGCGCTGGCCTGTGGCATGGTGCCCAGTCCTGGCCTGCAGGTGGGTGAAGGGAGGGAGCACGCTGGGAGCTCAGAGGTGTGCGTCTTTGCCAGGTCCACCAGCGGGGGGCCTCGGGCTGTCGCATTTCTCTGCTCCCCCCTCCCACCCCCACCCCACGCCCAACCCCCCCGCCCAGCACCACGGTGGTCTTTTATTTCCGTTCGTAGTAGCTCTTAAATCTATCACAAACCCCGAGGGCGCCGACTATGGGCTGTCTATGGGCTGTGGAGCGTTTCCACGCTGGCCCGGGGCTCCCTGCGCTCAGCTGAGCCGTTTAACCCGCCCGCCTCGCCTGCACAGAGGGGCGCTGGGGGGCGGGGGGCGGGCCACAGCCCACAGCTCAGTCCTGTGCCCCCGGGGCGGGTTCGGCCCCAAGTCTGCGCAGCTGCCAGAGCAGGGGCTGCCCCCAGTGCCAGCCAGCGGTCCTGTCCGACCACTCGGCCTTGTACAGCCCACGCTGGTGCCCACGGACGCTTGGGTTTCCCACCCGGGAACCTTTTCACATAAAGCTGCACACTTTGTTCGCGCCCAGGGTGGACGAAGGGTCAGCCCAGTCAGGGCCTCCAGTTTCCCTGAGACACGGAGCTGGCCTCAGGGGACTCAGGGGCCCTGCAGGCATCAGTGGGGGTCCCAGGGTCACCACACACCCAGGTCTAACAGGGCGTGGGGTTTGAGAAGAAACAGACACTCGTGCCCCCTCCCGGGAGGGGCCCCAGAGACCCTGAGGGGTTGTCCTAAAACCCCCTTTGGGACCAGGGCCTCAGGGTTCCCTCCCACTCCTGCTAGCACCCAGCCCAGCAGCCCCTGCCGGCCCCTCCCAAGTAGCCCCGGAGCGGGTGCCTGGGGTCCACTAGGCCGGGTTAGCATAGCATAGCGCTTGACAGGCAGGGCTCACGACTCCCCAGTGCACTTATTTTGGCTGCCACGCGCCCCAGAGGCCCTGGGATGTGCCCGGGGAGCAGGACAGCAGCCCGGGAGTCTCTGAGGGAGCCGGGGGAGCCCCTACCCCACACCCGGCCCCCGTGGTGTGCAGCCCTCAGACCACTGGTGCCACTCAGAGGCCCACATTCACCAACGTCGTTTATTGGGGGCCCACCCTGGGCGGGGAGTATGCACAGCATACGTAGCAGGGCCCAGGGCGTCAGCCCAGGAGCGCCTAAAACGGCACAGGGCGGGGGGACGGGGCGCCAGCTCCTACGCCAGCGGACGTCGCTCAGATCTTGGCCAGGCTGGAGTTGGCGTCGGCGTGCTCCTCTTGGATGGGGGTCCGGAAGCTGTTTGCCCCTGGGGAGGAGGAAGGGGTGCGAGGTGGGAGGTGGGAGGTGGCGGGGGTCCCACGCCTCCCGCAGGCAGCGTGCTCTGGGGCCCGCTACGAGCACTCACCGGGGGGCTTGGGGGCGTTGGGCGTCAGCCTCCAGGCCCTGTGGTGCAGGAGCAGGGCCAGCGCGGCAGCCACGGGGGCGAGCAGGCCCAGGCCCAGGCCCAGGCCCAGGACAGCGGCCAGCTCGGGGCCTGCGGGGAGGCAGGGCCCGCTGGGGTGGGGTCCACCAGGGAAGGAGCCCACCGCAGGAGGGCCGCACCGAGGCCAGAGGGCAGCTCCACCCGCCCCCCCTCCCCACCCCACCCCACCCCCCTTGGGCTGGGGGAGGGCCCTGCTGGGGCGAGGCCAGGCCCCCTTACCCTTGGGGGGCTCTGCGTGGGGCGTGGAGGGCCCCTGTGAGGCCCTCGGCCAGGTGGTGGTGGTGGGCTGAGCGGGGGTGGACCGGGCTGCGGGGCCCTGGGTCTCCCAGGCTGGTGTGAGTCCGGGGCTCCTGTCCTCACAGACAGCGTCCGAGCTGTTGCTGGCCACCCGCAGTGTTCGCTTTCCTAACGAGGTGCAGCTGAGCGGGGCAAGGGTGTTGATCAGGCCAGAGTGTCCCCCACCCAACTCGTGCCCCACCAGTGGGACGGGCCGAGAACGGGGGCAGGACCAGGGAGATGTGAGGAGCGACGGGGGTCCACCGCGGGTCACTCAGGCAGCATCAGAATCCAGCCCAAAGGCGGCGAGGAGAGAGGCCAAGGGCCCTGCCAGCCCCCAGGAGCCTGGGCCCCCCGGCCTCCCCCGCCTGCTCAGCCTGCTCCCCACACCCGCTCCCCTGACCTGTCCCCACCTGCGCCTCTCTCTCCCAAACCCCTGCCTGCTCTTTTCCTGCTCCCACCGGGTCAGCTCAACAAGGACGGGGGCCCCTCAGCTGTGAATGAGTGAGGGTCTCACACCCTCCCGGGCCTGGGCTGGGGTCCCACGGGCTCCCCACTCCAGCCCAGCAGGAAGGCCAGTGGGAGGAGGCTGGGCCAGGGCCGAGCAGGGGTCATGGGGGCGGGGCAGGGACCATCGTCGGGGGGCCTATCATGGGGGGGAAGGGGCCACGGGGTGCCGGGCCCCGGAGCTCCCAGCCAGCAGCCTCCTACTCCCAGACCTGACCCCTGGCTCCCAGACCCCAGGCCGCCCAAACCCTCCAGCCCCGGGGACACTCACTTGGTCCAGGGCTGGCAGGCCTGGTCGTTGCCCAGGGAGAAGTGTCCTGGTGGGCACGGGGCACAGTCTGCAACAGAGTCACAGTCAGCAGGCTCTGCCCATCTGCCGCCCCTGGGGGGCCCAGATGCTCACCCCCCAGGGCCTCCCGCAGCCCCTCTCTGCCTACATGCCATCCACTGGCCACGACCCGGGAGGCCCCCAGCCCCTGTCTTGGCCTGACCTGCTTGGGGGAGAGGGCACTCGGCCAAGGCTGGGGTCGGGGTGCTGAGGGGAGGTGACAGCGTGTGAGGGACATGCTCCTTCCACATGGTTCCAGAGGCCCCCCTCACCAACTCCACGCTTGTAGCCATAGCCGTCCTGGGGCTGGGTGCCCGGCCTGCAGCCGCAGACTGTGTCTCTTGTGGGTGTGCATCTCTGCTTGGGCTCGCTCCCACTTCCTGGGGGTCGGGTAGGGTGGGCGCAGTCAGTGGGGAGGCCAGAGGCACAGAGCAGGCTGGAGGACCGAGGCTGAGGGTCTGCAGCTGGCTCCCCCAGACCAGCAGCCCCCTCGCAGCCGGGTGGCCTCTGGTCCTCTCCCATCCCCGGATGCCATGTCCCTCTTGGCCACACGGCCCCAGGGGTCACCCCGTGGCAGCTCTGCCCGCCCTTGCCACCCCTCCTCCAGCCTGCACAGGACCCTCTGTGGTCCTTGACTCTGGGTCTCACCCACCCAGCCACGTGGCCCTGGCCCTCTGGGAGGGGGAGGTGCCCTGTGGGTGGCCTCAGCTGACTGTGGGACTCCTGGGGCAGGGGAGGGCAGACCCCAGCGTGGTCTGGGGTTTGCTCCGAGGCCCCGTGTGACGTGGGCACCAGCGGGGCCGGGGCGCCTGGCGGTGCTCACTCTGGTTGCACTGTGTGCAGGGCTTGCAGGCCTCGTAGTTGACCGCCTCGTTGTAGAAGCCGGGCTCACACGGACGGCACACCGTATCCCGGGTGTGGGTGCAGCGGCTCTCCATCCCATAACCTGCCGCGGGAGGCCGGGCTCAGGGTTCCCCACGGCCTGGCCTTCCCCGCAGCAGCCCCCGACCGCCTCTGGCTGGCCCACCATCCCAGGCGTGGCTCCAGGTCACCCACTCGCCCTAAGTCCACTCGCCCCACGATGCCTGCACCACGTGACCCCATCTGTAGGTCCCTACCTCCTCATCCCTGTGTCCCCTGACCCCGTCTCCTCATCCTGGGTCCCTGCAGGCACCCCTCCCCAACTCCACGTCCAGGCCACTCACCTGGCTGGCACTCCTTACAGCACCTGCTGCCACTGGGGTAGGTGTCCCCAATACAGCTGAGCTGGGCCGCAGCGCCCAGCGCGAGCCCCAGCAGCAGGAAGGCCGAGCCCGGCGCCCTGGGTGGCTGGGCTCCCACGCGCATTCTCGGCTCCTCTCAGCCCCACAGCTCGGGAGTCTGGGGTTTTTCCTTGCAGGATGTGGCTATAAGGGCTGCGGGGGAGGGGTGGGGAGGGCAGGAGGAGGGGACCAGGAGGAAGGAGGCCCCAGGAAGCGCTGGAAGGCAGCCTGTCTCCCAGCCCTGGGCTTCTCTTCTGCCCTGGGCGCCAAGGCCCCCAACCCCGCAAAAATGGCCATGGGCCTCAGGCTCGGCCCAGCCAGCAGCTGCAGTGTGCAGATCTGGGGCCTGAGTGAGGACCCACAGCCCCCCGACCCCTGCCAGGGCCACCAGGCCAGGTCCTCCAGCCCAGCTGGTCTGCACTGACCCCTCCCACTGGACCCCTCCCACTCCTGTCTCACGGGGATACTGGAGCCCCTTCGGCCAGGCGTCCTGGCCGCCCCCCTGCCCTGCCCTGCCCAGCCTGGCCAAGCTGTCCAGACTGGGGTGGTCTTGGGACCCCTCCACCTGGCTCACTCCTTCTGGGTCCCCCCACTCTCTGCAGGGCAGACCCCGCAAGAGGAGCGGGGGGCCCACACAGATGCCAGTCCTCACCCCTGCCCCACAGAAGTGTGCCCAGAGCACATGGGTGAGCCAGGGCAGCACACTGGGTCAGGCATCAGGTGCAGGGGGAGGGCTGGGGGTGTCCAGGGCTCCAGGGCACGGTCACTGGCCCAAGTGTCCGAAACTAGCTCGGACCAATGTCCGCAGCTCTGGTGGGTCAGATGCCTCATGGCCAGTGCCCACAGTGAGTGCGCAAGCACGTGAGGACGTGTGTGAGGATGTGTGAGACAGAGCAGCTGGGCATCCGTGAACACAGCAGGCATCAGGGACTGAACTCACATTAGTGCCCTAAACCCACAGGTGGAAGCCTGATCCCCGTGCAGCTGTACTGGGAGACAGGGGCCTCTTAGGAGGCCATAAAGGCTGGGTGGGGTCACACGGTGGGCCTGATCCAGTGTGACCTGTGTCCCTACAAGAGGAGGAGGTCAGAGCACAGACACGCACAGGGCACGACCACGTGAGGACACGGGGAGGAAAAGGGCCTCAGGAAACACCTACCCTGCCCACTCCTGGGTCTCTGGACGTCCAGCCTCCAGGACTAGCAGAGGGTAAACGTCTGTGCTGCAAGCCACCCGAGCAGACCGAACATGTGCTGCTGGGCAAGCCCTGCCCGGTGCCCTGGGGGTGGCGTGTGCCTGGGAGCGTGTGCCAGACGTGTGTGCAGCACGCGTGTGTGGCGCTGGCTCCACATGCCGGGATGTGTGTGTGCTGCTCCCATGAGCACCTGGGCATATGCCTGGGGCGGGGGGGGTCCCGTGAAGACAGACTCTCTGCTCTGCCCCCTGGCCGGCCAGGGGCTGTCTCCCTAAAAACTCTGGAGGCCAAGCCAGGCTCTCCCTGCGCCACACCCACCCCGGGTTTGGGGTGTTCCCACAGCACTGCTGGGACAGGAAAGAGAGCTCCCATGTCCTCAGGACAGGTGGGGAGGGCCTTCGTGCCGGCCCCCCGTGGGGCACGAGGGAGAAGGAGCACAGGTGCCCACGCACACGTGTGCACATGCTCCCTCCCAGGCGAAGCTCTGATCCTGGTGGCCCAAGGCAGGGAGGCCACAGTGTGTCTTTGGTGCTTTTAAATCTGAACCACGAGACAGGATTATCTGCTTAATGGTTAACCTGAAGTTTCAGGCTTGTTGTGGGGTGGGAGGGGGGGGCCTCCCACAGTGTCTGGAAACCCCCCTCCTCCTGGGGGCACAGGTAGGATGTGGGGCTCCCTGCCCACCTGCGGGAAATTCCGCCAGCCCGCTCCGCCTGCGCCTGCGGGCAGGGGCCACCGCAGGGTCGCCGCTCTCAGCCTCCAAAGAGAGGGAGGGTCCATGGGGGAGGGGCAGAGCGCCAGGCAGCCTGCTGTGCACACGTGTGCGTGCCCGTGTTGTGCCCCGTCTCCCACTGACGGTGAGAAAAATTATTTTAAGACAAACCATAGCCGCTGAGGTGGAGGTAACTCGGGGTCTGGCGGGCAGCACCCCACGCCTTACGGGGGCCATGGCGGGGGAGGCCGCCCGGCCCCTGCCCAAGGCCCCGACTCCGGGCCGCTCACGGGCAGGCCCGCACCTCTGCCCCAGCGTCCCACCTGCTGGTGGCCACCCGCCCACACGCCCAGAGCCACGGGCCCCGCCCTCCCAACCCGCCTTCTGGTCTCAGTTCTGAAAACAGTCTTTCCTCTTGTTTGTCTGGAAACCGGCCCAGATGTCGCAACACCCTGCTCCTCTGCAGCGGCCCCTCCCCACGCTGCTCGGAAGCAGGTCACGTGGGCAGCTCAGGGCGGCCCCTCTGCCCACCCGGCCCGAGCCTCCGGACCCCCTGGCCGGGTGAGCCGTCCACCGAGGCACCATGGGCCATGGCTCAGGGCTCTGAGGGGGGCCCGGCGGGGGCGGCGGGGGGCCAGGTGCGTGGGTACATAGAGTGGAGACCCTCCCTTGTCATTTAACCCTCACTGCCCACACTCCCCCCAGCCCGCACCCCAGCCAAGCCAGCGGGCATGCCAACCCCGGGGGAAGGGCCCAGTGTGGTGGTGGGACCGCAGCCGGGGGGACCAGGTCTCGCCCCTCCCGCCAGAGGCTCCTGACCCCCCAGGCCGCCCCTCCCCGACCCCCCACCACGCCCCAGGCCAGGACTCTGGGCGGCTCTTGGGGACTCCCCCAGTTCTTTGCCCCCAGCCCCGCGCCCTGGGGGCCCAGGGCTTGTCCTCAGAGCCCCCCCTCCACCCCAAACTCCCATTTCCTCCCAGCCCCTCCCAGGTGGCCTCACCCAAGCCCGGACTCCAGCTCCTGACTACATCTGCAGCCCAGACCCCCAACTCCCACCCTGCAGGCGGCCCCTCCCTGTCCCCCACCAGGACGCCATCCCGCCTGGCCGGCCCCATGTCGTCCTCCCCGGTGTCGCAGGTGACCACCGGCGCTAGCAAGCCCCTGTTCTAACCAAACCGCCCACCGCAAAGCTTCAAGTGGAAGCCGCCTGGCCACAAACATCCGAAGTATCATCTCCGTGTTTTTTTTCCCACCAAAAAAATGAAGCTGAGAGAAAAAGGCAACTATATTTTAAAGTAAATTAATGTGATTCCTGTCACCAATATTCGCGTTTCCTCGGAGACTGAACGCCACGGGGCCGGCGGCTCTGAGGCCCCTTCCTGACCCCCCAGCCGCCGGCTGCTGGTTTCCAGCAAAGCCTTCATCTCTCAGTTTTCAAGGAAACGGCAGGAGCTGCGTTATTTCCCACGCTGTGGCGAGCCTGCAGGGCCTGATGTGATCAGTGCCTCTGGCACAAGGGCTCCCAGTTCTCAGAAGCGAGAGGCAGCGAGTACGCGGGAATGGAAGCGCAGCCAGCCGGCGAGGGCGGCGGGGGGCCCGGGGCGGGGGGCGTGGGGGGCGCGGGGGGCGCGGCCGCGGCTCAGAACTCCTCGTGCACGCTGCGGGCATAGTCCACCAGCTTGCTGCCCGTGAAGAACTCGCTGTACTTGAGCACCTCCTCGGGCTCCAGGAAGTGGTTCTGGTTCTCATCGGCGATGGCGATCATCTGCTTGGCCTCGTTGAGGGCGCTGAACTCGTTCATGGGGTCCATGTAGTCCTGCAAGGGCACCGGCTCAGCCCCGCCACAGCCCGCGCCGCCCCGGGCCGAGGCGTCTCCTCACGTTCAGCCCGCGCCCGGCCACGCGGCCGAGACCCTCCGCCCGGAGGACGCCCCGCGCGGGCTGGCACCCCTGCCTCGGCAGGGCTGTGACGCCACAACCAGCTACAGGAGGTGAGGCCTTGTTTGAAATACCCCGTGAGCTGGCAGGACAGAAGCTGCGGGGCAGGGAGGTAGGAGTGTTCTAGAATGTTCTGGAAGGTGGGCGCCAGGCCGGAAGTGGCTCAGGGCCAGGCAGCCTTCACTGGCATGGGTAGCTCCCCGCCCACATCAGGGTGCCCGGCCACGGAAGGGCAGGACAGGGAGAAGGCTGGCCCTGGAGCGGGGCACACGCACGCGGACCGACTCGGCCGCCGGGATGGCAGGGCTGACGGGAGGGAGCTCCGGAACCAGAGGTCCCGCCAGCTGTCAGCAGGGATCAGAGAATTCTGGCTAAAATGAAATGACTCATCCAGCGACGGGGAAAAACAAGCCCCACGCAGCACCTACATACGACACCAGTGAAGACACTCCCGAGGCAGGAGGTGGGTCCAGCGGCGCGCGGCCTTCCTGCCCCAGCATCCGGCCAGGCCGGCCCTGCTTCCCGGAGCGGCGGGCCCCACACCCACCTCCAGCTCCGCCATGGTCACGATCCCATCGTGGTTGGCGTCGATCAGCTCCTCGAACTCTCTCTTCCTGTCTCGCACCCAGCCGTCATCCACGTCCTGGCCCTGCTGGTTCTCCACGGTGCCCACGGGCAGAGAGATGAACTCGGACAGCGAGAGCTTCTTGTCACCATCCTGGTCTGCGGGACACGGGGGCAGTCGTCAGACTCCAGCAGGCGCGGGACCACCGAGGCCACTCAGGAGAAAACTCAACTGATGGGGCTTTGCTGCCAGGTTTTCAGTTTGCGCGGTTTCGGCCTGACCCCAAACAGCGGCTGGACAGCCCCCCCAGGCCACCCAGCCCAGGACCGGCCCGTGCTGCCCTCCGCGGCCGGGCCTCACCCAGGTCCCGGATGATCTCCTTGACCATGAACTGCAGCATGCCGCGGCTGTGCTCGGGGTGTAGGAACGACAGGAACTCGCTCTCCGTCAGCAGCAGGTCCGGGGGCGGGTTGTCCGCCTGATACCAGCGGTCTTTGAGGTTCTCCAGGACTTCCTGTGCTGAGAGAGGCGCATCCGTCAGGACCCGCGCACACGGGACCCCTGCACGCATCCAGAAAATTCCGAGACGCGCAGCCCGAGGACGGGGGCGGTCAGCTCGGGATGTGCTGGCACCCGGGGCCAAGGGCCAGGCCCTCGAAAGGGTCCTCGGCCCCCGGGGGGCAGATACACAGACGCCCCAAGATGCAGACGCAGACCCTCAACCAAAACAGACCCCCCACCCCGGACACAGACCCCCTCAGACACAGCCCCGCCCCCGCTCATTCCCAGGAAGCGGGCCGCCAGCTCTGTGGGAACAAAGGCACACTTGCTTCCCTTCCGTCTCCGCCCGTGCGTGCACTCTCCACCGGGCAGGGCTCTGAAGGAAAACTCAGTTTCCAGATATGACTCACGCGTCCCCTGCGCGATCCCCGCTACCCCTGCCACTGTGGAAGGCCCGGCGCGGGGCCCCTGGGGCCGGTGGTCGGTGACGACCTGGGTGTCCCGCCGGGGAGCGGGGAGAAGCCGGCGCAGCGCTCCGCACGCTCACCCGGGGCCCAACTCCAGCTTCCGGCTGGGAACAGGGACGCCCGGGCCCGGCCCGGTCGCGACAGGGAGAATCCCACACAACGCCTGTGGCCTCACACCTCGTGCCTTCTGACGGACAGAAGAGCCGTGGCAACTACACGTTCGCCCACTGCCTACCTGCCCGGCCACGGGGACAGGAGTGGCGGGACGGGCACAGGCTTGCCGTGTCTACCCGGAGCCTGCGAACGCGACCTGATCTGGAAAAAAGGTCTTTGCAGATGAAATTAGTAAAGGATCTTGAGACGAGACCACCTGGGATTCAGGTGGGCCCTAAGCCCAGGTGTCCTTGTATAAGAGGAGATGAGATTGGAGAGCAGTGGCCACAAGCAGGGACGCTGGCAGCACCAGAAGCTGGAGGCGGCCTGGAGGGACCCCGTCCGTGGTGCAGGGGACGGCGGCCCCGGGGGGGCCCACCGAGCTCAGCCCTCCCCCCACGCTCTCCCCCCCTCTGGGACCCTCGACAGCTGCTTTTCATTTCTGATGCCCCAGAGCTGCTCACCCCCCGTCCCAGACTCATGAACACACGGGAGTGAGGTGAGGGCTGGACGGGTGGAGACACCATGAACTCCAGATCCAGGAAGAACACGTCCCGACCCCACACACCCCCACGGGAAAGGGCGCTGAGGACGGACAAGCAGGGACAGGAGGCCGGCAGCCGCCCCAGAAGCCAGTGCTAAATCCCCAATGCTGGCAGGAGGACAGGGGCCCCCCCAGGCACCTCTACAGGACACGTTCAGGGGACAGCCTGAGCCCAGGACAAACAGTGGAAACACAAAATGGAGACAAACATAAAAATGGCCAACAACCATTTCAGGAAGAAAATAACATCTTATTTACAGGGTTTAAAAACCAGCAGAGGGGCTGCCCTGGTGGCGCAGTGGTTAATAATCCACCTGCCAATGCAGAGGACACGGGTTCGAGCCCTGGTCCGGGGAGATCCCAAGTGTCGTGAAGCAGCTAAGCCCGTGCGCCACAACTAGTGAGCCTGCGCTCTAGAGCCCACGAGCCACAACTACTGAAGCCGTGCGCCTAGAGCCCGTGCGCCACAACTACTGAGCCCGCATGCCACAACTACTGAAGCCGCGCGCCTAGAGCCCGTGCTCCGCAACAAGAGAAGCCACCACAATGAGAAGCCCGCGCACCACAACAAAGAGTAGCCCCCGCTTGCCGCAACTAGAGAAAGCCCGCGCACAGCAACGAAGACCCAACGCAGCCAAAAATAATAAATTAAATAAATAAATAAAACCCAGCAGAACCAAAATCCTGGGTGACACCACATGAACTACGAAGGAGGCCTCTATACCGCCCAGAACAGAGTAAAATGGTCTTGACTTAGACTCTGGTCAACAATACTCTGAGAAGAAAAAAGTAAA
Source organism: Balaenoptera physalus (assembly GCF_965194825.1). NCBI lineage: Eukaryota > Metazoa > Chordata > Mammalia > Artiodactyla > Balaenopteridae > Balaenoptera > Balaenoptera physalus. The sequence continues at coordinate 195,950,884 of NC_138882.1, read as the reverse complement.
GCTCTAAGATACAAACCCCCTGCCCACAATGGGCAGCCCCCATGGGCACACCTGGAAAGCAGGGTACCCCATTCACACCTGTCAGGCCACCAGACAGGGTCATGTGACTGCTGAGAAAAGAAAGTGGGGTCTCTAAATCCCACACTAGCAGAGGGAAAGATGAAAGGAAAAAAAAGAAATATCAATAGAAACAGAAATGAGCTTAACTCATCTATTACCAAGAAATTCAGACTAGCTCACAATATAAAGCTAACCTCTACGTAGTCCATAAAAAAACAAAATGCTTAGGAAAAACCAAGTCTCAAGGGCAGTTCACAGGTGAATTCTACCAAACATGTGAGGAGGAGGCCATACCAATCTCCACAATCTCTTCCAGAGGAGAGAAACAGAGTGAACACTTCCTAACTCATCCTGTGAGGTCCTAACACTAAAAGCAGAAAGGACACAAGAAAACTACAGACTGATGTCTCGCAGGAATATAGACGCAAAAACATTCAACAAAATATTAGCAGATCAAACCCAACAACGTACAAAAAGAATTACACGTTACGACCAAGTGGGATTTATCCCAGGTAGGCAAGGTTGCTTCAACGTCTGAAATTCAACTGATATTCACATCAACAGGCTAATGAAAAGAAATCACGTGGTCGTATCAATAGATGCAAAAAAGCATCTGACAAAATCCAACACCCATTCATGACGAAAACTCTCAGCAGACTAGGAACAGAGGGAACTCGTCACCTTGATAAAGAACATCCACAAAAAACCTACAGCTAAGATCATAATGGTGAGAAAGTCGAAGCTTTTCCACTAAATTCAGATTTAAAGCAAGGATGGCCCTTCTCACCACTGCTCTTCAACGTTGCACTGGGAAGTCCTAGCTGATGCACTAAGACAAGAAAAGGAGTAAGAGAGACACTGAGTGGGAAGGAGGAAATAAACCGTTTTTGTTCAATGATGTCACGATCGCCAATGTAGAAAACCCAAAAGTATCGACAAGAAACTCCTGGAACCACTGAGCAAGCACAGCAAGGCTACAGGATGGAAGGCTGACATACAGAAGCCAATCGCTTCCCTGCACAACAGCAGGGAACAGCGAAACTTGGAATTAAAAACTAAAGAGCAAGTGCACACAGAAAGAAGGCACAGATTGCAACCCTGATGGCAGACAAGAGAGTCCCGTGCTAAAAACACCGACCCTGACAGAGAACAGTGGCGCCCACAGCACATCTACAGACGTGACAGTAACGAACATCCCTGGACCAAAGAGCACAGCGGCAGCCCTCACAAAGCCGAGGCGGGAAGGGCCACAGACACCAACAGGAGGCCATGACACCACCCCAACGGCCAGCTGCACGTGAGACAAACAGGGTAGCGCCACAGGTACAGAGACGTCCCAGTAAAAATCCAGCACACACGTGTCCATCACAAGAAAACGACACGCTGGATGACAATGGCAGGGACGACCCGCCGAGTAAAGACCGAACAGGAGAACACAGGAAGCACACGGCGCTCTGACAAAGCCCCCAACGAGCCGAACTCGACACCCGGCTGCGAACGAACCCTCAGGAGGGACGGGATGGCACAGAGCTGGACACAGTAACCAGTGAAGGTCACAAGTACTCTTCAGTGGCGCTTCAGGACTTAGCTAAAAGGCATCAAATTTTGTACCAGGGAGACGGGTTTTTAAAGGAACGTCTCTGAAAAGCTAAGGGGAGAGCTGGCCGGGACCGCGGCCTCCAGGCACCTCAGGCAGGAGCCCCCACTGGCCTCACCGACTCCCGGGGTCGGGTCTCGTCTGACGCTGAGGACCTGTCCCAGCCGAGACTTGCTTCCCGGTGCTTCCGCCACCTCCTCCCCGGAGCTCAAGCCCACCTGAGGCCACCGGCCGCCCCTACCCACCCACGGCACCTGGAGGGTCCTGGAGGCTCTGCCAAACGGCCCCGCAGGAGCGCCCGGCTGTGGCCACACCCACCTCGCCCACTTCCCTCCCAGCGTCTGTGCTGCCACACGCGCCACACTGGCCACGGGAGGCCGAGCCCTTACTCTCTTCGTCGACGTTCAGGTCCCACTTATTCTTTATCTTATCGGCAACTTCTCTCTCATCATGGCCTTTGCTCGCCAGAAACTTCACCTTGTACTCATCCCATGACACACGGCCTGAAAGAGCAAAACAACTTGTTAGGAGGTTTAACAACGAACGCTTTTTTTTTTTTGGCCGTGCCGTGGGGCACGTGGGATCTTAGTTCCCCGACCAGGGATCGAACCCGAGCCCCTTGCGTTGGAAGTGAGGAGTCTTAACCACTGGACCACCACGGGAGTCCCAACATCGAACATTTTTAAAAAGACGTATCTAGTTACTTTAAGCCGTTGATCCAAAATCCTTGTGATAAGGGCATCTGTAGAGGCAGGGGCAGCAAAACACGGCTCCAAGCTTCACGCCAGAGCCTAGCCCCGCGGTCCTCGCCTGGTCCTCGCCTGCACGGCAAGCTGGCGTCTGTCTCCCTGGCAGCACCTGCAGGCCCCTCCTGCCTCTCACCTCCTGTTCCTGGGCCCTCGGCCTGGAGCCCCGCCCCCACACACACCTCCAGGCACCGCCCTCCGCCGGCAGCCTCAGGCCATCAGGGTCAGGGCGAGGTTGGCCTACCGTCACCATCGGGGTCCACGGCACGGAAGTGCGCCCTGCTCTCCGCGACGGCCTCCTGGAAGTGCTCGGCCGTCTTCTCCATGATCCAGTGCTGCATCTCCTTGGCACTGATCCTTCTGTCGGTGTTCAAGTCCACCCTACAGGCCCACGAGACGTGTCAGGCGAGGCCTCCAGGACCCCGACAGATGGGTGGACGGACAGAAGGATGGCCAGAGGGGTTCTGCAGGCAGCCGCAAAACCACCATGAACAGCAACACATCCCACCCAACGGTGACGCAGGAGAAGTCGGGGGGATGTGGGGGACACAGTGGGGGAATCAGGGAGGATGCTGGGCAGTGTCACTACCCCATCGGTCTCGGGACCACTGGGAGGGGAACAAACCTCCCCCCGCGCTGCAGGACGGGGAGAATCATCAACCCAGTTCCACAGACCCACACACTTGGGACTCACGATGAGTCCCTGGTAACAGGACTGGAGCTCAGACACCGGAGCACAGTCGTGTCTACTCGCACAAACACAGCCAGCGAGACAAAGAAACAGCTGTAGGTGCAAGTGTGCCGGCAGCTGTACACTCCACACACACTCACGTGCACATGGGGGTGTGTGCATGGCTAGTGCACACCCGTGGACATGGCTCAGAACACACGTGCATGCATGGGGCGGCACACACACACATACACACAGGAGAGGACTACAGGCAGTGACGCCCCAGCAGCAGCGCCCACACCCGCTGCCGGGGCCTGGCGTCTAAACCCCACTCTCCCGTGAAACGAACCAGCGCTCCCCGGAGAACTGGCTGATTCTAGGGCTGAGGCAGCAACACAACAAGATGAAGCGAAGCTGGGGCGGCTGGCATTGCAAGGAAGGAAGCAAGCGCTCACGAGGGGCGGGGCGTGGGAGGGGAGAACAGCGACAAGGTCCGGGCGGCCAAGGCTGGCACGAGGTGAGCGGCCAGACCAGCAGCGCGAGCTGCGCCCCCGCCACAGCGCAGACGCCGCCCACGAGGCCGCCCTCCTCACGGGACGCCAGGCCACAAGGCGGGTCCTCCCCTGAGCTTCGCTCCCACCCCCGGGAGGGTGCGCTGCCCCCGAGCGGCTGCCAAAGAGACGGGAGGACAGGACGAGGAGCGACTCTCCACGGCAGACACCCCCCGAGCCAGGTGACCAGGCCGACAGCCCCCGTGACGTCGCGCGGACGTCAGGTGCCCTGATGTGACGTGACGCGAGCGCCACCTCACCTCTGGGCTCTTCTTTCCAAAAACCACAACCCCTGTCTAACCAGGAGAACACACAGCAGACAAACCCCAAGTCAGGGACATGCTACAGAACACCTGAGCGGTCCTCCTCAAAACCGTCAAGGTCACGAAAAAGTCGGCTCCCGGATGGGATCCCGGGCAGAAAGAGGGCCCTGAGGCAGCGCGTGACCTGCAGCCTGGGGCGCGGGGAACAGCAACGGAGCGCCGGCGCGCCTCAGTTTCCACACATGCGCCTCGGTCTGCACCTTTCTGTAATCCTAAAACCACTCCAGAATAAAAACCTCACTTAAGAAGTGCTGTGCAACATTACTTCTGTTTGTTCAAAGCTAGGTCTTGAGGCTACGTGTTTGATCTGCCCCGGGCGGGGGGCAGGGGAGGTAACAGCAGCTGGCAGGGGCCCCACAGGGCCCATGGTGGCACCTCCAAGCGGGATGGCTCTGGGGGGGTCTGAGTGAGAAGGTGAACACGGGCTAGGCGCTCCCCGATGACAACCCTGCGAGACACGGGACGTGTAAGGAAGACACACGACACGGGCGGATGCAGCCGAGCGCAGCTGCCACGGCCCCAGGACACCCTGCCCCCCCGCATTTCTCTGTGGTCTGCTCTCCGCACCTGAACCCCACTCCCACCCCCAGAGCGGCTGTGAAGGAGGCTCTGTCACCACTCCTCCCCACTCCAGGGGACCCCTCGGCCCGGTGCACGCGGCTGGCCCTCCTGATCCCTGGAAGAAGCCACGTGCCCTGTGGCCCCGCTCACAGCTTTCTTCCTGGCTTCACGAGACAGTGAGGTCTGGGCGCCGGACGAGGTTTCGGTCACTTCAGTCACTGACAACGATCAGTTCCTCAAACTGAAGAGGGAGCATCCAGGGGGCCAGGCCGCCGGCTAGGCGCATCGGGGGACCACTGCCCCCGGCCCCAGTCCCCCACTTCACAGATGGGGACGCTGCCTGAGCTGGTCCCCCGGCCGCGTGACCCCTGTGTGCGCGCACAGCCCCCCACAAGAGAGTCAGTCTCCTTTCTGAAACCAAGAGCCACCCATCCTGGGTCCTGGCACGTGACCCTGGCGGCCACCGTGTCGCCAGTACCGAGAACCTGGGACCTGCCAGGCCAGCGCTGAGGCAGAGCCCGGACCAGCCCACGGCCTGCGGGCGCCTAACCCACAACGCGTGCAGACAGCAGACCCATCGGGCCTGGCGGACCCATCCGGCTGGTGTCCCCGGGCCAAACCCCTCACCCTCCCCACCACCTGCCCTGTGGGCCCTGTTCCCCCATCACCTCAACCTGTCATGGCTCCAGGCCAGCAAAACAGCACAGCCCCGTCTACACACGCTCACTGGAGCGCTGATGGCGGAGCGGAGCCGACGGCCGACCGTGCCCAGCAGCAGCTCCGCATGCGTGTGGCCAGTTGGCTCCGCGCCCACGGGCCCTGCCTCTAACTGGCACTGCGACCAGTCCCACGACCAGCAGGGTGCTGGCGCCTCCGCCCCACGCAGCCCTCCCCACGCCCTCTGAGCCCCTGCCGGACACAGGGCGCAGCTCAGGGCTGCACGTCCCGCGGCTCAAACGCTGCCAACTTCCCAGGAGCACGTGTCACGGCACCAGCTCCGCAGCACGTCACCGAGGGGGGCCTCGTCACCTCTGCGCCGCGCGAAGCCAGGACTGGACCAACAGGGAGGCCGAGGCCAGCCACCCCACGCGCCCCGCAGGCCCCGCCGGCACCTACTTGGAGAAGATGAGCATCAGCTTCCTCCGGCTCCTCCGAGGCCCCGCGTCCTCTTCAAAGCCGCCCGCGTCCTTGCCCAGGAAGACCTCCTGGTGGAAATCCCTGTTCAGGTGTCCGTCCATCTCCAGCTTCACCCCGTTCAGGTGGTCCGGAGGCAGCATCTCGTTTTCCTCCCTGTTAGTCGCCCTCTCCCGGGCCGACGAGTGGTTGGCGGGCCGGGCGGACGCGTCCATCACAAGGACAGCCCCCAGGAGCCAGAGGCAGCGAGGGGCCAGGCCGCCGAGGGGAGCCTGCCTGGAGGCCATGGTGCCGGGGTCTGCGCTGCAGGAGGGCCTGCGGGTGTGGCCGGGAGCTGGGGGGTGGGGGGTGGGTGGCAGGTGAGGAGGTGGTGATCGTAGCCCGCCTACCACCCAGGGCAACGCAGGAGGCCCTGCAGCTGGCACAGCTGCCTGCGGCCAACGCCTGAGGCTGCCAGGTCCCAACCAGCACTTAATGGTCCACGAAGAGGATCCAGGGCCATCGGTTGATGGAGCCCCAGCAAACACTTCGCTAAAGACGCGTTTACTTTGTAACACGAAATAGAAGTCCTTGGTTTCCAGGACCTATGCTGGTCATCCTGTTTTCTCCTTTTTCCACTCCCCCCTCCAACCACGATGAGGTGGCCCTGCCTCAAGGTACGCCCCGCACCGCTAACCCTGCCCCTTCTCCAGGCCCACCGCAGCTGTCCCCAGCACGGCTATCCTTGGAGGCTGGCCCCAGAGTCACCGTAACTCACTCTCCGGATGCCAGCTCAGCACTCACAAGCTCCGGGACCTTGACTAAGGCACCTGCCCGCCTCAGCCTCAGACTCCCCGCCCCAAGGCTTTGAGAGGGCCTGGTGCCAGCGAAGCCCAAACCCACCGGGCAGGGAACCACTCCTCCCACTCCCCACCTCCATGACCCTCGTGCACACACACGTACACACGTAAACACAGCGTATACACACACATACACACACAGGTGCACATACACAAGTGCACTCACGCACATATACACGTATGCACACACATACACAGGCAAGCATACACACGTACACACATATACACACGTACGCCCACATGTGCTCACGCGCACACAGACACAGGCGTCCTTGCTCATGTTCACACACACGAACACCGATAAGGCCAGAGTGCCCAGGAAGTCTGTCACCCTGGGCGTGCCCAGGCTTGGCGGTGAAGGAACAAGGCCACCCTCTGTCCACGTCAGGGATCCCAGGGCCACAGGCGCTCACACCCAGCACTCGGCCGCCCGGCCTCTCCCACACCTGCTCCTCCCCCGGGCCGCCTGCCTTCCTCCCCCCCCACCCTATCGCTCCTCCTCCAGGTCCCCTCCCCACGTCCCACTGGGCTCCTCCGGACCTTCCTGCCCCTTAACGTGTTCCTCTCGGAGCTCATCCACCCAGCAAACACCTGCCGGCCCTCCCAGGTGCCGCGGAGGCCCCCCTCCAGCAGGCCTGACCGGGAGCCGCAGAGGGAGGCCCCCCCAAGCCAGGTGGTGTCCAGGGTGAGGCACTAGGGGTTCGAACCACGGTGCCCTCCAGCAGGCCAAGCAGGCACCTGTGCTGGCTGGCAGCGCAGCCCACGGCCAGGGCCACAGGCTCTCCCCGGCTGGCAGCCGCCACCACTTGCTTCTCTGATGCCTCCTTTCTACCCTGCGTGCTCCTGACTAACGTCTCCCCTGGCAGGGGGACACCTCAGTCAGTCTGACTAGGACAGAGTAAAGGGACAAAGCAGGTGACTAAATAGTTAATCCCACTAAGGGATCATAAATAAAGGAAAGAGTATGGGAGACCCCTGTAAGTTAATGATCACTCTAGAAAGCAGGTTTGCTTAACCACAAAACCAAGCAGGCTTGCTTAGCAACAAACCATGCAACATAAGCACAAGACATGCCCCAGGACAATAAAATGGTGGAATGAGACCCACACCCTGCCCAGTAAGGTCAGTAAGTTAATGATTCCTAAGACACGCTCCTCTGCACAGGCTAAAAACAAAAATATAAGGAAAAGGTGACACTATACTGAAACCTGAGATGCTTTACCATATTTTAGTACGCGTTACCGCCTTTTTGCCCATTTCCACTGCGCCATGACAGTCCCAGTTTGACAATGTAGGGACAAGAAAACTCCCCGCCCGATGAGGAAGAGGAACTGGTGATGGAAGGGTGACATCTACTCAAGCATGAGGAAGAAGGTGGTCTTCTCCCCTGCCCACCTTCCTCTGGCTATAAAAATGTAGCTTAGTTCTCAGGGCAGAGCTCCCACCTGCCCGCTTGCATCTCTCACAAGCGTCCTACAGTAATAAACTCTTTCCTTAACTGTCACTCTGCTGCTCAGAATTGTTTCTGCGCCGAGACAGGAGAACCTTCGCTCTACTGTCTCCCGAGACGCGTCCCGTCGGTTTCAGGTCCTCTGGGCCCAGGTGCTATCTGGACCCCTGGACGAGATCCTGCTCTCCCAGCTCAGCTGGCTCATTCCTTGGAGGAGCAACTCGCACGGAAGGGCGGCCTCATGTCCCTCTTTCCGTGTCTGTGAGGGCCTGCACCCTCCCCACACCCACGAGAACCCACCAGCTGTGCTGTGTGGTCACCATCCCCCGAACCACATTTACTGGAACTCCCACTTGTCCCTCTCTGAGGGCACCGCCCCAGCACCCGTCACACTGTCCACACAGCAGGCTTTTCTGCTCTGCCACGATGCGTATATTCCCCAAGCCCACGAGCAAACCAAGACAACTTCCTCCTGGTCTTAACGCCACTCTGCTGACTGGTGGCCATAAACACCAAACAGACTGGACTTTTCTTCTGGGAAGAAGTCAATCCCACATTCTGCTTATCTTGATGGGTACTACAGGGAATGTTATTTACATGATATTTTGCACAAAGAGTAACCCCAAAATAACCGTGTAGGCATCAGAAGGCAGAAGGTCGGGCACTTCCTCCCCTCCATTCACAACGTTTCTGTGCTGTGGTGAGCACAGGAGTCAGCCGCTCACTTCCCGCCCCAGGGGAAGAGATTTCAGAGCATGGTCTGCCCCGCTGACTGGGGGACCCATCCCGGACTCCTGGACAGCCCTGGTGCCCGCTCTGGTGAAACTGATAAGAACATCGTCGTTAAAACGCAAACGCTTCTTCTAAAAGCTCCGTCCTCGGCCTCAGGAGTCGCACACGGCGTTGGCAACGACTGCCCCGGGCCGAGCCGGGTGTCCCGGGCCTCACCCGGACTTCGGACCCTCCCCACCCCCCGAACGGCGGGGCCGCGGCCGCCGACCCGGCTCCACGGACCCCCGACCCCGGCATCCGAGGGGCCCGGCCGGCAGCAGATGCCGGCCGCCCGAGGCCCCGTCGGCCTGCGGTGCGCCCCCTTCCCGCCGCCCCGGGGCCGGGCAGGGACTGTCACGTCCTGGGACCCTCACTCACCGGCCTCCCTCGCCGCACCCAGGATCCGCCGAGCGCGACCCGAGCGCCCGCGACGCCTCCAACGGGCCACCGCTTAGGCCGCGGCCATCATTCTTCCGGGAAGAGGCGGGTCGCAGAGCGGTGCGACCTCCCCGCGCCGATGCCGGCGCCGCCATCTTTCCCCCGGGCGGAAGCGGCCTCACCACCCTCCCGGGCGGCCAATGAGGAGCGTACGCGGGTTCACGTAACCCGACGGCGCGGCCCGCGGCGCTCCCCGCGCCATGAAGCTGCTGCGGCGCGCGTGGCGGCACCGAACGGCGCTGGGCCTGAGCGCCCTGGCGCTGGGCGGCGCCGCGCTGCTCTACCTCGCGCGCTGCAGGGCGCCCGTCGACCCCGCCGCGGCCGCGCCCTTCGGCCCCGCGCGCGCCGCCGCTTTTCTGGCAGTACTGGTGGCCAGTGCGCCGCGGGCGGCCGAGCGGCGCAGCGTGGTTCGCAGCACGTGGCTGGCGGCGCGGCGCGGCGGCCCCGGGGACGTGTGGGCGCGCTTCGCCGTGGGCACCGGCGGGTTAGGCGCCGACGAGCGGCGCGCTCTGGAGCGCGAACAGGCACGGCACGGCGACCTGCTGCTGCTGCCCGCGCTGCGTGACGCGTACGAGAACCTCACGGCCAAGGTGTTGGCCATGCTGGCCTGGCTGGACGAGCACGTGGCCTTCGAGTTCGTGCTCAAGGCAGACGACGACTCGTTTGCGCGCCTGGACGCGCTGGTGGCCGAGCTGCGCGCCCGCGACCCCGCGCGCCGCCGCCGCCTCTACTGGGGCTTCTTCTCGGGCCGCGGCCGCGTCCGGCCCGGGGGCCGCTGGCGCGAGGCCGCCTGGCAGCTCTGCGACTACTACCTGCCCTACGCGCTGGGCGGCGGGTACGTGCTCTCGGCCGACCTCGTGCGCTACCTGCGCCTCAGCCGCGAGTACCTGCGCGCCTGGCACAGCGAGGACGTGTCGTTGGGCGCCTGGCTGGCGCCGGTGGACGTGCAGCGCGAGCACGACCCGCGCTTCGACACCGAGTACAAGTCCCGTGGCTGCAACAACCAGTACCTGGTGACGCACAAGCAGAGCCTGGAGGACATGCTGGAGAAGCACCGGACGCTGGCACGCGAGGGCCGCCTGTGCAAGCGGGAGGTGCAGCTGCGCCTGTCCTACGTCTACGACTGGTCGGCGCCACCCTCGCAGTGCTGCCAGCGGAAGGAGGGCATCCCTTGACCGCCCCGAGCAGGGCCGGGACGCCCGGCTCCCGACGCTGCTCAGCCATTCTGCTGCGCGTGGCGGTGCGTGGAGGCCGGACCGAGTCACTGGGGGCCGCCCGCCGGCCTTCCACTGGTGAAGCTGACAGCTTCTGGCTGGTCGTCAGCATGAGGCCGGCCCTCGAGAGGACCCAATTTCCCTGGTGACCACGGGCCAGATGCCAGACAGCAGTGGACAACTAAGCCCCGGCTGCGCTAAGCGCCCATACCTGACAGCCTATCCGAGAGCATCTTGTTCTGCGTCTGGGGCCAGCATCCTGTCAGACAGAAATGTCCTGTTTCTGGATTTCAGCATTTTGCCTGGACGTGGGCGAGTCAGCAGGCAGCCCCGCGGGGCCTGACCACTCAGTGTCCTCTCCCAGGCCGGCACCAAGGAGCCAGAGGATGGAGCTGACAGGACTTGCAGGACATGACCCCAAAGAAAAATGCCCCACCCCTCAGGGCTGGGGACAATGTCGTGTCCTGCCTCCACTGTATTGACCATACACCTGCACCTGCTGAGGGCTGTGACCGCTGTTAACTGGGCCCTGGCACTTGGAGACTGGCCATGTGATGCAACCCAACAGCTTTTATAGAAGTTACTGTTGCTTTATGCGGTTAGGTCACCTCTTGCGTCTCCTGCTGGTATCGCTTGTCACATGTACGTCTAGGATTTAAGTTCGTTTTATGTGAGTCAGCTTTCATGGTATTTTGGTCTGTGTGTTTGTCTGGAGTGAATTCGTGGTATGTGTAGATCAGAGCTTGCCTGCTATTTATTTATAAATTTTGTGAATTTGCGAAGATAAGCGTTTGAGTTGAGAGTGGGGGGGTTTCATATATTTTGGTATTTAAGAGCTTAAGGACTTTTCTACGAGAACTTGGAATTTGTGGGTTAATCTGTTTTTCCAACTTGAATTGTAGACCCATTGCTGCTTAAGAGTTGAAACATGGAAGAACTCATCCACCTCTCTTCTGTTTACACGGAAAGTGACCCCACTGTCTCTCGCTAAAAACACTTTTCTTTAAGGCTTCCTCTCGGCCGCACAGGGCAAGTGTTTCTGGAAGCATTGACGAGGTTTCCCAAAATCTGTCTTAAGACAGCCTTGCTGTGGCATGTCCCCTTGGGGACACAGCAGTTCGTGGCTCCCTTGCACTTCCCCAGAAGGTTGGGGCTTCCTCTTTTTCCCGTTAAATGTGAAAAGTGAGCACTGTGGTCATTGCAGAAGTTAAATAAAGTGGCTCCCGGGAAACGGGGAGCCCTTCTCAGGCTGGGGGTGTGAGAACTCTGTGCATATTCTGTCTGGGTCCGGGCTGTGCTGCCACCTGCCCGCAGCCCAGGCTCTGGGGCACTAGGAACAGGAGGGCACAAGTCTTTGACTCGCCTGTTTACTGCCATTCCCGAGCCCTCTCAGGCTGTGGATTTTAGGAGCAGTATCTTGGCCCAGATGGCTTACACATCAGACGGCTCTCTCCTGTGGCTTCTGGAGGCTGGGGGCCTGCGATCGGGGTGCCGGCGTGGTCGGGTTCTGTCAAGGCCCTCGTTCTGGTGTGCAGAGGGCCACCTTCCTGCCGTGCTGTGGTGGGGGAGCCGGGGTGAGCTCTCTGCAGTCCCTTCTTAGGGCATTAATCCCCTCATGGGCCCCCTCACCCTGATCCAGACGCCACTGCACCAGGGCATTGGGGCCTCCATCTGATTTGGGGGGCACAGTCAGTCCATAGTGACAGGTTTGGTTATTTTTGTCTAAAGGTAGAAGAATAGCAAGAACTCTGGGTCTCAAGGGCTTCCCTGGTGGCGCAGTGGTTAAGAATCCTCCTAGCAATGCAGAGGACACGGGTTCGAACCCTGGTCCGGGAAGATCCCACATGCCACGGAGCAGCTAAGCCTGTGCATGCCACAACAACTGAGCCTGCGCTCTATAGCCCGCGAGCCACACTACTGAGACTGTGTGCCTAGAGGCTGTGCTCCACGGCAAGAGAAGCCACCGCAATGAGAAGCCCGCGCACTGCAACGAAGAGTAGCCCCCGCTCACTGCAACTAGGAAAAAGCCCGTGCGCAGCAACGAAGACCCAAGGTGGCCAAAAATAAATACATAAATAAATAAATAAAAACTCTGGGTCTCAGGCCAGAAAGAAGGGGGCGGTCTTGTGGTCGGTGACCTGACCACGATTCTTCTGCCTTGAGAAGGCAGAGGCTGGACAGCAGAGGCCCCAACCTCTGACCCGGCTCTGATTATGAGGTGTGAGCCTTGCGCCAGGACTGACTGCGTGGCTGAAGGTTTGGGGACACCAGGGTGAGCATGATGGGGCCCTGCCCTCCACTGGGTGAGTGCTGAGGGATGCTGGCCACGGCAGGACCCAGTTCCTGCTGACCGTCTGGGATGATGGTCCTGGGATGTCTCGTCTGAACCCCGGGATTATCAGAGGAATTGGTGGGCACACATGTCCGTTTCTCAGAACAGGATAAGGTGCCTCGAGTGATGGGAGGACCTGCAGAGGCTACATGGCCAGGGCAGAGCCTCTGGATCCTCAGATCCCTGCCCGGCACCAACGTCCAAGACCCCCTGGTAAAAAATCTAAAATTCCAGGCACCTGTCTTGGGGGTGGGGCACTTGTGAGCTTTGGCATTTAGTTGAACCATGTGAAAGTGCCAATATGCAACCAGTTTTGACCTACAAAAGTGGAAATTTGATACTGTTCAACCTGAAACATGAAATTTTGGAACAACACACACACCCTGGGCCGATGGTGCCTGTCCACACTGTGGTTGATGAGAGGCCAGCATGTTGGAGCTGAAGGCCAGGATCCCTTCCTAGAGGGACCCACAGCCACCCCATCTGTGGTCCTGGAGCCCGTGCACGGGCCACACGTGGGCGTCACGGAGCCCAGCCTGCCACCGGCCTGGAGGAGGCGGCCCTCCTCCAGCCTCTGTCTCTGCTCCTGCCCCGTCCGGCCTGGCAGGTTCTCCTGGCCGGGGGGCCAAGCCCTCACCCTCCCTGCCTGCTGGCACCATCCCCTGCATGTGGACCGGCCACGGCGTCCCCTCCCAGGCAGCCCTCCTGGTCTGCACCTCCCACCCGTCAAGGCACTTGCCATGAAGTCCACGCCGTCTGGGCATGGGTGCCCTGTGGACCAGGGGCCGAGCCCAGGCCGTCCCGGGTTCAGGAGGCAATAGGTCCTTAGGAGATGGGAAGTCAGACCACCAAACTGGCTTTTCTGGGGGAATTTAGGGTACAGGACACCTCAAGTGGTGAACAGCCCATGGGGACCCAAAACTCAAAGTTTAATTTAAAAATACGATACGATATCACTAATTAATAAAATAGAGAAACGTGGGACCCAAGAACCTAGAGGACACGGTGCCTGCCAGGATGGCCCAGGCATGGGGGCTGGTCTGTGGCACCGCACTGCTGGGGTCACCACACGGCCACAGGTGGGCCCTCTCCAGACCCCCCCAGTCCTGGGTCCACCTGCTGTGGCTGAGTTAGCAGGACCAGTGATGCAGTGGAGGCCAGGGGCTCACCTAGGACACACGGCTGCCGGAAGAGACCCGAGGACAGAAAGGGGCCGAGGCTCCCCTCAAGTGAGCCCAGAGGTGCGCCTGCCCTCGGTGCTGGGGCTTCCCGGCCTCCGGGCCCTGCAGGGCAGGCTGGCGTGCAACTTGCAGCTGGGAAGAGCCAGCCGCCCAGCCGCCCCCTTGTCCCTATGCGCTCAGCCAGCCCCTGACTCATCCCAAGGGGTGGCGGCGGCCTCCCTTCCCTGCCCACCCCCCAGTGTCGCTGTATATACCAGGTTTAGCCAGTAAGTTCTGGCCTTGGGAATGTCCCCCAGCCTCATGTGCACGTGATAAAAATAGAAACATTCAGATTCAAAGACCCCTGGTGTTTGAAGAGCCGTAACCCTGGGGGGTCTGTGCCCAAAGCCACTTGCTGGATCTGGGAGGGAGACATGGGGAGGGGGCGATGCGGGAGCCCCCAAGATGCTGGCCCCACTTCACCACCTCCAAACCAGCCACTGAGCAGTGGGGCTGCTGGGGGCCTGCAGGGAACCCCGGAGAAGCCCAGCCTGGCAGTTGGAGCAGGAGGAGCCAGCAACGGGACTTCCCTGGTGGTCCAGCGGTTAAGGCTCTGCACTTCCACTGCAGGGGGCACGGGTTCAATCCCCGGTCAGGGAAGTAGGAGCCCACAAGCCATGCGGCACAACCAAAAAGTAAAATAAATAGATAATAGATAGAAGCCAGCAGGGCAACGGGGGACCTACAGCCGCTGCCCCGCAGCCTGAGCCACCACGTCGTGGGCTGTGCTTGGCCCTGCTGCCTGTCCCCCCGTCACCTCCCCACACTCAGGCTACTCTCCCGGGCTCCGGGCTGCAGTCTCCTCTGCCCTCCACGCCAGGCTCACTCCTGCCCTGAGCCTCCGCCAGCCCTCGCTCACTCCAACATCCCTTCCTCGTCCTCGGGGAGGCCCGTCCAGGTCACCCACCAACCGCTCCCCCTGGCCTCGCGCCTTCCCCGGCCTTCACCTGTGTACCTGGCTGTCCCAGGGTCTGTGCTGCCCCAGGAGTGAGACTGACCCGGGAAACAGGAGCCCCTTGCCTGCCGCCGGCTGGGCCCAACGGCTCGGAAGACGCCTCCCGGGAGGCAGAGCTGGCGCTGCTGGGCGCCCGGAAGCCATGGCTCGTGCTCAGCCAGCCCCAGGTCCTCTGGATGCGCCCGGGCGGCTGCCTCAGGATACGGAGCGCTGCTGCGTGTGGGTCCTCCTAGGACGTGTCCCCATCCCCTCAGACCTTCTCCGTCCACCCACCTGCCTGGGGGGGGGTCCATATTTAGCTGTGGTCAAGGTTCTCAGGGGCCGGCTACAGGCTGTGCTGTGTCCCCCAGAAGACGTGTCAGGTCCCAGCCCCCAGGGCCTGCAGGTGTGGCCTGATTGGGAAGCAGGGTCTTTGCAGGTGTAACTAAGGTGACGACAGCAGGCGCAGCCCTACTGTAGCGTGACTGTGTCCTCGTAGGCAGAGGAAGCAGAGACCCAGGGAGGAGGAGGCCCTGTGCCGACGGGCAGAGTCCGGAGCGACGCAGCTGCCAGCCCAGAAGTGCCCCGGCGGCTGGCTCCAGCAGAGGCCCGGAGGAGGCCGGCAGGGGTTCCACCCAGAGTCGCAGAGTCTGCTGAGCCCTGGATTTCAGCCACAGGCCCCGGACTGTGGGAGACGCCATTTCCCTGTGGACAAGCACAGCTCCGACGCCACCTGCCCAGTCCTCCCAACTCTGGGCGCTGGGCGGGTGCCTGCCGGGGCATCCCAGAGCCCTCAGCCACTGGCTGAGCCCAGCCTCCGCCACCTCCCAGGGCTCAGCACAGACCCTGCCATCTGGGGGCACAGGGCCCTCAGCGGCCGTGCCAGGATCCCCGTGGCCTGTGCCTCATCTGCCTGGCCCCACGTTCCCGCCATCCATCGGGCCCCCCGTGCCCCCGTGGACTGGGTCTCAGCCCCGTATCCGCAGGGTCTCACGGGGGCGGCCAGCCCTCTTCTCGGGCCCCCTGCCCCAGGCACCCTGTCCACATCGTGAGACCACTGACCCTTGCCATCCAGGGCCCCACGGAGCCCACAGCAGCTGCTGCAGACAGGCCTAAAGCAGGCCAGCTGCCCGGCCCCCAGCGGGGCCCCCCTCCAGAACAACTTCAGAGAACCCCAAGGTCAAGGTCACATCCAGCTGTTCCTTGGTGCTTGCGCTCTGGTTCCAGGGGCTTGACGAAGGGTGTGGGCTGTTTTTCCTCCTTATAAACACGCTCTGGGCTGAGCCGACATCTCTCTGCCACCATGAGTCCAGGGAGGTGGTGAAAGGCCGCCCCGCCCACCTGCCCAGGCCCCCAGGCCTGGGTCGCCCCTGCGGTCACCGTCCCCACAGCCCTGGGAGCTGGAAGAAGACCTCTCACCCATCACCTGGCCTCTGTGGGCGCCCACCACGGCCAGCCTGGGCCCCCCTGGCCCCCCACCTCGGTTCTGCCCCCCCAGCTCCTCCCTCTCCCCCCACCCCCTCCCCCACTGGCCCCCAACCCCCTCCTCCGACCCCACCCCATCTGTGGATGGTGCTACTGGCTCCCCACCCCTCCCCAGCGCCCCCCCTTCAGACCTCACGGCCTCACACAGAGGCAGCACTGCCCACCACGGCCACACTGCGGCCAGCCTCAGTCCTCTGCTCGGGCCACAGTGACCAGCAAGACCCTCAGTGTGACCTTGTGGACGTCCCGCAGCCCGTGGCTGCAGCACCGGCTCTGCCCGGGGCCCGGGTCTGGTGGGAGTCACAGCGGAGGCCAGTGGCCAACAGCCGAGTCCCCAGTGATACCCCTCCCGGCTCCTGGAGCCCCGGAACAGGACGCGAGGAACGAGTGACGTCAGGAAAGGTGAGCAGTTCCCGTGGCGCTGGGGCTGGGCCAGACCCCACTCTGGACGTCAGCCTCAGTTGGCCGGGTCAGAAGACCGGGCAGAGGTCCGCCCCCGGCCCTAGCACCGGCAGGCACCCCGGGTCCAGCCAACGCCACCCGACTGATGAGGTCTGCCCAGGAGACGGAAGCGGGGGCCTGGGGGCACCCAGGAGGTGGTAGGGTCACGGGTCTCTACAGAGGGGTCTCCACTGGAGCCTAGAGATGGCAGCTACCCGAGAGCACACCCCCCACCCTGGGAAGGGGGCTCTGGTGGCCAGGTGGGCAGCTGGACCCTGGAGCTTAGGAGGCCTGGGCAGCGGGGACAGGGGTGTTAGCAGGGGTCAGTCTCTGACCTGGCCACTCGGCAGGATATCAGGGACCCTCCCACCACACGATGCCCTGGGCTCACAGCTGGTGCCCCATTGCCGCTGGCCCCGGGTCATGCCTGCTGGCCGGCCTGCAGGGTCCACCGGGCAGGGCTCAGCTGGCCACGGCACTGGGTGGCGCTCAGGGCTGGGGAGGAGCCAGGAGCCAGGGTGGCCGTGGGGACCAGACAGCGGTTGACTCTGTCCTCTAAACGCCGAACCTCCACGGCCCTGCCGGCGGGACAGGCGCCCAGGGAGGGCCCTCGTCCAGCTCCCACTTCCCACTAACCCAGGGCCTGACCCGGCCCGGTGACCTGAGAAGAAGAAACCCCATCCCCGGCCCCTCCCTCTGGTGGCGTCTGAGGGTCTCGGCAGCCCAGCCCACGAGGGGGCCCGGCACCCCCGGCTACAGCCGCCCGCCCGGTCCCGCGCAGAGTGCCGGGCGGATGGCCAGAGCCAGGCTCGAGCCCGGCCAGCAGCGCCGGGTCACCGTGTCCGGCCCTCTGACTGTGTTCCCAGACGGACCCCCGCCTGCGCCTCCGGCCCCAGAGGCGAGAGCGGGCAGCCTCCACAGTGAAGGCCAGGCCGATCCCGCTGCGGGGCCTGGTGCGGGCGGCAGGGCCGCGGGGCAGCAGCAGGGGCTGCTTCTGGAGACACTTCGCTTCAGAGGCGGAGCTCTGCCCGTAACGCCCCTTCCTGTTCAGTCCTGTTCTCACACGCCCGGGTCCCACCAGCCGCCCAGAGGGGCTGCGGGCACAGGTGGCCATCTCTCCTGGCCTGGCCACTGCCCCACTGCCCCAGGTGTGTGTGTGACGCCAGCTGTTGCAACACCAACGTCATCGCACCAGAGGAGCCCATGAGTCACGGCCCCACAGCAGGGCTGCACCCAAATCCTCCCGAATAAAGGCCCTTGGTCCCCACGCCCCAGCCCCCGCCAGGCCTGCCCGCGTGCACCACAAGACACACCGGCAGACGCACCGAGGGGCAGGCGCGCTGATGGCGGCACGCACAGGCACAGGTGTGGGAGTTGCCAATACCCAGGCGGGCTCCCCAGCCTGTGTCCACCCAGCTCCAGGGCTGGGCCGGGGGAGGCCCCAGGGGCTGGGCCAGGGGAGGCCCCAGGCTGCTGGAGGCGTCAGCTCCTGGGTGAGCTCAGGCACCCTGGGCCGGAGACCCAGGACCTCGATGACCTGGGTCAGGGCCCCGAGGTCATGCAGGGCTTGGAGTGGCCTGAACACGGAGCCCAGAGGGCACGCTGGCCGAGCCCAGTCAGCGAGCGAGGGCCCCCCAGGTGCAGCCAGGTCCCAGGTCAGAGCGCTGAGTGCAGGCTGGAGGCCTCGGATGAGATAAGGCTCCCTGCTGCCCGCAAGGAGCTTCTGCCCCAGGACAGGGGCCGGGCGCCCCTCTCCCCTCCCCCATCACCCAGAGTCCCCGGCCGTCCCGGTGAGTCCAGCTCCAGGCCCTGGGCAGTGGCCCTTCCCCACCCAGCGTCCATGGCTGTGCGGCCACCAGCCCGACTGTCCAGCACGACGGCCTCCCCAGCTGGACCAATGCCAGCGGGTCTCCCCAGTGCCAAGGACCCTGACCGTGGCTGTTCCTGAGCTCAGGGACCGGCCAGCCAGGGCCTCCAGCCACCGAGGCCTGGACACCTGCTCTGTATTCGCTCCCGAGGGTCCTGGTGATTCAGCTCTGCCGAGAAAGCCCAGGCAGGCCGCAGGGCGGAGAGAGAGGACACACAGAGACCCCCACACGCGCCACCCAGACACCAGGGACCACGGGGAGCTCCGCTTGGACCACAGGTCAGGGCGGAGCTCCCAGAGTCACCAGCGCAGCCACCACCGGGACACGCGGGGTCAGCACGGCGGGCCCAGGTACACGCAGACCCAGGGAGAGGCGCACAGCCACACCGAGGACACGTCCACCCAGGTCCCAGCGGGCCCCCTGCGCTCCCCACACCCACGCACCCTCGGGCCGTTTTGGGTCCTTGGCCCAGGCCACAGGAGTCAGAAGGTCTGGGCTGGCTAAGGACGGGGGCCCCGGTGGGGAGAGGCAGCCCAAGGGGCCCTTGGAGCAGATCCCTGCGCCCAGCCCAGGCCCAACCTGAGGGGACGAAGTCACACCCAAAGCTGCGCACTGGCCACAGACGGCCACAAAAGGCTGCAGAGGGCCGGCGTGTCCTGGCCGCACCCTGAGGACCTCACCCTCCCCGGAGCCCCAGGCCAGGTGGGCAGCCTGTCCTGCTGGCCTCACCCCGACCCTGTCCCATCCGCAGCCCTCAGAGGGGACCAGGGGCCACCCCTGCCCCAGCCAGCTCCTGCGGGGCGGAGCGGGGGGGAGGGAGGGGGGCCGGCAGCTGCTCCCGGACCTGAGAGAACTTCAAACTGCCCTGAGCCAGAGACCCACATTCTTGTCTGCACGGAAACTGGACAGCAGGCCGAGGGTGCCCAACCTGGACACACGCGCCCCCGGCACCCCAGGGCCGCCTCAGCCTCAGCGCCGGGTGGGGCGGTCAGGAGCAGCCCGGCTGCGGCCGGGGACCAGGGCTTGGGAAGCCAGGACTGGAGTGCCCCCAGGAGGAAGCGCCCTCCCTCCCGGGAGCCCCCAGCACAGCAAGTCCCCAGGCCCGGCTGCAGGCAGAAGGGTCAGCCGCAGGTTCTGGGAAGGGAGCCTAGAGGGGCCAACGGGGTCAGCCCAGCACCTACCGCTGCTTCAGAGCAGGGCTCGGGGTCAGGGCTCAAGCTGAGGCCGCCCAGCGCTGTGCTGGCCACCCCAAAGCCCAGCTCCAGAACCAGAGTCCAGGACAGGGAAAAGAGCCCCGTCCCCAGGCCCCCAACCCGGAACCCCCAGTGAGCCTGAGGGGCAAGAGCTCCTACAACCCAACCCAGGAGCCCCTGCTCCGACTGGCTGGGTGTGACTGTAAGGGCCCAGGGCCCAGGGAGCTTAACAAACACCCCAGTTTGGGTCCGGCTCCAGGAGATGACAGGGCTGAGAGAAAATGATGCCGCTGGGTCCAGGGCGGGGCCTTTGGGGGCTTCACCCCACACTGGCCCCTTGTCCGCACTGGGAGGACAGCCTGCGTCTTTGAGGGCCACCTCAGCTCATGCCCCTGGGCCCGCCGATAGCAGCCACTGCCGCCCACCCCAGCCCCCCACTTCTTTGCTTCTGCTCTCCCAGCGCCGGGGCCCAGCTGGAGACAGCACATTCCAAGGGAATTAGAGCTAAGTGGTTAATGACCTCCCATTAGGGGCAGAGACCGGGAGGACGAAGAGACAGACCGGGAGGCGGCGGAGTCGGGCGCCGGGCGCGGGCCCTCCGGCCCTGGCCACCTGCCCGCAGAAGCCCCGGGCGGCCGGCTTGTCCGTCCTCTCCGTCTCTCTTCTCCTCATCTCCTGTCTCCCGTCTGTCGCCCCAGCAGGGCCTGGCCCCGACCTCTGTCATCACAGCCCCTCGGCAGGTCTGGGTGAGGAGGTGAGCCCTGCCCCCTCCCGGGCCGGGCGGGGTGGGGGGACCGGCCGGTGTTGAAGGACAGTCAGGAGAGCCCCGGGGGTGGGGGGGATCTGGTCCCACCACTCACAGCCTCAGTGAGCCCCGTACACGGGTGGGAACACAGAGTGGTGCCTGCAGCCAAGCTGGGCTCCACGGCCCACACAGGACCTCGGTGACGGGGGTGGGGGGGTGGCGGGCGGGGCGGCCTGCAGCCTCCCCCGACCTCCCAACAGAGACCCCAGCGCGCCACTCACGCCTCCCCCTTGCAGGCGGCGGGAACATCCCTCTCAGACCAGGCCGGCGGCGCCATGAAGCCGAGAACCGCCCCCAGACCCGGGGCCCCTGATGCCACCCAGGGGGACCAGGGAGAGAGGTGGGGACGGGTCAGTGGCCAAGCCCGCCGCTGCATGGACTGGCGCCCTGCCGGCACCAGAGCTTTCCTGCCTCATTACCCAGCGGGCTGCAGGGAGGGTCTGGCGGAGCGGGTGATAACCCGCCCCACTCCCCACGCCAACCCGAGCTGGCAGATGGACGCCCGAGCCCCTGCCCTTCCCTGCTCAGCCTTGGAGACGGCTCTCCGGGCCCCCCTGCGGCGGAGCTGATCCCCCACCCCCAAGCCCCAGTCATGGGCGGAGGGGCCAGGTGCGGCCGCCCACCCAGGGCCCAGGTGCCAACCAGCGATGGTATCTTAGCAGCTCTGCAGAGACCCGGACGTCCACGACCGACCAATTTACATTCTTCCGTCTGAGTTTGAGTGGTGCGGGCAGGGGCCGAATCCACAGGACCCACAGGCAGGGCCTCAGCCCCCTGTCCAGGCTGCTCTGACCCTGTCGCCGGGGGGGGGGGGGGGGCAGCCGCCAAGGAGAAGGTGGCGAGAAGTAAGGTCCCTGGGGGAATGAGGACGCCCGGGCCGCGGGGACACCGTCCGCGTCTGGAGGGTATGAGGCTGGTGGCCAGCACACCTGTCTGCTCCCCACCAGCCCCGTGGGGCGCCCCGCCTCACCCTCTGCTCCCCGACATGCACTGTGCCACTCACCAGCCTCGAGGCCTCCCAGGCCCTGTGAGTGCCCACGGGCTGCTGCCCTCTGAGGCTGGACCGGCCCTGGGCGGGCCAAGTGGCGGCCTGAACAGACACCTGTCCTTGTCCTCAAGGTAGAGGTGGCCCCCGGCAGGCACAGGGGCCGTGGGGGACACGCCCCGGCTGCCAGGGTGCTCGGCCGGAAGCTCCACTCCAGGGCCAAGCCCGCGCCCGCACCCATGGGTGTCCTGAGGCCGCTCCATGGCTGCTTCTGGCCCCGCCCCCCCCACCCCTGCCCCTACAAGGCCGCAGCGACCAGGCGACAGGAAGGGCTGGGGGCTCTTTATTGCTGTGACCCCAGGTTCACCAGAGGGCAGCGGGGTGAGGGTGGCGGCATCTCCCCCGCGGCCCGTCGGCCCCTCACGTGCCCAGGAGCAGGCCGGAGAAGCTGGAGCCGCTCTGGACGGTGAGGGCCGCGCCGGAGCCGTTGTCCACGAAGACGGAGGTGTACTGTCCCGCCTGCAGACACCCACCGTGGACGTCACCACCCACAGGGTCCGGCTGCCGGCCAGGCGGCACCAGCCCATGCAGTGCCCGGGCCGAAGCCTGGAGGCCCAGGACTGCCCCCCGCCCCCCGCTGCCCCACCGGCCCCTGGCCTCACCTGCAGCTGCAGCAGCCCCTGCACGTGCACCGTGAAGACCCTGCCGCCGCTCTCCAGGCCGGAGATGGCCTCCAGGGACCTGGACGCGGGGCCGCAGGGGTGAGGGCACAGTGGCCGTGGGGTGGGCCCCCCACCGCTGCCGGCGCCCAGAGACTCGCGTGCTCCCGCCCCGGTGCTCACCGCGGTCCTGTGTTCAAGGCAGCCCCCCTCCGTGGGCAAGATGGCCCTCGTGCCCCTCAGGACGCCCCCACGACCCCCAGGAGGGCGCACTCACGTGTGGCGATGGCACAGGGACTCGATGCAGACCAGCACACGCACTGTGTCCCGGGCCCTCAGCCGGGCCCTGCCCTGCAGCTCCCTGGGGTCTGCGGAGACAGGCCAGGTCTGCAGCGCCTTCAGGGAGGACGGAGCAGGGGGGGCAGGGGCTGGGGGGCTTCGGGGCACACTGCGGGTTGGGGAGGGTGGGCGTGAGGACCCATCCAGCCCCCAGGGGAGTCAGGGTGGGAGCAGGAGGTGCCTCTGCAATGGGACCCGGGCCTGGGGCCTATAACGTCGGGGGCCACCCGGAAGGCCAGCCCCCACCCCCCCACATGCACCCTGGCCTGGCCCCGCTCACCCACGTGCAGGCTGGCGAAGAATTGGAAGATGGCGGTCACCGGGGCCGTGAACCGACCGGAGGGCAGGCTCAGGCCAGACCCCCGTAGGAAGGCGCCCTGGGCGGCGGGCTGAAGGGACAGCAGGGGGACGCAGGCTACAGGGTCTGGACCCTCACCTCCCACACCCAGCCTGGGGGAGGCGCCTGAGACCAACAGCCCCCAACCCAAAGAGGCCCCAGGTGGGCAGGACAGAGGGGTGACCCGTGCGTCTGCACCCACCCAGGCCTCTGGGCACAGATCGGGGCCCCAAGAACCTCCACAGGGGAGGGTATGCCTGTCCCTGGCCACCTCGGACCCCTCCCCGAGCCTCGGCGGGGCGTGTGCGGGTCCAGGGTCGCCCGGCGGTAGCTGTGGGCCTGCTCGCCTGTGGGGCCCGCCCAGCGTGCTGCCCCCCAGCTGGCGTGCTGGGGCCTGAGCGCCCGCAGTGGATGCCCCCAGGTCGCCCCCCACGCCCGCTCACGGCCTGGAAGCCCTGCAGCTCCACCAGCGTCCTCTTCTCCACCAGCACCGGGCCCTTCAGCCGACAGTGGAAGGCCTCGGACACCAGCCACCTCTCCGTCCCCTCGGGCAGCAGGGGGCCCAGCAGCGCCGAGGACCGACGCTTGGTAGCCTCTGCGGGGACGGGGTGGAGGGGCGGCTCGGCTCAGCTTGGGGTACCCCCAGGGTGACCTCCTGAGCCTCGCGAGAAGAGTGGGCGGAGGGGGACCTACCCTTCAGCATCCCCTGAAACTCCCGAAGCACAGCTTCCTGGGTGACTTCCGCACCGGGGGGTCCTGGGGGGCCGGGGGGCCCGGGAGGCCCTGGGGGGCCAGAGAGGCCTCGCTGGGGGGAAGCAGGAGAAAATGAGGATCGTGGTGGGACCCACAGCCATCCCCATCCTGCGCTTAGACCCCGGGGCTCACCGACTTCTTGTCCTGGCCTCGGCACCGTTTCTTTGAGGCCCCGTCATCGGGGCGCCGGACAAAGTTCAGCCATGTCATGTGGGCATCTGTGAATTCAGGCCCTGAGGCCTCAGGCAGCTGAAGGGTCAGAGGACAGGGCTAGAGTGCTGACCACCGGCCCCGCTGGGCCCTGCCCCACTGCCCCCGGGGGAGAACAGGGAACTGTGGGGCCCTGGGCAGACACAAGGAAGACGGCAACGGGGCACCGCAGGCCACCCCCGGGACTCAGGCCAGGGCCCGACGTCCAGGAGCCTCGGGTCTGCTGCTGTGTTGCCGCAACCGTGGCCCCCTCCTGCTGCTCCCAAGCAGATGGGCACACCCGTGTGCACACGGGGCCGGGCCCCACGTGTCCTGACAGGGGCCCAGCCCCGGCTGAGGCAGGCAGTGGTGGGCAGGAGTGAATTCTCCAGAGCCCTGTGAGGCTGGGGGCAGTGGGCAAGGTCCCGCTCTGTGTTGGGCATGGGGTGTGCCAGCTGGCAGCCCAGGATCGGACCCTGCAAGCCCCCCTCCTACGCCCAGTTTCTGCAGCAGGGCCGCGGGAGAGGCAGGGGCACGCCCAGCCCCAAGGTCAGAGAACGAGACCGCGTGCCAGGGGAGGGGCGTGTGCCGGGGGCTTGGTCCCTCTCTGCGTCCGGGTCTGTGTGCCAGCCTCACACAGAGGTCCCTGAAGTGGCCAGGAGCGCAGCAGACTCTGGTCCGGCAGGAGAGAGCCACTGCCACGAGGCCAGTGGAGCCCTGGCTACTCCCGGCGAGCCGTCCAGGCAGGCAAGAAGAGGGGTCCTGGCCAAGGTCCAGGCCAGCGGTCAGCCCCCAGCACCAAACACGACGAAGGCCCAGGCTCCCAGGGCAGGCCTTTACCCTGGGGAGCTGGGAGGGGCCTGCCAGGGAAGGGAGAGGAGCCAGGAACTTCCGAACGTTCCAGGTCCTCACTTCTGCTATCCGCCTGTTCCTCTGGCCGCCACAGACCGAAGTCATGTTGGAGGACCCGGGGGGGCCGGTGGGGGAGGAGCCCAGCCCCAGCAGGAAGAGCAGGGCTCCTGACGCCTGGGGAGGGCCGTCTTGTGGCAGGGGTGGCATGGCCAGGGACACCCCCTTATCTGCCCCCAGACTGCCCTGCCTTGGCTCTGGAGGGGCAGGCCGGGCAGGGTGGGCCGGGCAGGGCAGGAACTGTCCCCAAGGACCCCTCCCCCAGGAGCCTGGCTCAAGAGCTTGCGTGCCTGCCCCAGAGCCTGCTGGCAGCCCACTCCCCTGGCAGCAGGGCCCGAGGAGGACTCACTCTCCTCAGCCTATCCAGCTGGAAAACGACGCCTCCGGCTCCAATGGGGCCGCGTGGGCCGAGAGCAGCCGGGATGGCCGCCACGGAGACGCCCTCGGGAGGCGGGAGGCCGGGATCAAAGGCTCGAGGGCTGGCAGGGGGCCTGGCCCAGCAACTGCCGCTTCACTCCAGCGGCCACCAGGCCTGCGCTGCTGGGGTCAGCTGTAAGATCCCCTCGGGGAGCCCCAGCCCAAGAGGGTGGAACCCTAGGGCTGAGGCAGGTACAAGAAACTCCTCTCAGAGGGCCGGGGGCAGGCTGGGCCGGGGGCCTCCCAGGCCTGGAGCACGTCCCATGCCAGAGGCCATAGGGGGTGCTGGCTGCCCAGCAGCGGGTCAGGCAAGGGCTGGCCTTGGCCTCACCGGCGGCGGGAGTTGGGGCACCCGGGTTGCAGCAGGGGCTCTTAACTGGCTGCCCGAAGCACCTCCCCAATTTGCAGTCACACCGAATGGCAGCAGGTTGCTCAGGGCATGATGGTCCCTGGGGCTTCAAAGGGTTCAATGTAGCCCACCGGGAAGCCCCTCACGCCCCCACCCCTCCCCAGGCCCAGAGAGGGTCCTCGAGGCCGGCCCGATCCACACTGCTGTGGCTCCTGCCCAAAGCCCCACCCCACCCAGACGGGGACGGGGAGGGGAGGCCTGGAGAGTACAGCGGGCAGAGCCTGCAGGTGGGAGGATGGCGCCCACGTGCGCCCAGACCCTGCATACCTTGGGGAAGCCCAGTAGCCCCTCGCTGCTGGACGTAGTGGCGTTCGGGGCTGCGGGGTGCTGGCCAGGCTTCCGTGGCCTCTTGGGCTCCCGCCGGGCCCTCACGCCCCCGAGGAGCGTGAGCTGCGGCCAGAGGAGGGCTGCGGCGGCCGCCCAGACCCAGCGCATGTTGGCTGCCGGGTCCGGAGCCGGCAGCGGCTCAGTGATGTGAGCCCAGGCGCCCGAAGGCACTCAGAGCCCAGGCGCGGGGGCACAGCCCCGAGGGCTGCCCGGTCACCACTGGTGCATGTCTGCGCAGGACGAGCCGGGCTAACAAGTGAAGCGGGAGGACGCGCCCCTGTCCCCGCAGTTTCCCTCGTGAGCAGAGTGCCCTTGCCGCCCGCGCTGCCGCCAAATAAACCTTCCCCTCCTCCCCAGAGCTGGCGGACTCCAAGGGGGAGGGCTCACGGGCGGCCCGGGGCGTGGATGGGGGCGGAACCCACACTGCTACGGCCCGAGGGGCGAGGCTGGGCCTCCACCCCAGCCCCTCAGGGTGGGGCCCCGAAGCTGCGGGCGGGATGCACTCCATCACAGCCCCTCAGCCGCTTCCTATGACCCCTCTCCTCACCAGCTCTCCCGGACCCTGATCCCTCTGGCCCCGCTCCCGGGAAGGGCAGGGTCTGGAAGCAGGACAGCCGACCCACCGGGCTCCCAGCCTGTCCCAGCCTAGGTGACCTGGGGTGAGCGGGGCCAGCAGGGGAGACTGGTTGACCTCGGAGGAAAGGTGTGGCACATGGCTGCCCCAGAGCCCTTCTGCCCCCTCCTCTTCTTGGGGCACAGGGCCCACCCTTACTGAGGGGCTGCCCTCACCCAGCCAGGCCCCTTGGGCTCTGCAGTCCCCAGGCCTGTCCCCCCAGTGGCTGTGCGCAGCCAGATGAGCCAGCCGAGGAGAGCAAGTGACAGTGGGCAGGTCCCCAGGGGGAGCTGGGGCCCTTCCTCACCTCTGGGCTGCAGGCAGCAAGACGGCTGTAGCCAGGTGGCACCCACAGGCTCCGGTGGGGGCCCGGGTGGAGGCTCGATGCCTAAGGCAGGACCCCCATGGCCAGCCACCCGTCCGCTGGTGCAGCCCAGGGCTACGGGCCGTCAGAGCTGTGGCTGGCCCTCAAGGACCTGCTGCCTGCAGCCCAGCCTTGAGGAAGGTGGCACGGCTCACTACCCTGGGGGGCAGCACAGGAGACACTCCAGACCCTCCCCCACTGGCAGACGTCCAGCAGGAACAACGGGGAAGGAGACCCCGGCCCCAGGCCACATCTACAGTTGGCAGCTACAGGCAGAGCTGCCCCAGAGACAAGCTGGGTGGGACGACGTGAGGAGCGTCTGCCCGAGGACACCCAGCCCCTCCCTCCTGGCTCAGGTGGAGGTGGTCACCTCCCAGGACAGCAGCGGCCGGCCCCGGTGACTCCTGAACTCAATGTGGGGGATCGAGTGTCCGGCTGGTAAGCCCGGGTCTCGAGCAGGTCATGCTGCAGAAGCCCCCTCTGCGCCATCCCCGCTGGGACCCTCCACGTGACGTGCGGCCAACAGCCGGCCAAGGGGCTGCCAGACGGACCCCTCCTCTCCCAGGCTGGGCACCTGTGTCCTGCTGGCCTGGGCCATGTGGACACGGCAGCCGCGCCAGGCTCCGGCACCAGCCCGTGGGTCCTGTGGGTCCCAGCTCCCCCAGTGAGGCTGGACCAAAGGGAGCCTGCTCGAGGCATCCACGCCTCCCAGCCACGGCCACCTACTGCCCGCGGGGAGGCTCAGGTCAGCTGCCCGCGACCCGACCATGGACACAGCGCCTCCACAGGGGAGGACGGGACCTCGGAGCCCCGGCACAGCCCTCAGCAGGCCGCCTGCCCACCGCCCGGGGGGAGCCGCGCCAGCCCCTCAGACCGAGACCTCCGAGCTGCGTCTGCCAGGTGACACCCCAAACCCGGGCCTGGGAGAACCTTCTGAGGGAGAGACACAGGCCCGACAGGACAAGGTCATCTTTTATTTGGGGGTCACATCAGACAGCAAGCCGCCACGGGCGCCAGTGGGAGCCTCTGTACAGCACAGATCTGCTCCCACCGCTGACTGGTTTTTAAAAGTTGAGATTTCACACACAGAAAAGAAAAAACACGTGTCAAGTAATTTCTAATTCCCAAACGTTCCGCCTCCGAAGAACCTCAGGAAACGCGGCGCGTCTGGAAGGGGCACCAACCTCCACAGACGCACCCTCGGGCCGGCAGTGGACGGAGGGAGGTCTGGCAAAGCCGCACCCATCGGGGCCCGGGCCCAGCAGCACAGCACCACCCCGCCACCGGGGTCCACCGTGGGTCGCAGGACACCCAGCTGCCCACAGGCTACCCAGTACTGGGCAGAGAGGGACCTGTGGTATACAGACCCCAAGAGCACAATATTTAGGAACAAAGACAAAATGAAAGACTCTTTTTCACAAGAGCGGGTCGAATACACACAAGCGGTAAATCAAAGAGCAATTTTAAATAAGTTGATCAAAGAACAAAGAACGTCAAAGATGCACCAACACCGGGCTGCACGCGGCTTCCCTGCCGGCCTCTGGAGTGAGGTCACAGGGTGTCGTGCGGTGGCGCCCGGACACGGCGCCTTCCAAACACCGTGCAGGGACGTCATTAGCAGAGACGAGAACAGGGAAACGTCGGCGATTCAGGAGGCGCAGGCCCCAGGTCTGAGACGGCACCCACCGGCGCTGCCCCTGATCCCGGGTGTCCTTCCCGGGCGGCCAGCCTCTAAGAACCGGCCACGGATCCGCTGTGAAAGGGAACGTGTGAGCCTGTCTCCAGGGCAAACCAAAGAGCTGGACCACGTGTGTGGGAAGCCCCACGTGCGCAGAGCCCGCCCGGCGGGTGGGACCCCGGCGCCCGCTGGGAGGTCTCCTCCTTCCGTTAGCGCAGCCAGTGGGAGCCCGCAGGAAGCCATGGGGGTGAGAAAGCCGGCAGCGCGACCGCGCAGGACGCACAGCTCAGCCCCGGTGACAGCCTGTGGTCAGAAAGGAAGCAGATTCTCAACTTCAGCAAAACAGAGCACACGTGCTTTTTCCCAGGAGGAACCTGCTTCGTTCTAAGTGAACACAAATGCCGAAGCCCAATCCCCTGACCCACCCATGGCCGTCCCCGGCCAGCGGGCCCCGGGCCACCCTGCCGGGCCCCCGGCATTGCCTGCCGACTCAGAGCTCCACACTAAGAACGCACGCAGAGTGTTGGATAGGCATCAAGTTTTATATTTTTAAGTGACCAAATCTAATAAAATGAAAAACAGGTTACTAAAATAGGTCCAAAAGACAATACAGGAGATAAGCTATAAAACCAAAGCGTGAGGCCCTCTCGTGGACATGCAGCCTCACAGCCCCCGACGGACGCCAGGGCAGAATGGGGGCTGGGAGTCTCGCGTCTCCTCCAAATCCAACTACACACTTTGGTTTTTGTTTTCTTTTTGAAGGTTTTTAAAAAGCTAACCCCAGGAGTCAGGCAGGCCCGCCCGGTGCTCGGCGGCACGTCCAGCCAGCCCACGTCGAGCTCGGGCCCAGCGTCCCTCGTTTCCGACCACCTCTGCTGGTCGTGGCGGTGGCTCACTCCTGTGCTATGCTTCTCAGCACGTACTTGACCGTGTAGGCGAAGGCCGCAAACCCAACTATAACAAACAAGTTCGCCAGGGCACCGCCCAGGAGTCCGTGGTGCCGGTTGGCCTGCTGGAGCCCCGCGAGGTGCGGCCCAGCCCCCGGCGCGTGCCCGTTGAGGAGCGGAAGCCCGTGCTGGCCGTGGTGCGTCTCCCCGTCTGGAACCACGTCTGGTAAGGGGAGAGCCTGGGGTCTGCTACTGAGTTCGTCTTGTGCTCTCTGTTTCTGCTTAATTTCCTAAGACAAAAACAGCAAGAAACAAGGGTTGGTTGAAACAAGCCAGCTCCTTCAGGGCCAGGGAGGGGACTGCGGTCTACCACAGAGACCCTGCAGGGTCGGCGGGCAATGGCTGCACACGTTTCGTCCTGACAACTGCCCTCGGAGGCAGTGCCACCGCTAATCCTGTTTAACAGACGTGGAGGCCACGTGACTTGCCCAAACCGCCAAGCCTACGCCTCACGAGCTAGGACTGAGCCGGGTCTGAGCTACCCTGAGCCACCAGGGCCCCGACCTCCGTGCGGCTCAGCCTCCGGTTCACGGCCAGGTTCTCTGCTCCGGCACCACGACCAGCAAGCATCCCTGCCCCTCACCCCCGGCCCGCCCAGGACCTCGCCAGGCCCAGCGGCCTTCCCCTGACCTCTCCCCGTCTCCGACCCACCATCCAGCCCCCAGGCCCCGGAGGAGAGGGTCAGGTCTTTGCACCTAACACGTCGCCCCCACTCCCGGTCTGCAACACAGGGGCACACAGGAGCACACGTTCTCTGTGGAAAGTATCAAATCCAAGTGTCCCTGACGTGGGGAAAGCAAAACTAATGGCCAACTTTCACTTTCTTACCTCCACGACTTCCGGAAACAATTCACAAAACACTTTGTCTTTTAAATTAAACACTAAGCTTTGTGCAGCCAGTTGTCTTTTCTAGGAAGAAAAAAGGAGAAATATCAGCCCGAAGGCTAATTTCAATTCTTCCACATTCTAACAAGAGACGGACTGACAGGCGAGGGCTGCGGTCTTCACGCTGTGGAAAGGACTCCACAAGCGTGCTCCTCGTGACAAGCTGACGTGCGGTCTCCTAAGGCTGTTACCTTCCTGCGGCATCCGCTGATGATGCCAGACCTGACCCCTGCTTGACACGGGAGAGACATGAAAGCCCGGTAACGAGGAGTCGCCGTCCCGACCGCGTGCAGCAGCCGTGGAGACCGACCGCACTGCCCCCCTCCCGGCCCCGCTCACTGTGAAGTCCGACGTCTCAATGCTGCCCAGGGTGGGGCCCTTCTCCACCATGAAGCTCAGCAGCCCCGTCAGGATGGTGGAGACGGACCAGGCCGGGTTCCACGTGTCTGGGTGGAAATCCGTGATGGAGAGACACAGCCTGAAGAAAGGGGCCCAGTCAAGGGGTGCACACCCCTCAGCACCTCAGTCCCACTTCAGAAGCGCCCAGACGCCTTACCTCGTGTTGCACTTAAATCTTCCATTGGGAGTTAGCATATAAATACTAGGAGGTTTAAAAGGAAATTCCCTGGGAAAAATTAGTTTTCCGTGATAATAGCCACCTGTATCGGAACAGAGAAGGAGCCTCGTCATCGTTCAGAGCGCGACAGGCCGCACCCTCACCGCCCTCGGGGTCCCGGCCCGGCACGCCCCCGCCCCGCTAGGTCTCCCCACCCCCTACCCACCAGCCGACCATCCCTGGAACTCACACACCTCACTGGGGCTCACGCCCACCAACCTGGGGGGGCCCTTACCCCCCATGCCGACTACACGCCCCTCCTCCACCCTCGCGCGCCCCCTCCCCGAGAGCAGAGCATCAGGACAGAGCCTGCACAGGCTGCTCGCTGGCCCACGTCCACCCCGCGAGTGGCAGCTCTTCCGGTCCCCTCACTCCTGCACCACCTGCCTCTCCTCCCCCAGACCACACCCAGCAGCAGGCGAACGCGCCGTCATTTCCCCCCCTTAAGAACAAGTAAACAACGAAACTCTGCCCCCCGCTCCCCTCCAAGCCCTGCCAGATGCTCCCTCTCCTTTATGTAAAATTCCTGGCCTTGAAGTCACGACATGCCCGCGGGGCCACGTGACCCCATCTCAGGCCTCACTACCATTCCTCAAGGCCCCACCCGAGCCCGGCTCCTTCCGGTGTCCCCACCCCACCCCCGTCACTGTCACTCCTGCTCCGTCACTGTCCCTCCTGCTCCGGAACGCGCCGCGCCCCAGCCACACCATCCCGTCCACACGACACCGCGAGTCTCAGAACCAGGCACGGTGACTCCCCCGGTTATATGATTTTAAAAAACTATTTTAGCTATTCTAGGTCCTTCGCCTTCCCGTGTAAGTTCTAGAACCAGTTTTTGAATAAGCCTGTACTCACCTACAAAAACCTCTGTCAGGGTTTTAATGGGACACTGTAAAACCTCTAGACACAGATCAACACTCGTGGACTACCGGGAAGCCCGCCTGAACTGCGAAACTAGTGTCGCAGTTTCGGCACCGGCAGAGCCCAGCGCAAGGACCGGGTCAGCGGGCAACCGACACGGAGCCAGACTGACGTGGACACGGGAGGGAAGGGTCAGAACATCCAGAAGTCAGAGGAGCAAATGAGGAGGGAGCCAGAGTCCACACAGGCCCAGACCCTGAGGCCTGAGAGCCAGCCGCCAGATGCGGCAATTCTGAGGGTCCCTCCGAGACCCCGATGGGAACAGGGTCAGCAGAGGATGGCACTGCAGCCAGCAGAGCCCTGAGCTGAGGAGGGGACAGGCACCAGGAGAGGACACAACAGCAGGTGCTGAGGGGAAAAGGGGAGCAGGGCAGTGGGGGGGGGGGGGCGCAGTGGAGGAGGGGGAGGGCAGCAGAAAAAGCTTTGGTCTCCGAAGGAAACCTTGACAAGGAGGATGACAATTTTCCCAGCCTGACGACCGGGAACAGCAGGGACACAGAGGAGAACAGATGGGGCAAATGAAAGCAAGAGTGACAGGGTTGGGTCTGGAAAAGGAGAGCCTTTCATCCAGGTCAGAGGGGCTGGGTGGACGGGGGTCTCCTGCAGCCCCAGCCACCACACCGCTCGCTCGGGGCTGCCCTCTCCTCTCCCTGCCACCTCTACCCTGCCCAGGTGTCAGCCTCACTTACGCCACCAACAGTGCTGGCTGGTCCTGGGGGCGGTGTGTGTGGGGGGCTCTCGTCACACAATTAGTAAGCAAGTGTTCACTACTGTATGGGAAACACTAAAACCACAAAGAATAAAAAAACTTTAAAACCAGGCATGATCCTGCTTGCGAGAGAACACTGCTCATTCTCGGTACCTATCCAAGTTCGCTAAAAACGTACTGTGCGTCTCTTAAGTGTTTTAACACGAGCTGTGCAAGCTGTTCTGCAGCCTGTCTTCCGCCCTTTCTCCTGGAACCCCACGCAAGGCCATCGCCGAGCCCGTTACCCTGTGGTCATGACACGCCCACCCTATAGACAGGCTTCTGCACACTGTTTCCCTAGGGCAGGTCATCCCCCAACAGGGATTCCTGGGCCACAAGAGTCCCACGAGGCTAGTGACCTGTCTGCCCGACTACCCACAACACCCCTGGGCATCCAGAGCACCCACGCGCCCTCCCCAGCAGCACGGGTCCTGCAGCGGAATCGAACGCACCAGCCCACAGCAGGAAGACACAAGCGCGCTGCTGCAGCCACCCAAAATCAGGAGCCAGGGACTAGAGTGCCCACCTGGCCACGGCTCTGCCCCAGGCTCCACCACCCGGAGGCTGGCGCCAGGCTCCCCTCGGGCCCCTGGAGACTCACTGACAGGCAGCTCCGAGGTCTGTCTGCAAACACCAGAGGATGCTGGGTGGCATCGCCTGACCACGGCAGGCCCTGCGGCCCCTACACCTCAGGGCCCTACCCGCACAGGGGGCCGCCCCTCAGCTCACAGGACTCAGCACAGAGTGAGCGCTCAGGAAATGCCCTTTCTTTCCTTCAACAATACACACGTTGGTCTTACTTTTTCCCCGTCTGTTCTCCCAGCTCTGATCCCATTGACGTCAGAGGCTGGGTAAATTCGATACTCACAGCAGCCCCTGAAGACGGAGGCACATGGGCAAAACGAAACTGAGCAAACCCCTCTAGGACTTGCAGGAAACCAGAAGGGGTTCCACATGCGTGCGGTCTACCTCACGCACATCCAAACCAGAAACAGTGTTATTTACAAATAGAAAGTGTTTCTCAGGCAATGGCAGTTCTGAACACAGACACTTGTTCCTCTAACTCGGGGCAAAGACTTACCTTCGTAGGGAGTCATCTCAGGGCCTCGGACCACATAGTGCCTGAGGGAGGGAAGAAAATGAGTTGGCTTTGGGGACGGCAAATTCTCCAAAATCTGAGTCACTCCAAGGCCGGGGTTTTTAGCACCCACCCGAAACTAGACGTTCATAGACGTTCAGTAGGTGAACTGAAGGGTGAACCCGACCAGCTACCCAGCTCCCCAGTTTCTCCAGCTGCTGGCGTGTTAGCCACTCTGTAACGGGATCAGAGAGGCTGCGTCTCCCAAGTTTTCCACAGAGTACTTTTGTATCCACAACACAATATGCAAAAAGCTAATCCTCTCTAACCGTTAGCGTCAACTGACGATTTAAAAATTAACTTCAGGGCTTCCCTGGTGGCGCAGTGGTTGAGAGTCTGCCTGCCAATGCAGGGGACACGGGTTCGAGCCCTGGTCTGGGAGGATCCCACATGCCGCGGAGCAGCTAGGCCCGTGAGCCACAACTACTGAGCCTGCGCGTCTGGAGCCTGTGCTCTGCAGCAAGAGGGGCCACGATAGTGAGAGGCCCATGCACCGCGATGAAGAGTGGCCCCTGCTTGCCGCAACTAGAGAAAGCCCTCGCACAGGAACGAAGACCCAACGCAGCCAAAAATACATAAATTAAAAAAAAAAAAAAATTAACTTCACAATTTATTCTTGAGACGCACCTGAAATCTGGTATTTTTCAGCATGCCCAAATATCACGCAGTAGCTAACCCGGGAACAGCTGGAGACACGCAGAGGCTGGGTCCCCGGCCCTGACGTCCTGGAAGAACCAGACTCGACCTCAGAGCAACTGCCCTCGAGCAGGAGGGACAGGGACAGCCCGTGATTGTCTCCGAAGTCCTCACACGCAGGGAGCCTCAGACCAGGAGCACCAGCCCCATGGCCTCTGCTCTCCATGCAGATACACGAGGCCTCATCTCTACGTCAAGAAGCGTTTGAGCTTATGAATTTTTTTTTTTTTTTTGGCCGCACCTCTCGGCTAGTGGGATCTTAGTTCCCCGATGAAGGACTGAACCCGGGCCCTCGGCAGTGAGAGCGCAGAGTCCTAACCACTGGACCACCAGGGAAGTCCCTGAGCTAATGAATCTTCAAAAAAGACAGAAAAGCACAAAGAAGAAAGTAGACCTAACGAAAAATACCACACCAGACACACTGTGCACAGGTCAGTAACCACCCCTTCAGGCACTGCTTCCCACCAGGACACTGCGACAACCCCTACCGTCTGCTGCCTGATAACGTCTGACTCAAAAAATACTGTTGTCCTATGTCAGCAGACCAAGAACACACCGAGGAACGTGGCCTTAATTTGTTACTGCTCCCAATTCCTGTGCCCAATCTGAGGACACCGGGAAGGGCCTGGGGCAGCAGAGCAAGGAAGGCTTGGAGGACAGGCCTCTTCCAAAAAAGCACGCTCTTCTCCCAGCTGAAGCGACAGACACGCTCAGCTGAGCAGAGGGGCCCACGCAGCAGGCCTGACGCTGCCGTCCTCAGCCAGCGTCTGGGAACTGGATTCCAAGGGGTTCTCATCACCCCAAAGCATCTCAACTACTTGTGCAAAAAACGTGGTTAATGCTGAAGGGAAGCCTGCTGTCCTGCTGGGAGTCTGGAATACCGGTGGGCACCAGGCAGAGGTGCCCGTGCCCCACGCCACTGAAATCCCTGGTGCTCAGTCCCGAAAGGGCTTCCCTGGCGGCTGCACCTCACACGGCTTGTCACAGCTGGCCGCAGCGGAAGGGAAGCTTGCGTCTGGTCTCCAGTGGACTCTGCCCTGCGCCTCTTCCTTTGCAGCGGGTCCTCCTAGCGAATGATGGAGCGTAGGACCCGACGCACATGCAGCAGGGGCCCACACAATGAGGATGTTCCCCTCGACTGCCATGGAACCCATCTGTCCCCCTGCCAACTACGTCCTGGGGGCCACGCTTGGTTTTTGTCGCCTGGGGGCAGGGAGAGCTCTGCTGCGACACTGATGCTCCCCCACATGCCAAGGCCAGCCTCCCCCTGGGACCCTCCACCCCACCTGCCAGCGCTGGCCCTTCTCTGCAAGCCAAGGGAGGAACGTAGACCCAGGATCCTCGAACACCTGTCCAACTGGGAAAATACTTTTTAACTCAGATCTCTTTTCTCTGGATTTTAAAAAAATTTCTAAGTATTTGTTAAGAACAAAACATAACAAGGAGAAAACGCTCCTTAATATTTCAGCCCTACACTTTGTCTCTCACAAACTCACCAGCAAACCTGGTAGGGGCACTACAACACGGCGAGAGTCACTATGAAACGCGTATTCACAAGACACAGGGCTGGAGCATCAGGACCCGTCCCCCCGGCACCAACTCGCCAAAGACAGGGCAGCTCACAGCACCAAGAAGCCA
The DNA here is from genome assembly GCF_965194825.1 of Balaenoptera physalus. NCBI lineage: Eukaryota > Metazoa > Chordata > Mammalia > Artiodactyla > Balaenopteridae > Balaenoptera > Balaenoptera physalus. The sequence continues at coordinate 195,914,684 of NC_138882.1, read as the reverse complement.
AGAGCAGAGAAGCAGAGTCTAAACGTGTAGCTCCTCCAACAGCCGTGAGGCCTGCAGGCCCCAAAGCCTCCCCCAGCAACGACCTCCTCTCTGGCCCCGGCGGGCAGGGGTCAAGGACAGCCCGCCACATCCCCGTCTGCTGCCCACCGTGGAGACAACCGGACAGCGTCTACAGGCCTCACAGTCAACTCACACCCGCCAAGGGCGCAGGAGGCCCTTCCCTGCGCCGAGATGGCCCATCCGGCCCACGCAGCCCAGCCAGAGAAGCCGGGTGACAGGCGGTGTGGGCGAAGGAGGACGCAGAGCCTTACCACTCAAGGATGTTGGAAGGGAGGGGCTCGGCACAGATGTAAGGCACGGGGTCCTTCTTAATCCGGAGGTAGTCCTGCTTCAGGCGCTGGGTGGCTGTCGTGGGCGCTCTCTTAGCGCTGTTGCTGCTCATCTGTGGAAGACAAGGGGCCACGCTGACGAGGACACAGGTGTCCCCTGCCGCCCTCCCTACAGGCGGCCTCCGCCACCCAGGGTCGAGGCCCATGGGCCGCGCTGACTTGCCCGCGCCCTCAGACACCCGCGGGCCTTGCGGAGTCCCCTTTCCTGTCTGCCCCGCTAGGATCTTCGCTGACACGACGTCATCAGACGGAAAGGTTAAGAAAAACCCTGCAGCCGCGCTCCTGCTTTCAAAGAAGCTCCACGGGGAGAAAGAGCTCTATCTGCAAGGGTCGCGGGAGGGGGCCCTGACCGCCTGCCACGTGGGCATCTCCCCAGCGCCATGCTGGGTGGTGCCACTCCCCCGCCACGGCCCACCGAAGCCCGTTGTTAAACATTTTGCAGCACACCTACCACGGGTCACAGGTGGGTGGGAGGAACAGAGGAGCAGAGGAAGAGCCTCTTCCTGGGACTGGAGAGAGAGATGGGGACCCCAGAGAGACTCGGGAAGCGGCAGCCGGACGGGCAGAGATAAGGAAGCGTGCTGCGTCCAGGACACAGCACTGGGGCACCGCGGCAGGTGAACAGCGGCCGACGAGGCCAACCAGGGATGCGAGGCCAGGCCGTCAAGCGGTGCCCACAAAGACTTTAGGCCCAAACCTTAAGGCAAATCAGATCTCCTGTTAGAAAGGTCACGCGGGTGGCCCAGCAGAGGATGGATGGGACAGCACGGGACAGACAGGATGGCACAGGACAGCACTGACGGCTGGGGGCGGGGAGGGAGGGAGCAGCCTTCAAGGCAAGAGACCTGGCCTGCTCAGGGGGCCCTGGGACACCGCAGCTCTGCCCCAGAGGCGGGAGGGCGGGACGAGGGTGCGGAAGACAGGGCTCCCCACTCTCACGGGCGCCAGAACGGCTCCAGCGCAATCCACTTGACGTACTAGAATTTCTCACAACGTGAGGTGGAAAGGCAAAAAGGTTCTACCGCTAAAAATAAAGCGTGAAAGCCACTGGTGTAAAACACGGTGGAGACAGAGGACACACCAGGGTGTGCAGCTCAGGATGGAAAGGAGTGTCCAGGCTAGAGGGGAGGCCAACTGGACGGGGCAGTGAGGGAGGAGTCACTTTGCCCGTGCTCCCAACCTGTCCCGCCGCAGCACCGGACGACAGTGGCCAGGGTCTCCACCGGGAGCCACTCCCCGCACCGGGCCGGCCCCTCCTCACCTCAGCCAGGGGCCTCTGCACGCTTCTTCCCGCCCATCAGTCTCTGCCCACGTCGCGCTTCTTCCCGCCCATCAGTCTCTGCCCACGTCGCGCTTCTTCCCGCCCATCAGTCTCTGCCCACGTCGCCTCATCAGAGGCCACGGGCTCCTGCCCGGTGGGGTCCTCCGCAGAGCTCCCTCTCCACCAGACGACCAGGGCTCGCTGTCTCACTCTGCGCCCCCGGGGGCACCGGCAGTGGTCCCACCGCACGCATCACAGCGCAGCCCTGCTTCCTGCTCTGGGGCCGCTAACCCTCGGATCCCCATTCGCCCCCACTCTCCCCAGCCCCACCACACCCCCCGACGCAGGGCCCGCTGCGCTCTGCCCGTCAGAGACCGCGAGACTTCCGCCCAGCCTCCCGGCGCGCAGTCTCCCTCCATTTCAGTCCATCCCGTTCGCTGAAGTCGGGTGACCCTTCTCCCCGCACAGCTCTGATCGCAACCCTTCAGGACACACCCAGAACTGAGCAAATAAACGTCAACACCTCCAGCACCTGCCCAGTCCTCTCAGGAGCAGCCCCAGACCGCCCGCTAGTCCCCGACCCCCAGGGCCCCTGACACGGCCTGAGCCGACCCCTTCCTCATCCCAACCACACGGCCACTTCCCGCTCCAGCCTCTACCGGCAGACGACTCGCCGAGGCCCTGGTCAAGTGCCTCCACGCCACCCAGCTCCGCTCCGCACAGGTGACCGCCAGGCCCCAGCACACACCACTGGCCGGTGTGCCCCCTGCAGGTGGCTAGACCAGCTTGGGGGGAGCGCTCCCCCCGCAGCCCCGCCCCAAAGGCCGGAGAAGCCAAGGGGACCAGGGCGATGTGTAGTGACAAACACAGCGACAGTCCAAAAGCAGGGCCACCGCCCAGGACTCGTTTCCTTTAACTGCTCGCCGCAAAGTTAACTCTGCCGACGCAAAGCAGCTCCCCGGGTAATTCAGACACAGCCGTGCGGGCCTCAGTCAAGCGGCCAGCTGGGTGCTTCACGGAGGATCGTGCACGGCCACAGAAAATAAACAAAACAGATCCTGCCGGGCTGGGCGCAAATGCACTTTTCTCTCGCTTTTGCTTCCAAAGCCGACTTGCAATCCAGCTACCGGGTCCCTCAAAGGAAAGGGCTCCCTCTGCGCAGCGCCCTCAGGCCCCTCTGGGTGACGTGAGCTGGCCTCTCCCAATCTGCCCGTGAGCTCAGACCAGGCGCCTCCACAGACCACGAAGCGCTCCTTGAGGTCCCTTCGGGCCAAGTTCCCACGGAGAGAGCACGTAAGGCGTGTTACACTGAAGGAAACAGGGCGCAGACGTCCAAAAACAGAACCGAACAAGAAACGGCCCGAGCACAAAACTGCAGGGCAGAGAAGCTTAAGACGGGCAGCCTGAGCCAACGTCTCGGGCACGGGTCCCTCCGGGACCGCGGGGAGACAGACGCGCCGCCCGCCCCTTTCTCCCGCTCAGCGGCCGAGTGCTCCGGTGACGGTGCGGCACGAGACCTTGGCCTGACCCGCCAGAGAGCACGTGACACACCCGTGCCCGGGACTCGCATGGAAGTCTCTCCCTTCACCAGCAGGATTGCTTCACAGGCTGGACGGAGGCCCGGGGCTGATGGGGGCCGCCCCGTCGCCACTCCCGCACCTGCCAGAGATCCGCGCGGCCAAAGTGTGCAGATGACTGAGCGCCAGTTCCATGTGCCGAGATCCAACGGTGCCTGCAGACATGCGGGACCTTTCAATCAAGCGAGACCCTTAAGTTCCTCTCCGCGGAAACGAGCCTACACCGAGGGCCCCTCACCTCCAAAGAACAGAGCCCCGACCACCGCCCTCACTAGCTTCGCTCGCCGCCCCCTCCACCGGCTGGGGCCTGACCTCTCTGTTTCATGCCTAGGCCCGCGTGCGGTCGGGAATGCATGGGAACTAAACACAAACCAACTAAGTCGTGCTAATTGGAAAAGGGGCGAGACGCTTACACCTGGCCAGGCGGGAGAGCGGGCGTGCACAGGTGAGGAGCCGGCCCAGGGCCCACTCCGGCCGCCCGGCGTGGAGCTTCCCACTCTGACAGCCCGGATTTTCTCTCAGTTACCACCCCAAAGGCGTCAACCAGGCACGCTCACTGCTGGGCGGACGTAAGAGGCGGTCTGGGGTCCTAACTGCTCGGGGATGAAGCGACGGCGGGCTGGACGGCAGTCACCCCATCCCAACACGGATTCCCAGGACAGTTTACGAACCAAGCTCTACGCCGGCCCGTCCTGACGGCGGCCGCAAGTGTGCCACTAACGGGAGGCCTTTCCGTGGGACGCCAACCGTGTAACCACCCGAATCCCCAAGCTGGCCGGAGGGAGGACGAGCCGCCCCGGAGCCCCGGGCGCCCCGCCGTAACCGAAATCGGGTTCCGCGCACGGAAGCTCCAGGCCGGGCCCCACGAGCGCGGACGGGGCGGGGATGGGCCGTGCGAAGGCCCCGCGCCCCCGGCCCGCCGCTCGGGCCGGCTCCGGCGGGGCGGACGCGCGGCCGAGGCCCCGGCACAGGCCCGCGGCGCGTGCTCACCTCTCCCCGTCGCCGCACGTGGGCCGCCGCCGCGCTCAGGCTCGCCGTGCTCGAGGCCAGAGCAGGGAGCGGGAGAGTGGGGCCCGCGCCGCAGAGTTGCACCGCGCCAGGACCGAGCCCACCCCGACTGCCGCCGCTGCCGCCGCTGCCGCCGCCGCCTCTGCTTCCAAGATGGCCGCTCGAAGGGGCGGGGCCATTCCCGCTTCCGGTTCCGGGGCGCGGTTAGTTTGGGGGGGGTGGCGACCGCTCTAGGCGGCCGGGCGGATGTCGCCTGCGTCTCGCTGCCGCCACCCGCCCCAGGAAGCGGAAACAATCGGCGCATGGGCAGTGGCTTGCAGCCCCGCGGGGCGGGGCTCGAGCCATTCTGCACGTCTGGTCGGCCAGCGAGGGCCATCCGGTTGATCCTTCGGCCGCAATCCTGTCTGGCTGGCGGCCCCGGGGACAGTCAGCGGCCACAGCGGACCGGGGCCCCCCACCCAGCACGTTCCCCTCCTCACGACCCTCGGCCTTACGCGGGAAGACAGGTCCTGTTAGAGGGTGACCCCCGCGGTGCCGGCGTGAACCCCGCCCTACTTCTCTGGGACGCCGACCCTCCCACCGGCCCCCTTTCAAAGGATCGGCCCAGTGCGGACTGGAGGGCCCAGTTCTTGTGCCCATTTAACAGGAGAGCGCGGGAGGCACTCTGCGTCCCCGGGCCTCAGTGACCGAACCACCCGGGGCCCTGAGAATCGAGTCCTGGGTGTCCTTGTGTGGCCGCGGTGTCGCGTGGGACCCGGAGCCCCTCCAGACCCTGTGCCAGGTGGGGTCCGCTGTGGGAAGCCTGCCCAGCCCCTGCCCAGGGGGAGAGCTGTCCTCATAAAAAGTGTTGCAGTGTTTCCCGACCGAATTTTCTACCCAGCCCATGAATAGGGTCATTACGCACCGTGGATGCCGCACTGAGGCTGGCTTTCCGCTCCCACGGTCCCCTCCCTGGCCCTGGGGGAGGGGGAGGCAGAGCAGGGCGGTGGGGCGGCCAGGGAAGGCCCCGGGGAGCAGAGGGTACTGCCGCTGGGACAGCATCGAGACAGCCCTGACCACGGGGCCTGGAGGTGTCGTCTGCACCTCACATCTGCCTTGGGGAACACTGGGGGGCACGTGAGGATGGCACACAGGTGGGTTTCTGGAAAAGGGAGGGCTGGGCAGCTGGGCAGGCCGACACACTACCCTTCCTGGTGAGTGGGGCTGGGGGTGCCCACACAGGCTGTGCCAGTGCCGGCTCGGCTCTGAGGCTGGCGGTGGTCATCAGCCAGGACCCATCCAGAGGGGCCGTCGCTGGGCAGAGCACAGGGCTCCGTGCAGCAGAGCTGCGGTTCAAACCCCGAGTTCTCACCCCTGACCACGACCCTGACTGCGTCTCGGAATAGACCACCGGGCAACGGGGTAACTGACCACGTGGCGATTGACGGTGGGCTCCAAGCACTGACGGGTCTAGCCATGGCCACTGGCAGAGGGTGGGCGGGCGGCCACGCTCACCCCCGAGGCTGGCCCACCCAGGGCACCTCAGGCAGGATCTGAGCGGCCACTGCAGGGCTGGCCCCAGGCCCGGGGCGGAAGCAGAAGGAGTGCCTGTCGTCCCTCGGCCCAGCACCAGGCGAGTTGGCCCGTGGGAAGCCAGCCTGCTACGTCTCTGGCCCCCAGTGTCCCCCGGCGCTGGCCCTCCATCGTCCTGGGGAGGCTGGCAGTCCCCAGGCCCCACCTCCTGCTGCCACGCTCAGGAAATAGCTCAGCCTGCCCTTCACTCCCCCGCCTTCCCCCCAACCCGGGCTCTGCCATCCCCACACAGGGTGGGCCCAGCTGTTTTTAGCTCACGGAGAGTTCTACAAGGGAGGCCACCATGAGGCACCAGGGTGTTTCAAGCACAGGTGTGGGGCAGACCCACAGCCGAACCCCGAGCCACACACGGGCAGCGTCACACACTCTGCCCACCGCAGCCGGCCGGAGTCCCCTCTGTGGTGGCAGGAGCCCCTGCCTGCCACTGCGGTCAATGCCTGGGGGATGGAGAGTTTCTGCAGTTGAACCGAGGAGGCCCCTTACCCTCCGGCAGGCACGGACTCTAGATGGTCCAGCCCCAGGGCGGGGAGGACGCCCCCACCTGCCCACCCCCCCAGGAATCCCGCACACACGTGCAAAGCCCATGGGCTCAGACTTCACGTCTGTTGCACCGGAATCCCCCCAGGGCCAACTCTGAGCTGTCCCTGAGGGTGGGGATGCCCACAGGCGTGGAAGTGGAGCCCAGGCACCCGCAGTCTGCAGGGCAGTCCCGGCCTGCAAGGGGACGCCTTGGTGCCTCTAGGCCCAGCCTCGGTGAAGGCCACCACTTGAAGGCCCACTGGGGCCGTGCTCAGCAGGCTAGGGCCAGCCGTCCTTCTGGGGAGAGGGCAGGGGACGGGGGCCCTCCACCTGTCCCTTCTCTAATCCTTTCAACGTACAGTCGTCAAGGAGGGGCCACATGGGCCCATGTTGTGCGGGAGCTGGGGACGCCCTGTCCTGCCCCAGCCAGCACCTCCTGCTCCTCCGGGGACTGGAGGGGCCTGGTGAGGCAGGCGAGGGGACGGGCCCAGAAGGGAGGAGGGGGCTGCTGGCCTCGCTGCCACTGGATGCAGTCTCTGTGTCTCTGCCCTCTCAAAGGCAGGCTCTGGGGTGGCCTCCTCAGGAGGAGGAAGGAGGGGCTCTGACACTGGCCCAGTGACATCAGTTGGTCTCACCTCTGAGCCTCGAGGAAACTCAGTCCCACTTTGTACTTGAGAAAACGGGCTCAGAGAGGTTGAGTAACTTGGGCAATGTCACACAGCCGATGAGTGACAAAGCTGTGATTCGCACTCACGCCCAGGTGAGTCCAGGGCCAGCTCTTCCCCAAGCGTGACTTCCCTCTCCCAGAGGTCCCCTCTGGCCATCTGCCTCCTTCCAAAGCCACGAGGCTGGTGACCTCACGCCTCCCCAGAGCCAAGGCCCCACCAGAAGGGCCTGGTGGAGGTGGGGGCTTCCTCCCTCATCTCAGCCCAGGTCCTTAGCACCGATTTGGGGTGGGGTGTCAGGAACCCAGAGCCTGTGTGGGGAGGGGCAGAGGGCCTGAGCCGACCCCTCAAGCCTGGGACCAGGCTGAGGGTCTGGTCATTTGGGTTGGCGAGGCCTCTGGGTCATCCTAGAGCCATGTTGGGTCCCCCAGCGTGTCACCCTGGGGCTGTCCTGCCTTCAGCACACTGGCTGGCCTCATGCAACCACACTGAGGCCGAGGGTTTCAGCATCCGAGATGGTGTGTCCCTAGGGTGTGGTGCCATCTTCGTGGGTGGTGCATGGTCTTAGTATCTCCTGGGAGGCTGAGCTGTGGGCGCCACCTCCCACCCAGGCCCCAACTCCTTCCCACAGTCTGCGCCTGTCCCAGGGGCTGGGCAGCCAGCCCTGGGGGACCCCTGTGTTCTGGGGATGTAGGCCCCTTCCCAGCGACCCTTGGCCACAAACACCTGTGGTCAGAGGCCTGGCAGGTGGGGGCGAGCAAGCATCCTCGCAGGCCAGGCTGGAGGAGGGCGGACGGGGGAGGGCGTGTGGGGTCTGCTGCAGCGGGGGTCCCTCCTCGCCCTCCACAAACCTCGGGCCCCTCACCCGGGCCAGGGCCAGGGCCCCAGGCCTGGCTCCAGGAACCCGGGCAGGAAAGCTTCCCCCGGGGGAGGACGCCGGTGCCTGCAGCCAAAGGCTTCCCCTTCCAGGACCAGAGCAGGTGTGACTGCCGCCAGCCGGGCCCCTCCCCACCGCCACGCCCCACGCCCAGCCTGTTATAAATAGGAGGCTGCCTGGCCAGCGCCGGCCGCGGTCCGCTTTGTCACCTGCTAGAACCACCACCAGCACCGCCACTGTTGCAGCCACCCAGCACGGGAGGTTGGAGGCACCCACCCAGGGAGCGCCTGAGGTGGCCCGTGGCCGGGGCAGTTGGGGCAGGCCATCTCTCGGGGTCTCCCCTGCCTGAGGTGGAGGGGCCACATCCCACGTGAGAGGGCAGGGGCTCCCGTACACACCTTCATCACGCCACCCCCACTGACAGAGGGCTTGCTGTGTGTGACAGGTGTGTGTCCGTGCACGTGTGTGTGTGCGTGCGTGTGCCGCGTGAAGGGGCCATGCACCCTTGCTCCTGGCGCGGCTGAAGCGTTGGGGACCCGCGGTGCCCACACTCGCCCCGGCACATCCGCCCTAGTGTCGGGACCCCGCCCCCCGTCTCAGGAAGCCCTGGAGGTGCCTGAGTCTCCAGAGCCGCCCTCCTCCTGCCCCGCCAGCTCCAGCGGGGGTGGGAAGCGGCCGGTACAGAGTCTGAAAGAAACTTCTGGAGCCCCTTTTGCCTCGCGAGTATCACAGGGCTGAGGGTCCTGCCTTCCCTGTGAGGGCTCAGTGTGATCACGGGCCACACGTGTGGGCAGCGCTCTGACCCATGTGGGACCCACCATCAGCACCCCGTGCTGGCACGTGCCCCTGGCCAGGCCACCTCCACAAACCCGAGGCCTGGGCCCCACGCGGCTGGCTGGCGCTCGGGTGTCCAGCCCAGCAAGTGCCAGCTGAACGCACCAGGCCCTTCCTCTGGCTCAGCCCCCTCCCCAAGCGCCAGCCCAGGCCCCATTGGCTGGAGGGGCCAGAACCCAGGGGGCTGCACCCCAAGTGTGAGAGGCCTAATGATTCAGACCAAGATGGGGACACTGTGGGAAGTCCGCAGGAGGCCCGGGCAGTGACTCAGTGCGTGTCCCGGACCGGCAGGCCTGACCTGGTCAGGGCTCCTGCGCACTGGGGGACCTGGGTCCTGGGACGCTGGAGCCTCCGGGTGGGAATGGGGGCCAGGCAGGCCTCGGGTGCCCCTCCTTGCGGCCCTCAGATCCCCACCACGTCTGGCCCATCAGCCTGTTGCCTACTTTTCCGGAAGCCCGAGGGCCACGAATGGAGCATCCCTGGGGACTCAGCTCGGTGGACGACACCCCACCCCAGGCCAGCAGCGCCCAACGGTCTACAGGCCTGACCCTTGGCCCAGATGTGGCCAGACCTGCCTGGCTCCACCGGCCCCAGTCAAAGTGGCCATTGCTGGCCGCTGAGGGTGGGTGGAGGCCGTTGAGGCCCAGAGTCCCGTCAAGCCCCAGCGCTGGGCTCTAGGCCCACCCTGAGCAGGTCACCTGGCTGTCCCTCCCCAGAGGTCCCTGCCCCACTTGGCAGAGAGCAGCAGAGACCCACCCAGCCTCGAGTCTGCCTGCAAACAAGGCCAGGCGTGGCCTGAACACCATGTCCCCTGCTGTCCCTGCCCCACCGCCCAGGCTTGGCTCTGGCCATGACAAGACACACCCGCGGAGGCCGCCTGGTGCCCCGCCAGTCATCACAGGGGAGGGCCGCAGCGTCGGTCCCAAGTATGGACCAGCTTCTGATGGGGCCTCTCGAGCCTCAGCAGGCCGGGCTGGGCCACTGGCGGCTGAGGGACGCGACGGTCCCGGGAGTTCCCAGGGACAGAGAATAGAAGTCGATGGCATGGCCCCGGGTGGGGACACCTGGGTGGGGTCAGACCGGACGGTGGGCTGGGACCCCACTGAGGCTCGCTTCTGGGATTCAGGCTGCAGCCGTGGCCCAAGCAGCTGGTGGGGGGCCGGGGACCCGGACATGCCCCCAGCTGCCGCCATCGCCACCACCGCCACCGCCCGAGGAGGAGCGTGGGGAGAGGCTGGTGGAGCTGCACGCCTCGTTCAGGGAGCTGGTCACCTTCTTCTGCACCAACGCTGCCATCCACGGCACCATCCGCCTTGTCTGCTCCAGCCAGAACCGCCTCAAGACCGCGTCCTGGGCGCTGCTGCTCGCGGGGGCCCTGGGCCTGCTCTGCTGGCAGTTTGGACTCCTCTTCGAGCGGTACTGGCGCTACCCGGCCATCGTGACAGTGTCCATACACTCGGAGCGGAGCACAGCGCAAGCTCTTCCCGTCGGTCACCCTGTGTGACATGAACCCACACCGGTGAGGGCTGCGGCCAGCTTGGGGGCCCCTCCCCAGGTGCAGTCACAGCGGGAGCCCCCATCGTGGACGACTTGCCTTCCCCAGACCTGTGCCCCGGGAGCAGGCTAAAGGGCAAGAAGAGCCAGCGGAATCTTGGTGTGACCACTGCCACCCTGGAGGGACACTGAGGCGCTGGGCAGCCCGGGGAGGGGGCAGGGGGCAGGGGACTTTCCAGAAGGGCAGGCGCCCCGAGAAGGGAGCAGGGCAACACTCCAGGTGGAGAGGCAGCCGGAGCAAAGACAGGGAGGGGCCGTGAACGAGCCAGAGGGTGGTGGGGTCCACGGTGGGTGGGGCAGGCAGGCTGGGGGTCTGAGTTCCCTCTGCAGCCATGGCTCCCGATTCAGAACCCCCTCCTAGGCTTCTGAGGACGGCGGGGGATGGGGGTCGCTCTGCTCTCCGCGACACCCGGGTCAGTGCCGTGGGGACCAGCATGGCTCTCCCCGCAGTGCACGTGGCTGTCGTGGGGACTCGGGGCCTGGCTCTGACTCCGCTGCCCCCCACCCTGGCCCTGCCCCCAGGCCACACCCAGCCCGCCGCCCCCTGCGAGCGCTGGACAACTTTGCCCGGGAGAACATCTACTCCCTGTATGGGTTCAACTTCAGCGACAGTGTGGACGTCCCGGGGGCCGAGGCCCCGAGCCCACCCTCCAGCTGGACCACGGGATCCGCCTCCAGAGGCTGAGCCCCCTGTGGGGCCAGAACAGAGTGGGCTGCAAACTGGTGAGTGTCCCAGCCCTGGGAGGTCTGCATGGGACGCGGCAGGTCGGAGCCCCATGCTGACCCTGTGCCGCCCAGCGTAACAGCACCGGTGGCGACTGCATCCAGCAGGCCTACTCCTCCGGCGTGGCAGCCGCCCGGGAGTGGTACCGCTTCCACTGCGCCAACGCTCTGGCCCTGCCGCCTGCTGCCCACGAGGACAGCCACCACAGCTGCGGCAGACGCTTCGTCTTCTCCTGCCGCTACGATGACCAGGACCGCCAGGCCCGGTGAGTGCAGGCGGGTGGCTGATCGCCCCGCCACGTCCCATGCAGTGGTCTGCCGGCCCCACGGCTCCCTCCAGAGATAAGGCAGCTGTGGTCCCCTCCCTGCAGCCCCGGGGCTGCACGCAGCAGGGTGATGGGTCGGGGGCATGTGCGGGTCTGAGCGTGGCCCCTGGTTCCAGACGCTTCCAGACCCCCCACCACTCCAGCTACGGCAGCTGCTACACCTTCAATGGTGTCTGGGCCGCGCAGCACCCCGGCCTCACCCATGCTGAGTGCCAGCCCTGGCCGGGTGTGGGCGGGGTGTCCAGGCCGGCCTCCCCCAGGGATCAGCCTGGTCCTCGGGCCAGAGCAGCACGATCATCTCCCTCTGCTGTCCATGGAGGCCGGCATCGAAGTCACGAGCCACACGCGTGACCACACGCCCCTCCTGGAGCACCGGGGCTTCAGCATCCGGCCAGGGACGGAGACCACCGTCGGCATCCGAGAGGGGCTCCAGGGCAGGGCGGCAGAGCTGAGGCGCACCCCCTCCCCCCAGGACGAGGTGCACCGGCTCTGGAGCCCCTGTGAGCACCGCACAGACAGCACGGGGGGCGTGACGTGCAGCTACTGTACAACACCTCCTGCACCAGGTGGGTGAGGCTGGGCGTGGGGGGCATGAAGGCAGGGGGAGGGGCCCAGGGAAGGGGTCGGGGAGTGGGGGCTGCTAAGGCAAGGAGCGGGAGCTGGGGGGGCGGACAGGCCAGTGGGAGGGAGGTGGGCAGGCGGCAGGCAGGCAGGCCCGGGAGAGGGGCGGCTGTCCTGGACCCACAGCTCCAGTCCCCGCTGTTCCCCCAGGCCTGCCTGGTCTCCTGCTTCCAGCCACTGGTGGTGGAGACCCGCTCCTGCGGCTGCTTCTCCTACCCCCTGCCTGCGGGGGCCCAGCACTGCAGCTCTGTGCGGCGCCCAGCCTGGGGTAGCCCCCCACCCCGCCGGCCTGCGTGGGCTGCAGGGGGCAGGGTCCCAGGCTGCCCCGTCAAGGGCAAACCTCCCCACTGCCCCTGGGTCACTCCTAGCAGGTTCACCCTGGACCCCCTCCCCAGGTCACTGCTTCCACCGCCTCTGCAAGGACCTAGAGACCCACCGGCTTCCCTGCGCCTCCCGCTGCCCCTGGCCTTGCAGGGGAGTGGGGAGTGCTGGGGTGGGGTCCACCCGGAGGCACCTCGCAGGGATGTGACGGGGTCTGTCTCTCCCAGGGAGTCTTCGTGTAACCTCTCCGCTGGGACCTCCAGCTGGCCTTCCTCCAAGTCAGCCGTGAGTCCCGGAAGCGGGGTGAGGGGTGGGCTTGCAGTGGGGCCTCATGGGCAGAGAGCCCTCCCCGGACTGACCTGTGTCCCCGAGGCCCTGCCCTCACACTGCCCCGCAGCGCCCGGGGAGGGGCCGCGGCCACAGTGAGCCTTGTGTGTGCAGGGCAGGCCAGGCCCCCGGAGCCCGAGCCCCAGGTGGGTGCAGCCCCCTCCTGCTGAGGTCACATCCTGGCCGCTCCCCCTGCCATCCTCGCCCTCCAGCACCCCCAGGGAGGGCCCCACCAGCAGGTCCAGGGCCCTGCCCCTCTCGCCTGCGCCCCGCCGCAGGAGCAACCTGGCCAAGGTGAACATCTTCTATCAGGAGCTCAGCTACCGCACGGTGGACGAGGACACCCGTCTACTCCGCGAGCCACCGGGCCTAGCAGCGGGGGTGGGGCAGGGCCGGCGCCCCGGGACGCGCTGCTCACCGCCCGCCGACACCCACAGGTGCCGCAGCTGCTTTCAGCCACGGGCAGCCTCTGGAGCCTGTGGTTTGGCTCTTGCGTCCTCTCAGTCGTGGAGGTGCTGGAGCTGCTGCTGGACGCCGCGGCCCTCGCCCTGCTGCTGTGTTGCCACCAGCTCCGCGGGGCTCGGGGCCAGCCCAGGGCAGCCACAGGGGTGCCCGCTCCAAGTCAGAGGCCGGCTGGTGGCCGGGTAGCTGCAGGCATGACTTTGAACGCCCGGGGGCCCAGCTCCACCCCTCACGATGTTGCAGGGGCTCTGGCAGGGGTCTTGGCTGGAGGTCAGCCCGGTGTGGGCCCCGGAAACTCCTGACACCTGAACCAGCCTGCGACTGGCCTGACCCTGGGAGCCGTGGCAGCAGTGGGCTCTCCCGGCTGCCCAGGGCCGGCCAGTCCCGCCCCACAGGGCCCCCCCCCCCCCGGCCAGCCGAGTCAAACCCGGGGCCCAAGAAGCAGCGGCACCGGAGCCCGAGGGCGGGCAGGCGCCAGGCACTAGCACACGGGGCCTTCCTTAGCGCAGCTGCCTGCCCGGCGGTGACCTCACAGGTCTCAGGGAGGCCCGGGGCAGGGAGCAGGGGGGTGTCCCCACCCCTCGGGATGCTCGCGTTCAGGGCGTGGCGGAGCATCTGCCCGTGTGCAGGAGCGTGCGCGCACGCATGAGGTGGGGGGCGCCCCAAGGGAGTGTGTCTGTCTACACCTCTGTGTAGGCGTGTGCAGGCATCGGGCAGAGCCTCCCTTGCTCAGGGCCAGTGGGAGGAAGGGCAGGGCCAGGCCCGGGCACTCAGTGACCTGGGCCCCTTTGCAGTAAAATGGATGATTTTACCCGGGGGCTGGAGTGTGTCCTGCCGCGCTCCCCCCCCCGCCCCGCCCCGAGCGAGCTGAAACCCTCAGGCCACACCTCCACCTCCTCAGTCACGGGCGCGGTGGGAGCTGGGGAGCGGGAGGACGTGGGGCCAAGAGCTTGCCCAGGGGACCAGGCCAGGTCCAGAGCGTCCTCGCCAGGTGGTGTCCACCCCAGAGCAGGGCAGAGGGGCCAGGGAACGGGGTATCAGGAGTTGGTTTTAATCAAAGCAGCCCTGGCTTCCATCAGGCTGCCGGCGGGGGCACCGGGCTCTGGCTTACATCCTTTGGGGGCACGACTGGTGCTGTCCCACACAGGGCCTCCCCTTGGGGAAAGCAGGGGACACAGAGACCGCCCCCCTCCCCAGCCGAGACAGAGCGGAGTGAGGTGGGTGAGGCGAGGCGGCAGGTGCAAGCGGCCGGTTTATTAATCGTGATCTGGAACGGAGGCGGGTCCCGCCAGCCGAGGCCGAGGCCGCAGCAGAGGCCCTGATGCAGGCAGTGGGGCGGGAGGTGGGGGCAGAGCTCAAGCAGGGAGAGAGGAAGGCGTTAATGCTGCTCTCTAGGGGTCACAGCCAGCAGGCGAGGGAGCTGGGGGCCCAGTCCGCACCCACCTCGCTGCCCATGAGGCCTCCCTGGGCAGTCCTTGCATAGTGAGCAACCGACTGGCCTTGGCCTGGCCGAGGGCCCGAGCTGGGGAGAGGCCCAGCCAGTGCCCCAGGGCTCTGGGAAGGGGAATGCAGAAGGCATCAGAGGGCCCTGGGGAGTGAGCCGAGGCCCCATGGGCCAAGCCGGCGGTGGGGGGGAAAGGCTGGTGAGGGGGCAGGGCTGAGCTGCAGGCGCCTCCCCTAGCAGCAGGCAGAGCTGGGGGTCAAAGTGGTCCTTGAGTCCAGAGAAAAGACGCAAAACAAAGTGAGAACGAGGTCATTGTAGAAAACCCCTCAGTCCGTGACAAAGGAGACAAAGGACATCAGATGCAGGGGTGGGAAGAGCCACACCCCTGCCACCCGCTGTGGGAAAAGGCGGGCGGGGCGGGAGGGGGGGATGGGCGGGGCTGCGGGGCACGAGGGCCTGCATGGCCAGCCACACGGCCTCGGGACATCCGCACCCAGCCAGGGCTGAGGCCCCAGGCCAGAGGCCCCCAAGCACCCAAGAAGCCCAGCCTGGATGCTGGGGTCACTAAGTGAGGTACGCGGGTTGATTCCCTGGATGGGTGGCCCCTTCTGCCCTCGCCACATGCTGGCGGCCAGCCGCCAGCCCCAGGGCCTAGTGGAGGGGTTCCGGGGGTGTGGGAGGGCCCCTACTATCAGGTCAGTGTTCTTGGGCAGTGAAGTGGGGGCACAAGGTGACACAGGCCCTGAGGGCAGAGTGGGGCACCAAGCGGCATGGGCCCCAGGGATAGAGGGTCATGAGGTGACACGGGCCTGGGGGAGCAGAGAGGGGCACGAGGTGACGTGGGGCCTTGAGAGTGGTTTGTGACACGAGCAACCCAGGCCCCCTAGGGAGGGGTCACCCGAAGACACAGGGTCCCTGGGTGGGGTGATGCAGCACCTCCCGGGGGAGACATGGAGCTTCAGAAGACTCAGTGCTGGGGTCCTGCTCCGGGCCGTAGGGGTCAGGGCAGCTCCGAGCGGGGCGGAGCAGGCAGCAGGGCTCCAGGAGCTCCGGGGCTCTCGGGAAATGGGCCGGTGGGGGTCCCGCCAAGGCCCGGCCGCCCTAGCTCTCATCCAGGTGGAGGCTGATGAACTCCTGGATGCACCTGCGGAACTGGAGCTCGGTGGGGCTGCTGCCAGCCAGGGGGCCCGGCTGGCCGGGGGGCGCCTCGGCCTCACGCATCTCCTCGGCCATGCGCGCCAGACGGAGACTGGAGGAGGGAGAGCCACGTGAGGCGCTTCCACCCGCCGCCCACTTCCCGCCGCCCACCACCCCCCGCCACCCCCCGTGCTGTGCTCACAGCGTGACGATGTCTGCATTCGCCTCCTGCACCGCGATGCTCAGTGGGTCCTGCTGCGTGTGGTCCAAGGCGTGCTGGTCCGCCCCCCGCTTCAAGAACAGGCAGACCTGGCTGAGGGCGGAGGGGCAAGTCGGGGCGGGCCCTGGGCAGGTACCGGCAGGCGACCCGGGCCCACGGGGGCGAGGGGGGGTGAGGGGGAGGGGGAGGGGGAGGGGGAGGGGTGGGGCGGCCCACCCACGACTTACCCAGTGCGGCCCAGGAGCGTGGCATGGTGCAGGGGCGCCCGGCCCCGGCTGTCTCTTTGGTTCACGTCTGCTCCGTTTTGCAGGAGGAATTCACAGATGATCAAGGAACCCTGGGGGGTGGGGGGTGGGGTTCAGACCAAGCGGAGCCACAGAAATGGTCCCTTGCAGCGCCCCTGTCCCCCCACCCCGACGCCACCCTGGGCGCCCCAGCAGGACCAAGACCGGTCCTCAGCGGAGGGCAAGGGCCCCGCGTGCGCGCCGTGGAAGGGTGCAACCCTGCACCCACTTACCCCCAGCACAGCCTGCACCAGCGGCGTCTTGCCCTCGTCCTCCGCGTCGGCCCAGTTGACCTCGGCCCCTTGCGCCAGAGCCGCGGCCAGTGCGGGGAGGTCTCGAGTGCGCGCCGCACGGTGCGCCAGCAGCCCGGGGTGCAGCTCGCGCACGTCCGCCAGGCCCCAGGCCTCCGCCTCTCCGTCCGCCTCGCCGCTGGACTCCTCCGACGCGGCACCCTCTGCGAGGAGCGGGCGGTCAGGGCCGGCGACCCGGCCCGCGGTGGGGGACAGGCGGGCCCGGACTGGGGAGCTGCGCACCCACCCTCCTCAGCGACGCGGTCCACCACGGAGCCCACGCCGAAGGCCAGGACATCCGAGCTGCCGTCGGAGCTGCCCCCTAAGCCGCTGTCGCTGCTCAGACCTGCAGGGTCCGCAAGCAGAGGAGGTCCTGAGCGCTTCTGACTGCTCCCACGGCCCTGCGGGAAGGCTGGCACCCCACCCGCCCTCCGGGGGATGCTGGGGGGTGAGGCAGAGGGGAGCCCTGCCCAGGATGGGAGGAAAGGGGAGAGAATCAAGTAACAGCCTGAAAGAGCCAGGATCGCCGGCCCCCCAGGAGCACAGCCACAGGTGGAAGCCCACCCTCTCAGGTCAGCCCTAGCTGTGGCCAGTGCAGGCGGGGCGGTCACTGCCCAGAGGTGGGGTCTTTGCCAAACCCCAGACACAGCCCCAGGCAGCAATGAGCGAACTTGGCTCTGCTCACCCGAGGGCAGCCCTCACAGATGAGCCCAGGCTGAGGGATGGTGAGACAGCGCCCTCTGCTGCCCGAGGGGACACCCGTCACCCCAGCAGCCCGGCCAGTTCTTGGCCCCAACCTACGCCTTCTGCCCGCACGCCCCAGGCCAGTGGGTGCTGACAGACGGTTAACAGGGGGAGAGCCCTGACTTGTAGCATTTGCACCCCAAACTCCAGGAGGGGTTGAGGAAGATGCACACAACTGTCTCTCGGGATCCGGTCCGGCCCCCAGCAGGCACGTGCACACGTGCATGGGCACACGCCCACGCATATACACACGTATGCACATGCACTCACACGCGTTCACCTGTGTGCACAGTCATGCCCTTACACACACATTCCTGTGTGCACACAGCACACACGCCCACATCACTCCTGAGGGTCATGGCCCCAGCCTCCCAGCCAGTGGCCAAATTACCCCCGGCCCCTCGAGATACTGTCCCAGCCTCAGCCCTGCTTGACCTCCAAACTCTCCCCATCCCCCGACCAGTCCCTCCTGCGAGGAAAGCCCATCCCTCCGGTCCCTGAGCGAGTGGCCGCGGCTGTCCCGCACTCATCCACCCTCCAGGCGAGCGTGCCTGGCCCCTGCCACGCTGCCCCGGCTGAGCGGGGGGGTGGGCAGCAGGGGACTTACTGCGTGGACCGGCTGCAGCAGCCCCTGCGTCGAAGTAGGAGAAGAGGGAGTCCAGCTCATCCGGGCAGAAGAGGGAGTCCCTGCGGAACCTGGGCTCTGTGGAGCCTGCAGGGCGGGAACCAGGCCGCGGTGGGAGGTGGGCAGAGCTTGGGGTGCCCGTGAGCCCTGCCCCCCCCTCCTACCCCCCTCACCCTGGCCTCCCTGGGATCCAGGGTCTGGAGGCTCACGTCCTGCCCAGGCCTGTGAGCTGGGGCGCACCTGCCAGCCCCTCCCACCTGAGCACAGAGCAGCCACAGAGGGCGGGACGGGCTCCATCCGGATTTTGCCGCGGCGGGTGGTGTGGGCACGGGGGGAGCTGTGGTGGCGCTGGCACTTCTGCGCCCGCCAGCGCCGTGGGGCCTCCCGGGCCGGTGCCGAGGGCGGCCTCCGCACGAACTTCTTTTCCACATATTTGTCCTTGATCCAAGCCTCCTTGTCCTGCCTGGACCAGGACCGGACGTGAGGCTGCACTCGTGGGCCGGGGGTCCCCTGGCCCTGCCCAGGCTGCCCCCGACCTCACCTGGGGCTGCTGGCCGTGGGCTTCCTGCTGCCCGGCCCCTCGCACTGGGCCTCGTAGATCCGGTTCACGGTGCTGTTTCCCAGCTCACACATCAGCTGGCAGGACAGGGTGGTGCGGGCATCAGCCCAGCTCACCAAACGCCCCCCAAGCTTGCAGACCTGGCTCCCGCCCCCCGCCCCCCACCCCCAGCCATCCAGCGGCCTGTGACGGCCCCCCGCACCTTCAGCAGCTCCGGCTCCCACGAGTCCAGGGTCAGGGACCGCACCTTGGAACAGTGGACGCCCAGGCTCCTGGATGGCAAGGCGGGGGGAGGGGGAGTCAGGGCACGTCTTGGCCCCCGCGCCCCACCTGGCCACCCAGTGGTCCCACCTGTGGACGCCCGAGCACTCGATGCAGAGCAGCACGCCCAGGTTGATGCTGGCCCAGCGCGGGTCCGGCTGCCCACAGTCGCCGCACTGGCTGTTCCCAGCCACGTGCTGCACGCGCTGCAGCACACTCTCGCCCTTGACGCTGCGTTCCCGAGAGTCCGTGGCAGAGTCGATGCTGCTTGTGGACGGGGACGCCGTGCGGTCCAGCCTCTGGAGACAGGGTGAGGGGTCGCTCAGCCCTCTGGGAGCTCCAGCCCCAGTCTCCCCAGCGGGGCCCCTCCTCCTCCCCAGACGCAGGTGCCGGCACAGGCCAAGGCCCCTGAGGCCCGAGCCTGCGCCCGCATGTGTGCACACACTCACGTGCGCGTACACACAATGCACACACGTGCTTGCGTGCGGCCTGCGGGAGCTGTGCACGCGTGTGCAGGGCGCTGGAGGGCCCACCTCGCTGTAGCAGCTGTCAGGGCTCTCCCGGTAGGCGGATGCGATGCTGGCTTGCACAGCCTGAACCCACGCCTGCCGTAGCTTCTCCGAGTCGGCCTGCAGCATGCAGCTCCTGTGGGGAGGGGGCCGTCAGGCCGGGCGGGCAGGGGCTCCCTCCGCACCCACCCTGGGCTGGGCCTCCTCACTTGGTGGGCGACACGACCTCAAAGCAGAACCTCCGCTCAATGTCCTCACAGGGCTTCACGGAGCAGAGCCGGAGGTCGTCCACCACCACGGTCAGCACGTCCTGCGGGCGGCACCGCCGTGGCCCTTGCACTCAGCACCCAGCCCTGCCCCGCACCGACCGCCCATCCACTGCTCCACTCAAGAGAGGCGGACCGGCTGAGACTTGAGTGGCCTCTGTCCCTGGCCACTCGGGCTTTGGTGCCCATCAGCGTCCTCAGCCCTGTGACGCCCCCCACCAATCGCCCACCCCAAGGCCCGGTGGGGAGGCCCCGGGCGTTGCTGCCCTGGGCCCAGCGCACCTTGAGCTTCTTCTGGTAGACCAGCTGGCTGTTCTGGATGGAGAACCAGCGCCTGGGCAGGGGGATGGGCCAGGAGGGGTCAGGCCGGGCCGGCCCCCATGTCTGCCCTGCACACCCTGAGGAAGGGCCCTCCCTTACCGGTTCCACGTCTTGAAGGCGTTGCTGGCCCTCTTGAAGAGGTAGCCCTCCATCACCACCCCGCTGGGAGCGTCCACGTCAAACTCCACCTTGGGCTCGTCGTAGGAGAAGTCCTGGGGGTGGTCGGAGCCCGGCCCCCAGTGAGCACACGCCCGCGGCTGCGGGGACACCGCCGCCCTCTCGGGCCGCCCCAGAGGCAAGGTGGAGGGGGGTCTTCACAGCCGCTTCCTGACCCGAAACCCCGTGGGGGCAGACGCCTCCCGTCACAGCTGGGGGCCCGGAGAGCTCCAGCCCCCACCCCCCAGCCTGGCAGAGCAGCAGGCCCTGGCATCAGGAAGGAAGCTGCCCCCCATTCACGTCGCCAGCTGGGCTGCCCCGGCCAGCCTGACAGAGCTCCATTCACGCGGGCTGGGGAGACACTGAGCGTTGTCCTGGGTGTCCGGCAGTGGGAGAGGAGGCCCAGCCACCTGCTCCCCTGGCTGAGTGGGGGCGGGAAGGGACAGCTGCAGCTGCTCCCGAAGGGGACGAAGGGGACGAAGGGGACGCAGGGGACGCGGTCCCAGCTCAGCCACCTCGGCTGGAGCGGGCCGCGCTCTGGGAGCTGCTCAGGGCCGCCGCGCCGGGGCCGTGGAGGTGTCCTTGGTGCTGAAACGCCGCAGGGCGGGAAGGGCAGAGGCCCTGCCCACCGGGGGCCCCCTCCCCCCAGGGTGGGCGCCCACTCACCTGCAGCAGCGTCTGAGGGCGGGAGCAGGAGAGGCGGGAGGGAGAGAGAGCCAGTGAGTGAAGCCCTGCCCCCTCCCTGCCGGCTGGGGACGGCAGCTCCCGCCCCGCAGCCCATCTCTGCCCCAGGCCACGCCAGGCCAGCTGTGGCCGGCCAGACGAGGCCGCAGTAGAATCCCCGTCCCAGCTGCAGCCGCAGCGTCTGTGGGCTGAGGGGGCTGGCGCTGGCGTCTAAGTGACCGTTCCACTGTGCTGAGACCCTGAGGGATGGGGACCCCCGCCTCTGACTGCAGTTCAAAGACGATCAGAGTCAGCCTGAGAGTGGGTGGGCCTGGGAAGGGACGGGCACGTGTCTGTACGCTGGGCCCCCCAGGTCCTCGCATGGAGCGGGGTGAGGGGCAGTGGACCCGGGGCCCCTCGGGGGGCGGCCAGGGCTGCAGGGCCTCACCCGCTGCTGGATGGCGGCGTGCTTGCGCTCCATCTCCCGCTTTTCCACTGCCGAGTCGATCACCAGCTGGTCCAGCTGTGGGGAGGGGCACAGAGAGGGACGTGGACCCCCTCCCCTGACAAGCTGGCCCCGGGGCCCCCTCCCCACAGGCTCACCTCAGCCGCCAGCTTCTTCATGTAGGGGTCCAGCTGGTGCAGCAGGCTGTAGCCCTGCTGGAAGAAGCTGTACTGGGCGTGCATGAAGGACAGCATCTGGGGGGGCGGGGGGCACGCAGGTGAGGCCCCGCCCCCAGGGGCAGTGGCCGGGGCCCCAGCTTTTGCACCCACACCCAGCACGCCTGCGGCACGTGCCTATACTCGAGGGCAACCCCTCCCCCTCATCCAGCACTCACAGAATCCAAAATCTCAAACTTCTTCTTGGCCTGGAGAACGTTGATCTGCCAGGGGAGGAGTGAACAGGTGAAGGGGTGTCAGGGCCAAGGTTGGGCCACGACCTGGACCTTGCCACACTGTCCACTCAGGGTGCTGTGGTCCCCCGAGACCTCCAGCTCATCTTCAGCTCCCTGCACAGGTGCGCATCCATCCTCTCATGGTCGCAGTTCAGGACACTGGGTCCCTCCCATAGGCAAAGCCACAGATTCTCTCCCGTGCTCCAAGTCCCTCCAAGGCCTGTCTCAGCAAGGTCTTCGAGGCCTCCGCCCCCGCGGCCCACAGCCCTGGCTTGTCCCTAGCCCATCCCCACCTCCGGGCCTTTGCGTGGGCATCCGCCCCCCATGTCCATTCCCAAGCATCTCAAGTTCTCTCAAGCCAGAGGGGCCCTCCAGACACCAGCTCCCCGTCTGCAGGGACACGGGAACGCCCGGGGGCTGACCTGGAGCACGTAGTCCAGCGCCAGGTGGCGGAAGCACTTCCGGGCAAGGATCAGGGCCCCCGTGGCCTCCTCCACCTCATGGGGCCGGTGCCTTGGGGCCTGGGCATTCCTCACCAGGGACAGCTCCATGTCCTCCCGAACTCTGTCGAACTGCTTCTTAGTCTCCTTAAACTTCCGCACATCTCTGGAGGCCGGTGGGCGTCAGGCCAGGGGGTCCGAGGAGGGGTGCACGTGGGGTCTCCCATCTCTCTGAAACGCTCTCCCTGCTCCCCGCCCCTCTGTGCTCCAGAGCTCCCGCCCCGCTCCCCCACCCCCGCAGCCATCGCTCCCTGCCTCTTCCTCCTCAGGCCCCTCCCCTGAGCTGGGGCCCCCTCCCCCTTCACCACCTCACTCCCAGGATTGGTCCAGCCTGCGGTGACCCCCAGCCTCACCCCGGACTCCAGACTCTCCACTCGGGGGGTCCCCAGCTGTACACACAGCACTGGGCTGAGACCCCTGCCAAGGCCCCTGGACCCTCCCAGATCAAGCGTAGCTGCGTCTGCTCCCCCTTCCAGCGTGGGTGTCACCCCGACACCTCCCCGGGCCGGGAGAGGCCAGGCCTCCCTCGGGGCCACTCACTCTTTGACAAAGTTGTGGAGCTGTTGCCGCACAGACCTCTGGGCCTGGTCAAACAAGATCTGGGGGCAAAGGAGGGTGCGGGCGTCAGGCGTCTGTCCCCACATGACCCCAGAGGCCAGGCCCCTGTCCCCTCAGGTGAGAACCAGGGAAAGGCCCGCCCAGCCCCACCCTCACAGAGCCGGCCTCACAGGGTCACGGGCCCCCAGGCCTGGGTCGGCGGCCAGAGGCGACAGCTGTGACCACCTGCCCGTCCCCCCAACCTGGCTCTCAGCCAGACTAGAAGCCAACGCTGTCCCAGATGGACCCCCTCCTATGGCCCACCCCACATCAGCCCGGACAGGGCAGGCGCACACAGAGTCCCGAGGGACACCCATCGCCCAGGCCTCGGGAGGCCACGTGGGGGACGCCCAGCCCTGCAGTGAGAGGGACGGCGATGCAGCCGGAGCTCCCAAGTGATCTGGCCTGGGGGTGGCCTGGGGGCAGGGTGGGGCCTCCCTGCAGCACCGGCTGGACCCGGAATCAGACCCCTCGACACGGAGAGAGCACTGGGGCCTGACCGGGAACAGACAGACAGACACATGGGGCAGGACGAGCCATCCGGCGCTGGTTTATTTCTGAACTTCCCCTACAGGGGATGGGCCCCTTGTTTAGTCTGGGGCTCTGGTTTCCAGGCCACGGTCTGACCACCCACGTGCGCCTCAGTCTGTTCTGTGTGTCCACACTGGGGGCCCCGAGGGGCTCGAGGTCACGCAGACCCAGCCCGGGTAGCAGCGGGGTTGGGAGTCATCCGGTAGCTGTGGGGTCAGCCTGGGAGATGCTTCCATCGCCTGGCCCATGACCCCTGCCGGGTGGCCCTGGATGACCCTCTAAGGCCTTGCCCACCCCAAGACCCCACTGCCCTCAGCCCCGGGCAGGGTCGCGGTGCCTCCCCGCTAGCTGTCCGGCCCTCACCTGGGACACAGCAGTGTCTCAGCGATGTGCCCCCCCACCGGCCAGACTGCAGGAGCAGAAACGTGGCCTCCCCCACCACCCGCCCCTGCCAGCTCAGCTCACACGGAGCCA
This sequence comes from Balaenoptera physalus, assembly GCF_965194825.1. NCBI lineage: Eukaryota > Metazoa > Chordata > Mammalia > Artiodactyla > Balaenopteridae > Balaenoptera > Balaenoptera physalus. Next base: position 195,891,171 of record NC_138882.1, on the reverse strand, counting down.
GCCCAGAGCCTTCCAGGCTGGGCGGGGCCTGCAGGGAGCCCGCAGCGGTGGGGGCGGGGGCTGCCTGGGATGGGGGTGGATGGGACGACGATCAGGAAGCCGGGTGGGTGGGCCCTGCCCTCCTCCCCTCCCCTCCGCCCCCCCCCATCGCCCCCACCCGGCCAGGGCTCACCATGTGGTAGGTGACCATCTCCTGCAGGCTGTCTCCGAACCTCTGCAGACATTCCTGGGGGCAGGGTGGGTGGGTGGGGGAAGACCCTTGCTCAGATGGGACGGCCGTGCCCCCAGTGTCTGGCACCTCCCACCCACAGGCCACAGAGTGGCCCCCGCAGCCCAGCGCAGACGCCCACCTGCTCCCAAGGCCAGGGCACCCTGAGGGGCTGTCTGCCCACGCCCGCCCCTGACTAGAGGTCAGAGGTCAGCTGCCCCCTCACCGAGATGACGGTGTCGCCCTGGCACTGCTGGGACAGGTCGCGGACGCCACTCACGAAGAGCCTGTTGGTGGTGACGTAGGCCTTGCCAGCCTCGATCACACCGCTGCACAGCTTCACCAGCTGCAGACAGGACGATGGATGGGGCGACACTCACGCCACCAAGAGGCCAGGCCACACGGGCAGGGACCCGGACAGGGCAGCCGGAATTCAGCTCAGGGTCCGTCAGTGCCCATGACACAGCTGCCCCTGAGCAGCCCCGGGCGGGAAGGGAAGGCCACTGCCCGTCCGCCCGCCCACCCTCCTGAGCCCACCTGGCGCTGGGGGACAGCTTGGCGTGCCCCAGGCCTGGGCTCCAGGGTGGGAGGTGGGAGCAGGGGAGGGAAGCCGAAAGCAGGGAACCCAGGGCCCGGGGGCGGGCGGGGGGGAGGCGTGTGGTCCCGGACAAGGGTCAGCAGGACCAGCCGGCAAGGGGCTCAGGGGTGCCGCCCCTCCTTCCTCCCTCTGGCTTTGAAGCCTGTGCCCTCCTCCCTCCCCTGCCTGTGCCCTTGGCCCCTAACCCAGGCACTCGGAGGCACAGCCCCCTGGCAGCTGCCCCCCGCCAAGGCCCCCCACCCTGCTTGGCTTGTCGGGAGGAGACCCGGCAGACACAGGTGTGTGTGTGGCATGTATACCCCGGTACGGGTGTGACAGGCCGGTGATGGACAGGCCCACGTGCTGTGCACAGGCACACTCGCGCTCACACTGGTGGCCGTGGGTGAGCTGGGCCAGGGCTGCGCGGGGGGCAGGGAGAGTAGCCCCGGGCCCTCCGTGTGCCCCCAGGCCCCCCTCACCTTGTCCAGTTTGGCCTCGATCTCAACCACGTCCGTTTCCACCTCGTCAATAGTTGCCCTGCGACAGCGACAGGGTGGCTGGAGACCCGCCTGCAGCAAGCCTCCCCCACCGACTCAGCTCGGCCTCGCCTCCCGGGCACCTCCCCAAAGGGGTCAGCGGTGGGAAGGGGCTACTCTGCCGACGGCCACTGGCCCCTGCAGGCCCACCTGCCTCCACGCGCCCCTCAAACAGACCAGGAGGTGGAGGCTGGCGGTGAGGGGGGATGGAAGAGGGAGGTGGGGAGGGGGCAGGACTGGGACGGTGACTCCAGAGCCGCAGAGCCACCAGGGCCCACTGCCACCCCAGGCAGATAGAGGCCCCCATCTGGGGCCTGTGGATGGGGGGAAGGGGGTGGTCAGACAGGTCCCTAGCACAGAGGGAGGGGCCGGGGCCCCGTGGAGGTGCACATGCAGGGCCTCGCTGGTCACCCCCCCAGCCCAGCCCCTGCCCCTCTCCAGGGCTCAGAGTTGACCCCAAACCCCATCTGGACCCCCCCACCCCTCAGCTTCTGCTGCAGCCCACCCTGGCCTGGGGCTGGCAGGCGCTGGGCAGACCTGTCTCAGCAGAGCCCGCAGCCGGGAGCTGCTCCACGACACCGTGAGCCGCCTGCAGAGGCGTGCCCCTACCTCCTGCCTACTCCCCAACCTCAAAATACCAAGTAGGCCCTGTCTGCCTGGCAGGAGCAGTGGGTCAGACCTCGGAGGAGCCCACTCCCAGGGGGGCGGCCTGACAATGGGGCTGCCTTGGGGAGGGAAGAGTTAATGTATGACATCACCAGAGAAGCCAGTGGACGGAGAATCCCGGAAGGCAAGGCGAGAGGCAGATGGATCAGGCACGTGACACCCCCAACACTCCGGGAACAGGAAACAGGGAAATAGGGCCAGGATCCTGCCCTCCCCACCCCACTCAGCTGGCGAGCTGGGCCCATCTGGCCTCCTGGGGACCAGGGACAACAGGGAAGGAGCTCCGGCCAGCAGCCAGAGGCAGGGCCAGGGCCAGGGCCAGGGCCAGGGCAGGGCCGGGCAGAGAGGAGGCTGTCCAGGTCTAGCGGCCCCCACGGCTGGCAGAGGGCACGTTCCAGGGTTTCCCAGGCCTGGGGGGGAGGGACTTAGTCCCTCACGTGGGGTGCAGCTCGGGATGCCCTCAATTAGGAGGTATGGGGTGAGTGCCAGGCTGCCCCGTCAGGGCCCTTGGACCGTCCCACCACCCTCCTCCTCTCTGAGCAGCCCCTATCCCTTCCCCACAGGCTGAGGGGCGTCTGAGTTCCAGAGAAGGAAGGGGTCAGAGGGGATGTCTGCTTGGACCGGTGGTGGCCCACGGCCCGCAGGTGCCCCCGCCTGAGACTGCAGGACCCTGACCGCTGTTGTAGCCTCCCCCTCCCCCTCCCCCTCCGAGGGTCCCAGGGCAGGGAAGGACCACCCACCCAGAAGAAGGGGACGCAGCTCCTGGAGGCCCAGCCACCCCAACTGCCCTGGCCAGCTGCGTGGAGAGCTGTCACCCTTGGGCCGGGATGGGGGGTTGGTCCCTAGAGAGTTGGTGAGGGTGGGATGCACCAGATGCTGACAAGTGGGCTCACGGGGACCAGGTGGGCGCTCAGCAGAGAGTCCGTCCCGGGGGCCCCACGCCCCTCAGGTCTCTCCTCCCCACCCCCATGGACCAAGGCCTCCTCTCCTGCTCTCCCTCCAGGATTTCCTCAACAGCTTGGATGCTGGGGAAGAGGGTGAGGCCAGCTCCCCCACCAGAGCCATGACTCAGCGCCTGAAGCCCCACCCAGGGGAGGGGGCACCAAGAACAAGGGGTGAGCGGCACCCCGCCGGTCTGAGAGAGTCTGGACCCCTCCAGCCACGTGCATCCCGGGGCTGTGGGGCTCCCCCAGGCCAAGAGCGCGTACGCAGGGTCCCCCTTCCCAGGGCTGGGGCTCTGCATCGCTGACCACACTCTCCTGCCTGGCCCCGCCCTAACCCCCTGCCCCCAGGCTGGCCTCCAGGAAGTCCAGGTTACATCCTCAGCAGCGCTGACGAGGGGACCCCAGAAAAGCCTCAAAAGCCATTACATCTCAGCCCAACCAAAACCCACCCGGTGCAGCTTCTGTGGCCCAAGGTCGGGGGATCTCCTTGGACCCCAGCCCGGGCTTGGCTGGGCACTCTCAAAGGAAGCCTGCCAAAGCCCAGGCGCTGCTGCACCCACTGCCGCACCGTGGGTGCCACCCGCGAGCGGGCTGGTGTGGGAGGGAAGGCCTGGAGGTGAATGGGGTGCCAGTGGCCCTGATCCAACCAGTCAAGCTGGGCCTGGGTCCCTCCGCGATGGGGAGGAAGAGCACGAGGCGTCTCAGCCAGGGGCCAGGGTGACGCTGGGGTGCTTCAGCCAGGACCAGGCCCCCAGCTGAGGCCCCGGCTACACCTCCGCCCACCGCCTGGGCCGTGCTGGGGGCCCAGGATCACGGGTGCCTGAGTTGCTTACACCCTCTCCCTCAAGCAGTCAGGAACAGAAGATGGGAGAACACAGAGGGTGGCCCTCAGCACTCTGCCCAGGGCCTGGGGCCACTCTCTGGTCCGACCCCTACCCCTCATCCAGCCTTCCTTGGCTTTTGTTGCTGACCCCTTGTGTGGCGGTTGGGCAAGGGGCTGGCTCTAGGGAGTCAGGGGTAAGGGCACTGGTGCTGAGGCCCGCCAGGCACCCACACACAGGCCCTCCGGCTAACACACCCCAAAGACCCAGCACACGCGCGCGCACACACGCACGGCCAAGTGCGAGTGTGCAGAGGCATGGCAGATATGCACACATGCCATCAGACATGCATGCACGCAGCAGCGCAACTCACACGCAGACGGGTGTACTCATGGATACCGTGTATAGACACGCACCCCGTGCTGAGATCCACACAGGAACAAACTAACATATGTTTAGTGCCTAAACTGATACTTTTATGATACACACCCACTATGCATCTGTATTCACACCCAGAGGTGACACATGCACACGTGTGCGTGCACCCATCACTAGTCTGGACGTACGCATCAAGCAGCCAGTCCAGGGGTGCAGCTCACCCACACATTCACGTCCAAGGTCTGGCACCTCAAGGGAGGGTGCAGAGGGGCAGAACTCACACGTGTGCACCCGAGCACGAGCACAAGCATGAGCACCTGACAGACGGGAGGTGCCCCGTTAAAGCAGATGCGCGCGCAGCATGAACGTGTCCACACGGATAAGCCCGCCTGCACTCCCAGGAAGGACTAAAAGCACAAACCCAGGGCCGGCCACAGCGCAGAACCTCCACCAGTCCCTAGAACCCAGTCTGCTCTGGTAGCCCCCACCCCGCCAGGTGCCTAGGTCACCCCTGCCAAGCAGCCGCCCGAGGCCCTAACCGAGGCTCCAGCTGCCTGCCCCCTTGACTGCTCTGGGCACGCGGACCAAGACAGATTCCATGGGCAGACGCCCCACGCACCCAGACGACCCTGGCCACAGCCGGGCTGCAGCGCCCGGCTAGGTCTCAGCCCTGTGCAGGTGGCCAGCACGGAGGTGCAGACACAAAGCGGGGCGGACACTCCCACGGAGAGGTGGCCGCGCCGGCGGCCGCCCCGCCCCACGCGCGCACCCTCCGCGCGCGGCGAGCAGCACAAGGGGCATCTTTTGTTCCGGGCTCTCGGGCCGGGGCGCTGCGGGCTTTGTACAAGACGTGTCCTCCTGCTTTCGCCTCCGGCCCCGGCGCCGGGCACAAAGGCGGCACCGGCGCCCCCTCCCGCGCCCATCCCCCGGCGGCCCCGGGTGCCCCGAGGGGCGGCGACCCCGCGGATCACAAAGGGCCGCGCCGCGCCCCGGGGGCGCACCTGAAGCGCGGCGAGTCCTTGATGCACTCCTCGAACTCCACCGTCATGGCTGCGGCGGCGCGAGGCGCTCACTGGCACGAGGACCGCGGCGCCCCGAGCGGCATCCCCTGCCGGCCCGCCCGCCCGCGCCGCGCCGCGCTCGGCGCCCGCCCGCTCCGGAACGAGGCCGCCGCGCCACCGCCCCGCCCCGCCTGTCACCGCCGGGGAGCGTCGCCAAAGTCCGCCGCCCGCGCGCGCCGTCCGCTGTCACCGCCGGGGAATGTCGCCAAAGTCCGCCGCCCTCGCTCGCCGCCAGCTGTCACCGCCGGGGAGCGTCGCCAAACGCCCCGACGTCCCGCCCCCTTCGGGCAGGCGGTCGGAAGTGTGGGTGGGCCCAGCAACAGCCGCGGGGGCCGTCAGGCCCCGCGCGTTCCAGCGATCCGGCCGTTAGGCAACCCGGGGGATTGGCAACAAGCGCTCGGCCGGACTGCGGCGGGAGGATGGGGAGGGGGGCGAGTGGCCGCGGGAACGTGCGAGTCTGCGTGGGGCTGTCTCCCCTGGGTCGGCACTTTGCACCCGCTCCCTAAGTCTGGCCCCGCCTCCGCCCCCCGCCCTGGGCGGCCAAGCGAGGCTGCCTGGGCGGGGCGGAAGCCCAGGCGCAGGCGCGGGAGCGGCTGGGGAGGGGGGGCGTGACCAGGCTGGGCGCGCGGGCGCGCGCGGGCGCAGCCCCACGTGCCGTCCCAGTCCGCCTGGCGCTCCGTGGCGTCCGGTTCCGCCTGGCCCTCCGCCTGCCCCGATGCCGGGTCCGGCCTGGCTATGGGCGCGGGCTCAGTGCGGGCGCGCTACCTCGTGTACTTCCAGTATTTGGGCACGGACTTTAAGTACGTTCTCTGGGCCTCCCACCCGTGCCCGCAATCCCCTCGTGTAGCCCGGCGCCGCGGGGAGCACGCGAGCTCGAGCCGGAGAGCAGCCGACGGCCGGCGCCCGAGGGGTTGGAGGGAGCTAAGTTTAGGGCCCGCACCTCCGGCCTCGGGCCCCGGCCTTCCGGGAATGGAACGGCCGCCTTTGGCCGCAGAAGACGGAACGGGCGGGGTCCGGGGCGGGGCGGGGCGGGGCGGCCTCGCGCGCTAATCTCCGCCCGCCCTGCCCACAGCGGGGTCGCGGCAGTCAGGGGCGCCCAGCACGCCATCGGAGTCCAGAACTACCTGGAGGTGAGCTCCGCCGGCCCGCGCCAGGGAGGGGGGAGGGAGGAGGGCGACCCGGGGGAGGGGCAGATGGGAGCCCCGCCCGCGGCCTCTGTGCGCCCCTCCCACCCCCCTCAGGAGGCCGCAGAGCGGCTGAACTCGGTGGTGCCGGTAAAGTTCACTATCTCCAGCCGCACGGATGCTGGGGTCCATGCCCTGAGCAACGCGGCGCACCTGGACGTCCAGCGCCGCTCAGGCCTGCCCCCCTTCTCCCCTGAAGTCCTGATGGAAGCCCTCAACACCCACCTGAGGCACCCGGCCATCCGGTAAGCACCTCTCTGCTCTCCCGGAACTCGTCCACTATGGTGGAGGCGGGAGGTGAAGAAGGACTCTGTATCTGGACAGAACTCCTTGGGGGTGATGGCAGAGATGCCAGGGTGTCACATGGACGGGGCAGGGGGTTATTCCTGGCCTTGTTCCCACAGGGTACTGCAGGCTTTCCGTGTGCCCAGCCACTTCCATGCCCGCCACGCAGCCACGTCCAGGACCTACCTGTACCGCCTGGTTACCGGCTGCCGCAGGCCTGACCAGCTGCCCGTGTTTGAACGAAACCGGTGCTGGGCGCTTCGGGCTGAGTGAGTGGGTGTGAAAGTGAGTCTGAGGGGCTTGCCAGGCTCGCCTGGCCGGCCATTCGCTCCTGACCACTCACCTGGCTCCCTGCAGCTGCTTAGACGTGGCTGCCATGCGGGAGGCCGCCCAGCACCTCCTGGGGACACATGATTTCAGGGCCTTCCAGTCGGCGGGCAGCCCGGCCACCAGCCCGGTGCGCACCCTGCGCCGAGCCTCCGTGTCCCCCGACCCTGCCGGCAGCCCCTTTGTCCTCCCCGAGGAGAGCAGGTGAGAAGGGCAGCCTACACTCTGGTCTGGAGGCTGCAAAGGCTGGATTTAGTTCCAGCACCTTCCCTGGTGGTGCACTGGGGGCTCCCTGGGCACCCGTCCAGCCTTGGCGGAGAAGGAGGTGCCGGTCAGCCGAGTGGTGTGGCCCCAACACCCGTGAGCCTGCAGCTGTGCCCTCCCCTGGGCTAGGGTCCTGCCAGGCCGGGGGGGCAGAGGGCAGAGAAGGCTGCCTGCCCTGCCGAGCTCACTGCCTCGTGGATGGATCCAGGCGGTCGGTGGAAAGACTCCACTGGGGGAGAAGCACCAGGCCAGTGGTTCGGGCCCAGGCTGGCAGGGGGTTGGTTCCACTGCCCCCAGCACTGTCCCAGGGGCCTCCGGCCAGACCGCAGCTACTGACTTCCAGAGCCTTCCCACTTAGGCCCAGCACTGAAGGGAGGAGGAACTTTGCACAGCCAGCTTCCAAGCCTCCGACTCCTGCTAAAGAGCCCAAGCCTCAGGGCCTGAGTCCCTGGGAGAGGAGCTGGCCACACCACCTCCCTCGCCACCCCCGAGCCCACGCCAGGACCTCGGCCTCCTCCTGCAGCCAAGACCCCGGAGGCGCTGCTGTCCCCGCTCCCAAGCAGCAGTCCTCTGGCTTTAGCCTCCCTTCCACCGGTTTCATCTACAAGGGGTTGGGGGGAGTAGGTGGGGGCCCCTGGGTTGGCACGCGGGGAGACCACACTGGAGGGTTGAGGCTGCCCTGAGGCCCAGACCTCATGGGCACCTGTGTCCCCAGGCGGTTACGGTTCTGGAGCCTGGAGTTTGAGAGCCAGTCCTTCCTATACAGACAGGTGGGCTGTGTCCTGGGGCCCTGCCGGGGGTGGGGCCTGGGGCTCAGGTGGCTGCAGCAGTCTTCATCTTGGGTCACAGGTGCGGAGAATGACATCTGTGCTGGTGGCCGTGGGGCTGGGGGCTTTGATGCCTGATCAGGTGAAGGTGATTGTGGAGAGCCAGGACCCCCTGGGCAGGCACCAGAGCCGTGTGGCTCCCGCCCACGGCTTGTTCCTGAAGGCGGTGCTCTACGAGGGCTTCGGTAAGAGGTGGTGGCGTGGAGAGGTCCCTGCTTGTACCCTGTTGACTGACGGCCCCCTCCCAAGGCTGAGTCCTTGCCGCGGGAGGGGCTCTCAGTGGCAGTGCTGTCCCAGCCTGTGGCCAAGAGGAAAGCCAGAGCCCAGCAGCCCAAGCCCCAGCCTGGCCCTGTGGGGAGGGAGGCTGAGAGGGCGTTCCAGAAGGCAGCAGAGGGTAGAGAGGGGCTTGAACTCTGGGGCGAAGGCAGGGGGCTCTGCAGTCCTGCTGAAGGCTCTGGCCTGGCCCCTGCAGAGACTGTCACGCCCCCAGGATGACCTGGGGTCTGTTCACAGGTCCTGCCTCTATGTGCCCTCAGAGTCCACAGCACGGAGGTCACAGGTGACCCCTGATACGCAGCAAGGTCAGGGCAGCCGTGGCACGCTAGGCCCAGCTGCTGGACGCTCCCAGCTCTGTACACCACCGTGCATCACACGCGGACCACGGCAGGCCCCACGCCTCCTGTCAGCCTGGACCTGCCACAAGTCCCCGCCTGCCCGGGTGGGCTGCCAGTGGTGGGGTGCAGGAGACAAGCGCAAGCACCGGAAAGCGAGACCCCCAAACAGCCTGTGGTGGTTTTTACTGGAAATCAACACCCCAGGAGCCCCCCCCCCCATCTCCTGGGCGCCCAGGAGCAGAAATAAAAAGTGAAAAGCCCCCCAGGTCCGTTTCTTTCTTCGGCCAAAAGCAGCCACTCGGGCAGGTGTGTGGCACCGTGGTCTCTGCACAGATGAGGGTCGTAGCCAGCTGTGGGCTCCACACCCGAGAACACAGGGAAGACCCAGGGTGCACACGGTCCTGGCAGCGGGGCCTCAGCTGGCCTGGGGCAGGCCCTTCTTGAGCAGAGACGTGAGATAGCTTCCCAGCTCCTCGTCCTACAGCCACAGGCAAGAGGGGCCGTTGGTCCAGGTGAGGCAGCCCAGGGTAACGGGGTGACCCCACCAGTCCCTCACCTTACCTGGTAGGTCCAGGAGACCAGCAGCACCTTGGTGCCTGGGTCCTCCGAGTGGGCAGCGGCCTGAATGAGGATGGACTCCACGGTCACGGAGCCGTCAGGAAGGTGCTGCACGCAGTGGTCCTTGAGGACGCTGCGGGGAGGCACGGTGAGCCCCTGCCCGGCGCCCCCCTGGCGCCCCGGCGCCCCGCCCCCCGGGTCTGGACGGCGCGGCCGCCGCGTCTACCTCTTCAGGTGGCTGTACACGCGCACGGCTGTCTCCTGCTCTTTGCGCGTGTCGTGCAGGTGCACACGGCAGGTGAAGCGCAGCTGGTGCTCGGCCAGGCCCAGCTCCTTGAGGGCCTGCTCTGAGGACACAAGCCGGAAGTTCTGTGGGGCAAGGGCAGGTCAGGGACGGCGGGGGCGGCCCCCACCGCCCCCAGTGATGGTGGGCACTCACACTGTCCTTCATGATCAGGGTGCCATGCAAGAGCCGGGGCTTCTTGGCGTCAGGGAGCAGCCCTGTGGGGAAGGGGCAGCGGTCGGAGCTGTCAGCGGGGCCACCTGCCCAGCAGCCGCCCTGCCCCCGCTCAGCGGGCCCTGCCACTCACCCTGCGCCATCTCCCGCTTCAGCAGCCCCAGAGAGACGCCCACGGGGATGCTGGGGCTCGTGGGCAGCGTCACCGTCTCGCCGTTGGCCGGCATGTAGCAGCTGACCCCTGGGCCAGGGTGTGGAGAGAACCTCAGTCCAGGCTGGCGGGCCCCGCCTGCACCAACCCTGCCCGCATACCCTCCGTATCACCCAGCCCGCCCTGGCCTGGGCTGCCTACGGAATTCCTGCTCGATCTTCTGCTTCAGAAACTCCATCTTCTTGGCCTCGCCGTGCACCAACAGCACGTTCTCCGGCTCTGCCTGACCCACCAGCTGCATGATGCCCTTGGCGTCCGCGTGGGCGCTGAAGGACATGTACTCCACCTGCATCTTGACCTCCAGCTGTGGCATCACGGCAGGCAAGCCATCAGCACAGGCGGTGGCTCCGAGGGCCGCCCCCCCCCCAAAGAGGGTCCACAGAGCTGGTGAGGGAGGGTGAGGACTCACCACCTGCCGCCCCTCCATCTCCAGCTTGCGCTGCCCGCTGAGGATCTTGTGGCCCACGGTGCCCTGCACGCAGTAGCCGGGCATGATGACCTGCAGGAGGGATGGACGGACGAGCAGCTCCCCTGCACCCCCTGCCTACCACCTCGGGGCTTCCTCCCGGGACGCTCCCCCCACCCGGCCCTCTGCCCACCTGAACCCAAACCCTTGGGGGAGGCCCCTCCCCCTTCCAGGCCCCACTGCAGACCAAGGCAGGCTCAGGGGTCTCAGCACAAGCCCGCCCAGGCCTGACCCCCATGACGGCTACTCAGGAAGCCGGGGGCTTTCTTGCCTGGTGCAGACGGGCCAAGACACAGCAAGAGTCTGAGCCTGGGTCCGACACCAGTCCCCACGGTACCAAGCCTCCTCCTCCTCCTCCTGACAGCAGCAACGTCCCCCCAGCCAGGGGGAGCCCCTGCCCCTCAACCTCACCAGCCCTCCAGGGAACCGGCCCTGGAGCCCAGACCCCTCACCATGTTCTTCTCGTTCCCTGCCCACTTCCTGAAGATCTGTAGGGACTGGCCGGCATGCAGCATCCCCGGGGTGGCAAACACGACCTTCGGGGCAGGTGTGGGGACAGTCAGGGCATCAGATGCCCCCCTGCCCTCAGCCTTCTGACCGCTGGTCTTTCCGGCACAGAGGCGCCCCGCTCCCCTGCGCGACTTGCTGGCAGGGCCCCGGCCCAGCAGAACCCCACCCCCAGCCGGCACTGGGCCGCACCATGGGGCCCGGGCTGTCGGCAAACGCCCGATCGAAGGCCTTGATGTGCTTGAACTCAAACATGTTCCTCTGCACAAAGGTCTTCCGGATCTTCTGGTTGGTCCAGGGGATGAAGAGCTTGTAGTAGTGGTTGGCCTTCTCCGTCAGGCCCGTGGAGAAGTAGATGGGGGCCTTCAGGTCCATGCGCTCCCTGTGGAGGACGGGGCTGGTGGGGAGGCTGCCGGGGCAGGGCTGGCCTGCAGCCCCCATGTGCCCTCAGCCTGGGCTGGGTCCAGTGCCAGGAAGGGCGCTCCCCACCCTCTCTCACCCCACAGCCAGCAGGGCAGGGCCTCCAGAAACCGTCCCGGCCACACCTACCAGAAGGTCTCCAGCAGGATGCAGAGCTCCTGAGCGCGGCCCAGCGCAAACACGGGGATCAGCACCTGCAGGGGGTGGGGGTGGGAGGCCAGCTCGGGAGAAACCCCTGGCCACGCCGCCCAGCCATCGAGTCCACAGCTGTGCACAGTGGCGGACAGTTGCTCCCTGTGGCCACCTTCTGAGAAGACCAGCCCTGCCAGCAGCTCTGATGGCCGGAGGCCCCATGCAGACTGCGGGCAGCCCCCCACATTCTGTCCCAGCACAGCCTGCCCAAAAGTGACGATGGTGGACGCTCTGGCCAGCCCTTCATTGGGATCTGAGACACGAGCGGTAGATGAGCCCCCGCTAAAGGGTCTTCAGGGGAATTTGTCTTCCCAGTGCTGAGCAAACCTTCCTCTCTCTGTGCCCAGAACACAGCACCCCTGCCCCTGACCACATGCCGGGGCAGCCGAAAGACCCGTGCAGCGTGGCCAGAGGCACACAGCCAGCCCCGCCTGGGGCACCCGCCGCCCACCAGCTACCTTCCCGCCACGCTCCACGGTCTCATGGACCTTCTTTAGGAAGTCTCGCTCCCGGCAGCGCTTAGAGTCTCGGATGGTGGTGGCGTACGTGGATTCTGTGATGAGCAGGTTGGGGCGGCACTTGTCAATCCAGGCGGCTCTAGAACACAGGGGTGTGTGGCCAGAGTGGACAGTCCACACGGTGGCGAGGCTGTACACAGCCATGGCCCTCCTGGACCCTCCAGCAGGCAGCCTGCCTCCTCTGCACAGGCCCAGGCCGCCGTCGAATGACACAGGCAGCACTTGAGGGGACAGGAGAACAGCCGGGGACAATGACCCACAGACGGCTCCGGAAGCCGGCACACCCCTCAGGGTCCCTGTACCCCTGGGGGGACCCGCCCAATAGGATGAAACAAATGTACTGGCCTACTTACCCCAAATGCCGGTCTGGGGTCATGTTATAATCCCCCTGGCAAAGAATGTGGCAATGAGGAGGGTGCCTCCTTCCTCTGCCTGGCCAGCCAGCCCTTCCTGTGCCCCGAGTGCTTCCACTGACCGTGTACACCACAGACTCTGAGCCCACTTTAATCTGGAACATGGCCGCCCCCAGCACGTGGCCCGCATAGTAAGCCTTGATTTCCAGCTCATCGTCCACCTACAGAGAAGAGGGCTGACCTCAGGTCTGCAGGCTGTGCCGAGCAGAGGGCAGAGGGGCAGGGAGGTGGAGCCTGGGGCAGTGGTGGACGCAAGTTGATGACATCATTCTAGCCTTTCATCATCCCTGTTTTTTCATACACGACATCCAGTTCTCAATCAAAAGCAGACACAAGAGATGAGACAATAGGGATGGAAAGAAGAGGAACAACAGTCCAGAGAAGCAGATTCAGGGCTCCTGGAGTTTTCAGACACAGGCTTTAAAAGGATTGTGATTAAAATATTCAGAGAGAGAAAGAATTAAGAATGTTGGCAAAAAACTAGAAACTATTAAAAACAGTGGAAACTGTAAAACCAGAGACTATAATAACCCAAGTTAAGGATTCAAAAGAGCCATACTATCCCAGGCAACCTATATATTCAATGTAATCCTTATCAAAATACCAGTGGCATTTTTCACAGAACTGAAACAAATAATTTTAAAATTTGTGTGGAAACACAAAAGATGCCAAATAGCCACAAGAATCCTAACAAAAACCGGAGCTGAAGGAATCACGCTCCCTGACTTTATACTACAAAGCTACAGTCATCAAAACTGCATGGTAAAGGAAATCGGAGCTGGAACAATCAGGCTCCCTGACTTCAGAGTATACTACAAAGCTACAGTAATCAAAATAGTATGGTACTGGCACAAAAACAGAAATATAGATCAATGGAACAGGACAGAAAGCCCAGGAATAAACCCACGCACCTATGGTCAATTAATCTATGACAAAAGAGGCAAGAATATACAATGGAGAAAAGACAGTTTCTTCAATAAATAGTGCTAGGAAAACTGGACAGCTACATATAAAAGAATGAAATTAGAACATTCTCTAACACCATACACGAAAATAAACTCAAAATGGATTAAAGACCTAAATGTAAGACCAAATACTATAAAACTCCTAGAAGAAAACATAGGCAGAACACTCTGACATAAATACCAGCGGTATTTTTTTTTGGATCCACCTCCTACAGTAATGGAAATAAAAACAAACAAATGGAACCTAATTAAATTAAAAGCTTTTGCACAGGGACTTCCCTGGTGGCACAGTGGTTAAGACTCCGCGCTCCCAATGCAGGGGAACCGGGTTCGATCCCTGGTCGGGGAACTAGATCCCCCATGCATGCTGCAACTAAGAGTTCACATGCCACAACTAAGGAGCTGGCGAGCTGCAACTAAGGAGCCCACCTGCCACAAGTAAGACCCGGCATAACCAAGTAAATAATTAATTAATTTTTTTAAAAAAGGATTCTCTGTTATTAAAACAAAACAAAACAAACAAACTTTTACACAGCAAAGGAAACCATAAACAAAACAAACACAACCTACAGAACAGGAGAAAACATCTGCGTATGATGTAACCAAAAGCATATTAATCTCCAAAATATACAAACAGCTCATGCAGCGCCATATCAAAAAAACAAACAACCCAATCAAAAAATGGAAGGAAGATCTAAACAGACATACAGATGACCAAGAGGCACATGAAAAGATGCTCAACACCACTAATTAATACAGAAATGCAGGGACTTCCCTGATGGCACAGTGGTTTAGAATCCAAGCTCCCAATGCAGGGGGCCTGGGTTCAATCCCTGATCAGGGAACTAGACCCCACATGCATGCCACGACTAAGGAGCCCGCTGGCCACAACTAAGGAGCACACGTGCTGCAACTAAGGAGCAGGCGAGCCACATCTAAGGAGCCCACCGGCCGCGACTAAGACCAGGTGCAACCAAATAAATAAATAAATAAAATATATTTTTTTAAAAACACAGAAATGCAAATCAAAACTACAATGAGGGGGGCTTCCCTGGTGGCTCAGTGGTTAAGAATCCACCTGCCAATGCAGGGGACACGGGTTCGAGCCCTGGTCTGGGAAGATCCCACATGCCGTGGAGCAACTAAGCCCATGTGCCACAACTACTGAGCCTGCGCTCTAGAGCCCGCGAGCCACAAATACTGAGCCCATGTGCCACAACTACTGAAGCCCGTGTGCCTAGAGCCCGTGCTCCAGAACAAGAGAAGCCATGGTAATGAAAGGCCTGCGCACCTCAACGAAAAGTAGCCCCCGCTCGCCGCAACTAGAGAAAACCCGCACGCAGCAACGAAAACCCAAAGCAGCCAAAAATAATATAAATAAATAAATTCTAAAAAATTAAAAATAAAAACAATGAGGTAAAAAAAAAAAAAAACAAAAACAATGAGGTACCACCTCACACTGGTCAAAATGGTCATCATCAAAAAGTCTACAAATAATAAACGCTGGAGAGGGTGTGGAGAAAAGGGAACCGTCCTACACTGTTGGTGGGAATGTAAAATGGTGCAGCCACTACAGAGAACAGTATGGAGATTCCTCAAAAAACTAAAAATAGAGTTGCCATATGATCCTGCAACCCTACTCCTGGGCATATATCCAGAGAAAACCATTATTCAAAAAGATAAATGGACCCCAACGTTCACTGCAGTGCTATTTACGATAGCCAAGATATGGAAGCAACCTAAATGACCATCGACAAATGAATGGACAAAGAAGATGTGGTACAAGGACTTCCCTGGTGGTCCAGTGGTTAAGGATCCACCTGCCAATGCAGGGGACACGGGTTCGATCCCTGGTCCAGGAAGATCCCACATGCCGCGGAGCAACTTAAGCCCATGCGCCACAACTACTGAGCCTGCAAGCCACAGCTACTGAGCCCACGTGCCTAGAGCCTGTGCTCCGTAACAAGAGAAGCCCCCACAATGAGAAGCTGACACACCGCAGTGAAGAGTAGCCCCACTCACCACAACTAGAAAAAACCCGCATGGAGCAACAAAGACCCAGCGCAGCCGGGGCGGGGGAGGGAGAAAAAGGGACCTCCCTGGCGGTCCAGTGGTTAAGACTTCACCTTCCAGGGCAGGGGGTGTAGGTTCGATCCCTGGTCGGGGAGCTAAGATCCCACATGCCTCGTGGCTAAAGAACCAAAAACCATAAAAAACAGAAGCAATATTGTAACAAATTCAATAAAGACTTTAAAGTTTAAAGATGTTCCACGTCAAAAGAAAAACAATCTTAAAAAAAAAAAAAAGAAGAAGCTGTGGTACATATATACAGTGGAATACTACTCAGCCATTAAAAAAATGAAATCTTGCCATTTACAGCAACATGGATGGACTTGGAAGGTATTATGCTAAGTGAAATAAGTCAGACAGAAAGACAAATACTGTATGATATCACTTATGTGTGAAATCTAAAAAATACAACAAACTAGTGAATGTAACAAAAAGGAAACAGAGTCACAGACGTAGAGAACAAACTACAAGTGGGGAGAAGGAGGAGACGAAAGGCAAGACAGAGGTGGGGGATTAAGAGGTACAAGCTATTACACACAAAATAAGCTACGAGGATATACTGTACTACAGGGAATATAGCCAATATTTTATAGTAACTATAAATGGAGCATAACCTTTGAAACCTGTGAATCACTATGTTGTCCACCTATAACATATAATATTGTAAATCAATTATATATCAATTAAAAAATGAATTCAACAGACAAATTTAACAACCACTTACATATAACCAAAAAGAGAATTGATGAACTAAAATATCTAGTAGAGGCTATCCAGCATGAAGCACAGAAAGACAAAAGGACGATGAAGGCTCTGGAGAAGCAAGACCTACATTCGGCCTGGACAGAGCAATGGGCAGACCCGGAGGCCTCAAACCTGAGCAGGCGCAACAGGACGAGAACAGGTGGGGCCAGCATAGCACCCCGCCGAAGTCCACAGGAAAGGACATAATCCCACAAGCAGCCAGAGAAAAGATTCTCTTCCAAACAGCAGATGGGAAGACACATTCAAAATACTGATAGTAAACGCTGCCCTAGAATTCCGAACCTAAGGGGAAAAGTCTTCAACATTTGCAGACAAATAAAATTTGAGAGCATTCATCACCAGCAGATCCACAATGGTGTCCTTCATCCCAAATACAAAGTGAAGAACACAGGCAGTAGAGGGGAACAGCGGGAAAAGCAAACAGAGACGGCGCCTGGCAAATCTGACTTTACCAGCATCAGCGGTGAAGTCCCAGGGGTCTCGCACGCTGAGGGAATTAAAATACATGGAAACAAGAGCCAGAGAGTCAGGGGAGGAGTAAATGCATTTGAGGTGCTCTGAGGCTCTTGCATTGTCCAGGAAAGAGGCAAAAGCTCCAAGTACCTTAGAGCTGTGTTGTCATGGATGTGTTTTGTAATCTCTACCACTACAAAAATTATAAAACAATATTTAATTACTTACCAAATAAAAGGAGAAATAGAGTTTTTAAAAATCAATCCAGAAAAAGGCAATAAAGGAAATAAAGCATAGAACAGGCAGCACAAATAAGAAGCAAATGGTAGGAGGATACAGCTAAATCCCAAATATTACCCATACAGTCCAAACCCTCCACCTACAGGACCGGTTATCAGGCTGGATTAAACCCAAACTACTTAAAACGTGACGCAGAAAGAGAGAAAGTACAAAGATGGGCAAGGATGCCCCGTGCAAACGCTAACTAAAGGCGGGGGAGGGGGAACGGTGACCCGTTCACCAGAAAGGTGGGCTCAGAGGTAAGAGTGTCCTTGAGGAGAAATGCACTACTTCATCTCGACAAAAGGTTCAACCAGGATAAGACGACCCCAAATGTTAGACACGTGGTAACAAGCAAAACCCAGACTCTGAGGAGAAGCAGACAACTCCGCGAGCCTTGTGATAAATTTCTCCACATCTGATGTCACTTTCCTGCCTCCTCGCTGGCCCGCGGACAACTGTCACCGAGCCACAGCCCACACTCCGGTCTGCGTCCCGCCCAGCCTGCCCCCCCGCCCCGGCCCCGTCGTGCTCACGTGGCACAGGTGCCCTCTCCCGCCTCTTCAGTGCGCTCAAGCAGAGCCGGGGAGCAGCAGAGGCCCTGCCGAGTGCTGCATCCGCCTCCGGGCAGCTCCCCGCCGGCAACAAAGCGGGGTGCGGGGGGGGCCTGACCTGCACCGTCTGGTGGAGGTGGACGGCCACCACCTTCTTCATACAGTCCTTGATCATCTGGGACGTGAAGAAGTTGGCCTCGCCCTTCTTGTCAACGGCAATCTTGCGGTAGTCCTCCAGCAGGATGGGGCAGATCGCCTGGGTGGGCTGGGTCATGTAGATAGGCCCGTCGTAGCCCACCATCTCGCTGAAGTACGGCAGCGCCCCGCAGTGGTCCAGGTGGAAGTGGCTAGGGAAGCAACACGGGTCAGCCAGGCACGCCCTCCGCACCTCCCCCCGGGGGGCACCCGTCCCCTCGCTCCTCACTGGCTGAGGGCCTGCTGTGCATCAGACGCCGCCCCGAGAGCCGCAGAGCAAGAGGGAGCAAAGGGGACAGCGCGCTGTGGTCCTGGGACTCAGCGCCTGAGCGTCTAGTGATGCCACTGACAAGCCGTTACCCTGGGGTCAGCCTCATGCTCCGGGGAGGAACAAGGAGGGGCTCAGGGGGACACATATCAGGCGTCGCCATTTGGGTGGGTGGGCGGGTCCTGGGGAAGGCGCCCACCTGATGATCACGCAGTCCAGGAAGTCAGTCAGCCGGCCGCTGCGGGTGATGTAAGAAAAGTCAGGGAAGCGCCTCTGTGGGGGGAGGGGAAGCGTCAGGATGCCACCGGGGCTCAGGAGACACTGGGACAGCTGGGGCTGCGGGCACGGCCCCCGGGGGTCAGGCTGAACCTGACCCCCACATCCCCACCCTGCAGGCCCACCGAGACCGCCAACGGCTCAGAGCCTCGGAGCGTGCAGGGAGGGGGTCAGCTGCCCAGCTGGTACCTGAGCCGGCAGCCCCGATCTGGTACAGACCGGCCCCACGCCGGTGCCCCACCTTGCCCCCCTCTGTGGGTCAGAGCCTGAGACTCCGAGGCCCGGGTCCACGTTGGTCATGCCAGGGAGCAGGCTGGGTGGCAGCCGCCCACCCGAGGGACTCACGTCGTCGCTGAAGCCCATGTGCATCCCGCAATCCAGCATGACGTTCTTGCCCGCAATGGAGACCAGGATGCAGCTTCGGCCCACGTCCTGGCCAGCCCCTGAATGGGAGGACGGGTGAGAGGGGCCGCCACGCTCCTCTCCCCGCAACTGCCCCTGCGAGGATGGCCCCAGCCCCAAGGCCAAGGCCCAGCCGCCTGCTCCAGACCCCGAAAGGACCCTCTGGGCCCCGGCCCTGCAGAACCCTCTGCGGCTGCTGTGTGGACGACGTGTGAGGTGAGAAGCATTGCCACCTCTGCACACGGGCAAGGGAAACGCACAGGGAGGGGACAAGGCACCAAGGCCACCTTGGACGCTTCCCCGTGGCGCCTCCAGCCCTCCAGCCGCGGGCCCTGCCACCCACCTCTCGCAGCAGGGGCCCACAGGCTAGAGGCCGGGAGCTGAGTAAGGGGTGCTGGACTGTGGTCCCAGCGCTCAAGAGAGGCAAGCCAGGGCTCCCTGGGGCCTCACCACCCCTCCCAAAACCTTAGCTGGGGCCACATCTGAGCTGTGACCACCAGCCACCTCCTGGTGGTGCCACTGCAGAGGGACACCGTGTGGCTTTAGCCCAGCCACGGGGAAACATGGCCCTAGCTGTTCAGCAATGACCAACTAGAGTGGCCGCAGTACAGACGCCCCACCACTGGGCCCCCTCAGGTACCCCCAGCCCAGACCTTAACCCGAATCCCATCCACAGTCCTGACCTCCAAGCCCTGCCCAGATGCTCCAGGCCCAGCGGGGCATATCCCGGCCACCTCATACGGCCATCTGTCACCTCCTCTAGGGTCTGGGGGCCCAGAAGGAAAGGGACACAGCCTCACAAGGCCTGATGACAGCAAATGACCTATTTTTCATCTTGGATCCTACAAGCCTCCCTCTGCAAGGAACCTTCTGAACCTTCTGTTAGCACCACATACACCAGGGTGACCAGGCCACCGCCCAAAGCGGGCTGCAGCTGGTCCTCAAGAAGCTTCAGTCACCTGTGACAACGGCAGGTGAGAGCAGCCACGAGCTTCACCTGTGTGCCTCAGGCAGCCCAGCCACAGACAGTGGCCTCGAGGTCTCTCACAGGCCTGCTGCCCCCACCAGGATGTGAGCTCCCTGAGGGCAGGGTCTCAGCCTGCTTCCTATTGCACCTCCAGCACCAAGCCATGCCCCGCTCAGAGGCACTGCAGATATGTGTGGGAGGGAGAAGGGCCGCCCCTCTTCACAGACAAGGATGTGAAGTCCCAGAAGTCACGGGATCCGCCCACGGCACATGACTCCTAAGCGTGGGGCCAGGGACAGTTTTCCGGACTCCGGAGCTCAGCTCTGAGGCACTGGCCGCCTGCTCCCAACAGGAACACCCACAACAATCCCAGGGAGTAAAGACAGTGGCCCAAACTGGGCAGGAGAGGTGGGGACAGAGCCTGGGACACACAGGAGGGTGGGAAGAAAACAAGGAGACACGTGGCCGCGAGGAGTTTAGGTTCCAGATGTGGTGTGTGTGTGTGTGTGTGTGTGTGTGTGTGTCCAAGAACACGGACAATTACCACCTAGATAAACTTGCATTCGGGGAGATCAGCGCCTCAGGGAAAAGTAAAGCAGGGAAGGGCACACAAACTTCCAGTCCTCCCAGAGAAGACGAATTCCGAGCAGGGTGGAGAGGGAGAGCTGGGATGAGAGGGGCAGCTGTGCAAAGGCCCTGTGGTGGGAGAGACCAAGGGGGTCGAGAGGCAGAAACTGGCAAAGGCAGATGGTGAAGCAGAAGTAGTTCTGCTCTGATGGTGCCGTGGCTGAGTGACCTTGGGGGCACACCCAGGTGCAGATCTGGGGTAGACGAAGCAGTAAAAAGATAGGATCATTCAAGAATGAGCGGTGACGGAGCAACTAAGCCCGTGCGCCACAACTACTGAGCCTGCGCTCTAGAGCCCGTGAGCCACAACTACTGAGTCCGTGTGCCACAACTACGGAAGCCCGCGTGCCTAGAGCCCGTGCTCCACAACAAGAGAAGCCACCACAATGAGAAGCCCACGCACTGCAACCAAGAGTAGACCCCGCTCGCCACAACTAGAGAAAGCCCGCGCCCAACAATGAAGACCCAACGCAGTCAAATAAATAAATAATAAATAAATAAATAAATAAATAAATAAACCTTAAAAATAAAAAAAAAGAGGATGAGCGGTGAGAAAGGGGCCACCTGGGAAAGAGTCAGGCTGGAAGGAGGATCCTGTAGAGGCCCCTGGAGAAGAACCAGGCGCAGGGAGAGCGCGGGGCTGAAGCAGCCAGAGGAGACCCGGAGCCAACAGCTAGGAGAGGCCGTGGGGGTGACGACACCTTTAGTGGGGTAGGATGTGCGCTGTGACCCAGCAGGCCAGGGCAGGGGTGTTCACTGCAGCTGTCAACAGCTCAGTGTCCACGCTGGGGGCTGGGTGGGCTACTTTGAGGAGAGCTCACCACAAAAGAAAGGATGTGGAGCTGCGGGGGACATCCCTAGAAGATGCTTCCAACACACGGCCAGGGCTGGGGGCAGGTTCCCGAAAAGCCCCTGGCACGTGTGCACGGAGACCCCCAGCTGTTTCTGATTCTGAGCGATCTTTCCTCCTTCGCACTGTTCTGTACTGTTTGAGCCTTTAAACTGTGCACTTACATCTTTTGCAAAAAGCAAAGTTTGGGGATGCTGGTTTTTTTTTTTAACGCTGCGGCGGTCAAGTAAAACAAGGGCTGACTTGGGGTGGACCGCAAACGGGTAAACGGGTAAACGGAGGCTGCAGGGAAGTGGGACGCGAGACAGATGGAGGAGGTGGAAGGGCAGGAAGTGGCGAGGATGCAGAAGCAGAAGAAAGGCGCCCTAAGCACCGGCTCCGGGCAGGGGGCCGCGCGCCGAGGACGACACGTCCCGGGGTCCCCGGCCCTCCGAGCCTCCCACCGGCCTTCTTCGGGCGCTCCTCCCCCGCCGCGCCGCACTCACCCAGGGGCGTGACCCTGATCTCGGGCATCCTGTCGGGCGCGCTCAGCGAGCCGGCGGAACCACCACTACCTCACGAAACCCGGGCGCCTGCATCCCGGACGCCCCCATGCGCCTCCGACTCGCGGCGACACACTGCGCAAGCGCAACCCCAAAGGCGCCAGCTTCCGGCGCGCCCGACGGAAACGCGGGCCCGCGCATCGGACCTTCTGATTGGGCGGCCGGCAGCCAATCCCGGGCGGTGGGACGGTAGCCGGGGGCGGGGCCGCGGCCTCCACGGCGGCTGCGCGGCGCAGGTGAGAGGCGGCGGCGCAGGTGAGAGGCGGCGGCGCAGGTGAGCGGCGGCGGCGCAGGTGAGCGGCGGCGGCGCAGGTGAGCGGCGGCGGCGCAGGTGAGCCGGACGCGATGGGGGTGAGCCGGCCACGGTGGGGTCGAGCTGGCGCCGGGGAAACCCAGCCCAACCGAACCGGGCGTGGGAGGGGGCGGCCGAGGACTCGGCTCCTGCGCTGGCCCGGACTCCGGGCCCCTGACCCATCCCTGGGCCTCAGCTGGAGCAGGACCCACCCGAGCCCCGGGTCCCAGCTCGGCGCCACCCGGAGCCCCCTTAGTAGGCGAGACTTGTAGAACTTCCCGGACAGGGCCCCGCTCCCACCCGCTGGGGCTGGGGTGCCGGAGGGTTGCCCCCTTTTTCCTGGGGTCCCTCAGTTTGGTGCCAGCCACAGGGCTCCGGTGCTCAGGCCGGCCTCAGGACGAGCCCTGACCTTAGGACCGTGGACTGCCCCTGGGGGAGCCTTGGCGGTGCCCTGCATCACCTTCCCAGAGCTGGCAGGCTGCCCGTCCCCGGCCGCGCCGCCCCTGCCCTTCCTGTTGTTTCCAAGCTCTGAAAGGCTGCTGGCACCTCCTGTTGGCTGCTGGCTCAGGTTCTGGGCAGGAAGTCCAGGCCCACAGGATGTCTGGTGACCAGGAAGGTAGCCCTGAGGGCCTCAGAGGCCATCTGCTTGGTGGACAGAAGACTGAGGGCCTGAGAGAGGGTAGGGATATTCTGGAAACCTCCGGAGTGTTACCTCCCTGAGGCCAGGCCCGGCTGTCCCCCACACCTGAGGACAGGGTGAGCTCACCTCTGGGCACTCCACCCAGTGCCAGGCATGCGGCCGAGCCGCGGGGCCTGCAGGGCCTCAGCAGCACCTACTGGGCCCCATCAGATGCTCCCAGTAGCCTGGGTAGTGGGCAGGGAAGGGTGTGCGGGCCCATTTTCCCCAAAGATGTAGGACAGGATCTTAGAACAGTGCATGAATTGCTCGCAGAGTGGAAGGCAGACCCTGCCCAGGCACACAAGTGTGCTCTCCTGGCTGAGCTTTCACCACACCTCGGGCGACCGGGCTCCCACAGTGCTCCCAGCACCAAGAGCACAGGGACCCTCATGCCACCCAAAGGGGTGAGAGCTTGTCCTGGACATGAGGTGAGACACAGCTGAGTCCCCAGGGCCTGTCAGAGCCACACCGCAGTGCAGGCCCCAGGCACCCAGGGAGGCAGGGGCTGAGGTGCCCAGCGGCACCCACTAACACTTGGGCACTTGGGTGTTTGTGGAGTGACTATATGAATGTCAGCAGAATCCAGAGCAGGCGTCTGGCCTGGGGCACTTCTGGACTCCCTGGGGCTGGGGGAGGGCCTGTGGTCCAGCTGCCCTTCTGTGTGGGATGGGCACAGTTACAGTAGGAGTGAGAAGACTCGTGTCTGTCCATCTGTCGGCAAATGCTGACCCCGCAGCCTCTGCTCTGGTTGTTGCGATGCAGCTTCAAG
Organism: Balaenoptera physalus; assembly: GCF_965194825.1. NCBI lineage: Eukaryota > Metazoa > Chordata > Mammalia > Artiodactyla > Balaenopteridae > Balaenoptera > Balaenoptera physalus. The sequence goes on along the minus strand of NC_138882.1, from coordinate 195,867,784 downwards.
CAAGGAAGGGCGTGGCCCTCCGGCTTCAGCCCACAGTCTGTCTCTCCATGGTGCTTATCCTTTTACCTACCGTGTTGGACTTCCTGTCTTTGTTATTACACACACACACGCGCACACACACACACACACACACACACACACCTGCCACTAGGATGTCGCCTCAGCGGGGCCGGGCTGTCGGTCTCACTCACAGTGCACTGGAGTGGGCGCCTGGCTCTGGGTGGGGACTCAGCACGTACTTCTCCAGTTACTAGGAACAGACATACACTCAAGAGAGACAGACTATGAACAAGCAAGAAAACCTGAGCAGAGATGCCTCCCGCAAGTGAGACGTGGTAGTGGTTTGACAAGTCTGAGTGTCAGGGGGGCCATGCTGAGAGCTGTGGGCCGTGTGCCCGGCAAAGGGCCCGGCTGGGCCAGGCCCATGTGTCTGTGAGTGTGTGACCCGAGCAGAGCAAGGTGGGCTCCTGGGGAGGAGGGGCTGGCCTGGGGATGGGGGTTACTGTGGGCTTTCACTGGGGAGCAGCGGGGCCCCAGCTGTTTCTTTCCAGCTGCCCCTCCCTCCCTCCCCGAAGTAGCGGCCCAGGGAGGGAGCCTCCTCGCCGGGAGACGACCCACAGCCTGACTCCCTGTGTTTCAGCTCCTGCGGAAATGGATGACTTGGAGTCAGAGTTTAATCTGAAAGTCGTCCTGGTCAGTTTCAAGCAGTGTCTCAATGAGAAGGAAGAGGTGCTGCTGGACCACTACCTCGCCAGCTGGAGGGGGCTGGTCAGGTGCGTGCGAGGGCCTTTCCTGGCCACGCATCCCACTTGCATCCCGCCGGCACTTGTAGGCACCTGCCGGCCCGGTGCTGGTTGGCTGTCCTCCCTCGCGGCCCAGAAGGTGGGGGGCGCTCTCCCCCGCACCCGCAGCTGAGCGCCTGCCTCCCTCGCGCAGGTTCCTGAACAGCCTGGGCACCATCTTCTCGTTCATCTCCAAGGACGTGGTGGCAAAGCTGCAGATCATGGAGCAGCTGTGCGGTGGCCCCCAGCGGGAGCACTACGGCACCCTGCAGGCCATGGTGGCCTACGAGGTGGGCAGCCAGCTGGTGGACCTGGAGCGGCGCTCCCGCCACCCCGACTCGGGCTGCCGGACGGTGCTGCGGCTGCACCGCGCCCTGCACTGGCTGCAGCTCTTCCTGGAGGGCGTCCGCACCAGCCCTGAGGACGCGCGCACCGCCGCGCTCTGCACTGACTCTTACAACGCCTCGCTGGCCGCCTACCACCCCTGGATCATCCGCCGGGCCGTCACCGTGGCCTTCTGTGCACTGCCCACACGCAAGGTCTTCCTGGAGACCATGAATGTGGGGTCCCCCGAGCAGGCCGTGGAGATGCTGGGCGAGGCCCTGCCCTTCATTGAACGCGTCTACGACATCTCCCAGAGGCTCTACGCCGAGCACGCCCTGCTGGACCTACCCTAGGGGCTGGCGGGCCCAGGTGCGGTGGGCTTCCCCTAATCCAGAGCTGGGTGGGGGCAGCCGGGACCCATCAGTCCCACTGTGGAACTTTCTGGGTCCCCCTGTGAGCTGAGCTTGTCGGGAGCCACTCAGAGCCTCCAGCCACTGCAGACAGGCTTCACGGAGAAGGCAGACGCTGGCCGTCTGCTCCACGCCCGGCCTCTCCTTTGCCCGGGCATCTCATCTTTACCCTCAGCTAAGTTACACCCGTGTCCAGTCAGGCCTCTCCCGGGTGGATGAAGTGCAGGAAGCAGGCAGTGGGGGGCAGGATCAGGGTTCATGGAAAAGCTGCCCCTGCCTGGGGGTCAAGTCTGTGAGCTACAGGGAGTCATGGGGCCCAGGACGCAGTGTCTGCCCAGCTGGGCTGCCTTGGGCCCCTCTGTAACGGCTGGCTGTCCCCAGGACAGGGAGAGAGTCCTGGGCAGGGGTCAGCACTGCAGGCTTTCTCCCCGCCCCTCGCCGCCGCCTCAGTCAGGGGCCCACGTGTCCTCGGCAGTGACAGCAGGACCTGAAGCCCCGAGGGAAGGCCTGCCCTGCTGCCACCGCCCTGCACACATGCCAGCGGCCGCCTGCAGCCTAGAGTCTACACAGCACAGCCCGAGAGCCCCCAGGATCCCAGGATTCCTCTGGGCCAGTGCTGGCCTCTCCCTCCCCAGCATCCAGCGAGATGCCATGTTCCCTCTTCCCTGCCCCTTACTGCTCCATCCCTGTGGAGCTCAGGAGACCCAGGATGACATAGCACAAGGGAGGGGGCCTCGACCGCTTTGCCTCAGTGACAGGCTGGCAGGTGGCCACACCCAGCCCGGCCATCACCCAGTGCTTGGGGGCCTGGCCCCACCCGCTGCCTCTTCGCTGTGAGGCCAGGACCTCAGGTGCCAAGGGGACATTATTCACCATGAAGCAAATGTACATAAGTGCAAGCTTTCAGGCACCCTTAGAAGCTGTAATACGGGTGATGGGTTTTCCAAAATAAATAAACTGCACTTAGCAGAACTACTGCTCTCCAGGACGGGGGTGTTGGGTGTGCCAGGCACCTGCTGCCAGGCAGTCAGGGCCGTGTCAACCACAGGGACGTGAGGTATGCCCTGGCCAGTGCTGGGGTCCTGCCTGTCTCTGTGCACGCTTTAGCCCTGCCAAGCCCCATCTGTTGCCAAGGTCCACAGTATCCCCACTTTACAGGTGAGAAAACTGAGTCACAGAATCACCTAGGTGGCTGAGTTGGAAACGCAGGTCTGAGGCCAGCCACACGCCGTGTAGAGAGAAGGAAATTTGCCTGGCTGCAGCCAGTGGAGGGGGTGCTCGCGCCGTGCAGTGCCTGGACAGGAGGAGGTTGCCTGTCAGGGAGGGTCCTCTCAGCCGCTGCCCGAAGGCCAGAACTGAAGAGCAGTGCCCAGCACAAGCCACCTCCCAAGTCCCCACACCCAGCGGGGACCAGAGTCTGGTATGGTGCCTGCAAAGGCCAGTGACTCTGGGGGAACAGCCTGGGCTTCCCCCGGGCCAGAGAGCGAGGGCTGCACGTGTGTGCACGTGTGCGTGCAATGGTGCAGATGCAGGTCCTGCACGTGTGTGTAGCGTATGTGCTGTGCCATGTGTGCGCGCCCCACAGGGCAGTGGGGACAGGCAAGGACTGGATCCCTAGACCACGTCCCATAAATGTTTGCCGGGCCCCACCGTACCCCAGGGCCATCGCTAGCCTCCCCCAGCTCCTCTGGGTGCCTGTGGCCTAGTGTCAGTGAGGCCCCCAGCCCCAGACTGGGGGAGACGGGTCCTCGGGCACCCAGAGGCTAGGCGGGAGCTGCTGGCCTGGCCCCCAGGTCCCCGGCACACCCTGGGGCTGACCTGGCTGCAGCAGCCCGTTTGGTTACAGCATTTCCTCCCTCGCTTGCCTGCCGCTCCTCAGGCCCAGCTGTGTGGGCCCGGCCCGCACAGGCAGGGCCCAGGCCCGTGTGAGCACGGCCAGCCACGGGGCCCCGCAGCTTCTAGGCCTTAGCCCCTCAAGGTGCACTGTCCCCAGGCAGGCCGAGAGCCCACGGCCTCCCCCTCGGGACCCTCCCCACCCCAGCCGCGGGTGGAAGCCGGGCCAGCCAGCCATCCATTGTCCTCCTGGCTGGTCTGCAGGGCTGTGGGACACGCCCCCGCAGGCTGCCCCTGGGCCTGCCGAGGGAGCCACTCCTGCATTCCCCCGCCCCGACTGCCGACTGCCTCCCCAGGGCTGGAGGGAGTGTGTCTGTGCCCACTCCCTGGGGCACTGGCACCTCCAAGCCTGTCTCAGGCAGCCGGAGAATCCAGGCCCCTCTGGCAGACGGGTCCGGGGTGACTCCTCTCCAGGAATAGGTGAGTGCCAGGGGCTTGGGCACAGGCAGGTAGCAAGGTCGCAGTCAGTGGCTGCCCAAAGCCTGCCTGCCCGGGTCACTGTCAGCCAGAGAGCCTAGTGGTGGCATCAGGATAAGAGTCCAACGTGAGCACACCTGTGGGGCCCAGGAGATGGAGGACGTCTCCAGGGCCCCGAGCTGGCAGGTGAGGACAGGCAAGTGCTTTGCTGAACAAATCCTCCGCCCCTCCCCGCCCCGACTCCCCGTATCTGGGGCCCCGTTCAGTCTGCCCACTTGCTGTCACTGCTGGAAGCTGCCACCTGCCATGCCAGGCCTGGCTCTCCTGGGCCTTGTGGCTGTCCTGGGCGTCAGGGCAGGGGCCCTGCTGTGCCTGTTCCGGCAGCTCAGCTGGCCAGGGCACTACGTGCTGGGGGGCTCTTCCCCCCTGGGCTCAGCTGAGGACGCTCTCGTCCCCTGGGCTGCTCTGGGCGCTGGCCACGACGATGGCCGTGGAGGAGATCAACAGCGGGTCCACCCTGATCCCCAGGCTGCGCCTGGGCTACAACCTCCTCGACACGTGCTGGGAGCCCGTGGTCGCTGTGAAGCCCGGCTTGGTGTTCATGGCCAAGGCCGGCAGCCACAGCGTCGCCGCCTACTGCGATTATATGCAGTACCAGCCCCACGTGCTGGCCGTCATCGGGCCCCACTTGTCCGAGGTCGCCCTGGTCACCGGCAAGTTCTTCAGCTTCTTCCTCATGCCCCACGTGCGACCCCCAGCCCGCGTCCCCCCTCCTGCCCGCCTCGGGAGCCCCTGCGTCAGGAGCTGCCTTGGGCCCGCAGGTCAGCTACGGCGCCAGCACGGACTGGCTGAGCAGCCGCAACACGTTCCCGTCCTTCTTCCGCACGGTGCCCAGCGACCGCGTGCAGGCGGCGGCCAGGGTGGAGCTGCTGCGGGAGCTGCACTGGACCTGGGTGGCCGCCGTGGGCAGCGACGACGAGTACAGCCGGCAGGGCCTGAGCCTCTTCTTTGGCCTGGCCGACGCCAAGAGCACCTGCATAGCGCACAAGGGCCGGGTGCCGCTGCCCGGAGCCGGCAGCCCGCGGCTGGGCTCCGTGCAGGGCCTGCTGCGCCGGGTGAACCAGAGCAGCGTGCAGGTGGTGTGGTGTTCTCCTCCGCCTGTGCTGCCCGCACCCTCTTCAGCTACAGCATCCGCTACAGGCTCTCGCCCAAGGTGTGGGTGGCCAGCGAGGCCTGGCTGCCCTCAAACCTCGTCATGACGCTGCCCGGCATGGACCGGGTGGGCACCGTGCTCGGCGTCCCGCGTCAGGGCGCCCAGATGCCCGAGTTCCCGTCCTACGTGCGGACGCGCCTGGCCCTGGCCACCGCCCCCGCCTACTGCGCCTCGCCGGACGCAGGGCAGCCAGGCCTGGAGGAGCACGTGGTGGGGCCGCGCTGCCCCCAGTGTGACCGCATCACCCTGGAGAACGAGACCGACGGGCTGCTGCACCGCCAGACCTTCGCGGCCTTCGCCGCCGTGTACGGCGTGGCCCAGGCGCTCCACAACACGCTGCTCTGCGACGCCTCGGGCTGCCCTGCGAGGGAGCCCGTGCGGCCCTGGCAGGTGAGGGCACGGGAGCTGTGCCACCAGTGCCCCCAGGGAGGAGGGACGGTGGGGGCAGGTCTGGGCCGGGGGGGGCTCCCCGCCCGCCCCCACCCCCGCCAGCTCCCGGAGAACACGCACCACCTGAGCCTGCGGTTTGACACCAACGGGAACGTGGGCGTGGATCACGACCTGAAGCTGTGGACACGGCGGGACGGGACGCCCACACTGCGCACCGTGGGCACCTTCAACGGCAGCCTGCAGCTCTGGCACTCCCAGACAAGCTGGCACACTCAGGGAAGCCAGGTGAGCGCCAGCCCTGCCTGAGGCAGCCCCAGTGCTCGCGGCAGTGCAGGGAGGGCCAGGTGCGCCATGTGAAGGGCTTCCGCTCCTGCTGTTACGAAGGTGCCGACTGCAAGGCTGGCAGCTACCAGCGCCACCCAGGTGAGCCCTCCGGGGGGCCTTCCCACGCCGTCGCACGAGCGAGGGCGGGTCCCCGCAGGGTTGGGGGCACAGGCCTGGCTCTGAGGCCAGACGCCGTGGCAGGGGCGAGGCTGGGGGAAGCCGACGGCCCCCAGCACCCCCCTCTCCTCCCCCCGCCCCAGACGACGCCCTCTGCAGCAAGTGTGACCAGGACCACGGGTCCCCGGACTGGAGCACCGGTGCCTCCCCCGCCGGCCCAAGTTCCTGGGGCTGCTTCTGCTCTGGGCCTGGTGCTGGCAGCCCTGGGACTCTTCATCTGGCGCCAGCACAGCCCATGGTTCGGGCCTCGGGGGGGGCCGCAGGCCTGCTCTGCCTGGGCCTCGTCTGCCTCAGCGTCCTCCTGTTTCCCGGCCGGCCCAGCCCTGCCAGCTGCCTGGCCCAGCCGCCGCTGCACCACCTCCCGCTCACCAGCTGCCGGAGCACACCCTTCCTGCAGGAGGCTGAGATCTTTGTGGGGTCAGAGCTGCCGCCGAGCTGGGCAGACCAGCTCTGCAGCCGCCTGTGGGGCGCTGGCTGGTACCTTCCCACCGGAGGCGGCGACAGGCTGGCAAGTGCCGCCCACGGAGGCGCTGGTGCACTGCCACGTGCATTCCTGGGTCAGCTTCGGCCTGGTGCACGCCACCAACGCCACGCTGGCTTTCCTCTGCTTCCTGGGCACCTTCCTGGTAAAGAGCCAGCCCAGGGGCTACAACGGCGCCCACGGCCTGACCTTTGCCATGCTGGCCTACTTCATCACCTGGGTCTCCTTCGTCCCCCTCTTTGCCAACGTGCATGTGGTCTCCCAGCCCGCCGTGCAGATGGGCGCCATCCTCTTCTGTGTGCTGGGCATCCTGGGCACCTTCCACCTGCCTAAGTGCTACCTGCTGCTGTGGCGGCTGGACCTCAACACCCCTGAGTTCTTCCTGGGAGGGGGTCCTGGCGATGCCAGAGGGCGAGGCGGCAGTGGGGGCGGGGAGGAGACTCAGGGAAAAAACAAGCGACCCCTGACCCAGTGACCTCACCCCAGTGAACTCATACGTAGTCAAGGTGCCCCCAGACCGAGTCCCTATGCCGCAACCTGCAGACTGTGCTCCAACTCCGCTGCGACTCCCCAGCCCTACGTTCTGCTGACCTTGACCCCACAGTGACCTCCAGAGTGCATAAGGGGCCTCAGCTCTGTGGGATCTCAACCCCTGGGGCCCCAGAGTCAGGCTCTGTCCCTGTACCAGCCAAGCCCTGGCCTGCACAGGTGACCCAGCACCACTGTTCCAGACAGAGGCTCATGGAGGCTTCCTCGGGGCCCCCCGTAGCCCAGGCTGAGCGTTCAGGAAAGCCCCCAGCCAAACCATGTGAAGGCAAAGCTGAGTACCACTTGCCTGGCTGGGCCCAGCCTGGGGCCCCCACCCAGCATCCTTTCCAAGCATCGTAGGAGTGGGAGGTTGGTGGGTGGGGTGGGACTTTCTTGACCCTTCTGCAGGGGTGTGTGCCTGACTGTGGGCCCCAGTGCAGGGCAGAGACCCGCTCAGGAAGGAGGGGGCACCCAGCTTCCTTCTCTGTCCCTGGTCAGTGAGCCAGTAGAATGTGGTCAGTCACCTCCAGCACCGCGGACAGAGCCCGGCCAGGGTGGGGGGTCAGCACCAAGGCCAGCACCAGCCGCAAGGACAGACCACCCCTCCCCCCTCCCCCCTCCCCCCCCAACCCCAGCACCACGGACAGAAGACCGCCCGCCAGGACTGCTGCAGCCAGGGCCTTGTCGCTGAGCTGGCACCCAGAGGACAGCACCTAGCCAGTCCTGGGTCAGCTCTCGGCCGGACCCTGGGGAAGCTGACCCGGCCCCTGCACCCCAATCTCCTAAAGTGGGAAAAAAGAGACACAGATCACACATCAGTCCCATAAAATTAAATGCTTTTTAGTGTTTAAAATAGCATTTACACAGAAGCAGCTCTATTAACTATCCGGACGACGCTCCAGCTCCATTCGGTATCTACAGTGCAGACGTGTGCAGGCCAGCGACCCTGGGCGGGAGCAGCGTGCGTGCGTGCGTGCGTGCGTGCGTGGGCGGCCACCCCAGGACCGCGGGGAGGGGCGAGCTGGCCACGCCCTCTGCCCCAGGCCCCGCCCCAGCAGCAGCTGTGTGCATCTGTGGCCCTCGCCCTCAGGGTCACCTTCCCTCTCCTGCCATCTCCCCCTCACCGTCCTCCCGCACACCTTCTGACACACCGTGTGTCCCTGCGGGGTGGGGGGGGGGGGAATACATGAAACTCTGCTCCAGTGGCTGGGAGTGGGGGACAGCTGACTTGGCCGCCACCCCGTGGAGCACACAGGCCAGGCAATAAATAAATAAATTAGATCCCTACCCTGGGCAGCCACAGAGAGGCCTCGGGGCTAGGACCCTACCCCCGAGAGGGCCCCCCACCCCAGCCTGGGCAGGATGGGGGGTGGGGCCTGTGAACCAGGTGAAGAGGGGGGCCCAGGCCTAGCGGCCACCTCTCAGCTCAACCTGAGGCCCTGTGCACAGCACTGTGGGCGAGTGCGGGTCCCTGAGGCACACGCCAAGGGGGGCAGGTCAGACCTGCCTGAGCACAGGGAGATGGAGGCCCCCCCACCAGGGTCTGCACAGACACAGCTGCTCTGGCCAGGAGTGGACGGGCTGCCATCCAGGTTACGGTGGCCTGGGCTGCCCTCAGCCCCTCCCCTCTAGCCTGCTGCCACTCTGGCCAGGCCCAGACCCCATGGCACAAAGCAGAGGCTGGTCTGGCCCAGGAAGGCCACGAAGGCCACAGCTCCAGGTGCAGCACCCTCCTGCAGGGGCAGCAGGACCACTGGCTGCCCCACGGCCAGGCTGGAAGCACTCTCTCCTTGGTCACATGATATCGACAAAGAACTCACAGGGGTTCCCCATGGCCTTCTGGAAGGACTGGCGGCTGCCCGTCAGCTCTGGGGGGACAGCGGCCAGCTCCCGGACAGGCGGCCCCCCAGGCGGCCCACCGACCACCGAGTACGCCTTTGTCAGCGGGTGCAGCGGGGGGAGCCCTGGGGCGGCGGCCGAGGCCTGGCTGCGCGGGCTGCTGCCACGGCTGAGCTGGCTAGCAGGACGCTCCCGCCAGCCGCCGCTGCCCACCCCGCTTGGCACTGTGTGGTCCGACTCGCTGCCACTGCCCCCAGCTCCAGCCGACCGGCTCTCCTTCTCGCGCCCCAGGGCCCGACGGCTGCTCCCGCCAGCGCTCCGGGTGGACCCACTGCTTTTGCTTCCTGGGGTCAAGAAGGGGGGAGAGGAATGGGACGGTCAGTGCCAGGCCTTGCCTCTTCCAAGACAGCCGGCCACTGCGAAGACAACCAGGGGCAGAACCTGGTGGTCCTGAGCCGGGGTGCAGGTGGAGGGGGGGAGCCATGCAGACACGAGGGCTGGGCCGGCCCCGCCCAGGGAAGCAGGAGCAGCTACAGCAGGCCGGAGCGGGGGGGCGGGAGGGGTGCGGGGGGGGGCAGTGGCAGACAGGCAGGGACACTGGGGCCAGCTCAGTGCCCCCACTCCTCACCCCAGTGCCTGAACCGAGGGCCTGGTCTTGCAGCTGAGAAACTGAGGCCCAGAGAAGGCCGTGTGTGCTCGGCACACCTGCCGGCCATCTTGGGCTCCCCACCCAAGACCCGCCTTTCATCTGACCCCGGAGCCCTGGCTGGCCACTCGGCTCAGCCCCTCCTGGGCTCAGGAAGTGTCGGGAACCTGAAGACGCCCACTGGCTGGGGACGTGCCGGGAGGGACGCCGGGCAGGACCCTGGCTTACCGGCCCCGAGGGTCCGTTCCGCTAGTCCTTCAGTCTAAGGCTTGCCCAGCACAAAGCAAGGGATAGATGAGTTACACAGCAGGCCCGGCTGGGCACCCACACCCTGCTACCAGGGCGTGACCCCGCCGGCTGGGCCTGTCCAGGGTCCACAGGTGCCCAACACGGCTTCCCCTTGGACACTGTTACCCTCCGATCCACTCTCCTGTCTCCCCATCCCTTTCTGGGTCCACTGGGCCAGCCACCAGACCTCTCCCCGGACGCTGGGGGCATGGGCCCATGGGCCTCACTGACCCCACTCAGCCTCGGGACACTTCCAACAGGTCCCCTCCTCAGGGACACCCCAAGCTTCCCGCTCAGCTGCCCCACACATCCCAGCATCGGGCTGGGCCGTCTATGAAACTGTCACCTCCGGCTGCATGTGGAAGGCGGAGGTCTCTGTCCTCCACTGTGTCCTGGGGTCCCCGTGCCGCTCCCCCACCGGGGCCACCACACCCCGACGCCCCCATCCTTCTCACACCACCTCCGGCCTCTGCCACGGCTGAAGCACCGGCCCCCACACGCAACCCCTGAAGCCTCCGGGTTCTTCTCCCTGGCCCCCTTCGACCACTCGCCCCTTCTAGAAGGAGCCACCCAGGGCCCAAGCACAGAGCGGATGGGAGCGCACAGGGCGGGGGAGCCGGCACACAGGGCAGAGCCAGGCGGTGGGGAAGGTGTGGCGGCCGGGCGGGAGGCCCTCACCTTCACTCTGCTGACTGCCAGCACTGCCGCTGCCGTAGCCGAAGCCGGGGTCCTGATACGCGGGCGGGAAGCAGGGTGGGGGCCCCGGGTACTGGTAGGGGTAGCCCTGCCCCAGGGGCCAGGGGGCGGCCGGGTGGGGCAGCGGGGCCAGCGTGTCCTGATCCGAGGCCCCGCTAGAGCCGCTGTTGAGGTTCAGGGCCGCGAGATCTGCGGAGGGGGAGGCGGGGGTGGGGGTGGGGGTGAGGGCGGGGTGGGCGGGCCCTCTGGGGACCCCGCCCCGCAACCCCTACTCACTGCTGCACAGGTCCCCGAAGACGTAGTAGCACTGCTCGGAGAAGGTGATCTTGTTCACCGTGTGCCGCAGGAAGCCGCGCTTCAGCATGCTGCTGGCGTACTTGCGCGCCTCCCGCCGCTCACGGAAGCCCTCCAGGTGTGTGTACAGCCAGTCCACCACGTCCGCCCCTGGCATGGCAGGCGGACGTCAGGCAGGGGCCCCCGGCCGCCCCGTCCCCTCTGCTGGCCCTGGGACCCTCACCGATGACGGCGTTGGCGATGGTGATCTTGAGCCACATGCGGTCGCGGATCTCCAGGCCTGAGTCCGGCAGCTGCATGACCCGGACGACAGCGCCCATGTCACTCTTCACCGTCAGCGGCACCTCCTCCAGCTCTGCAAGGCACGGCCTCCTCCTCAGCCCGGGTGGCTGACAGACGGGGTAGGGGTCAGACGGACCCCAGGCCCCACCTGCCGCAGCCCTCAGAGGCCAGGCTCTGCTGGCCCAGTGACTGGGGGGTCCAGCCCCACTGCTTGACAGCCCCGCAGGATCAGGGAGCCGGCACAGGGGTGGGCCTTCGTCTCCTACCCTGCAGGCGCTTCCTCAGAATCTCGGGTCCAACCAGGACGAGGCCCCCCGGCCCTGCAGACCAGAGCCCCATGGGCGGAGATTGGGCCTCTTCAACCCCCTCCCCCGCGAGCTCGGGGCTATTAGTCTTGTTAGTGGCAGGAAAGCAGGATGAGGGCCCCACGCAGACAGCCGCCCCTCCCCGCCCCGCACGCAGACCCCTGGGCTGGCCGGGCCCCTCCAGGCGTCTTCCGCCTCCACCACTTGAACAGAGGCCGGGAGGAGGGCGGGGCCCAGTTGGAGCTGCACGCGTCTGACCACTCGGGCCTGGCAGCAGCGCAAACGCTCGAGCCTGGCACGGCCCTCGGGTGCGACCGTGCCAGGTGGGCGCCGCGGCCAGGCCCTCGCCTGGGGCCTCAGTTCCCTGATCTCGTGAGCCGCCACTTACGCGGAGCGCCGGGCACCGAGCTGGTTAGTGAGGACGAGCTGGTGCGCGTGACGGCGCTGGAGCAGGGGCTCGTACCGTAGCGGGGCAGGGCTCCGGTCAGCGCCGCCGTGTGGGACAACCAGGCGGCCGGGTCGATAGGCCGGACGGGGTCAGCTGGGCGGCCACCGCGCGGCAACAGACAGACGGCGGGAGAAAAAGCAGAGCACAGGGGCGCAGAGGAGAGAGGACCTTCAGGCTGCGCTGGGCACCCCCCGCCCCCGCCCCGCTGGCCCCGTGGGGTCACTCACCCCTCGGGATGGTGAAGTAGCTCCGGGGCGTCGGGTCCCAGCACTTGGCCACAGTGAGGCTGATGGGCCTGCGGAGAGGGCGGGTCACACGGCGAGGCCCCGGGGGGACCCCCCACCCCTCAGCCCCCGCCCCGCCCGCCCCGCGCCTCACCCTGTCTGAGACACGATCTCCCGCAGGACCCGCACCGCGTCGTCGTTGCTCATGTTCTCAAAGTTGACGTCGTTCACCTGGGGGCGAGGGGTCAGCGCGGTGGGTGCGGGGGCCGGCCCCCTGGCCCCCCGGCGGCTCCCCCGGCCCCGCACCTGCAGCAGCATGTCACCCGGCTCGATGCGGCCGTCGGCGGCCACGGCGCCACCCTTCATGATGGAGCCGATGTAGATGCCGCCGTCGCCCCGGTCGTTGCTCTGGCCCACGATGCTGATGCCCAGGAAGTGGTGCCTCTCTGCAGAGAGGTGGGGTGAGCAGGTGCCCCCCATCCGAGAACCCCGTGCCCGGCCCAGGGACCCGCCCCGCCGAGGCCTCACCCATGTTGAGCGTGACGGTGATGATATTCAGGGACATGGTGGAGTCCGTGATGCTGCTGAAGGAGGAGGCCTGCGGGGCGGCGCCAGGTGAGGGGCTGCGGGTGCGACCGCGGCTGGGACCCACCTGCCCGCTCGGGCCCACACCTACCCGGTCTGTCTGCCGCAGGCGCTGCTTCCGCCGCCGGCGCTTGTGCTTCCGGATGAGCCGGGAGGAGGTGCTCTGCTCCGTGGAGCTGCTCAGCCTGGCGGGGTTGGGGGTCGGCGCAGAGTCAGGGCCTGGCCACCCCCTCCCCCACGCAGCTGGGGAAACTGAGGCCAGGGGGCGGGGGTGGGGCCAGACCTGGGGAAAGCCGCCCCCCCAAGACAGCGAGCCACCAGCAGGGACCCTGCCCACACGCACATGCACACGGACACACGCGCGCGCACCTGCGCACACGCCCCGCCCCGCCCCGCCTCGCGCCCCCGCCCTCGCCCACCGGCTGGTGTTGTCATCCTCCTCCGAGTCGATGAAGCTGCTGGACTCAAGTTCACTGCTCAGCACGGTGGACGCGCTGTCGGGGGGCAGCCCCAGGTCCCGCCGCCGGTCCCCCCTCTGGTGCCCGTTGGTCCGGGCGGCTGTGGGGACAGCAGGGAGGGGGGCTGGCCGTGGGGTCCCCTGGAGGTCACGGGCGGCCCTGCAGCCTCGAGCACCTGTTGACCTGGGAGCTGGCAGGGTGACCGCTGGGTTGCTGGGGGAGCCACTAGGGTCCTGGAACCTCTGCCAAGGGACCCCCCCTGGACAGGGCAGTACCTGGGGGTCAGCAGGGGCTTGGGGTGCCCTTGGGGTCCCGGGGAGGTCAAGGGTGCGGCCTCGTTACCCTCCTCGCGGTTCCGGCGTCGGGCTCGCTCCCGCCGGTGGCTGACCAGGGACTCCGTGCCGGTCTCGTTGTCCATCCCATCTCGGCTGCCGGCCACATTCGGGCTGTGCCGACGAGGGGGGCTGGGCTGGGGCGGCCGGGCCACTCACGCCTCGAACGCCCTCCCAGCTCCTCTGCTCCCCTCGTCTGGTGGGACCCCGACTCCAGCAGGGGCCCCCATCCGCCCGCTGGCCCGCTCCAGGCCTCTCCGCCCACCCCTCCTCCCCTGACCAGCGCCTACTGACCGCGGGTCCCTGCTCAGCTGCCCCTCCCCACCCCTACCAGGCCTGGCAGGACGCAGGCCCCTCAGAACCACTGGGCTCAGCGCCACCCCTCAGAGTCCTTACTGGAAGGAGGGGGGCCGGGAGTCCCCGATGCCACCTGTCCGTTCGAGAGGCGGGGGCAGGTCTGCGTGGCCGTCAGTGCCCTGAGACCCTGCATCCGAGTGTGTGCCCTCAGCCAGGACCAGCTGCAGAGGAGAGCAGGGCTCAGGGACCGGCTTCCAGGCGACCCTTGGCAGGGCACCGGGGCACAGATGACCAGCCTCCTCCACTCCCAGCAGCCCAGGGCCCTCTGCCAGCATCCCGTGGACTCACCCAGGAGACCACGCGGCCGTTGAAGCAGGGCAGCCTAGCATTATCGTCAGAGATCTCCTCCTTCACAACCCTGCGGGCGGACGCAGCCGTGAGGTCACTGCAGGGGGGCCTGCTCCCAGGACTGGGCTCTGGAGGAGGGCCCCCAGTTCGTCTGGGGTGCGGGCCACACGGGGCGTCCAGCCACACGCCCAGGTGTCAGCCTGTGCGGACGCCCCCACCCAGCACTTCCCTTCCCAGGAACCTTTACCATCCTTCCAAGGGTCCCTTCCAGGGCCCAGGTCCAAGGGGGCCCAGACACTCCCAGCACCAAGAGTCACTGCCTGGACGGCCCTAAAATGCGAGTATCTGCCTTGCTCTGCGCCCCTGTGCCCCCCCGGCCTGTGGATGGTGGGGGCAGAGCCCACCGCACCAGCCTAGAACAGGGCCTGGTTCACAGCAGGCCTCAGCAAAGATGCGGACGCAGTCAGACCCCACAGATACGGGCAGGTCGAGAGGGCACAACACACAGACCCACACGCGCACACTCCGAGGGCAGGCCACCGCCCTCCTGGCCCATCGGCCCAGCCAGGGAGACAGAAACAGACCCCCACTCATGGCACCAGCCCAACTCGAGACCTGGAAGGGCAGCCGAGCTCAGGGCCAGCTGGGCCCACAGAGAAGCCTCAGGCCCTGGAGGGCAGCAAGCCCCACCAGCCATGCCCACTGCCCAGCGGCTAGCCCTGGCCTATCCTTTAATACTGCCCACAGTCAGCTGGGCTTGGGGTGGGGTGGGAGAGGCAGGTCGCCAAGGGCCAGGGCAATGCTAACTGGGAAGGAGGCCAATGACCCTGGGGTCAGAAACTGGTTGGGGAGGTCCAGGTGTCAGGTTCAAAAGGGTGAGGAGGGCAGCAGGGGAAGGGCCACGGGGCAGGGCGGGCAGTGCTGTGGCCCAGACACACCCCACGCTGCGGCCTCCCGGAGGCCCGGAGAGCAGGGCAGGCAGGGCAGGGCCTGCAGCAGGAGTGCCCCGAGGCCCCACCCCCTGGAGGCCAGCCCTGCCCGGCGTGGCAGGTTCCTACACCTGGGACTTGGGCCCAGTGCAGAAACAGGAGCCGGGAGACCAGGCGGGAAGCGGCCTTGTGGCCCGCTGGGCCCAGACACCGCGACTCGGCTAGTCCTCGGCAGCAGCAGGTGGCACACGACGCTCCCACCCACCAGGAGAGGGCCCAAGGCCTCAGGGCAGAGTGGACGGAGGAGACGAGCCAGCCTGGGAGGGAGGGCGCACCCGCCAGGGTCCTTCGGTGACCCCCCCCAGACGCATCCCAGGGCCAGCCACACAGGCACAGATGAGGTGGACAGAACAAGGGACAGAAAGAGTCATTTCTCAGGACGCCCCTCTCCCCAGTGAGGAGGAGACACTGTGCTTGTGGCCCCCACTCACGCAACACAGTCTGGCAGAGCTGAGCTCTGGGGAGGCCGAGGCCCAGCCCAAGATTTAGTCAAGGAGGCCACACCGAAGGCTGTCACCCCAGGAAGACCTGCGGTGGCCTGGGGACGCTTGGGGTTCTGCCAGCTGCAGCCAACAGACAGGGGGCTGCAGCAAGCCCTCCCGGGGGCCCAGCAGGCCCCGAGCACCATCTCTGAGTGACTGCGGCAACAGAGACCCGGGAGGGACCTGGTTCCCACTTCACAGCCCAGGTGGCCTGGCCGGCAGCCTCCCCTGCCGCCCCCCCGCCCCCGCCCTTTCTGACTCACACCATGGGGCCTGCCTGGCTCCCCCAGAGGCGGACACCCCAGGCAGGGGGGCCCAGGAGCACCGAGTGCCCACACGGCCAGGGCCTCCAGATGACCCGCCGCCCGGGGCTGCCTGAGGCCCCCATGTAGC
Source organism: Balaenoptera physalus (assembly GCF_965194825.1). NCBI lineage: Eukaryota > Metazoa > Chordata > Mammalia > Artiodactyla > Balaenopteridae > Balaenoptera > Balaenoptera physalus. The sequence continues at coordinate 195,851,939 of NC_138882.1, read as the reverse complement.
CCACCCACACACGAACGCCCCTCCCAGGGCCCAGAGGCCCTGCTTCCCTGGCCCTCTCCAGCCTGCGAAACGCGCACCTTGCAGCCTGCACTACGGTGCATCCTGCCCTCCGCCGGGCGTTGGGGCGCTGAGGGGCAGCTAGGCCGGGACAGCAGGGAGGAAGGGGCAGGTGCCCCAGCCCCCAGGACAAAGGGCACAGGGGCACAATGCTGCCCACCCCCGGCGATGGCCAAGGATAGGGACAAGGTCGGGGGTGGGGTTGGGGGAGGCCTCGGCCAAGCCTGGGGAAATGCCCCCCACACAACCCCAGGGCTCCCTCCCGAGCTGGGCCTCCCGGGTCTGAGAGTAGACCTCAGGAGCGGTGGTCAGTGAAGACACTGAACCTCGTGGTGGCCACCCAGGGGCACCCCCGTTGTCATCTTGCCCACAACCTCAGAATTCCTGGCGAAATCCCAGTTACCCTAGAACTTGGGCTGCCCAGCCCCACCCGCTGCCCCCGCAGACTCGCCCCGCCAAGGAATCTGCTCAGAGCGGGGCCCTCGGAGCTGAGTCAGGGGCCCAGGGGGACCCTTGGGCTCCCAGAGGCCCAGTGGGAGGGCCCCAACCGTGTCCACAGAGGCACAGGGTTCCCCCATGGGTCGGGGCCCTCAGCTCCCACAGAGCCTTCCTCTGTCCCCTCACTGCCTCCTGCCCAGCCTCAGGCTCTGCAGGCCTCAGGGTGAGCGGGTCCCAGTCCTCCAAGCCCTGCCACAAGCTCCGGGGGGTGACCCAACACCACTGAGGGCACTGACCCCAGATGGTGGGCAGAGTGGGAGCTCGGGCAGCCTGGGCCAGGCCAAGCGCAGCCCCCCACTGCACCCCCCAGGGCCCACAGACAGATGGCCCCACAGGCCGGAGCTCCTGGTGCAGAGATGCCGGGGCCAGGGCCACTGCCAAGTCCAGCCAGGCCTGGAATCGGCAAGGCAGCCCTGGCAGCAGAAACCTGTGAGCCAGACACCCTCACCCTCTGCCGCTCAGCCCAAAGGTTGGGCCCAGACGTCTCCCTGCACTGCCACTCACCAAACCCGACGCCTGGCACCTCCGGGCCAGCCCAGCACAAGTCCAGAGACCCTCCCCAGCTTCGCTGGGACACAAAACCTGTGACCTGCATGGGAAAAGTGGGAGGTGGGCGCAGGACTCGCCACCCACTTAGCCAAAGATGCCCATGGGGAGTGGGACCCGGCCCAGAGCACGTGGCGGTGGCCACACCTTAGACTTAGTAAGGGAAGGGGTTCCCTTCCTGGCCAGCTGTGGCCAGGAACAGAGGCCCCAGGAACTCAGGGCCCAGCCCACAGTGGGCTGAGGGGTTGGGGCAGGAAGCCCAGGCTCACCAGTTGCCCTCATAGTCCGCAATCTGAGGCCACCCCTCTTATGAGGGGGCTGCTGCCCCAGCCCAGCCAGGACCTGCCGCCACTTTCCCCAACCTCCATCTACATCCACTAGGTATCTAGGGTGAGCCTCCAGCTCTCGTTTATACTAAAGTGTGAGTGACTATTCAGCCCCTCCCAGAGGAAATTTATTACACTGAGTAAATGATTCTACAGAATAAATAAAACTTGGAGCTCTGTAGGTAGACCTCAGGGGAGGGGAGGAAGGAGGCAGATCCTCTCCAAGGGTCCCTGAGGCCAACAGGCCACAAACCAGAGGTCTGGGGGGTGGGGAATAAGGTGAGCCTCCCCTGCTCTGTCTGCCCATTGCACCTTCCAGAGTCACCCCAATCCCTCCCCCTGTCCCAGTCCAGTTTACTAGCCCAGTCTTGTTCTCTCCCCCCACATCCCAGTCATGCTGAGACAACCTGAAGAACTCCTACTCGTGCTTCAAGACCCAGATCTCCCTGCCCACTGACCTCCTAGGTCAGGGCACCCATGGGTCCTGCAAATCCTCCAGCAGGCCCAGCCTCTGCTGGGAGTGCACCTTGATGGGGGCAGGGGTCTCTGCAGCTCAGCAGCTACCAGACGGAGGACCAGGGTCAGGGCCCTCAGGATGCACCCCAGATCATGGTCCAAGGGCAGCAACCTAGGGGGCTGGGCACACACTGTGCCACACATTCCCTGCTGGTTTGGGTTTGTGACAAAGTGTGTGTGACTTCAGTAATTTTTGTTAAAATAATAAACTAAGTTAAAAACAAAAGCACCCTTTCACATACCCAGTGCTCACAGCCAAAGCAGAGCAGACCCAGAGCAGTGAGACTGCAGGAGATCACCCAGCGAGGGCAGGCTCCCCAGATCAATGCCCCACCCTGTGGAGCCCAGCCTGGGGGTGGCTCCTAACACGAGCCCGGCAGGGCTGGGGGCTGCCAAGAGCACATGCCCCCTTCTCTGCCTCTCCCTGGTGTTGGGGAGGTATGAGAGAGTCCAGCTGCCCACATGTCCCTCAGGCCTTCCTGAGAGCCACAAAGTGGCCTCAGCCTGACCTGACCTGGGCCTGCCCAGGGCCCATGCAAACCGCAGAATCCAGGAAATGGCCTCAATGTCAAAGTCCCGAGACGCAGCCACAGACAAGGACACGGGCTGCCTGAGGGCACCCAGGCACACCTGCTCGGCGCACGAGGCCTCTGCGTGCACCCCCCCCCGCCCCCACCCCAGCACCGCTGAGCAGGGGACTCAGGTTACCCGTGGCTGTGCCGGGTCAGGCCTCAAGCGGACAGCCAGACTCCAGCTCACCGCTCACCGTTCCAGAGGCCCAGCCCAGCACAAGCGGGAAGTCCCCACGGCCAGGACAGCCACCACTAAGGGCAGACATGGGGACGCTGACACAGAAGCTGCCCCGAGTCAGCAGTTGGCCTGGGCCGCTCCCAGGAACCCAAGTGCCATGTGGCTCAGCAGGGACAGAGGCTCTGTGGCCAGCAACCCCAGGGCAGGGGTGGGTGGAATAAAGCCCCATGTTCCCCAGTGACCCTTGACCTCTGCCCTGTCCTGAGGGCCCTGGAGAAGGGGGTCAGGAGGAGGCTATCCTGAGCCTCCAGAAATGTCTGCAGACCCCAGCAGACAGATCTGTGCCCCTGTCCCAGATCACCTCATTTCCCCCATGCTAACTAGGGAACCCACTGGGTGGCCGGCACCCTGTCCCCACCCCAACCCCTCCCCCCCCAATACTCGGACACTCCTCTGACCCCAAGCCCCATGAATCGCAAGCTCTCCAGGCCATCCCTAAGCATCTGTCCTCCACATAAGGGGGGCAGAGAACCCTGAGCCTGACAGGTGCCAAGGTGGTATTTTCGAGGTCGACCTGGACTACAGACCTCCACCGCAAGTCACACACACTCAGGACAGGACCCAGGGCAGGTGGAGAAGCCAAGACCCTCGCCTGCCCACCGTCCAGAGCTCTCAGGCTCCTGGGCAGGCAGTCAGGGGCCCAGGCGTCCCCTGCTCAGGGCACAGACAGGTGGGACACACCGCACCGGGGTGCGCAGGCACGGGGAGGCACCGCCCGGGTCACAGCCCCAGGATCTGCCCCGCCTGGCGCAGACAGGTGCCCACACGCGCGCCCGCGCACAGGCCCTGTGGCCCACTGACCCGAAATCCTGGTCCATGGACTTGAAGAAGAATTTGTAGGCGTGCACGGGCCGGTTGCTGAGCACGTTCTTGAAGTCGGCCAGCGTGACGCGCTCGGGCGCCACGGGCAGCTTGACCAGGTACGGCGTCTCCTCCTCGTCCATGTGATAGATGATCTTGGTCTCCGCCATGGCGCGGCGCTCAGGCCCGGCCCGGGCCTTGGACGCGGGCACCTCCCCGCCGCCGGCCCGCGCCCCGCCCGCGCGCCGCTCCCGGCCCAGCCGCGACCAGGCCCCCGCGCCCCCGCCCGGCCGCTCCGGCCCCGCCCGCCCTGCCGGCCTCAGCCCCGGCCCCGGCCCCGCGCACACCCCGGCTGCTGCCCCGCCGCCCGCGGCCACCCATGCGCCCCCAGCCCGGGACGCAGGCAGGGAGGGCGCGAGGCCCGCCGCGTCCGTGCGCCCCGCCGCCGCCCCCTCGGGCCGCGCGTTAAAGGGACCGCGGGCCCTGCTGCGCGCGGCCGCGGGGGGCGCCAGAGAGCGGCGGGCCTGACGTCACCGGGCTGCCCGTGGCCCGGGGGCGGGGCTGCGCACGCGCGGGCGCGGCGAGGGCGGGGCCTCCCTGCCTGCGTCCAGGCCCAGAGACCCTGGCGCGCGCGTCTCTCGGTCGCGGCGTGCACAGGCCGGCAGCCCTCGGCGCCCGGCTCTCGGCCCTTGGGCGGCCGGGCGCGCCCCGCGGGGAGGAGGTGGCTGGGGGCCCTCAGGAAGCTCTGCACCCGGCCTGGAGCCCTCGGAGGGGTTCCGCGCGGCCAGGCTCCGGTCCTCCTCCTCTTCAGAGTCCGGAGGCGCCGTGGTCACATCGGCGGGCTGCGGGGGCACCGCGGGAAGCTGAGAATTGTGTCCGGGCCGGAGCCGACGACACTCGGTCACATTGCGCCCCCGTGCCAGCTCCGGGCTGGCGCGCCCTCTGCCGGGTCGCACGGGGGTTCCGAGAAACACGGGCCAAGTGAATGCCGGTGCACGCGTGGACGAGGGAATGCAAGTGTGAGCACGTGTATGTGATGCTCAGGCGACAGCGGGGTCAGTGCGGGCAGCTGTGCGCACGCAGGGGCACGGTGCTTCTGGCAGCAGGTGTAGGGATCCTTTTCCCGGCCGCTGTCCATCGAACCTGCCTGGGGTCCTCCTGCCTGGGGTCAAGGGAGACTCGGAGCAGCGCCCCTCCGGCTGTGAAGGGTCCAGCCCAATGGGGAGAGCGGCTCTCCCTACCCCACCCAAGGAGGAAAACTTGAGGCCACTAGAAGGAGGCCCACGCTGGCAAGAGTGAGAAGGGAGAGGCCCTAGGATGCGGCCTGAGAGTTTTGCCGGTGGGCGGCACATGCTGCTGTGAGGCCCGTCCCCAGCGCCCCCCCTTGAAGCTGGCTGGAGCTGGGACTCTCCCATCTGTCAGGTCACGACCATCCTCACGCAGTGGGCCAGCACAAGAAGAGACCTCATTAGTCCATCACTGACTGGAGGAGCCAGAGTTTGGCCATAAGTCCCTGAGTCCAGGCCGGGGACCACCCCCAGGTGAACCTAGGCAGGGGTCCTGACCTCCACTCCCCTGGGCTCTGTGAGGTGGGCACCCGCTCAGCCAAGCCTGGGCTTTCTCCCCTCGGGGCTCAGTTTCCCCAGGCAGGACTGCCTTAGAGGAAGGGTACACCATGGCTCTCTTCTGGGTGTTCAGGGTTAGGAAGACTCCGAGAGCTCACCAGGGGCCAGATCCCCCAGGCCAGGCACAAATGGCTGCCAGTCACACAGATGCAGGGGCTCTGATGCCTCAGCTGCACTCCTGCCCCTGAACCTCTCTCCCACCTGACCACCTGACCCTCAGCCCAAGTCACAGGACAGAGGCTGGTAGCCAGAGGCCAATCCCGGGACTGATGCTGATGTGGTCGGGCTGGGGCCCTGCAAGGGGCCTGAGTGTGTGGCCAGAACCTGAGCCCTGACAGGAAGGGCCTCGTCCAGTGGCATGTGGCCACTGTGGGACTGGGGGTCACTGGGCTGGGGGGAGTCACAGCTCCGTGCCCCAGCCTCCCTCCCTGCCTTTGCCACTGTGGGGTCCTTGTGGGGGTGTGATGAGAAAGCAGCTATTTTGAGTTATTGCCCAGGTATTTTACTGTATGACAATCCTCACATCCAGAACCTGGACATTTAGATGAGGACCCAAGCTCAGGATTCCCACCACAAGTTCCTGCCTTGCTTTTTTCCTGGGCACCTTTTAAAATAACCACTCAGAGCTGAGCCCGTGAAAGTCAGTGACTGCTGCTGCAACCACCTTACAAGTTCTAGGTGCTTGCTACCCTGCTGTCCATCTCCTGCTCACTGGTGACCTGGATGGAGGACTGCCCTTCCCCTGGCTCCCCGAGCACACACACCCCCCTGGATCTGTAAGGAACACATTTCATGACTCTATTTCTTTGTGTGAGGGCTTGAAACTGGGCCTTCATCAAAACGACCCCGGGGTTTCACCTCCCCCAGGTGAGAGCTCGGGTGCAGAGGGAGCCACCTGTGGACCGCCCCCCCCCCCCCCCCGCCCCGTGTGGGTGGCTTGTGCTTCCTCATTCGGCAGGTCATGATCTCAGCCCATCGCTCTGGGTTTTCCAACTTAGGGTGACAGTCGCCCCCTCCTGCCCCCTGCTGTCCCTGAGGGCCTTGGAGGATGGGGTCAGGGTTGGAGAAACAGGCTTCTTCCTACCGCAGCTCCCCTCCCTCCCCCTCCTGTCCTGCTGGCACCCCTCTGAGGGCTCTCCCGCTACCTGCTTCCTCCCCCTTTTTCCTCACTCACTGAGCCCATCCTGGCATCTGCTTCTCTTCTCAGAGGACTGAACTAATACAGTCTGCCCTCTGTCCTCACGTCCACCAACATGCTCCCCTCTCTCACGTCCAATAAACCCTCAGAAGAGGATCTGAAACTGCTTCACAACCAGGAGTAAGTACACACAATCAGCTCTGATGTTGCCCTTCTCAGGACACCCAGACCCAGACTTCCCACCCAAAGGAATGGGTGATGACAGTAGGACTTCAGATGAAGGAGAACACTTGGGGGTCCCCAAGGGCCAGACTCTGCCCCCCGGGGAGATGGAGGAGAGCTGTAGAGGCATACCTGGGGCCAAGTCTAAAATCAGATGTGGTCTTTATTGAGATGATAGCAATTCCCCAGGATGAGCAAATGTGGGGTGTCAGGAGTGGCAGCACTGGCCACTCTAAAACCATCTTCACACCCCCTCCTGTCCTCAGCCAGAACAGAGTCAAATGAGGCCTCACCCCCAGACTCCAGCCCAAGGAGGGGCCGAGGGAAGGGAGTCAGGATCAGAAATCACATGGAGCCTAGTGACTGTCAAGGCAGCTTGCTGGAAACAGGGCTGAAGCAGGGTGGAAAGCAGAGAGGGGGCCCCAGGAAGCCGGACGCAGCACAGAGGGACACTAGCCCTGGGCCTGGAGTGCACGGTCCTCGGGTTACCATGCAGAGCCCAAGACAGCCTGGCAGCGTAACTCGGGGTGCCGTTGAGGGGAGCTGGCAGGCAGCTCCCCTAAGGACGGGGCAAGGAAGGGGTGGGAGTGCCAGGCCTGAGGCTGACCCCAGCTCCAAGAATCCCCACTGAGCCCCCTCACGCCCCTCTCCCTGCAGAGGTGGGGCTCCCAGGCCCCAGTGGGCAGAGGCCAGGAGAGCCTGAGAGACTGGTGAACATCAGCGGGGTCTTGGCCATGCGAGGAGGGAAGAGCACCGGCCGAGGGCTGCTGAAGGGGCCCGGCCGCAGTGCCAGCAGAGTCCTAAGGAGCCCACGATCGCATATGAGGATCCGGTGGCCCCCAAGAGGGGTCTGGAGGCAGCCTCACCCTGCACCAGTCCAGGCCAAGTTCCAGGACAGCGGGACCAGCCGCTGGAAGGGGGGCCAGGTGAGCTGCATAGGGGGCAGGAAGAGTCTTCCGAGGTGGACAGACAAGAGCTGGCAGAGCTGCTGGCCCAGCCAGGAGCCCGGGGTCGCCTTATTTGCAGTACTCCTTCCGGAACTCTGGAAGCCAAGGGGACAGGCGGGTGTCTGCCCTCTGCCCCTCTGCTGCGGGGGAAACAGGGCAGACTACCATCAGGACTGCCCAGGGACTTCTGGAGCACTGAGGTGGCAGGGGACTCCTGCCCGCAGGGCTGCCTGGTGTGTTGGGGCTCTGAGTGGGTGGCAAGAGGTACAGCCCAGCTCTGAGATGGGCAGGGGTCTCCCCCCGCACCTCAGCTCACCTTTGTCCAAGTCGATGCTCTTGGCGGGCAGGGGGCTGTGGGACAGCTCAACCCTCTCCTTCAGGAGATTGTTTTTGTAACCTGGTGCAGGGAGAGGGCAGGGTGAGGCCTCAGAGACGTGCCTCCCTCACCCCAGGCCTGGGAGCCACAGTCTGTCCCTTTGGTCTCCCTCACCTAGTCGGATGTCCTCCCTCCTGTAAAGAGCCTGGTCCCTGGCAGCCGCAGCAAACTCCACCATGTTCACATCCTTCCTGGAAGCGGGAGGGTGGTGGGAGGTTAGAGCGGTGGGCAGGTCTGCCTGGTCCCCGGGAGAGCCGGAAGGGGCACTCACCCCTTGGACTTGGACTTCTTGTCGGAGTATTCGTAGCCTGGGGAGGGAGAGTCGTGTTGGGGGCAGCCTCCCCCTTCCCCAGCCCCCCCAGCCCAGGCAACGAGGCTCATGGGGCCCTCTGCTCGGGCCACTGCGCCCCAAGTCCCGCCTCCGGCCGGGGAAGACCTCCTAGCGCTGGCCTCAGCCCCGGCGTCGCGAGCCCCCGCCACCCCCCGCTCACCTCCGCGGCGGCGCTGTCGGGTGGCCAGGATGACGGTGATGAGCAACAGGATGAAGAGCAGCAGCGTGGCCAGCACGTAGCCCAGCTGCTGGAAGAAGTGGGCCCGGCCCTCGGGCACGATGACGTTGATGACGCTGCGGCCGCGCGCCAGCGTGGGGTCTGCGGGGACCGGGCGGGGACCGCGTCAGGGGGCGCGCAGCGCGCCGACCCGGGCCAGCCTCAGCCCGCGGGGCCCTCCCCCCGCAACGCTGGAGTCCCTGATTTGGGGCCGGAGGGGGCCGCAGACGTGCCTCCTGCACCCGGGCCGGGCGCGCCGCTGTGGCTGGAGCCGTTGCCCGGCGAGTCCCGCGGGGGCGGCCGGGCAGCGGGCTCGGTGACCTTCAGGTGGAAGACGCGGCGCTCGTGCAGGCCGCAGTAGTGGTGGTGCAGGTGGCAGGAGTAGGTGCCCTCATCTGCCGGCTCCAGCGGGTCGATGCGCAGCGAGAAGTCGCCGCGCGCGAAGGCGTCCGCCCCCACCGCCACGCGCTCCCGCAGGAAGGGCGGCCCGTAGGCGCGGCGCTCGCCCGACGCGTACAGGTCGAGCAGGCGGTCCGCGCGGTCGTGCGGCACCCCGGGCGGCTGCCGGTCCCAGTGCACTACCTGCTGCGCCTCCTCCAGGTGCCGGTCGGTCCACACGTGCGCGCGGTTCACGCACGTCAGCAACGCGGGCGCGCCGCGCTCCACCGCGAGCACCTCCTTCTCGCCGTCCCAGTGCGCGCCGGCGGCCCCGGCTGGGGGAGCGAGGCCGGTCAGGGACCCCGGGCCGGCAGGGGGCCCGGAGGGAGCGGGACGGGGGTGGGAGCGCACAGGCGGGGGTGGGGGCACACTCACGGTCGTCGGTGACCTCGAGGCGCACGGCCAGGCTCTCGTAGAGGTGGCAGTAATGGTGGTGCAGGTTACAGGTGTACAGCCCCTCGTCTGTCTCCTCCACCGCTACGGACCGGACCGGGGGAACCCAGCGATGAGCTCCGCGGCCTCGCCCGCGCTCCCGCAGCCCCGCCCCCGCTCGGTCCCTCGGGCCGTACCGCGGATGAGCAGCGAGAAGTTGCCGTCCTGGAAGGCGGAGGGGGTCAGCAGCAGGCGGCCGCTGTCGCCCGGCTCGTACACGCGCTGCTCGCCCGCCGAGTACATGTCCACGAGTCGGCGCGCGGGGCCGCCGGCCGGGCCGCCGCTGAGGTCCCAGTGGACCACGCGCTGGCGGTCGTGCAGCCGGTCTTGCGTCCACACCATGCGCGGGCTCTGGCAGCGCAGCACCGCACGGGCGCCGGCTGCCCAGCTCACTGCAGACTCGGACACCACGGAGCTGCCGGGGGTCGCGGGCCCGGCTGGCCCTGGTGGAGAGGGGAAGTGACCGCGGGAGGGGTGAGACCCAAGGGGACAGGTACAGGGTGGGGCTAGCAAGGGTTCCCAGGGGAGGGTGGTCACTAACCTGAGGACAGAAGGACAGAAGAGCCTGGAAGGAGAGGAAGCAAGAGTCATACTGGGGAGGGGTCACCCACCCGAACCGGCCCCCACTTGGCTCCCTGGGCCCCTTCGATAGTCCTCGCTGAGGTCGGTGCTAAGGACACCCTCTTAACAGGTGGGGGTAAATCCAGAGAAGCCAGGGGGGCAGAGGCGGGGGTCTCCTTCCCCCCACCTCTCCCAGGCCCCCGCTTAATCCTCATGGCCACCTGCCCAGGCTGCGGGTGAGTGGTGGGGCCAGGCCAGCTCTGGATGTGTGCCTGTCACCAAGCGCCACATTCAGGAATGGCGGCCACCCTAACCATCACTGCAGCAAGGCCACAAGAGCACCAGCACCTGACACCTCGGGCTGGTTTGCGGGGCTTCTGCACATGCATATCCGGTGTGGCACCTGCCCGGGGCCATGCCGCACAAGCCCTCCAGGGTCTTCAGACGGCTGGCGCCCCACCCAGCAGCCCCCTCGGCCTTCCCGAAGGGCAGAGGTCTGAAGCACGAGAAGGCTGGAAGTGCGGAGTGACCCCACCATCTGCCACCCCACACACCAAATTCCTGCTCCAGAGATGTGGCCGGGTGCCCAGCCGGATGGAGGAATGTGCCGGGTCAGCAGGCCAGCCCGGAAGGGGTGGGGTGGGGGGGTGAGCTCAGGGGCCTGGGAGCAGACCCTGCGAGCCCCCCTCAGTCCCCCACCCACTCCCCTCCTGACAACAGAGAAGCACAGGCCTGAGGGGCGTCCCAGAGAAGTGGGGGGCGCCAGGGACCCCAGGAGGAGCCCCCGCCTTGGCCTCCCTCCCTGCCCGGCCCGTCTCCAGCGTCCAGTGAGGGGAAGTTCTGTGGGACCTGACCTGAGGCCTCACCAACTCCACGTCCTGGGAGCCTTCTCGTGGTGAGCAGCTCCCTCTGAGGCCCCCAGACCCACCCCTTCCCGGCTGAGGCACCCCCCCCCAACCCTGGGCTCGGGCTCAGACCCACCGGCGGCTCCTGCCCCCCGATCCCGCCCCCACACCCGAACTCACTCTGCAGAAGCACAAGTTTCCAGAGCAGGACACGGGCCCGCAGCTCCATGGCGCCTGCCTGGCCCGCCTGGCCCGCCGGCGCTTTGTCTCACTCAGGCTCTAACTCTCCAGAAAAACAGCCCGGCCCCCTCCCCCTCCCCCTCCACAGCACCCGCTGTGACATCACGGAGCAGACCGCCCCCCTCCGCTCCTGCCCGGCCCCTTGGCCTCCCCGCCTTCCCCCGGTCCTTGGTCCTTGGTCCTTGGCCGGCCTGGTGGGAGGTGTCAGGCCTTGGCCACTGTGTTCCCAAGGGTGAGGGGAGTCACTCTGGCTTGGGTCCTGGAGAAGGTGGCAGTAGCCCAGCCCAGAAGGGGCAGGGGGGCCTGAGGGTATGGCCCCAGATGCCTTGTGGGTGTCTGTGACATACATACGGAGCCCTTCTGGGGCCACTGCATGTCTGGGGTTCTGGGGGGAGCATCTCCTCACCAGCACCTCTGTAAGGGAACACGGGCCAAGGCATCCCCCCACTGCAGGCCAGCAGAAAGGCATCCTGGGCCTGACCCCAAGGACCCCAGGCTGCCAGACCACCAGGTCTTCCCGTTGGCCCTGTGGTGACCCTTCGCCTCTGGGGGCTGCATTTCCTCAACTGTGAGGTGGGGATAAGAGTCGCACGGGCCCTGGGGAGGCAGGGGTCCCCTTCCGGAGAGCATGAGGGCACTGCTGTTCATCAGTCATCTTCAGCCAGCCAGGGGGATGAGGGGTGAGGCGCCTGAGAGCTGAGCGGGGAGCCGGTGACCCCCTGTCCTGGTGCCCCACCCCATCTGCTCACCATCAAGAGCAGAAACACCACCCAGACCCGGGTACGGTGCTGCCAGGATCACCCCCCGCCCCTCCCAGAGGGGAGGAAATGAAGGAGGGTATGGGAGCCTTCCCAACAGAAGGCACAAATTTGAAGCTCTGGGAAAACTTACAAAGTCACGTAAACAAATGTGAAATAACAGAGCATGCACCGTGTATCAAACCCACTCTTTCTAGTTAAGCAAACCTCAAAAAAAAAAAAAAAGAAAAAAAATCCACCAAACTACCACAAAAACCCACGGTGCATTTTTGGACTGCCCATTTGGACTGAATTATGGTCACAGGCCCCAGGCCCTGGTGGGCTGGAGTCTCACTCTTGAACCCTGCCCTGGTCCCCAAGTCCTCAGACAAGCAAGGAGCCCAGCCCAGCCAGACTCTTGGGCTCCGGGCAAGGGGAGGAGGCTGCAGCTACTGCAGCAAGAGGGAATGAGGGTTGACAACAGGTAGGACCGGCTGGGAGGACACAGGGCTGTGAGGGCGCCCCACCCCCAACCTAACGGACCCATTTCCTCAGCAGGATCCAGGCCCTGGGAGGCGGAGCCCCCTTTCCAAACTGGAATCAGGACTTGTCTCCGCACCCCACCCCCAGCTCCTCAAGGGCCTTTCATTCTGGATAAACAAGCCCTGCCTGGCTGGCCTTGAGGCCTGGCCTCTCCTCCTGTTTTTCTAACTGGTTTATATTAGCGCTGGTGGCCTCCTTCCCAGCCCTCCTCCCTCCTCTGCGCCCCCGCCCTTGTCTGTCTCTCTCCATAGGCCTCGACCGCTCTACTGCTCCATGTCGGGCCTCTGTTCCTGCCTCTGGCGGCCAGGCTGTCTGTCCTCCTCAGAGGGAAGGTGTCCAGGCAGGGCTGAAGGGAGGCAGAGACGGCCCAGGTCCGGCCCCTCAGTCTGCAAGGGGAGTGGGGTCAGCTCCCAGCGCTGAGCTAGGAGCCTGGAAGCACCCGGGCCACACCCTAAACTCCCTGCAGAGCCCTCCCTGTCTCAGCCCTGCGTGGAGGTCGGTGGATTCCTGGCATCGCAGATCCAGCCCTCGGCTCAGCCCCAGTGCAGAAGTCTGAAGGAGGAAGCACACTCCTGGCACCCCTGGGCAAGGATGGACAGGGCAGGGGAAGGCTGCAAACCCCTCCTCCCTGCCCCATCCTGTTCCCTCTGCTTGAGCCCACCTCCCCGGTCCTTGGCAGGAAATAGCCGCAGATGAGAAGAGGCCCAGGAGAGAACAGACCGGAACTAAACGGCCACCGCAACATCACTGTGGTCCTCCTGAGCTCCAGCCCAGCCCTAGCCGGACCAGAGCCCTGGACCCACATCCCCTCTCCTAGGAGTCCAGGCCAGACAAGGCGGGTCAGCCAGCGACCCCCACTGAGACTGAGACTCAGACTCTGGCTCCAATCCTGGGGACCCGGACATTCCAGGCAGCCAGGATCACTGGGAGGAGAAACCACAGGCACTCAGAGGCACAACCAGACACACAGACACGTGTTTACACATGCTGTCATTCAGCAAACGCTGCGCACCTACTGTGTGCCAGGCACTGGGATTCAGCACTGCACCGGATGCCAAGCTCCTGCCCTCTTGGAGCTGTTAGAGAGCAGGCAGCCTGCAGACCCAGTTGCTGATGAATAAGGTCATTTTAAACACGGCGAGATTAAAGCAGGTAAGGGGCTCCCTCCGCCAGACCAACCAGGACAGCCTCTCGGGGACCCACACCCACAAGTGAATAGCTAGGCTGGGGCCCAGGAAGCTGCCTGCCGGGTAAGGGAGAGCGTGCTGGGCTCTCACGTGAACTACGATGAGGCCTAAGGGGGTTTACGTGCGGGAGAGATGTGGTCTGGTGATGCAGGAAACGCCAAGATGGTTAGTTTAGAGCTGTCAGGATTTAGACGAACACACCAGGGAAATGGACAGAGTTCTGAGATGCTCCCCAGGGCACCCAGCCCGTTTCCTCCCCAAGAGTGTGACCAACCTCGGCGGGATAGCCCTTCGCACCCACGTGACAGACGTGACTGCAAGTTGCTCCCTGAGTCAGAGTATGCATCTAGGCAGCTGAAAAGCCTCAGCTTCTCTCGCCCCGCTGGGCTGTGAAAGGGCCCATGGGGTTGACCAAGTGCAAAACCCTGAGGCCCCAGCCACCACCACCCCACACCCCCGCCCCCGCAAGAAGAAAATGGATCTCAGTCCTACAACCGCAAGGAACGGATTATGCCACCCACCAGATTAGCCTGGAAGAGGACCCCAGGTGAGGACGCAGCCCTGCCGACACAGGTTTCACCTGGTGAGACCCTGGGCCGAACTCCCAGCAAACTCACATCCAGACGCGTGCCCCATGCAAGCCACGCGGTAATGAACACGTTGTGGGAAGCTGCTGAATTTGTGTTGATTTTTGATGCAGCAACAGGAGACAAATGCGACTGTCTCCCTGAGCAAAGCAGGGGCAGGACTTAAAAGGACAAAAGCACAGGTCTCAGGGATGGTGCCTCGTTAGGGACTGGCTTGTGGGTGGGTCGCTGAGCAGCAGGGTCCCCGGGGTGTCCTCGGGAGCTGCACTGACCCACCATCATCAGCACGAGGTGAGGCCAGAGCGTGGTGCCGTGTCACAGGCCACGGCACTCGCCATTTCCCCCTCACGCTGCTTTTCTGCTCATTCTCACCAGGTCTCGTAGAAGCACCAGGTCACTTGTGAGTGTGTTGGTCCTTCTTCTGGGGACCTGGTGGCCTGCCCGGTGCCGGGGCTCACCCGGTGAGGCAGAGGCTCTGCAGGCCCCGTGTCCGAAGAGCCGGGTGTCCCGTGGAGGCTCTCTTCTCCTTCCGGTGGAGACCACAGGTCAGACAGAGGCTGGGAGATCATCAGTCCACTGAGACGCTGATTCGAAAATACAGACGAGAAAATCTGGAAATATAGATCCATTATTTCATGGGCCAGCCCTTTTATCCTGAGAAAATGTCAGGGAGCCAAGATCAAGGATTTTAGCGGTCGTGGTCAAACCCACATCAGTGGTTTCCTGCGTGGCATTAACAGGGTTCAGGAACCCCTCACTGTACTGCGCTTCACAGACCCTGCCCTTTTCACAAACTGAAGTTTTGGGGTGACCCTGTGTCAGGCAAGTCTATCAGTGCCATTTTCCCAACAGCGTTTGCTCACTTCATGTCTCTGTGTCACACTTTGGTAGTTCTCACATTATTTCAAACCTTCCACCAGCAAAAATTCTGACTCGCTTAAGCCTCAGATGATGGTTAGCATTTCTTAGAGACAAAGTAGTTTTAAATTAAGGCATGTAAAATTAAAAAAAAAAATTATGGGACTTCCCTGGTAGTGCAGTGGTTAAGAATCCACCTGCCAACGCAGGGGACACTGGTTCGAGCCCTGGTCCGGGACGATCCCACATGCCGCGGAGCAACTAAGCCCGTGCGCCACAACTACTGAGCCTGCGCTCCAGAGCCCGCGAGCCACAACTACTGAGCCTGCAAGCCACAACTACTGAGCCCGCGTGCCACAACTGTTGCCACAACTGTTGAAGCCCACGCGCCTAGAGCCCGAGCTCCACAACAAGAGAAGCCACCGCAATGAGAAGCCCGCGCACCGCAACGAAGAGTAGCCCCCGCTTGCCGCAACTAGAGAAAGCCCACGCGCAGCAACGAAGACCCAACGTGGCCAAAAATAAACAAATAAATAAATTTTAAAAAAAATTAAGGCATGTACGTTTTTTAGACATAATGCTATGGCACACTTAATAGCCTACAGTTTAAACATCACTTTTATACACGCTGGGAAACCAAAAAGTTTGTGTGCCTCGCATGACTGCGGTGGCCTGGAACTGAGCCCGCAGCGCCTCCGAGGCCTGCCTGCGTCCCCCCTGCTTGGCTCATTCTGTTCGTGAAGGTGCAGGGGCGCCGGCCGGCTTGTATGGGTCATAGACTCGAACCATGACCTCAGGCTCCAAGGTTGGCCTCTGTATTTTCTTCTCTCCCATCACGCCAGAAGTGCTTCCTTATCGTCCTTAACGATTCATCAATTTTGCAGCCAGGAATCGAGGACCACAGACTGACTCCTAGCAGATTTCACCCGTGGTGCCTTCACTGCGGGAGCTGTCACAAAGTCCCCAGGTCCAGCTGGTTGCTGGCGCCTCGGGCAGGCCAGGGCTGACAAGCTTAGAGCAGCCATCAGGCCGGCTTCCTGGGGGCCGCGAGCGCTGCTTCCACATGGACGGGCGCCCCGGGTCCCTGGCGCCTCACCAAGGAGATTTACCTTTAAACGCGACGCTTCAGCGAGGGAACCCCTTCCCCACAGGCTCTGGCGACACCGAGGCTCCTCTCAGCAGCTCTGCTTTATGAAGAGGGGCTCGAGCTCCCCACAGAGGGTGTGGGGGAAGCCACGGGAGGGAGGGAGGTCCGCGGTGTCCTGCCCACAACACAGTCCCTCAGCCACCCCGAGGCCTTGACCCGGCCTCCCTGCGGCCCTCGGCACGGCCACCAACGCCCTCGACCCTGCAGCCTGGAGGGCGCCCACCTGCCCTGCCCGCCAGCCTGCCAGCCCAAGGACTCCTCTGCTGTCGGGGTTAGGGGGGTGGGAGAAGTGGGGGTGAACCAACCACCAGACTCCCCGAGCTTCCCGGTCCCGACTGGACCCAGGGCCACCCCTCGGGTACCACCGTCCTGAGCGGTTTCCTTCCATCACTTCCCACAGAATTTTCAGTTTTTCTGAAGAATCACTGGCTTCACATCTGTACTAAGAGTTTCTTGTGATATTTTCTCCTGAACTCTGAGGGCCAGTTGAATGAGATCCGTTTACAGACACTTCGTTACAGCCTGTGCTGTCTCATGCCCACACCACCTCAGCGAGACACGTCCAACTCCCCTGCCTGCCCTGTGGACTCGGGCCGGACTGCAAGTTCCGGGTCATCTGCTTCTGGTGCACAGGGGCCCCCGGCCCTGACCTGGCCCCTGGGGACAGTGTGGCAAGTGTCTGCCTGTCTGGTGAGGCTGTTTCCTGTCGCGTCAACAGTCAGGGACCCCGGAGACGGCCCCCGGGAAGCCACCGCTGCCGCCCGGCCGCACAGAATGTCCAAAGGCCAGAGAGCAGAATCTCTTTTAAGGTGTCACGTACTTCCCCAGGATTCAGTCATGAGAGTGTGTTTACCTCACAGAGCCTTCCGACCTGCAGGTACTGGCGGGGAGGGCCTCACAACACAGCAATCAGAGCCATCCTCGCCGCGCACGCGAACGTGGCAGCTTCCCGCCGACGCGAGATCGCAAAGTTGCTCCAACACAGTCATAACAACATTCCTTTTGTGTATAAATAGTCTGACTTTCCCATATTACGGGCTTCGTAAACAGGGGGGCTTCCAAACTTGCGAAGAGGTGGTTAAATATGGCAGTAATAAATATATTCCATTGTCTGCACTGTTCTTCATTTTACCCAAGGGAGGAGGCCTTGTGTTGCCAATGGCGGTCTGGGGGAACCCCAGAGACAGGTGAGGTTTAAGACACGTTGTCAGTTTTTCGAAGTCTGGATCTCAGGCCTGAATTTGGGGCAGGCACATCGTCACTGTTGACCACACACAAGAAATGATGATCATCTTGGCTAGAGTTTTAATCCAGGTAACAACATCTAAAACAAGCACAGCACTGAATGATTACTGGGAGCGTTTGCCATCTTAGAAACAAGGACCATCTGGTAAAAGAGAGTCAAGTCGTGGTGGGAACTTGAGGGGGACAAGGGCCCAAAGGGGGATAAGACTGGGGGAGAGAAATACACTCCCTGACCCAGCAGAGGAAACAACAGCTTTTCTTTTTGTTTAGAATATGCTGTGCATGTAAAAGACAACTCTTTTTCTCTTTATTACATAATATATACACTTTCTCCACTTAATGATGTTGATATACCTCTCTATGAATGTTTATTATAAGTACACAAATATTTATATTGTTATTGACAAATTTAAACAGAGAGCTTTAGCTTACGTTAACTGTATATATCACACAACGTATGTTTTAACTTTACCATCCAAATTAGACGTAATTTGGACAAAGAATGAATATTTTTAGATAGTAACCCACTATTTCTGTAATCGCTCTTTGTGAATTTCAGTATCTTTAGAAATGCTCCAGATATCTGCTGCATAACAAGCACCTTAAAACCACAACCCGGGGGCAGGGATGAAGAGGTGGAGCACAGGGGATTTTTCAGAGCAACGAAACTGTTCTGTACGATCCACCGTTAGGGGGATTCACAGCACCATGCGTTTATCAAAACCCAATGAACTGCATGGCACAAAGAGGGAATCTTAACGTGTGAGAAGTCTAAACAACTCATTTAGGTGGTCAGGTAATCAGAATGTGGCCAAGAAATCTGGCTGACTCACCAACGGGGTAACATCACTGAAGGGGTGTGGAAGTACCAACCTGAGGGCCTCGGGAGTGAGCAGAGCCTGTGACTAAAGGCAGAGGGCCTGCACGCAGCACTGTGCTTGAGCTGACACGGTGTTTCCCACCGGCTGTGGTTTATCAGCTCTGATACTGCCGTAGGGGACGTGGACCAGACAATCAGGTGACAGGTTACAGAAAAGCAAGAGAGGGGCTGGGATGACCCACGAGGTCAGGATCACAGCTGGAGACGCTGCGTGAAGTCACGTTCAGCGTAACACAAATAAAGGCGGACGCCTGCGGCAGCAGTTTTAGGTGTGTGGATGCGTGGTCGGCTCTGTCATCTGAGAAGGCCCAAAAGCAGTGAGCACACCCAGCTCCAGATCAAAATGGTTTCTAAGACCATTTCCGATACAAGGAACCAGGGCTCCTCGGAGAAATGGCTGGTCTTAGGGTGCGGGAGGGAACACGAGATAAGCCTGGAGTGCTGAAAAGCAAGGAAGTGCTAAAAAGTGAATGATGGGGACTTCCCTGGTGGCACAGTGGTTAAGAACCCGCCTGCCAATGCAGGGGACACGGGTTCGAGCCCTGGCCCGGGAAGATCCCACATGCCGCGGAGCAACTAAGCCCGTGAGCCACAACTACTGAGCCTGCGCTCTAGAGCTCACGTGCCTAGAGCCCATGCTCCGCAACAAGAGAAGCCACCGCAACGAGAAGCCCACGCACCTCAACAAAGAGTAGCCCCCGCTCACCGCAACTAGAAACTAGAACGCCCGCGTGCAGCAATGAAGACCTGACGCAACCAAAAATAAATAAATAAAATTGATTCTTAAAAAAAAAAATTACTTGAACTTTTTCTAATACAAGTTGTTAAACTCCACATTTTCCAGCCCAACATTTAAACAATATTAATGTTTATATGACGTAGTCTCCTTGGCAATATTTGCTCTCTGCCAGAATTCACATCTCTCTGCTTCTTATCCAACGATCAACAATTGTCCCAGGTTTTATTTTTTTAGCTGTGGATTCTGCAAGAAAATGACTTTTTTTTAAAAGGGTGAACACTTCTAAAGCATTAGAAGTTCAATTCCTTTTTTCTTTCTGGAAATCTAATGTTCTCTATTTTAAATCTATGAAAGCATGCATTAGTCTATTTAAGCCATCAGCATGGGAGCTTTATAATCAATATACATTATTTTGGTTTCCAGGAAGACAGGGAGTTATACTAAAATGCTCAGAGAATGTCCCCAGTCATACGGCCCAAGAACCTAACAGAATCTCAGCCAAGACCCTGGGACTTGGGCCTCTATCCTCCAAGGCTGCCCAGTGGATGGGTCTCAACATGCTTCCTGTGCTTCAGCCCAGTGTGGACACATCTTCACACGCTTCGTGTGCTTCAGCCCAGTGTGGACGGGTCTCAACACGCTTCGTGTGCTTTAGCCCTCATATTGTCCCATCTTTGGCCAGTGAAGCCCTCTGCACCCTCCTGGCGCCTCCCGTGGCCTCTGACATGAAGAGACACAGCAGGTTCTCGTGCGCTTCCTGCCACAGGCCTGGCGTTAGGGTTTCCAGGTAAACATCGCACAGGACATACTGAGAAATTATTTGTTGTTTATCTGAAATTCAGATTTAATTAGGGGCCTGTATTTTTATTTGCTGAAGTTGGCAACCTTACCAGGAACTAGCCATGTCTCCAAAGAGTCCTGGCTCCCACCAGAAGTGGGGGAGGGCACTTAGAGCCACTTCTGGGGGTCTTGGTTGGTAGACCTCACTCTCAAACATAAGCACACAGCCAAGTGCCACCAGAGGAAGCCCACTGACGTGGGAAACAGAGGCCAAAGTCAACAGAGGAACGCACTTGGGAGAAACAGAAACTAGACTTGGCGGTGGGGGGCAGAGAAAATATGTAGCATTAACATCCCCACAAGGAGATGCCACCACACCCATGAAACATAAACAGGGCACCACTAAAAACACTCAAAAATCAAAAGTCTCTTAGAAATTAAGAAGGTAACAGAAATGAAAAAAATTCATTAAATGGATTAGAAGAAAATGTTGAAGATGCCAATGAGATAGAATATAGAAGAGAAAATCATCCAAAAAACAGGAGTTTCAGAAAAAGAGAAGAAAGAGTGGAGGAAATGACAACAAAACGGTTTGAGAAAAGGTCCCAAAACTGAATCCCAGAAGGTTAGGAGTTTCCAGATTGAAATGGGCTCCCGTGGGGGCGAAAACAGATCCACACCAAAGTATATATGTCACTGGGAGTGTCTCCACCAGTGAAGGAAAAGAGGAGCTTCGAGAGAGAAAATCACAAAGGCTCTGGACTCAAATTGGGTTCAATTTTCTCAACAGCAACACTGGGAACCAGAAGACAACAGAGTGACACCTACAGGGTTTTATAGGAAATAATTTCCAACCTAGAATTCCATATCCAGCCAAACTGTGAACCAGGAAACAGGATCCAATAAAGATGTCTGCAGATTTGCAAGGTTTCAAAATTTTCTCTTGTGTTTCTTTCCGCAGGAGACTGGAGGATATGCTCTTTCAAAGTAAGGTAAGGAAAAAGGAAAAAAAAAAGTAAAAAATGAAGGGAAAAAAAAGGGAAGGAAAAGGGAAGACGAGGGATCAGGGGAGCAGAGAGTCTGCGAGAATCCCCAGGGTGAAAGCTGGGCCCAGATGTGATGGGCGAACAGCCAGCTGGACAGGCAAGAAGTCCAGGAAGAGACTTCACTCTGAGATGAACGAACCTCAGCTGTTTCTGGGAGTTGGGCTGAGAACTTGGTGTTGAAATTGTGATGAGGGCACAGAAAACTAAAGCAACTGAAAAGAAAGAAAAAAAAAAAACAACACAATTACTGATTCCAGGGAAAACAAAAACTCACAGGGAAGGAAAAGCAGTGACAGTGTCTCCTTTTATGGTTACAGTCACGTGAACACAGACACTCACGTCCCCCAACTCACAGGCCACCGAGTCAGAGGAGGGGCAGTGAGGAGGGGCAGCACATGACACCCACGAGGAAAACAAAATGTAGTGCCACGACAGGGGACACAGGTTCGAGCCCTGGTCTGGGAAGATCCCACATGCCGCGGGGCAACTAAGCCCATGCGCCACAACTGCTGAGCCTGCGCTCTAGAGCCCGTGAGCCACAACTACTGAGCCCACGAGCCACAACTACTGAGCCCGCACGCTACAATTACTGAGGCCCACGTGCCTAGAGCCTGTGTTCCACAACAAGAGAAGCCACCACAATGAGAAGCCCACACACCACAACGAAGAGTAGCCCCCGCTCGGCACAACTAGAGAAAGCCCGCACACAGCAACAAAGACCCAATGCAGCCAAAAGTAAATAAACAAATTTATTTTTTAAAAAATTAAGTTTTGAAGTCAAAAAGAGCTGAATCATGGCTTCACAGCCATGTGACTGTGGGCAAGTTCATCTCTGTACTTAAGGGTCCTCCCTTATCAAACAAGGTTCATTATAGATTTGTTGTGACATAAGTCCTGTAAAGAACCTAGCACAATGCCTGTGGTGAAAGGAATCACTCAAACATGTCAATTATTAACTGTTTAAAAACATAATTCTTATTCTACAATCTATCTCTGACGCACCTTTTCTCAGAAAGCCATTCTAGGATGTACTCCACGAAAACAAGAAAGTAAACCACAAGGCAGGAAAACACGGCATTCCAGAAACAGAGGCTCCAGCTGATGAGGCCAAGGGTATCCCAGGGAGACCCTGCTGGTGCCATCAAGGGCCCGGGGCAGCCCAGACAGGGCGCCAGGAGGGCGGCTCCCCCTGAACAAGAGTCACTCGAGGAGCTGGACGGAAGTGAGAGTTTTTAAATTCTGTCAGCAAGTTTGGAGCTGAGTTAGTGATACATAGAAAAACGTACAAAAGAAAAAACAAGACTGGAGGATAAAGAGCTGAAAGAGAAAGGAGATACAAGCTTGCTGAGCCGTGAGGCCATTTACACTGTGGTGGGCTACACCTGGAGGAGGCCGAGGCCAGCAGAGGAGCTGAAGTTGCCGGCCCTGGGGCAGGCTCGGGGTGGGTGAGGTGAGGTGAGGCAGGAACTGACAACTCCACGCTGGGCCACGTACGATCCTACCTGGCCGGCAAATTAACAAATAAGAATTCAACTGTAAATACAAAGTAACAAAACCAACAAGAACAAGCAAAGCGAAAGGAGAGGGTGCCCTTGCCCGGATTCACAGGGACGCCCAGGTCTGAGCCCCAGAGGACCCTGTTCACGTGAGGGCTGTGGTGTTCCCAGCCCTTGGGGACTCCAGGCTAGACCCTTGGCGGCCTCTGGGGCCTCCTCCACCCACAGCGGGCCCTCGGGGTGGCCGGGTCCACTCGGCAGGACTCCCGGCTGAATCAGTCTCCTCCCCTGCACCTCAGATCACCTACACCAGGGTGGCGAGGGTGTGGGGTGCCAGGCCACAGGGCAGTCACCCCTATCCGGTGCTCCCAAATTCACTGGGTCAATCTACACTCCACACAACACAGGCACGATTAATGCCGGCGACCCGGCTCACCCCGATCGTGAGTCTTGAGGCTCCCTCGGAGGTGTCACAACTCCCACCCAGCCTGCAGGCTGAGGCCTCCCCTCCTGCTGGCCTCAGGGGCCCTGACGGCGCTGCCACCGCACAGCTGAAGCGAGGGGGCTGCCGACCCGGTGCTGCCCACCTGAGTCTGCAGTGCTTCCCTGCCTACTCAGCCGGGAGAGGTCCTCAAAATACGCACAGGCCGCCCACACCCCACACAGAGAACTCCACTTTGGGAGGTGGCAGTCTCAGCTGGGGTGAACTCGAGCCCCAGCCCTGTTGCACGGCTGACGTGTGACCCCCAGGTGACGACCCAATGCCACAGCTCAGCCTCCTCGTCCAAAAATGGCCCAGCAGTGCCCTGTGAGGCTGAGGTCAGCACTAGAGAGAATCCGACAGGGAGCACGGGCTGTCGCCTCCCGGCCCCCACCCTCAGGCTAACTCCAGACCCAGGTCTGGGCTCCTCCGCCCCATCCTGGGGGCTGCAGCTCAAGAGCCCTTCAGCGGCTTTTTCCAAAATTCAGACCTGGAGAGGAATGTTCCCTGCCTCCTCTGTCCCCCCAGGTTCCAGCATCCTTCCAGGCAAGTTCAGCGGACCGCGGCCAGGCCAGGGGAGTGAGGCCAACCTCTGCCCCACGCCGAGGCCCTCTGCCGCCCTCGCCAGCCTGCAGGCTCCGTGGACGGCGGGGAGCACAGCTGTTCGCATGCGGTTTGGGGGCGCACACGTATGTGCGCGTCTGATTGGGGCAGGGGGCCGGCCCCTCCCAGGGCCCAGCGTCCAGCCTCACATCCTCCCGCAGGGCTTGAGCCTGCCTGGCTCCCTCTTTGGCCCACTGTGTGGGCAGGAACGCCCAGGCCAGAAGACACTGGCCGTGCCCCAGGCACGGAGGAGCACAGGGACGAGGGGTGGCGGCTGAGCTCACTGAGGTGTCTCCTCACTGGGTCCAAAAGGCAGATCCCCGTCAGGGCCCAAGACCACCCCCATCAGCTCGAGCCCTCGCCGGGGCCTCCTCCGGCTGAATCCAAGCCCGAGGCGCTGCTCTGGGTTAAGGGCAGACCACAGGCCAGAACCACATCACACAGGAGGGGCCCTCACTCCGCGCCCCGCCTCAGGGGGCGCCCAGGGCTAGAACAGGAGGCAACGGGGAGGAGGAGCTGGGGGAGGGTGGAGGCCCCATCGGGAAGAGGGGAGGAGCAGCCCCTTGCGGTCCGGGAGGGGCTGCAGAGTAAAAATAAACCCCCAAACCACCTCCTGAGATCGTGGCTGGGGCCCAAGGCACCCAAGCCACGGGCAGGATGAGGTCTGCACACACGAGCTGAGGCAGCAAGAGGGCTGCCAAGGTGCAGGGCCTGCAAGGCAGGGGAAGGCACAGGGACTGAGGAGACAGAGCGGGGCTGGGCCAGCTCAGGAGCCGACCCGACAGGACCGGTGACCTCAGGATCAGGGGCCTCGACCACGGCACCACTGACGTCCGGGGCCACCTGCTCTCGGGCAGGGGCTGCCCTGTGCACTGCAGGGCGTTTCACAGCATCCCCGGCCTCCACCAACTGTGACCCCCACTGTGACAACCAAAACTGCCTCCAGATGTAGCCGAATGCTCACTTAAGAACCACTGTTGTGAAGGAATGGTGAGGTCGCGAGGCCTGGAACCAGTGGGAAGCCTGCCTTCTGGGGGCGCCCCAGCTGGCACCCACCTCACGGTGGAGGAGGCTGGAGCAGGTGACCCGGGTGCCAGGGCCCTGTGGCGCTCTGCCGGCTGGCAGCCTCCAGGCGTCTGGGTCTGCACCCCCCTGCACGGGCCGGCCAGTTGCATCCCCAGCACTCATGGCCCCAGCTGAGCTTTGTCTCCAGACTCAGCCAGGGAAGGGTGGGGTGAGCCACGGGGCAGCTCCCGCAGAGGTGCTGGAAGGAAACACCGGGAGCAGCTGCTCAGCGGCCGTGGGCGTCAGCCAAGGGCGTCACTGGCAGGCCAAGGCCCTGCTGGGAGGCCTGGGGGAGCTGGGGCCAAACTTGGCACCAAGAGGGCATGGTCCATTCCACCCGAGGGAGGCTCCACTGCTGAGGCCCAGGCCCTGGCCCTGGGACCCCTGCCCCACCCACAGTTGAGGAAACTAAGACCCAGAAAGGATGCCCGTGTCCTGGTCCTCAGCCGGAACCCCAAGGGCTGCCAGGAGCCTAATCACTGCCCCCTAGTGGCCACCCGCAGAAGCAGTCCTGTGCCCTCAAGGGCCTCTGGTCTCCTCCAGGTCAGGGTCAGCGTCACCCTTCTCACGTCCACTCCACACGGCTACTCTATGAGCCCATCTCCCCTGACGGACAGGGACTCAGGCAGGCCCCACGGTTAGAAGCCCGCTTACCCGGCTGGCAGGCACGCACAGGACAGGGGCCCACCTGGCTCACTGAAGCATCGGGGCTGTCCGTTCCCTTCCAGGAGAAATGCTGGGAAGCCCGTGTCCAAGCACACCCCCTGCCCCCAGATCTGCTCGACCTGCAGGGAACCCAACCCAGGCCACAGACGCATCTCTGACAAAACACAAGGAGCGCGCACCGCCCTGGTGTGAAGCGGGTCGGGGGCATCAGCAACAGAACTGTGCCCCTCGCAGACGCCACTCTGGGGCTCAGGAGAGACGTACCCACCTTCCCCTCCTTGAACCCAACGTCAGGAGCAGGGCAGACGCTGAGGATGAGAACGAGCCTCACCCGCACTCACGGCCTCTGACCAGCTCCTCCGCCTGCAGTCCAGCCCCCCAAGCCTGGATACAGAGGCCCAGGGGCCCCCCACTATTAGCGATAACACGTTCCCCTCCACACAGGAGAAACCTGGAATATCTGAGGACCACTGGCTCACACTAAGGCTCTGGGCTTCCCCAGCTCTATAAACGGCACCCCTTCCTCAGCCGACCCGATCCTGAACCTTCCAGAGTGGGCCATCCCTTCCTGGTGAGCCCCTCACCACCCCCCTTCAGGGCCCCAGAAAGTGGCAGAGGCCAAGGAGCCCACAGCAGGCCACGGATCCCCAGCTGCAGCTGAGCAGGACGGCTCAGAGAGTCACTTGAGGCCCAGGTAGCAGGACCTGAAGGACCCCAGCCATCATCTCTGAGGACAGGGCGTCTTTCCTGCCTCCCCTCCCCATCTCCCCAGTGAGGCCCTCTCTGCCCCCTCAACTGTGCGGGTCCAGCTGCACGCATGTTTTTTTTCCAATAAACAGGTCTTACAGCACCACACGATGCATAGTTGGTTAAACCTGGCACCACAGAGGAGCGCTGACTACGAGCTCTGCTCGGGTTTTTCGACTGCACAGAGGGTCAACCGTGTACCCTAATCACACCACCACCTCCGTCGGGGCACTCCCTAACCTCCAAGCCGGTCCCCTTGGCACAGTTCCCATCTGCGTGCTCTTCAGGGGCAAGGCTGGGACTCTTCTCAGTGTCCCCACAGCACCGGTTCGTGAAGAGCCAGGCTGTCACTCCTGCAGCCCTGGCACCAAGACAAGGGCCAGCTCGGGGAAGGGACCGCCAATCTGCCACCCAGAGCCCTTGTGTCTCTTGTAACAGCAGACGCTGGCGCCAGCCTCAACCCCAAGACAGCTCACCCCAGGCAGAAGAGGGTCCAGGCCAGCAAAGATGGCTAAGTTCTCCGAATTTTTATTACAACGGGTCATCAGCAGTAACAGGGCTGTGGGAGAGACACACGAGACTCATTTGCCCTTCAGGTAGATCTTGGGGGTCTGCCAGCCTGCGGGGGCTTCCTTCAGGCCTGCCTTCCGCCAGATGCGCCTCAGGTCTCTCTCGAACCTCATCTGCGAGGGCAGAGGGAGGGACCACCAACAGGTCTGCGGCACAGCCACGCACCTCAACCACCCTGCCCAGCTCTGGGCCGAGGGCCCTCACTCACCTGCTTCCGTTTCAGGCGTCCCTCCCTGACCTTCCGCCGCAGGAACCGGGTCCTGTTGACCAGCTTGCGGTACTTGTGATGATTCATCTTCCGCCGGCGGATCTTGAGCACGTTCTTGCACTGTATCTGGGGCGCGTCCCAGACCTCCTTACCCCCCTGCGCGACCCCTTCCCCCCCCTGGCTGGGCGGACACTCATAGACTTGGGCTGGAGACACAGTCCCTGGGGCCCCAGCGTCCAGTCTGGGCAGGAGGTAGCGAACGGTCAGCCAGCTCTCCAAGGGGCTGATAGACATCTTCCTGGGGACCAGCATCTCCTCAAGCTCCATGTGGACCCGCCTGTCAGGAAGGGAGGCAACCCCACTTGGGCCTATTGGTTGCATGCTGTAGCGAGGCCTGCAGGCATGCCTGCCCAACACCCCGCAGACAGGCCAAGGCCCACTGCAACCTGCAGGAGACAAAACGGCACAGTTAGTTACCGCTCGTGGGGCTACATGACCTACGCACGGCCACCGGGCCTGGGGAGCAGAACCTCCTGAAGCCCTGCTGACATTCTCAGGCCCAGACTTCCCCTCTGTGAAATCTGGACGTTTACGAGGTCGTTTGTGGCCGGGCCCCGCCTCCAGCTGGTGAGGCACAGCAGCGGGGGGGACTGAGCTGCTGACCCCATATTCCTAACCCAGGTGCGCCTCCCGCCCATCTGCCCCCACGGGGCCTCTCACCTGCCCGGGGAACAGCCCTGAGCAGCTGGGAGGTCAGGCGCACCATGAACATGGTCTGTGCTTGGCGGCGGCCCCAGGCACTCAGCGGAGCTGGAACACAGGTGCACGCCTAGGTCACTCCGGGGACTCCGGTCTCGCCCTGATTCCTGCACCCCGTCTCCCTCACCACCCTATCCCACCACGAGGACGCTGCTTCGAGCACGGCTCCCTCCCTCAAACCCTCCGCCGCTCCCCAGCTGCGCGACTCTGGGCAGGTACTGACTCTCCCTGAACCTAGTTTTACCCCGAGGCGCCCACCGCGCGGGTGGTGTCGACGCTCGGGTCTTAGGTCCCGAGCCCCAGACGGCCGCGGCCGCCTCCGCCGTCCCTGGAGCCCGCACGCCGCGGCCTCACGCCGACTCTTCCCAGACGCAACCGAAAGGCTCAACTGACCATTCCGCCGCCGCGCTCAGGCACTTCCGGTCCGTACCTAAACTGGCCCCCAGCCCGCGTGCGGCCGCCCGCTGGTTCCCACGGCCAGCGCCCCCTAGCGCCCCACGGCGCCCTGCTCCGCGTCGATGCAGGTCCCACCCGGCCCAGAAAGCGACGGTTTCCGGCCGGAGGAGCCGCCCCCCGCGCCCCGCCCCAGCTCCTCCCACGGCTCGCCGGCTCCGCCTGTCCCTTGCGGAGGGCTAGAAAACTACATTTCCCACAACCCCGGGGGGGGGGGGGCCCTCTGCGCCTGCGTGGCCCAAACTCCCGTCGCCCCCCGGACTGGTCAGGGGCCCGTTGTCCCGGGAGGCCGGAAGTGGCATTTCGGGACTGCGGAAGGGACGTTGTCCCGTCGACGGAAATAGGGTTTGCGGGGGCGACGTAAGTGGCTCGAGATACTGCGGCTGCTGGGGCCGGAGGGGAAGAACCGGAGTTGCCGGGCCTGCGGGGTGTGGCCTCCACCTCCGAGCCCTCCTGCCGAGGATGAGAGGGAAGGTGACGGCGGCTCGGCCCGGGCTCCCGCAGCCCGGACGCCAGGAGTGCCGTGCCGGGCGTTGGGGGCAGAGCCGGGGCGCCGTAAGGAAGGACTCGGGGGTCTTGGACCCGCCGCCCCATCCCTTTGGCTTGCAGCCTCCTGTCTCTGCCAGTCTGGATAAGCGGAGGAGGCCCCGCGTCTAACGCGGGATGGATAGTACGACGCTTTTTGCATAGGTGGAGTGTTTTTTCCTTCCTCAAAGCAAACAAGCTCCCATCCTGTGCCCATGGCAAGTTTTTGTCCGAAAACCAAAAGCAGCCTCCGTGGAGCATGGTGTTTGGCTAAGACCCAGTGTTGCTCCTCAGGGTAGGGGGCTCCGAGGGCACCACTTCACCCATCTAGTCCAGAAAGGCTCCGTTGTCCTCGCTGAGGTTGGCTAGGATGGCAGGTCTCAAGAATGGACGTGCGGGGGCTCCTGCTGGCACTGGGATGTGGGGAGCCCCATTGGCTCTACTGGGAGGCTTGCCCTGTAGGAGGGTCTTCCAGTGAGGCTTAGGCAGGAAATGGCCAGGCTTGGACACCCCCAGGCCCCAACCTGGCTAAGCAGGGAGTGGACGATAAGCCAGTAGGAAGGCAGAAACCGTAGGCTCCCGGCCCAGCTCCGTAACTGAGTCACCAGAGGACAGACACCCTTCCGCCCAAGGGACTGCTTCCGGTTCCCAGGTCGGAAGGTCTCTGAACACGTCCTGGAGCCCACCCCTCCCTCCAGCTGCACGGCCTCCCCAGGCTTTTGTGGTTTGCTCATGAGTGAGCCACCTGCACCCTGGGCGTTGACCCTGCCGCTTTCACACCTTCTTGGCTGTACTGACTTCAAGCACCTTTCGCCAGGCCCACTGGCTCCAGGAAGGCCACGCCTCCCACCCGCACAGAAGTGCTGGTCTGGGGAGAGCCAACACGGGGCATAGGACAGGCCCCCCAACAGCCCTCGATCCGCACAGAGCACACGCAGCACCCAGAGACAGGCCCGACGCCCATCCTGCTCACCTGCACCACCAACCTGTCTACTCGCCCGCCACCCACTCTGACGGAGGACCCCTCCAGGGTGATGCTCCTCTGGGGTCCTTGTTCCTGGCTGCCGCCAGCCTTATAAAACCTGCAGCGCATTACAAACCAATGTCCCTCAGGCACAAGGGGACTCCAGACCATTGTGTCCTTTTCAAACCCTCCCTCTACCCCACCAGCAGCAGACAGCTCAGACTCCTCACGAGCCCTCACAGAAGAGCAGGTGCACAAAACTCAATACAAAACCCAACGCTTTAATGAGATGAGAGGCGGCAGCGCAGACGTACCGCTAGAACCGGTACTGCCGGCTGTGCACAGGAGCAAGCACGCACGTTGACAAACCACAAATCCTTCAACGTTCCAAATAACCTGAGTAGAGAGAATTGTGTTTATTTAACCACATAAAATGCATATATAGGAAACTTCTCTATTTAGGAGCTGGTGGCCTGCACTCAGCATTGCACAGATAAAAATATACGACTTTCAACACAGATCTAAATACCTTCACATTTTAAAAATCAGAATTCTCTACACAAGTTTTAAGCTGACAGAATTCAAGTTCTGAGTTTTCATATATAGCTTTAACTTGTATTAAACACATGTTTATTTACAACGTGGACAGAGAGCGAGGGGCTGTTAAGGCCATTTTCTCATAGTGAAACATTGCAAAATACGGACATAAGTACAACCTAATATAGGCAAAGGTTCGAAAAGTCATTGTCTTGGTTTAACGTAATTCAGTATCGGAACGGAAGTGAAGAGACAGCCTGTCGTAGCACCAAGCCACGCCACCGGGACGTGCGCGCCCGGCCTTTGCAACCAGCAGGGCTGCTGCTGAGGCGGGCCGGGGTGAGCTAGGCCCGGGCCACACTAAAGGGCGGCTTGCTGGCCTCTCCATTCCATCTCCAAATTCATCGCACGGTCCCGAGTCAACAACCATTTCCAGAAAGAGTCAGGCCCAAGGGCCAGTGGCCGAGGTGAGCATGCCGAGGGCCAAAGGGCAGACCTTCAGGGACCCCGCCCTCACCTCCGGTGCCTGCTGTGCCCGGGGTGGTCCCGCTCGTAGCGATGGCCCGCTCGCTCGTACGACCGAGAACGCTCCCGTCGCTGGTCTCTACAGTAATGACTTTTCTTCTTGTATTTTCCAGAATTATCTGCCCGTTCCCGTGAGCGGCTCCGAGAGCGGGAGGAGCTCCGGCTCCGAGACTTGTGTGGCTTCTGGGCGGAGTACTTGCAGTCCTTGGACCTCCGGTAGCTCCTTACCTTGGAGCCTTTGTAGGGAGCGCCCCGATGGGCCTGTCTGGGTGGGGAGTCACTCCGGCTCCGCGAGCGGCTCTGTGACTTGGACCCGCCAGACGTAGAGCCGCTGTCGCTTTTCCTGTGAAGGAGACCACTGGGCGGGTGACCGCCCACCCCGACCACCTCTGGGTCAGGAGCAACTGCCCTGAGGAGAGGCCACACCACCTCCCAGGGAAGACACCCACCCTGCCAGGTGCAGCCCCAAGCGCCCCGAGCGGCACACACCTTCTCTTAGGAGAAGCGGATGGCGACGGGGACCTGGAGTAACTCTGCTCGTGACTCCCACTCCGACTTCGAGCCCCTCGCCCCCTCGGCAAGCTGAGAACAGGGCGGAGAGCAGAGTTTCAGACCCCACGTCTCTGCAGCCAACCCCAGCAGCCTGTCGGGGCACGCGGACACTCACCCGTTCACCGGGCTGTCGGCCTTGGCTCTCTTCACGCCCTCCACTTTCCTCCTGGCGTTCTTCACAGAGAGTGGGGAAGGCTTGTCTCCTTGGCCTTCCTTGGGGGACTCCGCTAGAATCAAGTATGAGAAGTTACAACCCGACAGCTGTTCTGCTGAGAAACGGGTCAGCCAAGCAAGGTGGGGCCTCTCCCACAGGACTGCCGCTGCCGACCGTGACTCCCTGCTCCCCGCCGGGCTCGGAACCACCAGACGCAGGAAGGTCACCTGTCCTGCTCGCCTTGCCTCCAGGACCGGGGACAGGCGTCATGCTTAACTCTAGGATCTGACAACATGGTCTACTGCTCCAGATTTATGAGATTTTCATCAAACTATTTGGTTAGGCTGGGTAAACAGCCATTTCAGGACCCTGTCCATATCCCTTCCTAATGAAAACAGAAAAACAGACTTCATAGGAGCCCCCCAGAGTGCTCAGACTAGCTGCAGACGTGATTCTAAGAGAAATCTGGAGGAGAGGGCCACCCCTGAGAGGAGCACACGCGCGCCCTGACGCTCACCCGGCTTGGGGGCAGGTGAGAACCGCGACGCGCTGTCCAGCACCTGGGTGCCGCCGGGCAACAGGCCCTTGGCTTGTGCCTTTGCCTCGTCGAGGGCGTACCTGCGCTTCTCCACTTCACCTTCCAGGTGGGTCAGGTCAACCTAGAAAAGCCAGAGGGCAGGATTCAGACCAGATTCTTCCAGTCAAACACAGAGGCACACGTGACGTGAAAAGACACAGAACCTTTTTCCGAGTATATAGCTGCAGAATTTTTAAGCAGATTTCTTGAATCTCTTCTTCAGTTGCTCCAAACAAAAGAAACCAATGGGGACGATTGGGCAAAGGGATCTGTAAACACAAAAGTCATCACCATTTTACTTTTCTTCATTGCTGACAAGATTCTCAGGGCAATAAAAACAAGCCTGCCGGTCACCAGCAAGTAGGCTTTTTACTGGATCCAACGAGCATAATTTGAAGCACAGTACACAGAAGTTCACTGGGGTCGGTGAATCCCCCGGGGTGGCCCAGCACTGACCTCCAGCGTCCGGGCAGCAAGATAGATGCAGGCACAGGCGATGCTCTCAGGCTGGAACCTCACAAAAACGTCTGTGCGAAGGCTGTCATTCATGTAGTTCCTGAAAAGCAAACGCAGGAAGAATTGCAACACCCGTGGCAACGCGCACAACACCTGTCTGCACTGTCTAAGTCAAGTCACTGCTCCGCTAAGTAGTCTACTGCCAGGACTTAGAGCTAGACAGTCCTGTGAATCTCACAAGTTCATGGAGAAACGTTCTAGCTGCTTCTTCTGAATACAGGACAGGAAGACAGGGAAATAACTGAAAAAAATTTTTAAAGCTGGCTGAATGTCAGACAATACGTGTTGCTATGAAAGAGAACCAACTTTAACTTTACTTTTCCCTCTCAACCTTTGGCCTGCTCTCATGCAAAACACAGTGCCTCAGAAAGATGTCTACTGTGGCAGTTCAACGTATCTGATTAAGGAAACCTAAATGCTTAAAATCCATAGTGCAGAGAAACATGCAAACTCAAATGAATGGGCTCAGCACAAAGCCTGCGAGGGCCTTTCTGAGACAAGTCGTCCTCTTGCGCTCCTTTTCCGGGGAGAGGTGCTCGCGGCGTGGCTTCTTCCACACAGGAGTCCACTTGAAAAGGGGGGAAAACGCCCTTGGGTGTATGGGAGCGTCATGCAGAGGGCTCAGCGCCCCAGGGGAAATCCTCTTCTCAGGCTTATCAAAGAACCGTTTCCAAACTGTCCCATTTCAACAAGGAGTCTTAAAATGAACATTCATAAAATCAGATAAAAGCAACAAAATACTACAAGTTTCATCACAATCAGGACATTTTTAAAACTTTATCACATTTTAAAAGATATAAAAATACAAAACATTTGCATTTTTTTAAAAAATTAAAGAGTTTTGACATTGGCTACATTTTCAACATTTTCATTTAGATATATTTCTCTAAGATTTAAAAGACCAAAAATCAGATCTCACCTTAACTTTATCAACATTGCAAAAACAAAAGATTAATTTCACAAGAAAACAGTTGCACAGGTCACGTATTTAGTGCTCGTAACATCCCCCAGTGGTACCAGGCTCCATCCAAAGGGGAGCCAAGTTGTGCTGGGGTCTGACTGATGCACCCCCCACCCTGGTTATCTCTGCCCGAAATCCTGGAGAAGGTGACCTACAAACTCACAGAGAAATTCCTCAGTGATAAATTCTACATCTGCCCACTAGCAGCACCTGGCTCTGAAGCTCTCGCTCCAGGCACCCAGAGGGGACCAAGGAAAAGCCTGTGTGATGGAGCCAAGGCCACATGTCCCGAGAGTTGCAAGTAAACGGTTCAAACATTTGCTAAACATAACCGTCAGTAACTTTTTTGGTTCTAATAAGAAAACCTTTAGTACTCGGACAGTGATAATATTATTAAACCGTTAACTCTTACGTCCTAAAAAAAAACAAATGAAGTCCTCAAAACATACATTTAAACTTAACTGCTATTTTTGAAATAAGTTACAATATAAAAAGTGTCCATGGAATGATTTAAAGATGCACACCTTTTACTAGACTGTGTCAACACTTAGTGCTGAAAAAGCAACTCTAGGACTTTCAGAAATAAAAACACCATCCCACACTAGTCTGAACTCCCACCAGCCAGTTTTCACAGCTTCCCATTTTTTTTTAAGAGAAAGGTACTGCATCTTTATTGCACAGGCAGGGCAGTTTCAAATGGACAAAATTCATGTCAAGACAGTTATCAACTCTTATCAATACAATTACCAAGCACGACAGAGGATTAACAAGAAGCACAATCGTCAGAGAACCACAGCAGCAGTGGGCCAGCACTAGACTATCGTGCGCATACCACCATCTAGAGCCAGCCTTCGGCGGAGAGCCTGCACTGGATTGGCTGAGGACGGCCGCTGTCCCTGCACCGAAGCGCTTGGACAGGAGAGGAGAAGTCTTAGTCACTTACCCTCAGAGGCTACCCTTTGATTGAAAGAGTACAGAAAAGAAAAGTCAAAATAGGTTCTCCATTAGACACAGCACAGCACCAGACAATTCAGGCAGCAAAAATATGACCCTTACACACTTCACTCTGTGGGAAAGCACCCAGCTCTGAACCGTTACTTCAGGCTTCACTTCTAGCAAATGCATTGTTAAAATCAGTCCCCAGATTGTAGAAAGGCTTTACACCCCCTCTTCCTCCCATAGGATTCCCTTAACCGAGGCAGTCAGAAGCAAGTTCACGCTACCGTGAACCTCTAAGTCCACACTGGCAGCTGCGGTAAAGACCCCGACGTGCCAAGTCCACAGCCCCCAAAGGGCAGCCCAGTGACTGCCCTCCTCCAGGGGCAGGGCGGGTACGGGCCACCTTACCGTTCCACCAGTGCCTGATATCTGGGGAGTCTGGCTGGAATTTACATGGCAGGAACACTGGGCACTCAGACAACTCCAGCCCACAACCAAGTCATGGGACCGACTACCCACTGCCCAAGTGCCTCAAATCAACATACTCCTGCACTGCCCTGGCTGGTCTCATAAAACAAGGAAGGCCAACTCACCATGAGGTCTGGACCAGGTGTCGGTTACGCTCACACTCTAACACCTGAAGGTACATAACGATTATCTGGAAGATATGGGTCAGGCAGTTATTACCACGCACCTTGAGAACGCAGAATTCAGATCTTGAGGGCATCCATGCAGCAAACGAGAGCCTTGTGCGAGATGCCAGGGTGGCTCCTGGGCACACGCCCCATGCACGGCTCAGCTGGAGGGGGGTTTCTGCTGGCGCGCCGGCGGCCTGCTTTTGCAGCCAGGTGCCACGAACGCGCGCGCGGACCTAGCTGCACCCACGTCTGTCTCGGCCGGGACAGGGCTGAGGCTCATTCTCGTCTTCGACACACTCTCCACCAGTGACGTTAGCCTGCCCTGAACGCTTCTGTACCCCAGTCACCAACTTACACAAAACGTGGTGTGAAAATACTTTCAGCAAATGAAGAAAAAGCTCTTAAATCTATGGTGAGTAATCTACCGAGATTCTGAACTAATGCCAGAAAATCAAACGAGAGAAGATATGAGGAAACCCCGAGTAAAAAAAAGATGGAAACAGAGATGAAAATAGCACTCTTCACGTTTGAGTGTAACATAGAAGATATACGTGGTATCGTATGCTCAACTGATACACACTGCAAAATAGCTTTCGTTCATCTCCAAATAAAGGGTTCAGAATTCTTCCAATTGCCCCATAAAAGAAAATAAGGTTATTACTAAAGCAGCTTTAGAAAAAGAGCTGTTGAAAAAGAAAAAGTAAACTGACAGATTTCATTTTTACAAGTTCATCACCATTTTTGAAAGTTCAAACTTAAGAGATGCAATTTCCAAAACTTTTAAAAACATACTATTAAAATAAATACAATACAAAAAGGCTAATAAGAAAACAGTTATCTTCCAATTATAGATAAAAACTGGAAAATCAAATCAGGGACACATTTAATCGTTTTCAGTTTCCAATCTAGGTGAGAATGAAGCAATGACTCTGGTGGGCTCACGTGGCAGCTGGGCCTCATACCCACCTTGTGAGGGTGCTTCACATGGACGCAGAAACCCAACTCTTTGAGAACTCGCCTTTCCGCCTTTATAATTTGATTCTTTAAGTTAACATAATCTTGATCCAACAGTAGAGGCACAGGTTTTCTACAAATACAAAGCACACGATCCGCATAAGGCTCAAATAAAGCCTATCAAATCCCACGGTTACCCCCCAAACAGTGACAATCTACCATAAACACGATACAGAGTC
This sequence comes from Balaenoptera physalus, assembly GCF_965194825.1. NCBI lineage: Eukaryota > Metazoa > Chordata > Mammalia > Artiodactyla > Balaenopteridae > Balaenoptera > Balaenoptera physalus. Next base: position 195,816,135 of record NC_138882.1, on the reverse strand, counting down.
AGGAAGTTTGGTTCCTTTAACTAACAAAACCACACAGTTTTCCTCAAACCCCAGCGCTGACCTACTCACCCCGCCTCAACGACCCTCTCCTGTTTTCTTTACGGATGATAAACGCCGACTGAACAGAGTGGAGGGTCTCACGATCTCATGGCCCAAGGACTACACGTCCTCCATCCGCCTCAAGATACGAGTGGATGTATTGAGGATGAAGGGAAAACCAAAACACCAACAAAAGCATGGCGTTTAAACAGCCAAGGCTGTATTTTACAAAGGCCCTCCATTAGCTGGAGCGTTGGAAAGCCTGGGCCAAGGATGCTTCTAAAGATCCTGCAATGCACAGGACAGTCCCCACGGCAAAGAATCATCCAGCCCAAAATGTAAACAGCGCTGAGGTTGAGAACCCAGTTCTAGAGCATTCAGGCTGACGTGGGCAAACCACGAAACCAAGGCCAGCCGAACTACAGCCACAGCGCCCTGTCCTCCTGACTGTGGTTCCTTCACTGATTAAACAGCATCTGTTGGGTACACCCCCACCCCCAGGCACCAGGCCTCCTCCTGGGCACAGGTTTAAAACCTCACCCCCTACACCTTGTTTCAGAAACGTTAATGGAACTGAATAACCATGAAAACAGACACGGATATCTACGACAGGTCTGATAAAGACTCACTTTTTCTCTCTCAGGTGTCGAAGGCGATGAAACACGTTGATGACGTCCCGTATCCGTCTTGGAGCCTCTTCTATCTTGGAGGCCAGGTGAACACAGGCCATTGACACGTGCTGAAACGTAAGCGATGCAACACAGAGATGTTTGTTCCAAGGACGACAGTAGTCTCCAACAGCTAAAGAACGGCGGTTAAGAGCAGAGAGGGTGCACCCTGAGAAAAAGGCCACTTGGAAAAAACCCCTCTGCAGTACAGGGGGCTTCCCAACCCCCCAAGTACAGCGCTGCAACTGGAAGACAAGTACTCGTTCCTCTGAGCAACGCGCAACGCAACAAACCCAGGTTTCCTGTCAGCACATTTCTGGGGGAAAGAAAGACGGAAGAAAGCCTCACCTCCATGGAATGCTTCACAAAGGACTTGGTGTAGAAGAACCGCTGGAACAACACCTGCCCGGTAGCCATGGCCACCTGCACAAGAGAAAGATTCCATCCTTTTCAAAACCCAATTCAAGGGTCTCAAAGTTAAATTATTAGGTTTCACGAGACTCCTAACAAAGAACCAAAAACTAAAACGTTTCCGCGTCCACAAAGGCTCTTCGAGTCCCGCTGCCTCGCCTCCCTCATCACCTCCGGTGGGCGGCAGCGGGGACGCCCTGGGCCTGGGTCGGCCGGTGGGCCCGGGGCCAGGTGGGAATAAGGAGCGGGGTCGGGGTCCGAAGAGGGGATCGGCGCTGCGCCCGGGTGCCGGGCGGAGACACGGAGCGGGCTCCGGATAAGGCCCCCCCGCCAACAAAGGGCCCGGCAGCCTTCCCGGCGCCAGTGCGGCGGTTACCTCGGCCCGAGGCTCGCGGCCGCTCCCTCACCTGCGGCAGGCGGAGCAGGATGCCGGCCGCCTGGATGAGCTCGCAGCCCACCACGCGGAGGTCGGTCTCCGTGTCAGTGTCGAGGCCACTCGACATGGACGGCGTGAAGCGGAGCTTGTCGTCCGGCAGGAGGCAGTTCTCCAGTGTGATGAGCACCCCGGAGTACAGCCGGTCCCCGATCAGCACGCCCTGCGACCCGGGGGCTGTGCCACCGGAGCCCGGCGTGCCGGCCGCTGCCGCGGGGGTCGCCGGCCCCTGAGCCCCGGCCCCGGCCGTCGCCGTCGCCGCCGCCATTTTGTGCCGCCGACTCTCTCTCGGGCTCCTTCCCGGCAGGGCGGCTCCCCGCGACGCACTACGGCCGCGACCGCCCCGCCCCGCCGCGTGCCATTGGTTCGACCGGCGGGCCGCCCGGCGCCCCCTTGCTGCGACTGGCTTGGCCGCCTATCCGTCAGCGGCGCGGCGGACGCCGGAACCCGGCGCGGGCGGGAGCGGGCTCGTTACCCAAGAGGCCCTGCGGCGCCGGGCTAGACCGCGGTCTCGGCCACGACCCGGAAGCACTAGTCGCAGCTGCCAGCCCCGGGCACGTTTTATGGGCTAACCGCCCCGGTCTGGCCGTGCAGTCCGCGCAAAGACCCGGGAGCTCTCTAGGTTCCCACCGCAGCCCCAGGCTCCTTAGGGGCCTGGCGGGTGCTGAGGGGGCTCAGGGGGCCCGGGGGCGACCCCGGGTGGGCAGGGCCAGGCGGGACGCCCCCTGCCCCGAGGGCCCGCGCGGCGGGGCCGGGGGGCGGCTCTCCTTCCGCCTGGATTGCGTCCTTCGGGCCAGTGGTCCAGGGCTTGAATGGAGCTGTCGGAGGTTTCCGAAGCCCCCGACCTGAAAGGATGGGCGCACGCGCTAGTAAGTTGTCCTCCAGCCCACGCCCAGCAGCAACGAGATGCTGTTTCCCTGAGTTAATTTGTGGCCGCCGGCGCGGTCAATTACTCTCTAGCCTTTACTGAGTCCACGTTTTGGGGTACAGGTATTAACGACAGATTCCCAAAGTTCTCGCCTTCAGAGCTGAGTCCAGAGAGGAGAGAGAGGGTAGCTGTAAACGTTTAATTCGATGTTTCTACAAATCTACAGCAGCTACAAAGTTGCAAGAGGCATGAGTTCCCCCAGGGTTGGGAGGAAAGGAGCCAGGTTGGGATGCCCCGGGGGCCATGGGAAGGGGCTTGGACTTTATCCTGCCAACAGCGGGGAGCCATCCAGGGGTTTGACTCTCCATTTCCTCATCTGTTGTACCAGGCGCTCTCGGGATTAGTGACCGCCAGCTTCTGGTGGTTTTTACGTCACCGGACAGCAGTGTTGCTCTCGCCTCAGCTGCGACAGCATCTGAGTTATCTAGTTATCCGTTGCTGAACAGTTGTCCCAAACTTTCACTAGGACCAGTGAAAGAACCTGTGTGAGGATGATGGGAAAGCAAGACTGGGTGAGGGGGAGCTTGGGGTGGGGGGCAGGTTGGAAAGGAGATTGCAGGGTAGGAGCCTCGGTGGGGGCAGGTTCAAACACTTGGGAGCTGCCAGTGATTGCACCCAACTCAATCCTGCCCAAACCCAGTGGTTGACATTGACTTTCACTCCTGCTGAGACTTGATCCTGCAGCTCAGACCTGTGCGAACTAAGTGCCAGTGTCCTGTCTTCTCTTCACCTCCGTGGGCAACATGGCTACAGTGCCCCACCTCCCCTACCCCAGCCGGCAGCTCAGGGAGGTTTCCTCTCTGCGGGCCACAGCAGCACACTGTCCAGGAAAGGAAACCCCAGGAAACAACTTGTTTCTCGTGGGCCTGCCTGGGCTGCCTGTCCCTCCCCTAACAGTGATTGGCCAGAGAGGGAAAAGCTGATGGCTCTAGACAGTCAGGGCCAGACTCTGGAGCTGGGGACATGGCCACAGCACAAAGGGAAACCTGGTTCTTTGGCCAGGGCAGGGGTGCCAGGAACAGCCCACAGCTGTCTGCCACGTCCCCACCTGCCTTTATCAAGATGAACGAAGAGAAGGCAGCTCCTTCACAGCAGTGCATCTTGCACAGAACTTGGTCCGCCCCGCCAGAGAGCTCTTTGTATCCTCCACCCTGTTGTTTTCAATAAGAGCCATTTTCTGACAAGGTGTGTAGTCAGGCACTGCACTCGGCATGGCAGAACAGGACTCAGCCACCCGCCTCCAAGTGCTTGGTCCAGTGGCCATGTTTGGACACAGCGACAAGGGCCAGGAGGAAGGGCCTCTTAAGAAGGCAGAGCAGTAATTGCAGCTGGAAGAGATGTTCACCCGCATGAGGATGGAGGAAAGTGGGCAGAGTGAAAAGATTTGACCGGCTCCGTACTGAGCTGGAGGTGGGTGTCTGAGGGGGGTGACTTCCAGGGCAGGGCTGGCAAAGAGCGGGGGACGGCATCGCCACAGGGCCCAGCATGGGGGTTCGGAGTGCGGGCATTGCCAGGTAAATGCAGGGGTCACCAGCAAGCAGACAGCGACTGCTCTCGTGGGCCTGAAGAGCTCTCCTAGAGCACAGCGTGTGCGGGAGGGAAGGAGGGCAGAGTCCTGGAGGGAAGGGAGCGCATGGTCCTCTGGGGCAAGGGCTGACTATGTCCCTTGGACTTGGGGACCAGGAGACGGCTTTGGTGAGAGCTGTCGGGGCGTGGCAGAGCTGCTCACAGACCCAGTGACAGGAGGCCAGAGCTGGAGGGGGCTCAGAATGCAGACGAGGCTCCCGGAGAAGGCCAAGGGGAGGCCCTGTTCCTGAGCCGGAGGGGCACACAAGTTCCCTTCCAGCCCGAGAGGAGGGTGGACGCCTCTGCGTGGGAGTCCTCAGAGGGGGAGGACGGGGCTATACGGGAAGCGCAGGGCTGGCAGACCTGCTGTGAGGCGGCCCTCAGAGATTTCTGGGCTTGACTCCGGAACTAATAAAGTCAGGTATTTGGGGGAGGGGCCGAAACCCTCACATTAAGGCTCCCCAGGTGATTTGATGGTCACCCTGCCTGCGGGGGGCTAAGGTGAGCCCAGGACCCGGACAGCCACCCTGCCTGCTGGTCTGGGGAGTGAGGGAGACCAGCTGGTGCTCAGTGGCTGAAGAGCTGAGCCAGGGAGTCCCTGCTGGAAACCAGAGGAGGGGGAGGAGGAGGGGGAGGTCAAGCACCAGCAGGGCCTGGCGCCACCCCCCAGCCTGCAGAAGGATCTAGGGTTCCTAGGTAAAGCCTTGCCCTAGTTACCACCCAGCACACGGGCACTCAGGCAGAGCCCACCCAAGGTGTCTGTGCCAAAGAACGCAACTCACAACGTTGCGTTTGCGTTCCACACAAACTTTATTTACACAATCCATGTGAGATTTCTGAACCCGTGCCAAAAGAGGCAAGATAAGGCCTTTTCTCTCAGGCCTGTTACTGAAATGTAAATTAACACAAATGCAAATCAAACTTACTCACTGTTGACAAATAACTCTTAGTCCCTATTTTAGTATAATCATCACATGAGGGAAAAAAATAACTTTTCCTAAGATGCTCCGCCTCAAAGGGCAGTGGGTGTCAGCATCCCCCTCAGAGGTGCTGTACCACCCTGGAAAAAATGCCTTCGGGTTCCTTCCCGTCCCCCAAGGCAGCAGCAAATCCTTCCTGTCTCCTCCTTTTGGCCAAAGCAGCCAAAGATTTAAAAGTCTTTGGTTCGTAGATGGCTAGATCTGCAAGTACTTTCCTGTTGAGCTCCACCTGGCACTGGGAAGAAAATCAGAGCCTGTATCAGCATCCGAAATGCATTTCAGTGAAACACAGGAAGACTCGGAACACGGCTAAGCACCCTGTGATTTGAATCACCTTAGCACACACCACTTGAGCACCAGTGGGGGAGAGGGAGTGGTGACTCCTGTTCAAGCAGGACATGGGAGAAGAGGGGCGGGGGGCAGGGGGGGAACCAAGGGTTGTCAGCCAGGCTTCTGGCCTGGGGTACCCTTTAAGGCAGCTGGGAAGAGGAAACCACAATTCCCATTTCACAAACGATGAAAAATGAGACACAGAAAAGGTGTGTGAGGCACAAGCAGAGGAACTAACATCAAAACCGGGCACTCCTTACTTCCATGAGAGAACCAAAGTCATCTATCGAGTGAAGCAACAGAAAACGGACAGACAGTGCCAGTGAGTCTGGGGTGCAGGAAGAAGGGGGGATGGTGTCCTGGCATCAAAGGCAGCTGTGCAGGAGGAGTCAGTCCTGTTCTACCACCTGGGACCCCTGTGCTGTGGGCAGAGTCTCTCTCCTTTTGAGCCTAGTTCCCCATCAGTAGAATGGAGGTGTTGCACCTACACTTACCCCGAGGATCTTTGTAAAGTGCCAGACACAGGGCCTCGCACAAGGACCCATTCCCCCTAGCTTTTTAAGAAAAAACTTAAATGCACACAAAAACAGAGGGAATAGCATACTCACCAGATGCAAGTGACCAAGATCCTGTGGCACATGCTTGCTCTATCCCTGCCAAGATGTTTCCCTCCTTTTTGACTATGATTCAACTTGATCTGCTACCTCACCAGAATTCATTCAGTGCAAAAACTTTGAAATTAAACTTTAAAGTTAAAGCCAAGTTTTTCTACCTTTTTCTCTTGATGGGGAAACACCAGGGCTTATGTCTTGGTGCCACAGACCCTATTAGCAATTCCGCTACCAGCAGGGCAGCGGCAGAGCCAGTGTGGCGAGTCCCCGAACCCACCAGAACCCCACTCCAAGAACGAAAGCAGTGTTGGGCTGTGAACACTCCACTGCCCGCGCTGCTGGACCACGGCAACTGGACAGGTTATTAAGACGTTTAACGTCTCAGCAGGACCACATCCTCGACCATACCTTAATCAAGTTGAGGATGAATGCTGGGTACTTCAGGCCGTGTTCCTGGGAAGCAGCTGTAACTCGACTGATCCAGAGCTGAAATGAGAAACACTGAGATGCTTAAGAACCAGTTGTATGTTACATCCACACCTCCCAGCTAAGGTTGTCACTGGACTAAAAGATTGTTTTTGTAAGAACAAATACAAAAGTCAGTGTCCTATTCACGCTGAAGTACAAACAACAGTGAGCAAAAGCTGATGCTCTTTATCCAAATGCCAGCTGTAAAGCATTAACTCCACACACATCTTTAGGCGCTGAGGAAGGATACAAAGATGAGCAAGATATTCTGGGGCAAACACAGCTCCGGGCGTAGCAAGGGTCCAGGAGAAAGCTTCAGGGAGGTGAAGGCCTGGAGGGGAGGAGGCAGGGGCTTCGAGAAGGGCCAGGCTGGCGAGGCAGCGGCGTCCGCTCCAGGCGCAGCGAGAGATCTGAGCGCTGCAGGGGAAGCCGGGCTGGGGAAGCTCTGCATGCATCTGTCCAACAGGTTCCGTGTGAGGCTGCCGCGCCGGACCCGCTGCCACCCTCGCGCCCCCGACACCCGCACACCGCATTGGGCCCAGCCGGTGCTCACGGGGCTGCGCGCGAACCGCGTGCACAGGAGCGGTTCGCCGGGCCCGGTCCACCTGCGGCCGTGAGGCCCCGCGGGTTCGGGAAGGCGGGGGCGGCGGGGCGAGGCCGAGCGGGCCGCGCTTACCGTCCGCAGGTTCCTCTTCTTCAACCTGCGGGCTCGGGTGCACTGCACGAACGCTCGCGTCACAGCCCTGACTGCCAGCCGGTAGCACCGATTCTTCCTCCCCCGGAAGTGCTAGTCAAGAAACGGGAGAGGAGGCGGTCGGCGTGGCCCGCGCGCGCCGGGCCAGGCGGGGGCGCGGGGCGCACGGCATACTCACCCGCGCGTGCTTCAGCACCTCCTGGACCCGCCAGTAGCGGTCGGTGACGCGGTTCCGCAGCCAGAGCTGCGCCGTGAGGAAGACCATGGCGCCCGCAACCCGCGCCTCTGCTCTGAGCGTCGCGCCACCGCCGCCACCCCCACCCCCAGCGATTCCGGGTCAGCTCCTCCCTCCCCCAGGGGAACTTCCGGGTCACTGCGCGTGCGCCCTGGGTCCACGCCGCTATCCCTCTCCTGTGCGCATGCTCGAGCTCAGGGGGCGGTGCCGGGGCCGGGCAGGGCCTAGGCGGTGGAAGAAAGGATCCCGTGTCCCCCCCCCCCCCCCCCCGCCCCGGCAGCTTGAGGGCGGGCCGCCGAGGGTGGCGTCCTGCGGAGCGGAGCTGGGAAGCGCTGCCTCCCACCGAGGGCCCTGGTCCTCTTTACGCCGCGGAGCTGTGCACTTTATTTTTTTAATAAATTTATTTATTTATTTTGGTTGCACTGGGTCTTCGTTGCGGTGCGTGGGCTTCTCGTTGAGGTGGCTTCTCTTGTTGTGGAGCACGGGCTCTAGGCGGGCGGGCTTCAGTAGTTGTGGCTCACGGGCTTCAGTAGCTGTGGCTCGCGGGCTCTAGACCGCAGGCTAGTAGTTGTGGCGCACGCGCTTAGTTGCTCCCCAGCATGTGGGATCTTCCTGGACCAGGGCTCGATCCCTTGTCCCCTGCATTGGCAGGCGGATTCTTAACCACTGTGCCACCAAGGAAGCCTTCCATAAATGTTTATAAGCACATTATTGGGGTTTTCTTCTGGTCCATTTGAAAGGAACTTGGAGATAGCTAAATACTTCACTGTGTATTTCCTAAGAACAAGGACGTTCTCTTACAAATCCCAGCACCATGATCAAAATCAGGAAATTCAACATTAATGCAAGACTGCTCTCTGGTCCACAGTCTGCATTCCAGTTCGGTCACATATTCTTACCGCTTTTTTCCCTGTCCAGGATCACGCACCGTGTGGAGTTCTTATGTCTAATTTTCAGTGTTAACCTGGAACAGTTCCTCAGCCTTTCTTTGTCTTTCTTGACTTTGGAATTCTTGAAAAGTACAGGCTACTTACTTTGTAGAGTGCCTCTCAATTTGAGTCTGTCTGATGTTTCCTCGTGATTAGAATCAAGTTACACATTTGTAGCAGAATACTGCAGAAATTATATTGTGTCCTTCTCGGTGCGTGGCACCAGGAGGCCATGATGGCAGCTTGTCCCAACACGGGTGATGTCAGCTTTGACCATTTGGTTACGGTATTGTTTGCCAGGTTTCTCCACCGCGTTTACGTTTGAACTAACACATAGTTTGTAGTGAAATACTTCGGGAGTCATCACAGGCTCTCCTGTCAGCAGATGTTGAGGTAGGAGCACAGAGGTGTACTATTTTGTGCCTGTGAAAGAAGGAGGATGCAGACCGGACAGCATCTTGGCCAGCCCGACAGTTCTGGAGCAAAGACTGCCTAGTAGGGAAGCCTTGTGTTGGGCAGAAACGGCCAGACCCCAGCACCTGTGCGGTGCTCAGCCAGCGTCTGGGGCTGCTGGGAAAAGCGTGCCATCAGCTGAAACGCTGCTGCGGACTTGAAGCCCCACAACACGTGGGGCCTCGAATGGACATGTGAGCAGCTCCTCCGTGGCCGCTGCGCTCCGAGGCTACCTGCACTCACTCACGCGTCGATCATTGACTTTGTAAGTCTTTCCATACTTACTGGCATTCTCCTTAAAGAAAAGCTTTCCGTTGGAGGGCACGCAGAGGGTGGCGGTCCGTGACAAAGGAAGTGGTGACCGAGCCAGGCAGAGGGATCGGCAAGTGCGAGGCCCAGTGTGGGCGAGGTCAACAAAAGGCCAGAGTTGTGGGAGCGAAGCTAGTGCAGGTCCAGGGCCGTGAGCAAGTCAGAGGCTGGAGACGGAGGCTGGTGAGGACGCAAGGGCCCTGGAGGTCTAGGAAGGACTGTGATGTCCCGGGTACCTGGGCTTCCTCACAGCATGGTGGCCACAGGGCAGGACCCCGGAACCTGGTCGCCCTCTCAGCCCACCCTGGAAAGTCACACAGCATTGAGTCAGCAACGCTTGGGCGCCGGACCAGTCACAAAAGTCCACTCAAGAGGCGGAGACCCAGACTCCAGCTCTGGATGGCAGGAACAAGGGGATCCCACTGGAAGGAGCACGTGTGACTGGCAAGGTCGCTGGGGCATCTGCGAACAACACTGTACACCACATCTGGTCTACGCTTTGTGAAAGGGAGCCACTGGGGGATTGTGCAGGAGAGTGAATAGGATGATGGCTACTATTCTGAGAACAGCCCCTTGGGAGTCAAGGGATCAGGCGAGAAGACCAGTTAGCCTGGGGGCTGGCCTGGTTACGGCAGCATTCCAGGCAAGGCTGACGGTGGCCTGGACATGGTGGATGCAGCGGGGGAGGTGAGAGGCAGTCGGGCTGTGGGTGTGCTCTGAGGTCGAGCCTGCAGGCTGTGCTGGAGGCTGGCTGGAGGTCCATCCTGCAGCTTTAAAAACCACCTCGGGACTTCCCTGGTGGTCCAGTGGTTCACACTCCACGCTTCCACTGCAGAGGACTCGGGTTTGATCCCTGGTTGGGGAACTAAGATCCCGCAGGTCCCACAGGCCACTCGGCGCGCCCAAAAGAAAACAAAAACAAAACAAAAAAAACCCACCTTTACTCTGAGGACTCCAGAGATGTCACTCCAGGCCTCAACTTTGCCCCATTCTCGTCTCCTGTGCATCTGCTCTCCCACCCGCCCCTCCACCTCGGGCCCAGGCCCCGCCAGGAGTCATCGTTATGTCTCCCTTTCCCTGCCCCTCCCCACATCCAGCCATCAGCAAGTCCAGAGGGCTGTGCCCACAGAGCCGTCCCAATTCTTCCTGTCTCTCCCGCCGCCACCATCTCACTGACCTCCTGGGTTTCCTTTCCTAGTTTCAGTCCACTCTGCACTTGCAGGCCCCGTGAGCCAAAAGACCGTGTCACGTGAGCTCACGTTCCCCAAAGGCTTCCGTCGTCTTGGGGGTAAAATCCAAGTGCTCCCAGGGTCCCCGGACAGAGGCGCTGATTTAGCAAGACGGCTCTCACTTTCAAAAGATGAAATCTGTCCTCTAAAGCTGTTCTTCCAGAAAAATCTTATAAGGACATTGATTTTCTATGAGGATGCAGGTGTGGACAATCAGAGACAACTGTCACTCTGTATCTGTTGTACTACAGGATTTTTAATTTACAGAGATGGCTGAGTGATGACAGGGAGAGGCTAAAGCTATTGAAAGCAGGTTTTTGTTTTTTTTTTTTTGGCTGTGTTGGGTCTTCGTTGCCGCGCACGGTGGCTTTCTCTAGTTGTGGCGAGCGGGGCCTGCTTTTCGTTGCGGTGCACGGGCCTCTCATTGCGGTAGCTTCTCTTGTTGCAGAGCACGGGCTCTAGGCACGTGGGTTCAGTAGTTGTGGCGCACGGGCTTCAGCAGTTGTGGCTTGCAGGCTCTAGAGCGCAGCCTCAATAGTTGTGGCGCATGGGCTTAGTTGCTCCGCAGCATGTGGGATCTTCCTGGACCAGGGCTCAAAGCTGTGTCCCCTGCATTGGCAGGCGGATTCCTAACCACTGCACCACCAGGGAAGCCCCTGAAAGCAGATTTTTATGCCTTACATTTCCTGAGGGGAGGGCACACCACGCCCCACAGGGACACAGGCAGAAGCAGCAGTGTCGATCAGGAGGCAAGAGCAGGGGCCCGGGGAAGGCTCAGGCCTTTATTGGGGTTCCTGCGGAAAAGGCAGGGCAGGGCAGGGAAACCGTTTCTGATTGGTTTGTTTGATAATCCAGTGGGCCTTGGTGCACAGAGGCAGGCCTGGCCCTGGATGACTTCAGGCAGAGGGATGTCAGCTGGGCATGTGAGAGAAGGCAGCCGTTCAGGGCGTGGGTAGGGACGGCAGGGGAGAGGAGGACAACTGGCCGTTCGTTTGGCCCTGTCATTAGTGAGTGGGTGCCAAGAGACAAATACTGAATCTAAGGAAACACAGTAAGAGTGCCAGTGTGCCCGGGGGGAGCACCGAGGCTGACACCCCGATGGGGGACGGACAAACGGGAGCCCATCGGGTTTTGGTCAGTTCTGTGGCCACGACTCAGTCTCTCTGCCAAAGAGCGTGCACAGGGCTGGAGCTGCAGGGCTGACGTGGCCCTGGGAGTCTGGAATGGTTCCAGGTCAGCCCCACGCTTCTTGCTGGGTCTCCAGCCACTGCTTCCTTCTCCTCCAGGGACCTCTGGGGTGTTCTCCCGTGCACCCTGGCAGGTGGCCTCAGACCAGCGGAGAGGAGCCTGCGTGCCCTGAAGGCCGTGGGAGCCTGGAGCCTTTGGTCCTGCTCTGGCCCTGCAGCCCTGGGGCCCTGTGCCCCTAGGACTCCTCCTGCTCTCCACAGACGGCAGGCCCCAGGTCCTGGGCCACCTCCCCCCACTGCGTCCCCCGGGTGGGGCTGGCCCCTCGGCTCAGCAAAAGCTCTGCGGTGGAGCCGTGGCCGCGCTCCACGGCAAGATGCAGGGGGGTCATGTGGAGCCAGCCAGCAGCGTCGACCTTCGCACCCCTGGCCAGGAGGTGGCCGGCGACCTCCATGTGGCCTCCCCGGGCAGCGTGGTGCAGGGGGGTGAGGCCCAATGTGTCCCGAGCGTCCACCTCCGCTCCCCAGGCGGCCAGCAGTTGGACGGCGAGCAGATGTCCACCAGCAGCAGCCCTGTGGAGTGCAGAGCGGCCGTGCCTGTCCTTGAGGCTTGGGTCGGCCCCGTGCTCAAGCAGCATCTCCATGTCCTAGAAGAGAACGGGGCAGGGGCAGGGCTGGCCTGGGCGGGCCACACAGTGCTCAGCTGCCCTCAGCGCCCCCTTTCTCCACGCTGCTTCCTCATTTGGTGCCGCCTATGGCACCTGCTGGGGCTCTACTTGGAGACCCCACTTGCCCCCTAATGGTCCTGAGCTGCCTGTGGCCCCTCTGCAGCGCCCGGGGCCTGGCTGGACTCAGGCCCGCGGCCGGTGCCCAATAAATATTTGGTGCTGCCGGCCCAGCACCCTCCCTGGGCTTCCAAGAGCTGGTTACCAAGGGGAGTGACGTCAGGGCGGCACTCAGGGCCCTGGTGCCCGGCCCCTCCCCACCACCCACACGATCACTCCGGGGGCCGGGCCGAGACGTACCTGCCGGCGGCCCAGGTCGGCCGCGACACCCAGCGCCGTGGCCCCCACACCGTCCCGGGTGTCCACCCGCGCCCCGTGCGTCAGGAGGAGGAGCAGCGCTGCCGACTGCCCGGCCGCGGCCGCCACGAGCAGGGCGCCGTCCAGGCCCGTGCCACCGCCCGCCGCCAGCAGCTCGAGCACCGGCAGCCGGCCGCCCGCGGCCGCCCAGTGCGCCGCCGTCCAACCGCGCGCGTCCGCCGCCGCGGAGCCCGGGCCCGGTGCGTCCAGCAGGCGCCTGGCCAGCAGCGTGCGGCCCAGCGCGGCGGCCCAGTGCAGCGGCGTGAGGCCAGCCTCGCAGCACGCGTTCGCCGACGCCCCGCGCCGTAGGAGCAGCTCGGCCGCCCGCGAGGGCCCGTGCCAGGCGGCCTCATGCAGCGGCGTGCGCCCCGCGCGGTCTGCGGCTACGGCCCGGCCCCCGCGCTGCAGCAGGAGACGCACCAGCGGCACGTGGCCGCGCAGCACGGCCAGATGCAGCGGGGTCCTGCCCGCGCGGTCCCTGCGGGGCGGGGAGGGCGGCATGGGCGAGGGCAGGGGCACGGGGAAGAGACCTGCTACCTTTGCCCAGGAGGGAACCCTCTCCACCCCACAAGGGACAGCTGCCTCCGTCTCCCACTGAAGGGACACCAGCCACCACCCCTACCCCCACCCCCGTGGAGTACCGGTCCTGCCCCTGGGCTCACCTCTCCTCCACACTGGCCCCTTGCCGCAGCAGCTGAGTCACCAGGCCCACGTGACCCTTCCACACGGCCTGCAGCAGGCGCCCCCAGGCCTGTGGGGCGCTGGGCCCCTCTGTCCCAGCTCCTGGGGCCTCCTCGGAGCCCAGCTCCAACCACCGCAGTTCCTGCTCTGCCCCTGCCTCTGTCAGGTCCTGCTTCCGGGGCTCAGAGACCCTAGAGTCCATCTGGAAAGAACAGGAATCCAGCATGGATGCTGGAGGCCCAGGCTGGATCCAGCCCACTGTCCCCAGGCTGACAAGGACCCCTTATCTCCCCAGGGGAACCTGGCTACCACTTACCCTTCTGACGGCCTTGGCTCTCAGCTACCCTCAAAGCGAGCCCACCCAGGGGCTCTGTCCTCCGGCTGGGGGTCCTCTACATGCCGTCCCGGCCCAGCCACAGCATGGTGGCCCTTTCATGAAACTCCCCCTGAAGTCACAGCGGTGGGATGTCTGCTCCCAGAAGGTGGAAGCCTGGAGCTGCAGTTGTGCGGTGGCGGTGGGGCCTCCCGGGGGCCGGGCTAAGGGCCAGTTCTCCACTTGTTTACCCAGCAACTTAAGGGGAGGCCCTGCCTGCGGGCCACAGCCCCTGTCCCAGCAGCCGTCAGCACCTGCCAACTGCCAGGGCCTCTGGCTTGTCCTCCCTCCCGGGAGACAAAGACCAGGCAGGCAGGAACTTGCCCGTGGACCACAGCTCCTCAAGGAGCACAGCCTTTGATGTGCCACGACTCGCCCCCAGGAGACACCCACACACCTTCCCCCGGGTCCTCCGGGTCCCCCCCTCGAGCCCTTCCCGCCAGCCCCACTCCTGTCCCTGCTGGCTAAGACCAGGCTGGGTGGTGGGCAGGGTGAGGTGGGACCCTTTCCCCCCACCCAGATGCTGCGTGAGGACAGAAGGTTCTCCAGGGACACCAGGCAGGCAGCCTGGACCAAGGGGTGGGATAGGAAGCCCCCTGAGAGGAGACTGAGGCAGGTCTCCAGGGGCTGTGAAGGGGCAGAGCCCCAGGCAGTTGAAGGAGGGAGCCAGGCAGAGGGAGGACTGTTAGGAGACGGGCTACATCTGGACGGTGGACGTGGTGCTGCAGGAAGCCCTCAGTAAGGCCTCCAGGTTGGTCACCTTGGTTCTGGGGCCCTGGGGCAGGGTGGGCCGGGGTGGGTGGCAGGCCCTGAAGGTGCCTTCCCATCCCCCAATCCCTGGGTGAGGCCACCCGTCCAGAGCCCAGACGGGAGAAGGAAGTGGGGCGGCTTCTGCAGCCTTGTCCCTCCAGCTGCCTCTCATGACCGCTCACCAAGAGGCAGCACGGCTTTGGGGTGGTGGCTCCCACCCCAGCCCCTCCCCAGCTTCCAGAGACGGACGAGGTGTCCTCAGGGCCCTGCCCTCCAGAGAGGGCAGCCCTTCCAGGTGCCGGATCCAAAGGGTGGGTCTCCAGGCAAGGGGCTGAGAGGCCGTGTCCCACTCCCAAGCCACACGGATCCTACCCCGTAAGCCACGGTCACTCCTCTTCTAGAATGAGAGCTTCGTGAGAGCACGTCACACAGGCTGGCAGATTCGTCCCGTAAGGAGCAAGGTGTTCTGGGTGGACGCAGACAGTTTACTGGTTAAGCAGCCGGCAAAAGCCAGAAAAGCAAGGGTGTCAGCCCTCTGCACCCTGTCCCCGCAGGATGACCCAGGAAGACGCTGAAAGGAGCAGGGCCAGATGACAGGGGCGCGAGGACACGGGGTGGGAGGGTCACCCTGTTGCTGAGGAGCAACCTCTGTGCTGCAGCCGCGCCCTGGGGGCCCCGTGCACCGTCCTGTCCCTCATCAGAGCCAAGGAAGCTAGAAACTGCCTCCTGGTGGCCTCCCCACAGGCAGAAGGCAGTGAGACTGGGCCGTGGGGCCTGTCCCCACCCCACCCCCGGCTTCTGCCATGGCCTGGGCACTGCAGCTTGCTCAGTGACCTGCAAAGAGCTGTCCCGCTACAGGCAGAGGCTTCTGTTGGCCTCCCTCCGCGTTGAATCCACAGGCGTCCGTCGTGCCTGGCGCACAGCGGGAGCTCAACGGAGTGCTTGTTGAATGAGTGAATGAATGAGTGAATGAATGAGTGGAGGACCTGGGGGAGAGGGTGGGGCTTAGAAAGGAGATGAGTCCAATACCCTTGCTGTCTGAACTCTCTTTTTTACCCCAACTTCACTATCAGAATAAATAAACAGCTACCGTGAGATCTTCACACGCGTGCGCCAGTGCAAGCAGTTCAATTGCACATGTGCTGGGCAGCAGGGCTTGGCGTGTGTTGCAGGGGGCCTCAGCAGCTGTCCTGGCCGGCGTGTCTCCACCCACGTCCCTTGAACAAGCTGTGCATGTCGCTGTCATCGAGCTCCCTACGTGTCTGAAGGGTGCTGGTGAGCTTGAGAGGCCTGAAAAACATTAGAAGTTGGAAGGGATGAGGCAGACTGTAGGGGGAGGGAGAGAAACATTCGCATCGGGTGCCACCCGGCCTCCTTCATCCAGCTCCCAGACAACCTACTCAGTGGTTTAAGTGTCAGCTAGTTATGTCAATGGTGTTTATTTATTTATTATTATTATTTTTCAAATAATTTTATTTATTTATTTACTTTGGCTGCGCCGGTTCTTAGTTGCGGCATGTGGGATCTTTAGTTGAAGCATGAAGGCTTCTTAGTTGCAGCATGTGAACTCTTAGTTGTGGCATGCATGCAGGAGCTAGTTCCCCGACCAGGGATCAAACCCAGGCCCCCTGCATTGGGAGCACAGAGGCTTACCCACTGGACCACCAGGGAAGTCCCTGTAAGTGGTGTTTAAAACACTGTATGTCGTGCACGGAAACCCCGGGAGGCTGTTAGGTGCTAAGAGTATTTTGGTAATATCTGGAGAAATTAGTTGGGGTTTTCGGAGGGGCTGGGAATGCTTCCCCCCTTACTTGAAATCACAGAATACGCGCTCCCCCTGTTTTCAGGATGGGTTGGATTCTGACACAAAGGATGCCTGTAATGGTAGCTGCCATGATTGAGTGCCTACTGTGTGCTGAGTCCCACGTTAAGCATTTCACATACGTTATCCACGTGCCCTCTCAACAGCCCTGCAGTGTGGGCACCCAGCATCTTCTGGGGCTGTTCTGATGCTGAGAGGGGCCAGGTTTGGGGATGAGGGAACCATAGGGGGCTAGGTCAGACGTTGACCTTCCTGTGGCAGCTACGGATGGGGAAGTTGCCAGAGTTGAGACTAATGAAATGAAACCATTGTGTGCAGGGTCTGGAAGTGGGGAGAGGGCGGGACCTGGGGGGAGGACGGCCCAGTGCTGAGCTCTCAGGACAGCTGTACAGGCTCTGACCAGAGCACGCCGGGGCTGGCGGGGGAGACTGGGCAGGGCTGGAGCTGTAAGTAACCTGGCAGAGAGAGGGCCAGCCTGGCAGCGAGGACCTGAGGCTCAGGTGTGGCCCTGGAGACTGATGGTCAGGGTTGGACCTACCTGGGCCGGGGTCCTGCCCTCCAGCTGAGTCCACTATCTGGTTGCTGGGGTCTGGGTGGAGGTCTGACCTGGCAACCTAGGGTTAAAAGGTTGCTAATCTGACCTGGGTGGGGGGACAGAGGGTGGGCATCAGTCCTGCCACGTGACCACCGCTGTGAGCCCACCAGGCCCACTGCCAAGAGAGCATGAGTGAGCAGGAGAGGGAGACAGAGGAGGACGAGGGAGGGGGTGCTTCAGACACGGCACCCATGCTGCCCCGAAGGCTTCCTGACCACCAGGCCTCAGACCCGATGTCCCCAGGGTGGGCGGGCCCGGCTGCCCCAGGCCGGGGGATCCTGCAGCTGCCACGTCGGGCCCTGGCTGCGCTCCTGCTCCATCTGCTGCTGCCCGCAGCCGTGTTCCTGCTGCTGCTGCTGCCCGCAGCCACCACTGTGTACCTGGGATTCCTGTGCCACTCGAGGGTGAGCTGAGCAGTCCACGGGCGCGGGGCTGAGGAACTGTCTGGGGTCCTCGGGGAGTGCAGGTCCCTGGAGGCACGTGTGCCCCTTCCTGAAGAGCTCCTTCTCCTGCCAACCCCCCCACGCCCCCCCACCCGCCACTGGCCACAGCAAAAGAAGGGCTTTTGTTTGCCACCCAAGGGGATGGCTCTCTCCCCTCCCCTGAGGCCTCTCAGCCTTGTACCAGGAGCCGCCAGGGCCTGGACAGCTGGGCAGGGTGGGAAGAGGAGGAGGGTTCCAAGAAGAGAAGAGAAGGATATTGTCAGATTTAAGCAGTCCACAGTCCCCATCCTCCAGCCTCCCCCAACACACTGAAGACCCCTCCTCCCCTGGGATAGGTTTCCCCACGTATGGAAGGGGTTATGGCTTGGTCTGGGATAGGGAGGGTATAGGCAGATGGGCCCCTTTCTGCCCATCTGGGGAAGGGGGGGCCGGGGGAAGGGGGCCGAACGCTGGGCCGCAGTAGACAAGGTGGCGCCAGCTGGCGACACCCCAGGGTAGGGCCTCGGGGTCAGATGCCAACTTAGGAAAGGGCCATGGGAGAGCAGAGAGAGCTATCCTCAAGGGACTCCTACTCGGGCCATTTACCGCCTGGGTCCCCATCTCCCATCCTCGGCTCAGAAATGCCTGGCTCACAGCCAGCCCCAGCCCCCACGACGCCGGCTCTGCCAGACCTCAGGCCCCGCCTCCTCCTCTCCCGGCCCCGCCCCGGCCCCCCTGCTCTCAGGCCCCGCCCCAATCCCTCTACCCACCCCCCGGCCCCGCCCCGTAATTGAGGCCCCGCCCTCTCCCGGTCCTTTTGTTACCAGGCCCCGCCCCGGTCCATCTGCACCGGCTTCCCCCCGTCCGACTCACACCCGAAGCGGGGCTTAGCTCCCGCCCCATCCACCTGCTGCCAGGCCCTGTCTCGGAACTGAGGCCCCACCGCCCCGCCTGACCGTCCGCCCCGCCCTCAGGTCCACCCGGCGCCCCGCCCCGCGTGCCGCGCGCTGCTGTCCGACCGCGGCTCCGCGGCGCTCATCGTGTCGGGCTTCCTCTCGCTGCCTCCGCTGCTGGTACTCGCCTCGGCCGCCCGCGCCCGCCTGGCCCGACGCCTCCGCTCGCTGCTGCCACCCCCGACCTGGAGTCCCGGACCCCGCCGCCACCCCGACGGGGAGGAGCAGCTCTGCGCCTGGGTGTGACCCCAGAGGCATCTCCAAATCCCGGAGGCCCCCGAACTCCCCCCGTGTCCCCCATCGGTGGCCCCAGGCTGGTGAGCTCAGGGTCTGCGTCCAGGTCCCGGCCGGGAAATCCCGTGCGCGCCGCGCGGCCCCGTGCGCAGTGCTCCGAGGGGCCGCGAGGTGGCACCGGACTCCCCCGGACCGGGGCGGCCCTTTCCCACCCTCACCGGCCGCCGCAGTCCCCGCAGCCGCCGAGGGGCTGGGACGCCCCCAGAGAACAGGGAGATGGCTCTCGGAGAAGGGGCGCGTGGCCAGGCTCGGAGAGAGGCGGCCTTCCTGGCTTCTGCCACTGTGGCTGTCCTGGCCTCCTGTGCCCCGACAACGGGCAGTCCCTGCGGGCCCCCTGTCTGGTCCGGCAGCGGCCTCCAGCGAGTCCCAGAGGTGGGGAGACTTCCACGCTCCACGGTTCCAGAACTTCAGTGGCCAGAGCACTAGGGCGTGCAGGGCTCAGCCCGAGACCCGGGTCAGCGTTTAGAGGGCTCTGTCTGTTCTCTCTGGATAATTTTAAGATCTTTTCCGTCTTTTGCTTTCTGTGCTTTTAAGCATGTTTCTGGTTGTGGCTATGTTCTTATTTATCCCCTTGGTACACACGGTGTGTCCCGTTTCTACAGATTCACATCTTTCGTCAGTTCTGGAGAATTCTCAACCATTATTTCTTCAATTCTGCCTCATTCATTCTACATATTCTTTCTTGGGAAACACCTGTTACGTGAATGCTTCCCATTGTGCTTTTACCATCATGTCAGTTTAGCTCTCTTCTGTGTTTTCCATCTCCTTGTCTCCCAGTGCTGCGTTCTGGGCAATTTCCTCATCTCCCTCTTTGAGTTCACTAAGCACTGGCTGAGTCTAATCTGCTGATTATCACATCCATTTAACTTAAATTATTGTGTCGCCCTATCTAAAAGTTATACTACTCACTTCTTATTCAAATCTGATGATTTTGATGATCTCTTGGTGCATGCTCGTGATTTGGATTCCAGCTTTGACTTCTGGAACATTTCACACATAGTTGTTTCTATTTTTTTCTTTTAATTATTTATTTTTTGGCAGTGCCCTGCAGCATGCGACATCTTAGCTCCCCAACCAGGGATCAAACCCTCACCCCTTGCATTGGGAGCATGGAGTCTTAACCGCTGGACCACCAGGGAAGCCCCACACATAGTTATTTTACAGACTGCACCTAACAACTGCACTCCCTTTGCCTTTGGGGGTCTAAATCTGTTATTTGTTGCTTCTGCTGACTCAGTAACAGCATATCGTTTCTTTGAATGTTTGTACTTGTTAAGCATCAGCCCACACCTGTGAACGTTCTGAGGCCACGTCCCTCCACAGAGGATGCCCTTGTGAGGCGTGACCAACCTGGGCCCCCGTTAGGGTCCTGGTTAGTACCCCACTGTGCAGGGCACCCACACTGTGGCCCTGATGCAGTGTGGCTCTCCATCCCTGTGTTCAGGGAATTCTCTGCTTTCCCATTTGTTTCCGTTCATCATCCTGGGTTTCTGTTCACTAGGCTTCTATCTGTTTATTTATGCACTTCTTTCTAGCGTTTCCTGGAGGGGAGGGGGCTTGGAAGATATCTACTGCCTTGTAAGCCCAGCAGTGTATTAAAAATGTGTTTGTTGTAATTCGTCCAGAATCTAGTAATAGCTGGAAGGCCTTGGAGAGGATCTAGCACACCATGTGGCCAGCAGGGCTCCACCTGTGACCAGGAGGTCAGGGCCCAGATGTGCCCAAGGATCAGCACTCAGGGCTCACTCGTGGCTTGATCAGGGCCCGAAGCGGGGCTGGCTCGGCTCCAGCAGGAGTCCTTGGGGTTTTCCAATTGTCTGTGGCCGGTCAGACGGGAGCCTGGCGGGCTGCCCCGTGCCCGAGGAGAGCTTCCCCGGTCCGAGGCCGCCTTCCTTCCCCTCCCGCCTAGGGTTGGGCAGGCTCTGGCCAGGCGTCAGAGGACTCTCCTGAGCCTCCGCCTGGCCCTGGAGTCATCAAAACAACAGCTGGGCCTGGTGGAGGCGGGGAGGCCACCATGGGGAGCTCAGCTGCTGAGGCCACTGGTTCCTAAGGTGTGTCCCGGCTTCCCAGGCCTGCCCAAGCCCCGCGTGGCCTCCAGCTGGCCCCGGGGACAGCCTGCCTCAGCTCCAGCTCTGCCCACCCACTCACAAAAGGAATACTTGTGGGGGGCTGTGGAAGGCTGACAGAGGAGCCTAGGGGTCTGCTTTAGGGGGCCAGCCATCAGGGAGGACGGGAAAGTGGAGGGTAGAGGCCCTGAGCTACTGGGTGGGTCAGAGGAGACCTCCACTTTGGGCAAAAAATTCTCTTTCTGCAAGTCCCCAGGCCCCTGCCCCGAAAGAGCGTGCCTGGCCATGGGGTGCACGTGCACGCGCGTGCCTGTGTGTGTGCGCGTGTGTGCATCGTGTGTGGGTGTACATGTGTGTGCCTGTGAGGGCGTGCCTGCATCCCCTCTGTCTGCTGGTCCTCACACCCCTGGGGGGGCACTGTCCCGACCCCACAGTTGTAGAGTCTGGGCTTCGCAAGGTTCCCTGATCTGCCCAAGGCCACTTATTGATTCACAAAGCATTTCCTAGCAGCCCAGGTGTCTGCAGGCACACTCTTGAGTGGTGAGCAGCTAGGCAGGGTTAGGAGAGCTGGCCCGTTCTGTCCCCATGGTCTGTACCCCAGGTGTGAGCCCAGCCCCACCCAGGCATGTGGGCCAGGCAAGGGGTGCTGGGCAGAAACTGAGCTGTGCTGGGTGGGCTGGGGAGGAACAGGCAGAGCCAGCCCTGTGCTGACTCTGGGGACTGAGATCCCTCCCCCTGCCCCGTGGTCCCACCCCCACCCCTGGGGACTCCCCCCAACCAAGGTGCTGACACAGTTCTGTCCCTCCCTGCTCTCTCTTTCCCCATGTACGCCTGCCTGGACCCTGCTTGGGGCTAGGACAGGGTATGAGGGTCACCTCCCTGTTACAGAAGGTTCCAGCACAGGGAACCCACACTAGGGAGGGGTCCCACCTCGGGAAGGGCACCACTGTTCAGTTCCCTGCACAGGCTGAAAACCAGGAGCACCTGGCTGCCTGCCTGCCTCTCTGCCTCCCAGCTGTGCCCTTGGGCCTCTACTTCTTCGAGGCCTGGCATCAGTCCCCATCCTGCCCCTGGGCCCTCGCCTACCCCCATGAAGCCTGCCCCTGCCCTTTATGCCTCCCAGGCATCCTTGCTGCCCTCACATACACTGCCAGGCCCCCACCCCAGGGCTCTGGTACTTCCTCTAGCTCCTGCCCCCCTGGTCTGACATGACCCCACCCTCCAAGGGGAAAATGAGTAGACATGCATCTTTGCAAACTTGCCGCTGCCCATCCCCCTTCTAGCCTGGCAGGGCTGGGAGGACAAGGGCTCTGCCCAGTGCCTGCACGTCCCCAGTGCAGAGTCTGTCGTGTGGCTGGGCCCAGCACAGAGATGACTGATGAATGCAGATGGGGTGGCACCCACCCCCGTACCCAGGCTGCCCACCCCATCAGCTGTCTTCCCTGCCACCCTGGGTGTTGTTGGCTGAAGGACTGGGCAGGGGTCGTCTCTGGGTCCACGAGGGGCAGGCCTGGGCCCCTAGGGAGTGAGACGATGCGACCACCAGACCCCCAGGACTGGCCCTCAGGCTCTGGCACGTCCCTGACCACAAACAGGCAAGTCGAGCCTAGAAGAATGTGTGGGTGGGTATCGGCAGGGGCCTCAGGGCCCTGCCGCTCTTGGCCACCCCTTCCCTCTGCTCCTGTGACTGTTGCGTGCAGTCAGGGGGCCTCAGGCTCGCCCACGCTACCCTCCAGGCCCACAGCAGCCGACCCCCACTTCTGGTTTCTATGTTCCCAGCTGTGTGTGTGGGTGCCTGTGTAAGATACAACTGACACGAAAACCAGCATCACAGGCATCCCTGCGGGG
This sequence comes from Balaenoptera physalus, assembly GCF_965194825.1. Lineage (NCBI taxonomy): Eukaryota > Metazoa > Chordata > Mammalia > Artiodactyla > Balaenopteridae > Balaenoptera > Balaenoptera physalus. The sequence continues at coordinate 195,793,782 of NC_138882.1, read as the reverse complement.
CGGGGTGGGGCCAGGCCACTCTGCCCCTCGGGCTCTCAGCTGGGGTCAGGGGTGGGGTCAGAGGCCCCGGGAGCTGCCCTTTTCCCGGGGGTCAACATGACCACAGTGAGCTGGGGACAAAAGGCCCTTCTTCTCTGCAGAGGCCTGGACGGTGCGGAGGAGGGCGCGTTCCCGCGGACCGGCGGGGAGCAGGGGCGGTGGCTTGGAGAGCAACGTTGTCCCTGGGTTTTGTGGCGCCCCGTCCACCTGCCTGTGAACCGACAGGCAGGGTGTGCCAGCTCTGGGAAGTGATGCTTGGGGACTCCCGGACGGGTCCAAGGCCACAGGCTGCTCCCTCCTCCTGGTCCCCAGAACACAGGACCAGGCAGGGGCTGGCCCCGGGGGAGGGAGGGGGCTGAGGCCAGGGCCGGATGTGTCCTGGACGCCTCGTCCTTCTCTGCCCCCCCTGCCCCCAGGCCTGTCTTCCTTCAGAAAGAATGTTTCCCGGCCATTATATTTGTGCTTCCTCTGGCGTCTGTCTCAAGCCCAGCCCTGGCCCTGACCACTACACCCCTGGCTGACCCCTGTGTTCTCTGGGGACCCTCCGTCTGCCCATGTCTCACCTCGGGGTGGGGGGTGAGGAGACTCACCGTGATGCTGGCAGCAGGGCAAGGTGTAGCCGGCTGAGCCACAGGGCAGATCAGGGGACTGAGCGGGGCAGAGCTGACCCTGGGGGGGGGTTGGTCTCGGTTTGCGGGGGTCAGGCCAGAGCTCAGCGTGAGCATCTGGAGGGACTCTTGGCCAAGGCAGGTGGCCGAGCTCAGCCAAGGCTAGGGAGAGGCCCTGGCTGACCGCTCCCAAGGCCAGGCCCCCGTCCCTTCTCCCTCTGATGGAGAGGCTGGAGGCCTGCTTCCTCGAGGGCTTGAGTCATGGCCAAGAAGAGTGGCTCAGTTTTTCCAGAAGGGACGGAAACTTCCCCGTCAGCCCAGCAGCATAGCCGAGGTGTGACAGTGGGCCCACCGCTGGGCAGGAGTGGGGACCCACAGGGCAGACCCAGTGTGGCCCGCTCCCTGCTGGTGGGTGCCCAGTGAGATGGGGCAGGAGCCAAGCCGTGTAGGCCATCTGTACCTGGGTCAGCTCCCCGCGGGGCCCCCGGGTCTCCTCCAGCTGCCTCCGCTCACAGCCCCATCTCCGCAGCAGCCCTGCTCAGCCTCGGGTGCTGGAGGGCTGGGGGCCAGGCACGGTCCCTCTGGGCGGTACACCCTGAACTTTGGGGGTTCGAGCCCATTGCCGCCCCCCTGGGGCCCAGGCGGAAGCACCAGGCAGTTTCTGGTCCCAGCCGAGGCCTGAGGTCTGTGGAGCTGAGCCAGCCCCACCACTGCCAAGATTCCCGGCGGGGGTGGGGTGGGGGGGGACGGCGGGGACGGAGTTCTTGCTTGTTCCTGCCCCAGCTCCTCAGGCTTAGCTGAGCTGCTTCCTTTTTTAGGCAAAGTCAGAGCTCCAGTCTGTCTCCCAGCCTGGCGTCTCACCTGCCAGAGGGAGGAAGGAAAACCATTGAGTCCCATCCGTCCTCCCTGCTGGGCATTCTCCTGGGGAGGGGGGAAAGGGAGGGGACATCCTGGCAGAGATGGCCCTGCCGCCTCCCCGTGGGGGACCTGTGCCCCCACCCAGCTGCACAGAGAGGAGTGGCTGGGAGAGGGCGGCGGTGACCCCACAGGAAGGCATCTTAGGAGGGAGGGGGGCAGGGCTCTTCTGGACCTCACTCCTGCCCACGGGACACTGCCCCATCTCCCCTAAGGGCAAGGAATCTGCCCTGGGGGCACTGAGTGTCCCTCAGGATGTCCCCTGCAGCCAACCACCTCTGCTCTGGTCTAGCCAAGATCCCAGATGCAAGGCTCCTGGTCACAGTGGAGGGTTTCCCCAGTGGGCTGCTTGGGGGGTTCTGTCCTCAGTCCTGGAGTTTGGCCTCAGCCCTGAGCCCCTCATTGGGCAGGGCCTATGGGGACAGCTATATGCCCAGCATGATCACACTGGACAGGCCTGAACCAGCCATCCTCAGCTCCTATGCCTCTTCCTCTAAGAAGCCAGGTGAGGTGTCCCCCGGGAAGCTCCCCCTTAAAGGTCTCAGGCTTCTTTCCCCTCCCGACGCCCTGTCTCCTTTCGAAGTTCCACCCTTCTGATCTCTGTTGGTCATTCCTTGGAGGAACATGTCACAGCTCCCATACACCTGCCCCTCCCCAGGCTCTGTGGCCAGAGCCTGGGACTTGTTGGGGGGGACGTTGTTTTTGGTGTCACCTACACACTCTCATACCCCCTGGGGCTCTCTTGGGCTTGGCTTCAGGGACTCCCAACACTGCGGAGCCAAGGGCAGCGGGCCTAGGGCTGACCCAGCTTGGTGGCTCCCTGCTCAGCTCCTGGCTGGGGGCTGGGGGCAGCGGGTAGGGGACAGGGCTGACTCCAAGGCCTTACAGCCGGAAAGGGAGACCGCAGTGTCTGTGTGTGCATGCCACCCGCGTGTGTCTCGGCGGCATCTCACTGAGTGCCGCGTGTCGCCGCACGTTTGGGCCCTTTGTGCGCGCGCCTCCCCGGAGCCGGTGCTTCTCCGCAAGCAGAGCAGCGCGCGCGCCAGGGCGGGACCTCGGGGCGCGGCCGCGGTGGGCGGGGGCTCCCGGGGGCGGGGCCCGGGTCTGGCCCGCTCGGCCGCGCGCCCCGCAGCTCAGGAGCGAGCGAGCCACGAGCGGAGGCAGAGCGTGGCCGTCCCGTCGCGCGCGATGCTGCCCTGGACGGTGCTCGGCCTGGCCCTGAGCCTGCGGCTGGCGCGGAGCGGCGCGGAGCGTGGTGAGTGCGGCGGGCGGCCGGGCAGGACTCAGGTCCCGGCGCCCCGCCCCCCCCCACCATGTCCGCACCGAGCCACGCTCTCCTTCCGCGGCTGTGGGGCGGGGGCAGCTGGCAGGGGACCACACCCACCTGCGGCGCGGGCCCCGCCGGCAACTCCGCGGGATCTTGGGGCCTGGACGGGGAGGGGATGGGGCCTGTCGGGGAGGCTTGTCCCTGCCTCAGTTTCCCTCTCCTTGGAGTGACCGTTAATAGAGGGATGGTGAGAGGGTTGGCGTCGCCCCACTGGGTTAGGGGAAACTGAGGCCGCAAGGCCGGGACCAGAACCGAGACACCCCAGGCCCCTGTCTGCTCATGACAGTGGCGAAGGGCCCCATCTGCCCCCCGGGGTGCCGGGAGGAAGGGGGAGGCCCCGGAGGGGCTGATAGGGCCCTCGGACTGCTGCAGCAGGTAACCTGCTTCCTGGGTCCAGGTGGAGCAGAGGATGGGGGCCAGGGGAGGGGTGACATCATCTGTAAGTGGGGTCAGGACTCCAACCGGGACTCCGGTCTTTGGGAGGGGCTGCAGTCAGCGCTCTGTCCCCCCCATGCCTCCACCTCTGCCCCCCCCATGCCTCCACCTCTGTCCGCAGTCTCCCCAGCTGCCTTTGTGCCCCCACCGCACGCCCCACTGGTTGCTTTACCTGGAGGCTGAGCGGTGTAGGCTTCTTCTTGAAAGCCAAGCCCTGGTGGCCCAGACCCATCCACCCACCACTCCTGGGGGCTGGGCCGGGTCCAGCCTTCACACAGTCTGCTGAAGACAGGGAGGGTGTGGGGGCTTGGAGGGGTCAGCTCTCCTTTGCAGATGAGACATGAGCCCAGGGGGTGCCCCAGGCATGTGGCCAGGGTGCAGAGTTGGAACTGCTGAGAGTGTGAACCTCCTGTTGGCTTAGGACCCCTCTCCCCCCCGGGGTGCCACCCCAGGACCTTTGGGGTGTGACTGAGCAGGCTTTCAGGGCTTCCTTGGGTAAGGGCAAGTGCCAGCTTAGGGAAAGCTCAGGCCCTGGGGGTTCTGCCCTGGGTGTGGGGCTGTCTGGGGGCCACCACCTGGGGCTGAACCCTTCCCTCTCCCCCAGGCCCCCCGGCATCTGCCCCCCAGGGGGACCTGCTGTTTCTGTTGGACAGCTCGGCCAGCGTGTCTCATTATGAGTTCTCCCGAGTTCGGGAGTTTTTGGGGCAGCTGGCGGCCCTGCTGCCCCTGGGCCCTGGGGCCCTGCGTGCCAGCCTGGTGCATGTGGGCAGTCGGCCACACACCGAGTTCCCCTTCGGCCAGCACAGCTCAGGCTCGGCCGTCCAGGACGCCATACGCGCTGCAGCCCAGCGCATGGGTGACACCAACACTGGCCTGGCGCTGGCATACGCCAAGGAGCAGCTGTTTGCCAAGGCGGCGGGGGCCCGGCCGGGGGTGCCCAAGGTGTTGGTGTGGGTGACAGACGGCGGCTCCAGCGACCCCGTGGGGCCCCCCATGCAGGAGCTGAAGGACCTGGGCGTCACCGTCTTCATCGTCAGCACCGGCCGCGGCAACCTCCTGGAGCTGTCGGCCGCCGCCTCGGCCCCCGCTGAGAAGCACCTGCACTTTGTGGATGTGGATGACCTGCACATCATCACCCAGGCGCTGAGGGGCTCCATTCTTGGTAGGTGGGAGGAGGCAGGGCCCGGGGGAACCCCAGTGGGGATCTCAGGAGGAGGGCCAGGTGAGCCTCCAGGAGGACCTCGCACACCTGGAGCAGAGGCCAGGGCTGCAGGCACAGGGGTGCACACGTGGCTTCTCCAGGGACACACTCCAGCCGTTCACCCCAGGCGCCCCCCAGCCTGGGCTGAGGCGGGACAGAGGGGCAGGCTTGAGTAAGCACCTCCAGGTGGGGCTCTCTGCTGGAGAGTGGGGGACTTGGTGTGGGCTGAGGGACTCGGGCGCTGCATCTGGTGGAATGTGTCCACCTGGAGAGGAAGCGTAGGAGGTTCCAAGCCTGGAGACTCTGCAGAGGGGCCCACCAAGCCTGGAGGGAGGGGGAGGGCCAGGTCAGGAAGGGCCGAGACTGCCCCCCAAGAGCTAGGGCCCTACTTTCCCCGGGGCGAGGGCAGCCGCGGAGGGGTTGGAGTGGGACTGCACCGCAGGCGGTTGGGGATTGCTGGAGAGGAGGGCGGACCTTGGAGGGCCCGCTGCGGGGGCTAGCAGCTCCCCTCCGAGTTTCTTGTGGAACCCCCTGACCCAGCTAAACCTGGCGGAAGAGGGAGCTGGTGTTGAAGGGCCTGGTCACTGGCAAGGTTGGCTGTAGCCACTGAAAAATGCCAACGACCCCAGGGTCCTCCCAAGTCTCCACCTGTGGTTAATCGTCCACCTGAAACCGGAAGGGGTTGAACTGTGGGTTGGAGGGAGGTAGAGTGTCCTTCCGAAGATTTACTCCAGGACACCTGGCCCTGGTGGCCCCTGGGTCAACCACTGTGGCTGAGCCTGGAGGCGACAGCAGGAGACAGGGCAAGCAGCTGGACAGGAAAAACCCAAGGCTGCAGGGCAGTGAGGCAGTAGGGCGGGGGCTCCTGGGAGCGGGGGCAGGGTCTGAGTGTGGGGGATGGGCGAGGGGCGTGCCAGCCGGGCAGCTGCACACCCAGCATTAAGGAAGGCAGCATGGGGTCCCGAAGGGCTTAACCCTGTCCAGACATTTATGAGCTTCACCCCCTTTGCACGGTCACTCAGACGGCCCTGTGGTGCTCGGCATCAAAGCTCAGGAGTAACACACGTTTGGGGGTCCCACCCTGGAGTGCTCCCAACACACTCTCCTGGGGACTGGACGCCGGCAGCACCCGAAACTCCAGGTCCAGCTGCTCCTGGGGTTGTCACATCTCTCCTGCCCCTCGGGGCATTCTCCAGTGGCTCCCTTCTCCTGGCTGTACTGTGGGCCCCCTTTTCCTTGACTGTTCAGAGCTGAGCTGACCCCAGACTCTGTGCCGGCCACTCAGGCTGGATGGGGGGGCTGGTCCTCTGTTCTCTGACATCATGACAGTTCGGATCCTGCCACCTTTGAGGGGCCCTTGTCCAGGCCACTGGACTGGGTGGGAGGTGGCTGCTATACCTCCGCACTGGTTTGAGTTTGGAGCTCAGGCCAGGAGGGAAACTGCTGACGGGGCAAGGTAGGGGGCTGGCTGCACTCATGTCCTTCTGCGGATCCTTAGGATCTGGTGGGCGTGGCCGGGGCTGGCCTGGCGCCCCGCGCCCTGCTCCCCGCCTCTGGGTGTCTTCCGGGAGTCAACAGTCAGAGCCCCAGTGTCGGGCTCGAGGAGGCACCTCTGTTCTCTGGCCCTCTGCCCCCCACCCCGCAGACGCGATGTGGCCGCAGCAGCTCCGTGCCTCCGAGGTCACGTCCAGCAGCTTCCGTCTGGCCTGGCCGCCCCTACTGACCGCCGACTCGGGCTACTACCTGTTGGAGCTGGCGCCCAGCGCCGAGCCGGGGACGGCGCGCCGCCAGCAGCTGCTAGGGAACGCCACGGGCTGGGCCTGGGCCGGCCTGGACCCTGACACGGACTACGACGTGGCGCTGGTGCCGGAGTCCAACGTGCGGCTCCTGAGGCCACAGCACCTGCGGGTGCGCACTCTGCCGGGTGAGGCGGGACGCGGGGCCAGGCGGGCTGGGGGTGCGGGCGCGGCCGGGCAGGGCGCGGGGCCGGGCGGCGCGGCCCCCTCCCAGCTCACAGGCGCTTCCCCCGCAGAGGAGACCGGGCCGGAGCGCATCGTCGTCTCGCACGCCAGGCCGCGCAGCCTGCGCGTGAGCTGGGCCCCGGTGCTGGGCCCGGCCGCCGCGCTCGGCTACCACGTGCAGGTCGGGCCCCTGTGGGGCGGCGCGGCGCAGCGCGTGGAGGTGCCCGCGGGCCGGAACAGCACCACGCTGCAGGGCCTGGCGCCAGGCACCGCCTACCTGGTGACCGTGACGGCGGCCTTCCGCTCCGGCCGCGAGAGGGCGCTGTCGGCCAAGGCCTGCACGCCCGACGGCGAGCGCAGCCGCGCCTCGCGCCCCCAGTCGCCGGGCGCCGGGGGCCGGGAGCCGTGAGCCGGCCGCGCCCGCGCACCCGAGGGCGCCCTTCTCCCGAGCTCGGTGGGTCTTGCCCCGGGGGTGGGATGCTGGCCGGCCTTTGGCCCGCGGGATCCCCGCGCAAGAGGGCGCCCTGCTTCGGCGTCCGCCCTTCAGGACGCGGCCTCGCCTGACCCTCCGCGGCAGCTCTGGCAGCGGCGCGTGCCCTCGCGACTCCCTCCCCTGCCTGGCCCAGAGCTTGGGCAGGATTTAGCGGGGAGGTGGACAAGGAGTCGGGGTCCCGTTGAGAACGTGAGACCCGAGATGGCTCTGGGCCCAGGACCACAGGGCGCCTGGGCGGCCGGACCTTACACTTGTATTAAGGGCCACGCCCTCTGGTGGCAAAGGCTAGCATTTGTTTGAAGGAGCTTGGTCTCCGTGGCAGCTCTGAGTCCCCTCCGGCCACTCAGGTCCTGGATGGGAAGGGAAGGAGGTGGCTCTGGCCAGGTCCCCAGAGGCTTCCTGGAGGGAGCAGGGTCTGGGAAAGGGGAGGGGAAGTGCTGGGAGTTGATCGTGTGGTCAGCAGCTGGGTGGCTGGAGGGACAGTCTTCACCGGCATGCTCAGCCGGCTTGGGGGAAGTGCTTGCTGGGAACAGTGGCCCTTCCTGCCTACCCAGGACCCCACTGGGCCCAGCCACAGCCACTGGGACGCAGATGGCACCTTTTGGGAGGAATGGGACAGGAGCTTGGCATTTGGGACCCTGGAGACAGGCGAGCTTGTTCCTGCGGGACCCCAAGGCTGGCGCTTGCAGGGAGCGTTCCCTGCTTCTGGCTGGGGGGCCTCCAGGCAGGGGCAGGGACAAGCACAGTTCCCCTGGGTGCTGCGCCCCAGCCATTCTCTGCAGTGTCTTCTGACCCCACCTCCTGTCACTCCTTACTATCCTGGGGCCACCAGGCAAGTCCCAAGGCAGTGCTGCTCTCCCTCAGCCCCACCAGGCACCTCCTCCTCCGCCTGCGCTGACTCAGTGCTCACTTTGCCTCTTCCCCACTAACGCCCCAGACTTTAAAATACAGTAAATCAGATGTAAACTTAGCCCTGCAGTCTCCTGAGAGTGCTTTATTCCTTGTGAAAACACGCCAGCCCCATTAAAGGTTGCAAGTTAAAAAAAAGTCTTGGGTGGAGGACGGATGGTACCCCGGCTGGTGCTGGAGAAGAGGAGGGGGGAGCCTCCCCCTCCCAGTGCTGGGACTCAGGCCACCGTGCCCCCTGCGGCCTCCCTGTGCATCTCCTCTTCAGAGAGCGCAGGCCCCGTTTCTGAGGGCATTGCTGGGACCTGGGACGGCAGGCCCTCTGCAGGGCTGCCGCCACCTCTGCTGGCCCGGCCAAACCCTCAATGGCAGTCTGGCTCCTGCTGCCACCTGCTAATGGGAAGGAGAGCCCCTAACCCAAGCAACTGCATGTTGAGAGGTGGTCTCCGGGGCCCCGGTTGGTGTCTCAGGCTGCATGCCCCCGCCTGGTGGGTGTGTTGTCGGGGAGGCTTCAGGTGCACCCGCCTGCCACCATTTCCCAAGCACCTGCCTCTGAGCATCACGTGGCCCCTGCTCAGGCGCCCACGGCCCACACCGCCCACCAGTTCAGTGTGCTCGGCATTCGTGGGGGCAGGCTGTGTGTGAACCCAGAGAGCCCTGCCCTGCCTGTGCGAGCAGAGTGGGGAGCGGGGCTAAGTTGATGAGTCAGACGCAGGGGCAGATGGTAGTGTCTGGCCAGGCCAGACTTGGGTGGTGGGGCCGTGTGGGTGGGTGTTGTTTCTCCTCCATGTCCCCCAACCCCCTCAAGGCAGGCTGAGGGAAGCCTGGGACTGGCCTGTGCCACTGCAGGTTTCTGCTTACACCCTGAGCGGCGTTCAGCAGTCAGCTGAGGGTCAGAGGCTCCTGTGATCTCAGCAGCTGGCCCCATCCCAAGGCTGGTGAGCGTGAACAGCAGGGTCCCAGGGTCCCAGACAGCACTGACCAGGGAGGGGAACCCTCCCCGGGCCTGGGACCTGGGCCTGATCCATCCCTGACGGGCAGAATTCCCCCTGTGGAGGCCTGCATCCCCCACCCCAATCCCCTGGGTGCTCGCGGGTCACAGCCCGCTGGGCACCCAGAGGGGCACCCCTTCATGCTGCACCCCTGAGCCCAGCTTGCGGCGCACCGTGCAGGCGGCAGGAGAAAAAGCAGGAGGTGCTGGTGGGGCGTTTCCTAGTGGCTCAGTCACATACTAAAGACAAGTTGGGCTGTGAGCCCCTTCCCCAAAAACATGCCTCCAACCCCGAGAGAGGGCAGAGCAGCTGGAAGACGCACGCCCCCACCCCCTGGAAGAGGCTCCAGCCTCGCCTCATCTCTGCTGGACGCTGAGGCCCAGGGAGAGGAGCCCCACATCCGCCTCCAGGCCAAGGAACGCCCCTCCGGGAAGCCCTTGTCTCGGAAGTGCCGCCCTTGCATCATCCCAGGCAGTTCTTAAAGGTCTTGGAGTCTGGGCCACGTCTGGAAAGAGTCTCCAGGAAACAGCTTTGTCCCGGTCTCCACCCCTTCCCTCTACATCCCCTGACTCGCAGGCCCTGGCTCCGTGGCCCACTCTGGGTCTGGGGCCCAGGCTGAGGCCTGCAGGGACTTACACGTGCCACTTCCTAAGGCAACTGCGAGCTTCTGGGAGCACCTGAAAGTCAGAAAGGGCCGTGCAAGAGGTTATGATCCGCATGGCAGCCCCGGTGCCTGCGGCAGGAGTGGGCCAGGCGGGGGAGGATCCTGCCGCTTCTAGGGGACCCCAAAGGGAGGCTCCTCTGGTGATGCTGGGCGGGCACAGTTCTCACACTCACGAAGGTTGCTGCCACTTCCTAACTTGACGAGGAGAAGCCAAGGATTTCCCCAAGGCTGCATGTCACACTCATCCCGCGTGGGGTCTTCCCTGCAGCCCAGGGCTTGCCTGACGGCAGGGAGCTGCGAGGGCCAGGTAATGGACAAAGGCTGTCTGTGAGAAGACCAGATGGCTGCTGGGTCTGGATCAGGTCTCCGGAGGTGGGTGTCCATAAGTGGGTGGTGCAGCCACTGGTAGTTCCCTGGAGCAGGAGCTGTTACCATGGCGACAGAAATAAATGGTGTCAGGCCGCTGAGTGAGACGTGTGAGTCCTCACAGCCTCCTGCTGTGGTGAGGGGGCAGCTCAGGAAGCTTGAGGCCGACAGCTGTGTGTCTGTGCTTTTCTTCTGGGATGAAAAATTTTCTTCCAACATCCATTAAAACAAAAATGCCAGTGGAAGTCATAGCTCCCCCTAGAGGTGAGTGTGGTGAGGAGGGCCCCCCCCCCAACCCTGGAGACCCTCCCCCGCAGGTCCCAGTCCTTAGGTGGGAGGTGGAGAGGGCAGGGTGTGCTTCTGGCTGCCGGCCGTCGGCGGGGGGCTCCCGGGCCAGAGCCCTTCTTGGGAAGGGAGAGGGCTGAGGTCTCCCAGGCAGGGGCGGGGTGGGGCGGGTGGGAACCCTGTTCACTGACATGTTCTCACCAGGAGTTAAAACTCCTGCCACTCATTGCTTATGTTTCAGAAGTGTCCGTGAATGCACCCATGACAAATTATATCGTCCTAGCCACAGACACTAAAGCCTCACAGGAAGGACAGGCCCCCGTCCCCACCAGGTGTGTGCACGAGCACAGGGAGAGCAGTGGGTGGCCAGCGGCTTGCCTGAGCCCCTGACCACAGTGTCCATGGGAGCAGAGGCCACGACCACCCGGCTCTGGTGCCGCACGCGGGGTGCACAGCACTTCCCAGGGGAGGGGGTGAGAGCCACGAGCTTCTCAACTCGCTGTGGGCCTGGGGCCCTGGCCAGCTCCCAGGCCCGCTTCTTCCTCTGCCCCAGGGCCAGCCCCTACTGGACGTGAGGGCACTGGAGGCCGGTCCCAAAGGCGCCACTCCCAGCCCTTCCCAGACGACACCGGGGCTCCATCAGTGCCACAGGGCTTGAGCGACTTGCTTCCAAGTTCTGTCCAGACTATGCAGCTGACCCGGCTCTTCTCCTGGGAAGGCAGAAGTCCCAGCTCAGCCCTTCAAGGGGCAGGCCAACGCTCACGGCATGTCTCCTGTCCTCAGCGTGGTGGCCGGGCAGCTGAGCGCCTGTGCTGAGGGTCCCCGCACCCTGCGTGCCTCTGGGGATGGCCTGGCTGTGCTGGCCTTCTGCTGGGTGGGCCTGTCGGTCCAGCTGGTGGGGAGGTGGGGCGTGGCTCCCGGGGGGAGGGGAGAGCCGCTTGCTTGCCTGCTCGCCAAGAGCAAACACAATGCAGGAAAATGAGGCCCTGAGGGCTCCGTGCTCCCTCCCCTCGTAGCCTCTTCACCCCGGAGCCAGGAAGGGAGGAGCTGCAGGGGACCTACGGAGAGGGCTTTGGTGGGTAGGGTGGGGACCAGCAGCCGGAGGCCCTGCCCCGGGGGACCAGGCCGGGCCAGCAGCTTTTCTTTCGGCTGGACTGGGGCGCGTGAGCTGGGGTTCCAGAGACTGGAACCAGCAGGTCCTGTTGGAACCTGAAGAGAGAATGGGAGCGGAGGGGGCCCAGCTGCGTGAGGGAGAGAGATCCGCCCCTGAAGGCCCAACCGTCCTAGGAGAGCAGGACCGAAGAGTGATGCTGGGGGGCTCCAAATTCAAGTGGACAGGCTTCTGTCCCTGGAAGACACTGGGCAGGTTGGGCAGCTGGCGCTGCAGCCTCAGTACTGGGAAGTCCTGGGGCCTGACGGAAAGCCCCAGCTCCCCAAGGGTCTGGCCAGATGCAGGGGACTCAGGAGCCACACCTGCTGGCCAGGCTCTGGGGGCAGAGTCCTCTGCACTGGGCCTGGGTGGGGCCCACTCTGCTCCTGCTGGCTTGGGCTCTCGGGGGCAGCTGTGTCCCCTCACCCTGGGCTCAAGGTCAGGCTGGAGGCCAAGCTGTCCACCTGCACCTTTAACTTCTGCAGTCTCTCCTCCAGGTCTTCAAAGCTGGAGGACTCCTTCAGAGAAAAAAAAATGTCCTGTGGGGAGGGGGGATGTTGGGGGAATCTTGTCAGCAAAACAGCGCAGCATGGGCGGCTGAGAACCCCACGTTTGTCAAACATGAACACGTCAGGTAGAAAGCATCATCCTAATTCCCTTTTATTAACTTAGTGTCTTTAGGAAAGCTGTGTCTGTCCTGCCTAGTGGCTTCCATCTAAGACTTTAAGTGATAAACACAAGTGGACGGGACATTCTGCGTGGTCCATTGGAAATCGGAAAGTGTGAGCCGCACTGCTCTGATGAGGGAACCTGGAAGGAACCCCTCCATCAAAGGGAGGGAGTGCAAGCACTTAAATCTTAAGACAACAACTTAAGATTTCTGTTTTTTAAGCCAAGTTAAACGAAACTGACTTTTTTGTGAAACTGACTTAAAGAAATATATATTTATTTGGCTGCCCTGGGTCTTAATTGCAGCATGTGGGATTTTTTGTTTGTTGTTTGTTTGTTTTAGTTGCAGCGTGCGGAATCTTTAGTTGCGGCATGCGGGATCTTTATTTTATTTTAAAATAATTTTTATTATTATTACTTTTTAATTTTTTGTTATTTTTTTATTTATTGTGGCTGTGCTGGGTCTTCGTTGCAGCATGCAGGCCCTTTGTTGTGGCATGCAGGCTCAGTAGTTGGGGTATGTAGGGTCTTAGTTCCCCGACCAGGGATCCAACCCAGGGCCCCTGCATTGGGAGCATGGAGTCTTAACTGCTGGACCACCAGGGAAGTCCCTGAAACTGACTTTTTAAACGCAGAGCTTTATTTTCAATTACTCCTTGTCATACAAAAGTACACAAGCTTTCCAAATGCTGGCCTGTGGATGGAGCTAGAGAGTTGCCTGTGACCCAGGACCTCACCTCTCTTAACCATTTCTTCTTTATCCAGCGAAGCCAGCCTGGGGTTCTATTGGTTGTATGGTTTGTGGCTGGTCTGTAGAGACCTTGATGATGGCCAATGAGGGACATCTTTGGTTTTTCTCTTCGTTTGGGGAAACGAAACAAACAACAAACCCCAGACAGAATTATCTTAGATTTTTTTTTTTCCTATTTTTCTTCAGGCTTAAGATTAAGACTGTTTTCAATCTAGTGGAGAAACTCCGTATAATACTGGGAACTCAACAAATTCCATCAGGGAAAGAACGCAGGGGCAACTTGGATATTGGCCCAAGAAGAAATCTCTGCTAACTTTGGACACTGGGTTCTAGAGCAAGGCTGGCCTGTGTCCATCCTTGTCTCCCTCTGCCCCAGGCGGTCCAGCCTGCACCTTGGTCCCTGAAGCAGGCACGTGGCCTCTGGGGGTTCCCAAGGAGAAACCTCATCAGGCATGACCAGAGCCAGGACCCCTGGGCCTTGAGGAGCTCTCCTTGCGCGAGGGCGCCCTCTGTGGGGCCTCGGGGGCTTTGCCGTCCCATACTTCTGGAGTTGCAGAGCTCTGTCCCCTCCCTTGGGAGCCACTTTACCTACAGCCACGGACCGCTGAGTTTTGCTGTGACGCCGAAGAGGAGGCAAGGGAGACCCCTTCATTCTACTGACGGTTGCGGGAGATTGGCCGGGGCCGCGCTTCCGCCCTTCCATCATCTCCGTAGCACTGACTATGCGCTAGCACCGAGACCCACTAAGCACCGGGCCGGCTTGCCCCGCGCCGGACACGCCCGGCCCGTAGGGCGGCCCGCCCTGCGCTGGACACGGCCGGCCCGTGCTCCGCTGTCCGAGGGGGCCGCTCAGCCCGCGGCGCCGGCGCCTGCTTTCGGCCCCAGTCCCCGGCCCCCCGACCCCGCGCCCGCCCCGGGCGGGGTCCTCCCCCGCCTATCGGCCGCGTCCCACACTCTTCCTCTCGTAGCCTCTCCCTCGGTCGGGACACCGCGCATCAATCAAGTGGCCTCGGCTCCAGCACTGGCCTCTCTGCGGCCCCGGGGGCCGGAACTCTGTGGGCGCCCATAGCAACGGGGCTGGTGTCGTTGCCACGCGGAAATGACGTACCCAAGGGCGCGCACGCGCCCAGACCCTCAATTTCGTCCCTGACCAACCCCGGTCACCTGGCACCTCGCCCCGCCCCCTGACTGCCTACCCGCCCCCTCCGCAGCTCCTGCAATCGCGGCAGCGATGCCGTGACGTCACGGTTCTCGCAGCCAATCCGAGGGCCGCGCGGGGGACGTGGACCTCACGCGCATCCGTCGCCCGGGAGGAAGGGCTGCCGCCGCGCCTGCGCAGTCTCTACCGCCGGCTCGCGGCGTGTGGACCGTGCTCTGCGCCGCGCGCGTCCACACGGCTCCGGGTTCCGGCGGCGGCGGCGACGCGTGGCGCTCGCGAGCCATGTCGTGGCTCTTCGGCATCAAGGGCCCCAAGGGCGAAGGCGCGGGGCCGCCGTTTCCCCTGCCGCCCGTGCAGCCCGGGGCCGAGGGCGGCGGGGACCGCGGCGCGGGGGACCGGCCTGCGCCCAAGGACAAATGGAGCAACTTCGACCCGACCGGCCTGGAGCGCGCGGCCAAGGCGGCACGCGAGCTGGAGCACTCGCGTGAGTGCGGGGTGTGGGCGCGGGCAGGGCGGCCGGGCGGCGGGCTCGGGGGCACGGTGGCCCTTAATGGTCTGAGGGATCGAGCGGCGAGTGGCCGTCGGGGGTAAACCGGTCTCCAGCGGTAAGCCCGCCGGAGCCACCCTGCGTGCAGGGAGGTTCGGGATCCCCTGACCCTCTGGCATCTTCCCAGTTGCCACGCGTCCTTCAAGTGGGGAAACCGGTGCCGAGGGGACTCAGAGGCTACAGGTAGCAGCTGGCAGGGCTGCACCCTGGTCTCCAGTTACCGCCTCTTGCCGTCTCCACGTGGAACGGCCAAGGGTGGCCAGATCGGGGATCCGTCCGCGGTGGTTGCTCGGCAGTTTTCCGCTTAAGAAAGGAGACGTGTTTGAGGGTCGTTGGTCTTAAGAGAAATAAAGCAGATTTGCATTTATCATTGGAAAAGGCTAGCGTTCAGGTAGGCGAGGTCTATAAAGCAACAGATCAAGCAGCCCTGGGCCAGTTGATGACCTTCCTGACCCAGGCCCTCAAGACATCAGCGGTGAGTGTACCTTCACTAAGCCCATGGGTTTTTCTTACAACCTTCTTTTTTCCTGTGGCTTTAACAGTTTGTGTCAAGATCAAGATTAAGGGTCTGGAATATAGCACATGCTGAGTAGATAATAGCTGAAAGGATGCAGTGGCTCTTAAACTTTTAAGCAGAGGTGCTCTATTCTCAAAGGAGATCTTATAGAGCACCATTGTTGTGAGCAGAGGTGAGCACAATCTTCCTGTCTGAGGAGGGGGTGGCCTGGCACTTTGTGGCTCAGTCCCCGCCTTCCCGCTGGGGCCACGAGAACATCCTGGGCAAAGGTCTCCAGCCTTTCTGGTTCTCAGATCCTGGGAGGGACATTCAAAACATGTGGCTTTTTGGGCCTGGGCCCAGAGCAGCCTGTTTCCTTAGGCCTAGCTGGAACACTCTCCTCTTCAGAGTTGGTATTAAGTATATTAGATGTATTAGGTTTGCAAGATAATTTCAATCATCACCTGATGATTGAAGAGAGGCTTGCAGAGGAGCTTGAGAGACAATGGTTGGGTTTCAAGAAACCTCAGATGACGACAGACTTCTGACACGAGACCTAATTTCTTAGGTTTGTTGAGGGGGTTGGCCCATTCACCGTGCCCAGAATTTCAAAGTTTGCTTCCTTTTGGAATGTGAAGGCTGACTCTGAGGTCGTAGCTTGTGACTGGGGGGCTCGAGGGGGCCTGCGCTGAGCGATTTACGTGCTTTCTCCACCTCACTCCACGGGTCGGGGGAGGGAGCGCCCTGCTCCATTGGCGGGCAAGGTGCTTGGAGCGGCCAGCCTACCTGCCAAAGGGCACGGCGTGAGTAGGCAGGCCAGCTGCAGGTCCTCCCCAAACTCTGAAGCCAGACCATGGGCCCCAGCCTACCTCTGAGCCCTAGAGCTTCCACCACATGCCTAACACGTGCTTGGAGCCGGCGAGCCCCAGGGGTTACCCTGTAGTCAGTGACGCAGGTGCTGCAGCTTGGGGTCCTGGGGTCTGCAGCTTACCTTGAAGGCCTCAAAAAATAAGACAGATTGTGGTGGGGGGTAGAAGGGTGGACGTGTGGGCAGCAACCTGGGAGCGTGGTAGCATCAGGGGGGTGGGCTCATGGGGTCCCAATCTTCTCTCCGTGCTTTTATGTGTTAGAAAGTTTTTGTAGTGAAGCGTGGCGCATAGGAGAACCGTGTCATCACGGATCTATTAGAGAGGCCCGACGTGCAGGCTTTTTTAGCAAGGAGAGCACCGGACACTCACGTATTTCCACATGTGCATTCCACTGATGAAGAGAATACACCTGGAAGACGTCAGTCACACACACACGTGTTTCTAACATGTGGCCTGTGAAGAGCTGTCAGCCTGCGTGCATCGGCTTCTTTCTGGGTTTTGGTTTTTTTTTTTTTTTTTTAACATTTATTTATTTGGCTGCACCAGGTCTTAGTTGCGGCATGCGAACTCGTAGTTGTGACATGTGGGATCTAGTTCCCTGACCAGGGATCGAACCCGGGCCCCCTGCACTGGGAGCACGGAGTCTTAGCCACTGGACCACCAGGGAAGTCCCTTCTTTCTGGTTTAATCCTCGTTTGCCCCTTACGTTCTCGCCTGTCTGTGAATCAGCAACAGGTATCAGAGGCTCAGGAAAAATGTTTGCACTTGAAAAATAAAGGACGTTCTAGCCACAGGTTTGCTTTTTGTTTAATGGGGAAACGACCACCATGTTGACCCTCCTGCTGTCAACAGGTGGGCGGGGGCAGCCTCTCTGGTGGAACCCTTTGGAATGTGACAGTCCCCTGGGGGGCGGGTCTCACACACACGATTTCTGTGGGGATGGAGCATACATAGGTGGCCCTTGGGGGAGGGGCGGCTGAGCAGGTCCGAGCAGGAACCAGGGTGGCCACACGTGCGCTCAGGTCGAGGTGGGCTGTGGTGTCCCTGAGCAGCCCCTGGCACTCGTGAACACTCGCCCGGTGTCCGGATGCCCACACACCTGCCTCCGCTGCAGGACACGCCAAGGAGGCACTGAGTCTGGCACAGATGCAGGAGCAGACGCTTCAGCTGGAACATCAGGCCAAGCTCAAGGTGAGTGTGGGTGTGGTGCTGGCAGAGGTGGGCTGCAGCCCCGAGGCTGAGGGGGCCCCCGGACAGACAGAACATGGGCGGTGGGTGCAGCACCTCCCTCTAGGATTTGAGGGAAGCGGGGATCAAAGACAGGTGTGTGGCCTGAGTTTTGCACAGAACTATCTGGAAGGGCAGGTGTGGGTGAGGAGTCTGGTCTCCCCGAGGGGGGGACTCCTGCCGTCGCTCTGAGCACGTAGCGAGCGAGCGTAGGAAAGGCGCAGGCTCTCCCCTCCACCACGGGCTGTTGTACGGCGACTCAGAAAGCGAGCACGTGGCGTAAGCCCAGCGGAAGCGGAAGCGGTGTGGGGACTGGGGGAGTGACCGGCGCCCCAGGAGATCGTCCGGCTGCGTTGGGGCCTGGTCCTGTCCGTTTTCCTGGCTTCTCTCTGCCTGTGGGTCTGGGTCCTCCCGGGCCTAGGTGAGGCTGCAGCTGAGCGCCCACAGGCCTGTGGGGTGCAGGCCGGGCTGCATCCCTGCCCAGGGGCTGCACAGACCGTCCGGCTCCTTTGGAGCCCGCGCCGGGGAGGGGCGTCGGGGCGGGAGGCCTGGCCGGGCCCTGGGCTCAGGGCGGCCGGTGTGTCGCGCAGGAGTACGAGGCGGCCGTGGAGCAGCTGAAGGGCGAGCAGATCCGCGCGCAGGCCGAGGAGCGGAGGAAGACCCTGAGCGAGGAGACGCGGCAGCACCAGGCCGTGAGGAGGCGGGGGTGGGGGCGCGGGGCGCTCGGCGGGGCCCTTGGCTTCTGCGCCGGGCCGTGTTCACACCGCCCTCTCCCTCCCTAGAGGGCCCAGTACCAGGACAGGCTCTCCCGGCAGCGCTACGAGGACCAGCTGAGGCAGCAGGTGAGCTCTGCCCGGCGGCCCGTCTTCCCCGAGGGCGGGGGCCGCCTGGCAGCAACCGCTGTGTGGGAGGGGTGGGGGTCTGCCCGTGCCGCCCGGAGGGTCTCCCGGGTGGGACCCTGGCTGATGGGTCTGTGGGGGGCATTCAAACATTGAGCCTGTTGTGAGCATTTTAGTTCTTAAATTAAACAGTCCAGCCAAAAGCCTGTTTTGTGAAGACAGCTGTGGGTCAGGGCTGCTCTGAGGCCGAGCTAGGCTGGGGGCCGCGGCTCCCGCCTCGGGCCGTGCAGCCTGCAGGCCTCAAGGTGACCGTCCCCTGGGGTCGGAGCCCCCGGGGCGATGGGACATCTCTGAGGCCGGAGCAGCTAACCTGTTGGTGTGACGTTGACCGTTTCCTAATCTCGAAGCTCTTCCCTTCCCCTTGTGGCTCCTGTTCAGCAACTTCTCAACGAGGAGAACCTACGGAAGCAGGAGGAGTCGGTCCAGAAGCAGGAGGCCCTGCGGCGAGGTAGGGCCCGGGCCTGGGAGCTCACGGGCCTCGCTTTAGGTCCTCCGCTTCCCAAGCGGCATGAAGCAGCGGGCGTGCTGAGCCCCTCGGGCGAGGGGGGTGGGGCGGTGCCCTGGGCTTGCTCTTCAGCCCCAGCGCTGGGTCGGGGGGCCGCGGGCCTCGGGCTGAGCGCTGCACCCCGCTCTCCCACGGCAGCCACCGTGGAGCGGGAGATGGAGCTCCGGCACAAGAACGAGATGCTGCGGGTGGAGGCCGAGGCGCGTGCCCGGGCCAAGGCTGAGCGCGACAACGCCGACATCACCCGCGAGCAGATCCGCCTGAAGGCTGCTGAGCACCGCCAGACCATCCTGGAGTCCATCAGGTGAGGCTGTGCCCCGCGGGCATCCTCTTGCCCCTTCCCCTGAGCAGGCACCCCGCTACTCCCCTGGCCGGTCCTTCTGCGGTGACCTTTGGGGCTGACCTTGGAGCCTGGGCTAGGCGTGCGGGCACAGCCCGGTTCCTTCCCGGTCATGCCACTGCTTCCCCTGCAGGACGGCTGGCACCGTGTTTGGTGAAGGATTCCATGCCTTTGTGACAGACTGGGACAAAGTGACAGCCACGGTAAACACCGCTGCCGTTTTCCTTGCGGTCTGTGTCACGTGTCGGGGTCTTTGCTGGCCGTGAGAGGCGCCTGGCGCTCTGAGCGTTCACAGACCTACGGCTGAGGTGGTCGCTGCTCCCGCGCCCCCCACTGCCATTGGAAAGCCACAAGTGATGCGGCCTTTGGGTTTGGGGCGCTCGGAACAGCTCGGTGTTGGCCCTGGTGGGGCTGGGAGGAGGGTGTGGGAGGGGTGCCGGGCATCCGTTTCATCTCCGCACCAGTGCCTGCCCTTTGGAAAGGTACTGGTGCGGCCCAGCTGAGACTCAGGGAGCTGGTGGGGGAGCCCCTCTTTTCTGCCGGGGATGGGGTGGGTGCCACCTGCCTCCTCTGCCCTGTTCCAGGTGGCTGGGCTGACGCTGCTGGCCGCTGGCATCTATTCCGCCAAGAACGCCACGTTGGCCATAGGGCGCTACGTGGAG
Organism: Balaenoptera physalus; assembly: GCF_965194825.1. NCBI lineage: Eukaryota > Metazoa > Chordata > Mammalia > Artiodactyla > Balaenopteridae > Balaenoptera > Balaenoptera physalus. Next base: position 195,774,316 of record NC_138882.1, on the reverse strand, counting down.
ACCCGTCTGGGGAAGCCGTCCCTGGTGCGGGAGACCTCTCGAATCACGCTGCTGGAGCTGCTGAGGCACCCCGTGCAGGTAACCGCGGGCCTCCTGGGTCCGGGTGGCCTTACATCCGAATCACACACGGGGCCCCTTCCCCTTTTTACCCAAGTACTGCCCTGTTCTCCTGCTCACTGATTTGCATTTGGCTTTTTCTTCTTGATGCTATTCCTCTGGCCGTGTGGCGTCAGCACTGGGGGGACCCTCACGCCCGTCTGCTCTGTCCCTCTGTGGGTCTGTCGGCGTGACCATCCCCCTGAGTGGGCTGGAGGTTGTATACAAACTCCTGGGGCTCCAGCAAGCCATCTTCCCGTAAGAGAAGTTGCTGGAAGCAGCCCGGTGTCGGCTGCCTTCCTCAAGGGGAGCCAGGCTTCCTGCCTGGCATGGGTGCTGTGCACCCACAGGCAGTGCTGTGGGCCGTCGCTAGAGGTCAGCGTCGCCGACAGTCTCCCCTGCCGGCCTTCTCCAGGAAAGCTGGTAACGCGTGTTCTGGGGTGGCTGCGCCGTGGGCGCCGCCCTTGACCCTGATACCCCCGCCCCCCGCAGGTCAGCAGGCGGCTCCTCAGTAAGCCTCAGGACGCATTGGAGGGCGTTGTCCTCAGCGTAAGTGGGGCTGCCTCTCCCTGGGACCTTCCCGCCCGGGCGGGGCTGCTCCACCTTCCTGGAGTCCGGTTTGCTGGCTGAGCCCCAGCCAGGGAGAGGCGGCCTCTCGCGCAGACCCAGGCGCTCAGGAGGGATGGGCTCAGCAGCAGAGCGCCCCCAAACCTGCATGTCCCCTGGCAGCCCAGCCTGGAGGCTCGCGTGCGGGACATCGCCATTGCCACGAGGAACACCAAGAAGAACAGGAGTCTATACCGGAATATCCTGATGTATGGACCACCTGGGACTGGCAAGACGTTGTTTGCCAGGGTGAGGGCACAGTAGTTGGGGGTTGTGGAGTCTCACCTACTGGGAAGAGGTGCTGTGGGCAGGGGACACATGGGAGGTGGCCCCTACCCAGCTCTTCCAGGCAGGGCATCTTCCCACACGCGGTCTGGCCCCCAGCGACCGGGGAGGTGGGGAGGTGAGGTGGAGGGCAGACGGAGCACACGTTAAAGTGCCTTTCCCACCCAGAAACTCGCGCTGCACTCAGGCATGGACTACGCCATCATGACGGGTGGGGATGTGACCCCCATGGGGCGGGACGGCGTGACCGCCATGCACAAGGTCTTCGACTGGGCCAGCACCAGCCGGCGAGGGTGAGCCGGGTGCCTCCTGGGTGGCCCTGGGGCTCCTGCTGGGAAGGGGGGTTGGTGACTTTCCCCACAGCCTGTCCCCAAGGTCCGGGAGCCTCTTGGTCCCAGAGACTTAGTTTTATTTTATTTTTGGCTGCGTTAGGTCTTCGTTGCTACGCGTGGGCTTTCTCTAGTTGCAGCGAGCGGGGGCTACTCTTTGTTGTGGTGTGCGGGCTTCTCATTGCAGTGGCTTGTCTTGTTGCAGAGCACAGGCTTTAGGTGCATGGGCTTTAGTAGTTGTGGCACGTGGGCTCAGTAGTTGTGGCTCATGGGCTCTAGAGCGCAGGCTCAGTAGTTGTGGCGCACGGGCTTAGTTGCTCCGCGGCATGTGGGATCTTCCCGGACCAGGGCCTGAACCCGTGTCCCCTGCATTGGCAGGCGGATTCTTAACTACTGTGCCACCAGGGAAGTCCCGGCAGGCGGATTCTTAACCACTGCGCCACCAGGGAGGCCCAGTCCCGGAGACTTTAAAACGTTTAAGACAAGGGGTCACCAGCCTGTTTTTAGTTACTTTCTCGTGACACTGGCACTTGACACGCCCCCATCTGCGGCCAAGGTCTGGGTCCCGGTGGGGGCAGCGCGAGGTTTGGGGTTCCCGTGGGGCCGTGCCCCACCCGGCTCACATGGCCCTGCCCTTGCAGCCTCCTGCTCTTCGTGGACGAAGCAGACGCCTTTCTCAGGAAGCGAGCGACTGTGAGTGTCTGGAGGCTGCCCTCTGGCCTGGGCCGGGCCGGCCGCCGGGGAGCAGGCAGGGCGGGCGGCCCGGGCCGCGGTGTCTGCACTTCTGGGAAGGTCACTGGGAACCTGCTCCTCAGCTGCGCTTTCTTCGTCCATTTTGTTTGAAAAGTGGAAGTTTAGCATCTTTTTGGAGTCAAGCTTCAGCCTTCGAATTTAGATTCATTCTGTCGTGGACGAGCGGGGGCTGCGGCTTTCTGCGGAGCCTTTCCTTAGCGCCCCCGTGGCTGCTTATAGAACTCCGGCGTGCAGACCTGACGCCGGACTTTTCTCTCTGCAGGAGAAGATCAGCGAGGACCTCAGGGCCACCCTGAACGCGTTCCTGCACCGGACGGGCCAGCACAGCAGCAAGTGAGGAGAACCCGTGTGCGGGGGCCGTGGCACTGCCTCAGCTCACGCGGCTGCTGCGGGGCGGCCGACCGAGCAGGCTCACGCCTGACCCACGTGGCCGGACGCAATGGGATGGCCAGTTGGGCGCCGTGGGGCGTCTGTGGCGCTGCGGAGACAACGTGCTGGGGACTCTGAGGCAGAGCCGAGGGGCACAGGCCCGTCCACAGGCCACCGCCCTTGGCTCAGGCCCTGGGCATTTCCGGCTGCCCATGAGATGCGTTGTCAGGGGCTCTCCCCACAGCCAGGGGCCCCAGGTCGCAGGTTGCCCTAGGGTTGGGCTGGCCCCTCAGGCCCCTGCCCGCTGGTGGCATCTATCCCTGCCGGTCAGCCATGTGGCTGCCACGCCAGACCCACTAGCCTTGCCCGCTGCAGCTGCTGCCGGTGGAGACCCTACCCCCAGTGAGACCCCCGGGGGCGTGTCGAGTTCCTGCTGAGTTGGCACCTCTGCTTAGCTGAACCCCAGGCTTCAAGACCCCAGCACTTGGTGTGGGAGGGGCAGGGGTCTGTCTCAGACCTAGGGCCCTGCGTCCCCGTCCCTCCTGCACACAGGGAGGCTTCCGTGGCTGGGCCACCAGTCGGGGAGAAGCATGAGCTGGGGCAAGACGGGGAGGGATGGGAGGCAGAGGGCAGCGCCCGTGCGGCGGGGTCTCGCGTGTTAGGAAGCCGCGCGGCGGGTTCTGCTGGCCCGGAGCCCTGAGCTCTCGCCGTGCGCCGGCTGCAGGTTCATGCTGGTCCTGGCCACCAACCAGCCCGAGCAGCTTGACTGGGCCATCAATGACCGCATCGGCGAGATGGTCCGCTTCGACCTGCCGCAGCAGGAGGAGCGGGAGCGCCTGGTGAGAATGTATTTTGACAAGTATGTTCTTAAACCAGCCACAGAAGGAAAGCAGTAAGTGTCCCCGCCACCACAGCCGCTCCCCGCCCGTCACCGTGCCCCTGGGTTTCACGTGTGGGGTCATGACCGCCCATCACTGGTGGCCCTGCTGCCCCGTCCTGCCTTTGAAACGCTCAGATCCAGGCCGCAGTCAGGCCCTGGCAGTGACGGGCTGTGACGGCCCATTTCTGGCCTTGCTGAGCCTCCCTCTGGGCCCCTCCCTAGCACACAGCAGGGCCCACCAGGTCGGGGGTGCCCTCCCTGCTCGTCCAGGCCCTCTCACTGTTGTCGGGAGCGTTCCAGATAAGCCAGCGCTGGTCTATTTGTAACCCTCTCCGGGGACCAGATCTCAGCCCCACTGACCTGGTTCCCACCTGGCGCTGCCGAGCCGTCTTCTGTTCTGCGGCGGGCTTTGCCTGCCCCTGCCACGTGTCTGTCAGCTGCCCCCAAGCTCTCTTATCTGGGTCTCTTTTCCCTTTTGCCCCTGGCTGGCCCCAGTCCCCCACCTCCCCAGCCTGCCTCCAGCTCCCGGTGGCACGTCCTAGCCCAGCTGCAGCCTGGACGCTGCACGCAGCCTGAGGTCCTGAGGGCTTTTTCACAGGCGTCTGAGCGGGCTCTCTTGGGCCTTCAGCCAGGCCTGACTGGGCCTGGGGTCCGCATGCGGGGGCGGGGTTAGGAGTTCGGCTGCTGTCGGAGTGCTGGGCGGGGGGCCCCTGTCCCCAGGCAGGCGGTGGAGCTGGGAACAGGCCCCCGGAGCTCCTCTGTTCTTACACATCCGGAGTGGCCCCATGGCCGCCCCTGAGCCCAGCATGTGCCCCTCCCCGGGCCCCGTCTTGGGCTCCACGAGGAAGGGACATATGCCCAGCAGGGTAGGAAGGTGGAACGGCCAGACCTGGCCCCAGCAGTGGACGTTGGGCAGGGGGTAGCTCATTAAAGTGAGGGGGTCGGACATGTCCCGCCTGGGGTTTCCCAGCACAGGCTCCTGCTCTCCGTCTGTGTGGGAGCCTGGGTCCCTCACAGGTCTCTGCTCTGGCCCGGGTCCTGCAGGCGCCCAGGCATCACTTGGGAACTCTTTACCAGGCGCTTGAAACTGGCCCAGTTTGACTACGGGAAGAAGTGCTCAGAGATCGCACAGCTGACGGAGGGCATGTCGGGCCGGGAGATCTCCCAGCTTGCTGTGGCGTGGCAGGTGAGCCGGGGATGCGCCCCGCAGGCCAGGGCCGGACCGAGCCAGGGGCCCTCAGAGTGGTCGAAAGGTGACTGGGCTGGCACCTGCACCTCCCCCCCCACCAGGATGTTTCTGAGTGATTTTCTGCACAGATGTGACATGATGCCCTCCCTTCCTGCCACCACCCTTCTCTGCCTCCCGCAGCAGGGAGGATGGGCCAGGGCCGTCCGTGGCTTCGCATATTATGGTCCTTCCCAGTGTCATTCTGGCCCAGGTCAGACGGGGCCCTCTCAAATCAGCAGCATGTCCGGTGGTCATCAAGCTCAGTGTCTTAGGAGCCTGGGCTTTGTCCCAAGCTGGGGCCCAGGACAGTTGGCACAGCAAACTGCAGATGGGTGGAGGGTCCGGGGGACACAGCCTGGGCCGGGGATGGAGCATCCGTGAGCTGTCGGTGGGCTCATCCGAGGGCACAGGACATGAGGCGCCAGGAGGTGACTGACCTGATAAGGAGTCAGGCGTCTCCTTCCCAGCCCCTAGAGGGAGACTGCTGCCTTCGGGACTGTCTGCGGGGGCGTGAAGGCCTCAGGTGTTCTGGCTTTTTGGATGGGTTTGCTGAGTCCTGAGGGTCTGAGGACAGCTGGACCACGGGAGGTGATTCCATCTTCACCTTGTGGCTCAGGGCACACAGGCCAGAGTGGCCCTTGTCATTCCCAATACCCAGGCTTTCATCTGAAACATCCCAGCAGTGGTTCCAAGGGTGCCCAGGGCAGGGAAGCCCATTGACCCCCAGGAGCCTTGGGTGCAGCCATTCAGAACAAGTTTCCCCGTGGTCCTTGCCAGGTGGAGGGTGCTGAGTGGCTCATGTCTGTGGCCACGTGACAACGTGGCCACTGTCAACTTAGCACGAATGCTAAGTAGACATCTGCTTGGATTTGAACATCCTTGCCCAGATACACGGGGGCTGTATTAGTCAGAATGAACTAGGTCATGCTGCTGTAACAAACAGCTCCAGATTGCAAACTCTGTCCTCTTGTGAGTCACAGGGTGCCCTGCTCCAGGCTGGCCTCACTCAGGAGCCAGGCATCACGAGGTTGGCTGTTTCCACGACCAACAAAGTGGCGAACAGGGTGGCTTAGCCTGGGCAGCCGTGACAAAATCCCACAGCCAGGCGCTTGAACAGACATTCATCTCATGGTTCTAGAGGCTGGAGGTCCCAAATCAGGATGCCAGTGAGGGGGGTTCCAATGCGGGTCCGCTCCCTGGCTGCCAGCCAGCCGCCTTCTTGCTGTGTGCTTGTGCAGAGCCCTTGGGGGTATCTTTGTACAAGGACGCCAGTCCTGTAGGATCAGGGCCCCACCCTTAGGACCTCACCCAACCTGAATCGCTTCCTTAGAAGCCCCATCTCCACGTGCAGCCACACTGGGGGTTAGGGCTTCAGCGTGAGCTCGGGGCCAACAAATGCTCAGTCCCAGTGGCGCTCAGTCCCAGTGGTGGGGAACACCCTGGCGCACCTCCCCTCCCCGGCCTTGCCCTGCCCTGCCCTGCCCTGCCTGCTCGTTGGGGAACCAGGGGACAGGCCTGTGTGTGCCTGCGTGTGGGGAGCTGAGGGTAGTGGACCCCGCACGCGCGTGGGAGGGTGAGCGTCTGCGCGTGGAGGCCCAGAGCCCGTGGGTGCTGCCCCTGTGTGTCCAGCCCCTGGGCAGCTGGGCCCTGGGCATGTCTGCTAGTCCCCACCCCCACCCCCTGCGAGAGAGGGCCAAGACGCCTTAGGGGTCCCACCGTCTGGGACAGAACACGTCAGTGTGTCCCCTTGGAGTTTCTCCCCTGTGGCCCCAGGTGCACAGGGCTGGGCTGCTGTGGTGGCTCCCGCCCACCCTCCTCCTCCCTCCGGGCTGAGCAGCCCAGGACCCGTGCATCTGCTCCCTGAAGCCCACCTGCTGGTGTCGCATGGACCCCGCTGCAGCTGCCACCCCTGTGTGGTGGTTTTGCCAGTGCAAGTCCGTGCTTCTTACCCTGCAGCTACCTATCATGGGGACCTACTGGTTTTTTTTTTTTTAACATAAAACTCATTATTTTAACCATTTTTAAATGCACAGCTCTGGCACTGAGCACATTCACATTGTTGTGCAACCATCACCACCGTCCGGTCTCCAGAACTTTCTCTTCTTTCTGAACTGAAACCCTGTCCCCATTAGACACTCACTCCCTCCCCCAGCCCTGGCCCCCACCCTCCTGCGTCCTGTCTCTGAGTGTGCTTCCTCCAGGGGCCTGATGAGGGATCATACAGGATTTGTCCTGTAGTGACTGGCTTATTCACTGAGCACAGTGTCCTCGAGGCTCATCCGTGTTGCAGCAGGTGTCAGTCTTTTCCCTTGTTGGGCCGCCTGGTACCCCAGAGTGCGGTAGATGCCCCTTGCGCACCCATCCAGCTGTGGGTGGGCACTTAGGTCGTTTCCACCTCTTGGCTGTTGTGCACAGTGCTGCTGTGAATGGGTTTAGCCTGTTTGCAGTCTTGTCGTGCACATTCTCACAAGTGGAACGGCTGCTCACACGGTAATTCTGTGTCTGCTCTTTGAGGAACCTCCGTACTGTCTTCCACAGCAGTGGTGCACCTGCGTCCCAGGTTCCCCATATCCTCGCCAACACTGGTTTCTGTTTTTTGATGGCGGTCACGGGTGTGAGGTGGTGTCTCGCTGTGCCGTTGATTCGCGTTCCCTGATGATCAGTGATGCTGAGCATCTTGTCATGAGCTTGTTGGCCGTGTGTGTCTTCCTTCGACAAAGGTCTGTTCGAGTCCTTTGACCTTTTTTGAACCGGGTTGTTTGAGGTTTTCTTGTTGAATTGTAGGGGTTCTTTATGTATTCTGGATATTAACCTTGTATCAGATAGTAGTTTGCAAACATTTTCCCGTTTTCTGTGGGTTGCCTTTTTTACTCTGTTGATAGTGTCCTTTGAAGCACAAAAGTATTTAATTTTGATGAAGTCCGATTTTTATCTATTTTTTTCTTTTGTCACCTGCTTTTACTGTTGTAGCCAACAAGTCATTGCTAAATCCAATGTCTGGAAGCTTCTCCCATCTGTTTTTATCTACGAGGTTTATAGTTTGGGGTCTTATGTTTAGATCTCTGATCCCTTTAGAGTTGATTTTTGTATATAGGGTACAACTTTGTTCTTCTGTATGTGAATATCCAGTTTTCCCAGCACCATTTGTTGAAAAGACTGTCGTTTCCATTCAGTGATCTCAGCATCCTTGTTGGAGGTCACTTGACCATATGTGAGGGTTTATTTCTGGGCTCTTTGTTCTATTCCACTGGCCTGTGTCTGTCTTAGTGCCAGTACCACACTGTCTTGATCACTGTAGCTTTGTAGTAGATTTTAAAATCGGGATATGTGAGACTTCCAACATATTCTTATTGAAGATTGTTTTGGCTGCTTGGGGCTCCTTGAGATTGCATATGAATTTTGGGGTGGATTTTTTTTTTTTAATTTCTGCGAAAAACATCATTGAAATTTTGACAGGGATTGCATTGAATCTGTAGATTGCGTTGGGTAGTACTGACGTCATAACAACGTTGTCTTCCAATGCATGAACACAGATATTTTTCTATGTTTTCACGTCCTTAATTCTAGCAACATTTTCTAGTTTTCAGTGTACAAGGCTTTCACCTTCTTAGGTAAGGTAACTCCTAAGTATTTTATTCTTTTCGATGGTGTTGTGAATAGAATTGTTTTCTTAATTTCTTTTCCAATTATTCAGTGTTACTGTGTAGAGACACGAATGGTTTTGTGCGTTAATTTTGTGTCCAGCAACTTTGCTGAATTTATTACTTAGGGTTTACTGTATATAATAAGATCATATCACCTGCAGACAGTTAATTTTACTTCTTCCTTTCCAGTCTGGATGTCTTTTATTTCTTTTTTTTGCTTGATTGATCTGTCTACAATTTCTAGTGCTCTGTTGACTGGAAGTGGTGAAAACGGGCATCCTTGCCTTGATCCTGATCTCAGAGGAAAAGCTTTCAGTCTTTCACCATTGACATGATGTTTGCTGATGTTTTCTTATACGGCTTTTATCAGGATGAGGAAATTTCCTCATATTCCTAGTTTATTGTTTGTTTGTTTGGCTGCGCTGCACGGCTTGCGGGATCTTAGTTCCCTGACCAGGGATCATACCCGGGCCCTTGGCAGTGAAAATGTGGAGTCCTAACCCCTGGACTGCCAGGGAATTCCCCCTTGTTGATTGTTTTCATCAAGAAAGGGTGTTGAATTTTGCCAAATGTTTTTCTGTATTAATTGAGACAGTCAAGTGGTTTTTGTCCTTCATTCTGTTAATTACTTACCTAGGTTGATTTTTCCCTAGGTGAACCATCCTTGCACTCCAGGAAAAAAGTCCCACTTGGTTGTGGTGTATAATCCTTTCAGTATGCTACCGAGTTTGGTTGTTAGTATTTCGTTGAGGGTTTTGCATCAGTTTTCACAGAGGGTCTGGGTCTGTGTGGTGTTTTGTCTGGTTTTAGTATCAGGGTGATGTTGACCTCAGAGTGAGTTAGGAAGTGTTCCTTTCTCCCCAGTGTTTGGAAGAGTTTGAGAAGGATGGGTGTTAGTTCTCCTTTAAGCTTTTTTCAGTGAATTTGTTTGTTTTGGAATAATTCCAGGTTCACAGAAATGTCGCAAGGCTAGCACAGCTCCCTCTACACTGTGGCCGTCTCACCACATCCCTCGATTCCACCTCAGACGTGATCTCTCCCTGAACCCACCCAAATGCCCACGACATTCAGTCCTCCTGTCTCGGGCTTCCCTGGGCTGTGACAGTTCTCAGGCGTCCCTTGTTTCTGACGGTCCCGGCAGTTTTGAGGAGTGCTGTAGGACGTCCCTCGTTGGGTCTGTCTGATAGCTTTCTCATGAGCGGACTGGGATTGTGGGATTTTGGAGGAGACCAGAGGTGAGGTCCCCTTCTGGTCACGTCGTATCAGGGGGCACCAGACATCCACACCACGTCACAGGGATGTTGGCCTGGATCCCCTGGTTACCGTGGTGCCCGCCTGGCTTCTCCTTGGTAAAGTCGCTGCACACCCTCTACCTGCCCCTTCCCACCAGGGACCCCCTCTGGCTGCCACCCCACCTCCTCAGCTGCTTTGCAGAACTCGTGCTCCTCGCAGGAGGCCTCAGGGACGGCCCCTCCCTCCACAGCTTCAGCCAGGTGCTGAGGACAGCCGTGTCCCATGAATGGGGCCAGCCTGGGGGAGCAAAGTGACTGGTCATCTCGGATGGTGGGAACTTGCTCCCTGTGTCCTGCGTGGGCTGAGGCTCCTGAGGGACCTAGAGAGAAACAGCTGGACTGGCTTGGGCTCCCTGCTCAGTGGACACTTGAGTGCACATGTCAGAGCCACAAGCTGGGTGACAGGAAGCAGATGGGGCACTGGGTCACCCAGGAGGCGTGCAGCCTGGCCAGAGGTGACCTGCCTTGGCAGCCGAAGTGCTGTGGACCACACTGGGGCCCGATGAGCCGAACTTTGGCTCCCCCGCCCACGTGCATGGCTGGGGAGCCTGGGCATCGCAGGTGCAGAGTGCCGCCGGCGGCCTGGACTGCAGCAGCCCACGGTTCTGGGAGAACCATCTGCAGACAGTGGGGCCCCAGGTGCTCCGCGTGGAGGGCAGTTTGGCTCCAGGGGCTCTGCCTCTCTCTGGTGTCTGCGTGGCCTATGGTGGTTCTGTTGGCTGCTCCCTGGCCCTGAGCGCAGCCCTGCTATCCACGGGGCAGGGCCCTCCAGTCTGTGGTTGGGCGCTGGGCTGCTCCCTGACAGCGGGCCTCTGGGTTTCTCTTCTTCGAAAGTCACTGAGGAAGCCAGGGGAGCAGGCAGCACTGGCGCCAGCCGGGGGCGCGGGGATGGCGGCCGCTCGGGGCTGCAGGGTCACCTGCGAGCGCGTGTGTGCGGCCGCGTGTTGGCGTGCGCCTTGGGCTGAGCGGATAGGCCCCTCCTGCAGCCGAGCGCAGGCCCCGGAGAGCAGCCCACGTTTTGCCCCCGCCCGCCCCTGACCCAGAGGAGTTGGGTTCTGGAGGGCATCTCCATGGTGGGCAGCAAGTGCAGCAAGGATGGGACTGGCCAGGCTGCCTTGTGCCTGGGTCAGGCCCTGGCCTACACGGGTGAGTGGTGACTGGTGGGCCCTGAGAAGCCTCAGGCTGAGGCCCTTCCCCCACGCGGGCAGCCCCTCTGCTGCCCTGCCTCAGTGCTCCCTTCCCCTGCCAGGCCATGGCATATGCCTCTGAGGATGGGGTCCTCACCGAGGCCATGATGGACGCCCGGGTCCAGGATGCCATCCAGCAGCACAAGCAGAAGATGCAGTGGCTGAAGGCGGAGGGGAGCCGGCCCCTGCTCCCAAGCTCACAGGCCGCGTGAGCCGGGCCGGGACGCCTGCAGCACGGGGACCAGGTGGCATCACCAAGAAGAAACACCCAGGCGCCCGGCTCCCAGCGGACGTGGCGGCACCACACAGCCGCCCCCCTCCTGGCGTGTGTGATCTTCCTCTGGTCAGGCCCAGGGCGGCAGGGCAGCGTTAAAGGCCTCTGCTCAGGGCCAGCTGTGCTGTGCAGCCTTGAGGCGGGGTTGGTTCCTCTGACCCCCCAGCCGTCCCCAGGACACTCCTGGGAGACGTGTCCCTCCAGGCCCGGCCCAGACGGGGAGCAGGCACTGTCCGCCATGCCCGGGGCAGCAGCCAAGCTGGCAGCACAGCTTCCCAGGCAGATGCTGGCTGCTGCAGCTGTGACCAGCAGTAGGGGGCCCGGCCAAGGGAGGGGACCTGACCTTGCCCAGTCCCTCCCAGGGCCAGAACCGAGCCCATGATGAGCAGAGCTGGCCTCTGGGCAGCCCAGCGCGCCCACCGCTGTCCTCGGGAGGAGTGCCCTTGAGGCCTGTGAACCCGTAAACCCAGGTGCCGAGAGCCAGCCCACCGACGTGTGATGGCCAAGGATGTGCGGAGCAGGGGGACTGCCCAGCCCACAGAAGCCCCAGCTCTCCCGGATTGGAATTGGGGTCTTTTTATCCAGAATCTAATAAAAACTGACAGATACGTCCCAGTGACTGTCTCACGGCTGATGTGCGGATCCCTGGGTCAGAGGCGAAAAGAAGAAGCAGAGGCTGGAGCTTTCTGGAGAATTTACTGACCAGCAGGGGTGGGAGTCACAGTGAGGCGCCTAACCGGGGCTGCCGCCGCGGGGCTCGGGAGCCTTATTGCTGGGCCTGGGCCTCCCCCGGGCCCCTGCTCCGCGCCCCCACTGCGGGCCGCGGACGCACACGCCTCATGCACGTGCTCCCGTGTGCAGACGTGGGCGCACCCGGCTCCCGGCCGTGCTCCCCTCCGGCAGAACTGGCTCCGGCTCCGGAAAGCAGACGGACGGACGGAGAGACAGACGCGGGCGCACAGGAAGCCGCCTGTTTCCAGCGGCGTACGTGGTCCCGGGCTGGGCGGGCGGTCCCACCCGCGCCCCCGGTGCCGCCATCCCCGCACCCCCGCCCCGGCCCCACCCCGACCACCTTTATAAAAAGAAGAGGAGACAGCACCTTCCGCCGGACGCGCCCGACGGCCGCGGGCGCCCTGGCCCGGGCCGGCCGTCCAGTCCCGTGAGCGTGGGCGCGGTGGCCGGCGGCCCCGCGAGTCCTGCGCGCGGCTCAGAGGTGCCGCGGGCTCGGGTGACCGTTGTGGTAGAGTTTCTGCTTCACGTGCACCATGTTCCCGGCCGCCTCCTCGAACGGCCTGTGCGGCCGCCGGCCCAGCTCCCGCAGGCTGCACAGCTTGGGCAGCCAGGTCCACGAGCCGTCTGCAGGGCGGGGGGCGCGGTCAGGGCGTGGGCTGGTGGGCGGGGCCGGGAGTGGGCATGGCGTGGGCGGGCGTGGCGTGGGGAGGGCGTGGCCCCGGAGCGGACGAGGCTGTCCCCAGGTCCCCGCGCCGCGCACTCACCGTAGCGCCGGCCGGCCCTCCAGGCGCGCACGGCGCAGTGCAGGACGCCGTCCATCCACACCAGGAACCAGCTGATGCAGAAGCCGAGCAGCAGCCCCAGCATGAGGTCGATCTCCTGCTTGGTGACGTTGTCTGTCACGAAGTAGTTCTCGGAGGCGTCCACCACAGACTGGTCCCCGTCGTACGGGATCACGTAGTGGACGTGGTGCCTGGGGGCGGCAGGGCGGGCTGGCACCTGTCCCGCGGGGCGGGCGGGGACCCCGCAGCAAGCTGCACCCGTTCGCCTGCGGGGGTCTTTGAAGCAGACCTTGCGGGGCGCCGAGGTCGGGAGGGGCCAGCGCACTCGCCCGGGACCCAGGTCACCATGTGGGAGGCTGCCCGCAGGATGGGAGTGTGCGAGGTCATAGGTCAGCGTGAAGTCCAGTGGCTGGCCTCCACACATCAGCCTCCTCCCTCCTCTGCCCAGCCCGGGGCTCAGAGGCAACCCTGACACGGTGACAGGAGCACAGCGCAGGTGGAGAAGGCGTTCCGGGGCGAGGGCCCAGGCGGGGTGTCCCCGCCCAGTGACGGGGTCACAGCCCGCCCGTGGGCCTGTGCCCAGAGGCCCCCGCTGGCTCCTGGGGCACTGCCCCTCTGGCCTCTCCCTCCCACCCTGCAGTTACTCCGCCCTTTCCTCAGCTTCCCCTCCAAGGAAAGCCGCATGGGATGAGCCCTGCCTTGGGCCTCTGGTCTTCCTTTTGCCCCTCTGTCCCTTGCAGGAACCTCCCCTGCCCCAGTTCTCTGTGCTTGAGGCCCGGGGGCACCCCCTTAACCGTGCCCCACACAGATCCCAACTCCTGGGACGGACCCTGGACCACGGTCCGTCCCCTGCATCCCAGCACCCACTGAGGCCTGGGCCGTTCCCCTCAGCCTCCCCTCCCTTGACAATCCAGGCAGAGGCCACACTGAACCCTCCCCACAAGGCTCCCTCCAGCCTCAGGCCTGCCTGGATCCTCTCTTCCTCCAGGAAGCCCTTTGGGCCCCACGATCCCGGGGGGGGGTGGCCCTGCCCAGAGACCAGTACCCAGGGCAACAGACTCTGGGCTCCACGCCCCCCCCCCACCCCCGACAGGAGGGCCGGGGAGAAGGAGCTGCTGGGCCCTGGGTGCCCGAGGCGCGTGGGGTCCGTGCACCCTGAGCCCGCAGTCACCCTGGGGCCCCTCCTTCCCCGAAGTGCAGGAGCCACCTCGGGGTGCTCCTGCCTGGCCCCCCTCCTACCGAGCCCCTCAGCTGGCTTCTCCAACTCTCCACCCCAGCACGCCCCCGCGGCCCCCCACGCCTGCTCTGAGCTCCAGCTGCCTGCATGGCGTCTCCACGTGGGCTCTACAGACACCTCAAACTTGCACCTAAAAATAGCTCCTCCCTCCCCAACCCGCTTCTCCCCATCTTCCCTTGGTTACATGTCGACACCTCTGCCTGGTCTCCAGCTGAGATGGGTCCCCGTTCCCCCCCTCGTAACTGGACATGAGCCCCCACCCCCACCCCCCAGGGACCTCCTCACAAACGGAAACCCCCCAGGACATCCCTGACCCCAGGCCCCTGCTGCCCGTCCATCACCGACACCCCTGTGCCAGCGGGGGCCACACAGTGCCTTCCTCCCAGCGGAGGCAGCAGCGGGCAGCCCCATCTCACCCCCCTCCCGCTCCCCTGGGGACTCCTGGAGCCCATCCCGCTCAGCTTGTCCAGAGTAGAGTAGGTGGGGCCCTTGAGCAGGGGCCACCACACCCGGGTTAGTTGGAAAGGACTGCCTGACACATGGCGGCCGTAGCTCATGTGGTCACGGTTCGCCAATGGCCCTGATCAATCATCAATAAGAGATGGAGAACCATTGATGACCGCCCGGAATGCGTAGCAGCAGAGGACGCCCTTCGTCACCCGTTAGCAGTCCCGTCACCCTGGCCAGGCCAGGCCTCCCAGCAGCTGATAACACTGGGCATCGCCGCCATCTCCTGCCCGCCTGCCTTCTGGACCCCGACAGGGAGGGTCTTCCTCGGGACCACGACTTCCTACCCCTGGACAGGGCAGGAAACTTGAAGATGGAGTCACCAAGGAAGCCAGAAACGCCCCTGCAAGTAGGACAAGGCCAGGGCCCCAACCGCCCTGGGGGTGGGGGTGGGACCTCCAGGGGGTCAAAGGTCATGACCTGTGCCCCCATCACTGTCCCGGCATCTGCCGCTCTTCCCCTGCTCCTTGCCCTCCTCCTTCCTCCAAGTCAGGCAGGCCCCGGGGTGGGGGGGGCAGGTGGGGGCTCAGGTCACCCACGTGCACACGTATTTCCGTGATGTGTACATACATGTGTCCTGCCTGGGCCACGCATGTTGCATGTGTCTACCTGAGGTCGGACGCATGTTGTGTATACACGCCGGCCACATGCACAGGACATGGCGTGTATACCATGGACTCGGCCCATGAGCTCCACATGTGTGAATGTGCACGCTCGCCCGGGCACGAGCATGGTGCGTGTCACATGGAGAGGCACATGCACTGGGCTTTGCGCACAGCCATCCTCTCTGTGGGCACCGTGGCATATGCACGGGTGTGCGCCCAGACACAGCCTGCCGGCACGCACGCTTCACAGCATTTACACACGTGTCCTCTGTGGGCACCGTGGCATATGCACGGGTGTGCGCCCAGACACAGCCTGCCGGCATGCACGCTCCACAGCATTTACACACGTGTGCTCTGTGTAAAATTCTCCGTATTGGCACGTAGAAGGCACACAAGTGTGTGTGCGCCTTCTCTGCAAACGGGGTGTACATACAAGTAGAGTCCATTGTGGCAACGTGTGTACGTGGTTTGTACACAGAGGCCTGATATGCCAGACTGTACCCTGCAGACATTCACTGTGCCCACAGGGCGCACACGGGTGCTGTATATTGTGTTACACACATGTACTGCGCATACACATGCATGTTGTCAATATACAAGAATACTTTGTACACGGAATTTACACATCCTGTATGTAGTGATGTGTACAAAGCACACATACATGGACACATACACACACGGAAACACTCTACGCCTACAGCAGGCGTGGCTCTCGTGTTGTCTGCGTCTAAGCTGTGCACTCAGGCCTCGCTGTGGCTTGCACTCCGTGGGCACTTGTTTTACACAATCCACGTGTACTCTGGACACTACATATGACCCATACACACACCCGGAACAAATACACTCGGAAAACACACCCTGTCTGCCCAGAAGGGCCTCGGTGTGAGGTCCTAGGCACATATGTGCAGGTCACACTGCAACAGCCCCACATGGAAAATGGGCCTTACTAATGTTTAGGGAGCTGAAGCCTGGGCCGGTGGCGGGCACACCTCCGGTCTCCGGGAGGGTCTCAGGACCCCCGCTTACACCCCCAGTCTGGGTCGGCCCAGGAAGCGTGGAGCTGACCTCCTGCCGTTCCTTGGCCTCGGGCCGTGTGCACCAGGCAGGAACACAGGGATCTCCGCGAGGGTGTGGCCACCCAGCCAGCACTCTGGATGATTCTTGGCCAACACACGTGAGGGCCGTTTACACGCCCATCTCCATCTGCCCTGCTGCCCATGTTCTGCTTCGACACCTGGTCTGCACACACAGGCATGTAGCATGCTTAGTGAGGCATGAAACTGTCCTGTCTCTCACACACCCCTCGCCCAGTACGTGTGCACACGTCCCTGGAGCAGGAGTACAGGGCAGGGTCAAGAACACAAGTTCCCTGCCAGCCGCGTGGCCCTGGGCAAGTCTGCCTGCTCAGCCTCTGTCCGCTCTCTCGGGGCCCCAGCGTGCGTGGGGCTGAGGGGCTGCTGCGTGTGCGCACATGTATATGCACAGACGGTACACACATGCGCGTCTCATGAGAAGATGTTTATTTCGTACATGGACGTACAAACATGCATGGCCAGGAAGACTCCATCACTACATGTGCACAGAACGGGGGGGGGGGGTGGTGTCACAAAGTGGGCGTGGGGCCTGGGCTCTCCCCTCTCTCTGCCTGACCTTGAGCAGACTCCACCCCCGGCCTCAGTTCCTCCCGTGGACAGCGAGGGGGTTGGGCCAGATGCCCCTCAAGGTAGGCCCTGCCCACCTTGACCTTCCGCTCTTCCCCCTAGCTGGCTCCCAGGAAATGTCATGGACACAGCTCAGGGCCCAGGGAGGAGGATGGTGTCTGTCCTCTGTGGGCACAGCCGTGCGCAGGATCCCTCCCGGGACACCAGGCTGGGCTGCTGCTCTCCTGGCCTCCACGCCCCGGGCCAGGAGGCCCTGGACCCGTTCTGCCCGTCGCCCGCGGGCCCCTTCTCTAAAGGCAATTTGGGAGGGGGTCCCACTGCCTCGGGCATGCTCCCCGCTCCCGGAACACCTCTGTGCCGCGGAGGCTGGCCGGTCCTTCCCCCACCGGCCTGGCCCAGCTGGGCCTTGCAGCCCGGCCTGCATAGGGCTCGCTGGAGCCCCAGTGGGCCCCACCTCCACCCCACATGTGTGATCACGCGTGTGCCCCTCTGGGCGCAGACTCACCGGCCACAGTTGCAGTGGCAGACGCGGTCCTCGCCCCGCAGGTGCGGGAGAATGTAGTTGTGGAATCGGTCCAGCAGCGCGTTCATGTCCATCAAGCACGCGATGGCCTGGAAGAGCCCATGACCGGTCAGCGCCGAGGAGCGAGAGCCTGGGCCGGCGCCCCCAGGCGGGGGCCGACGCGCTGGGGATGGGGGAGCGCAGGCCGCGCGGGCCGGTAAACAAGGCGCGGGAGGGGGAGGCGGCGCGCGGGCGCGGAGGCGGGAGCGGGTGCGGGTGCGGGGAGCGGGCGCGCGGGAAGCCCCTCCGCTCACCATCACGATCGACGCCCCCAGAATCATGAAGATCATGGTGTTGGCGCTCATGGACATCGGGCGGGGCCGGGCCGGGCCGGAGCGCCGCCCCCCGGCCCCGGCGCCCCCCCGGCCCCGGCCCGATGCTGAGCCCCCGCCGCCTCTGCAGAGGTCAGCCCGCCGCGCACCCACCGCCGCCGGCCGGGGAGGAGGCGCGGGGCCGGCGCGGGGCAGGGGACACGGCGCTCCCGGGGTCCTCGGCCGCCCGGCCCGCGCGCTCGCCGCGCCCGCCGCGCTCCGCTCCGCCCTCGGCTCTGCCTCCCGCCCTGCGCGCGGCGCAGCTCCGGCCCCCTCCCCCCGCGGCCTCCCCCGCGCCCGCCTCCCGGGAGGGACCTCGCCGCCCGCGGCCGCTCGCCCCCGCGACGCCGGCCGGACCCCTCCCCGGGGGCCGCAGGGCCCGCTCGCCCCCATCTGGCCAGTGCCGGCCCTGGCTGCCTGCCCGGCGCCCCTGGACCAAGGGCCGCGTCCCGTCCCGACCCGCCGGGGCGATCCCGGAGAGGCCCCGGGCTTCCTTCCGCTCTCCTCCTCCCCACTTCTCAGCTGGAGGCCCCTCCTCCCCGCCCGCCCGGGGTCGCCGGGTGAGGGGCTGCGGGCAGGCTGGTCAGCACCCAGCCTCCTACGGCAAGAGGCTGCCTTTAGTGGAGGGGCCGCAGGGTCGCTGCCAGGGAGGTCACTCCGGAGCCATGGCCACATGGCGCAAGGATGGGGCCCAACAAAGGCTAAAGGACCCCCCACTGCGGGGGCAGGGCCAGCCTCAGCCCCAGCTCTCCTCAGGGGTGGGCCACGAAGCTCAGAGGCCCAGATTGGGACCCCTGACGTGGCTGCCCCATGTCGCTGGGTGCTGGGGAGGGGTCACTGAGCCAGCCCATCATCCACAGGCCGGGGACAGCACTGCCCACAGAGGAGTCCCCACACTGCCCCACGGGGGCCCTGAGATTTTCCATGCCTGCGGAAACCAGGAGGGGTCACCAGGCATGAGCGGGTCCCCACCCAGGGAGCAGGTGCCACATTCCTCCAGAGTCCCAGTGGACAGGAGGCCCTCGGGGTGGTGCTAGAGCTCAGCTTGACCCACAGGCCCGGACTGCCGTCTGAGGACCCTGACGGGAGGGCCAGGCCAGGCAGCGTACTCCGCATGAAGCCAGGACGAAGAGCAACATCTACTGATGAGACAATGGCAGGTTCCTTCCCAAAAAGTACAGCCTGTTGCTTTATTCAGGGATTTGTACATTGCAGCCGGTTAGGGGAGATGGGAAAGGGGCGCTCAGGGAGAGGCAGATGGCTGGGGGGAAATGTGCTATCAACCGTTTTTTTCTTTTTTGGTTAAAGAAAAAAAAACTATAATCAATATCCCACTCATAAGTAAAAGTGGGATGGGAAAAACTTGATTGTTTGTAATCTGGCATTTATGTATATCTTCTCATTTCATATGTACAGTTTATTTGGGCACTGCTACCGTTGACCGGCAGAATACCTAAAGGTAAAAACAAATATCAGGAAGGAAGAAGTATTAACAAAAGGAAGCTCAGCAAGATGGCTCCAGGCGGGCGGCGGGCCATCAGTAGAAGCAGACGGTGTGCAGGAAGGTCCTGCCGCTCTTCTCCTCAAACTCCTGCAGCAGCTCGTCAATCTCGTTCTCCATGTCCTCCGTGTGCTGGATCTGGAGCCACAGGAGAGCCGCCCTGAGCCGCCCGCCCCCAACAGGCAGCCCCACCCCGCCCCGGCCTGGTGCCGCCCGTGCGTGCGGGGCGGGGCCGAGGGGAGCCCGACAGGGAGGGGACACGAGCAGCTGCAGCAGGGAGGGTGGCCTCAGATGCCACACATGCAGACGCTCGACGCCGGCACTGTCCCCACCCTGTAAACGAGCAGACCCGACCCAGACGGTACCGTCGCGGGCCCGCAGCCAGCCAGTGAGGAAGCCCAGGGGCCGTCCCACGCGCTGTAGGGGGTTGAGCAGCACCTGTGGCCCCCAGCCGCCAGCTGCCACTCGCGTCTCTCCCGGCTGTGAGGCCCACCGGGTGTGTGGTTAGATGTCCCCTGGTGGAGAACCACTGCCCTGGAAGGAGGCGGCCCTGCCAGGGGACAGCCCCAGGGTGGTCCGGGGCCAGCTCCTCAGCCCGCCTGTCCTGGCAAGGGCTGGCCTGCGGCCAAGGCACCTCGTTGCCCCCAGTCTCGGCCTGTGAGCAGTGCCTCTCCTCTGCAAGCTCTCGCCAGCTTGACCCAAGTGGGTGTCACGTGTGCTATTTCTGGGACGTGTCATTCCCTTCAGCCCTGCCTTTTGCATGATGGCCAGATCATGGGAACAATTGCTGGAGCTTCAGCAGCCACCTTGGACCATGAGACACCTTGGGAACAGAAGCTGTGCTGGGCAAAGTAACAAGAGAGCAAGAGAGCAGGGGCCTGGGCCCCTCACACAGCAAACCCGTCCAGGCCTGCCTGTCTCCAGACTTCTTGGTTAAGCCTCTTGTTTTCTTTATTTTTCTATCACTCACAGTTAGTTGGCCTAAATGCAAAAGCCACAGGCCAAAGATATGACAAGACATATGAGTTGGGTAGGTCCTTTTGTCACATCTAAGAGGAAATGTTTGGCTCTGAGCACAGCTGCACAGTGGCTGCAAAAGCTCTTGGGGTTTCCTGCACAAGGGAAGATGCCCAGGGCCACTCAGGGAGGGCTGGATGTCGAATGAGAAGTGCGGGGGCAGAAGAGGACCAGAGCCCTTTGACGCCACCTCTGGGGGCTCCCAGGCTCCTCTAGCTGTTTGGGGTCTTGGCAGGGGGCCTAAGTCCTGGGAGCCATCTCCACAGAAGCCAGACCCGGGCAGGTCACTCACCACTGCAATCAACTTAAAACGCTCAAAGGTGGATTCTTTAGCCAAAGCTGACTCGGTGACTGTCACCTGTGGGCACCTCTGCATTTATGGGTTTTAACGTTTGGCAATAAGCAGACCGTGAACCGAGTGGTGTGCTCGTCACGTTCACCCCGAAGCCCTTGTGCGCGGGACACAGGCCCGCCCAGGGCCCGATACTCACGCACTGGCAGAGCTCACAGATGAGGAACGCCCCCAGGGTGGCCTCCTCGTGGTTGTCCTGGATGTCCACATTGATCACATGCACAGGCTGGCAGGTCTCCTGCTCCCTGGAATTCAGATCTGACCGTGACAAGAGGACGGAAGTCAGAGGCCTCAGAACAGAGCGCAGGAGGCTGTGCGCTGCCCAGCCTTCCCCGGCCTTCGGGGATACAGTTAAGGACCGACATCAGAGCATCTGACCAGGCCGAGCACTCCCCGCCCCGCACCCCGGGAGGAGCCTCACGCCGGATACGGCTGGGACCGCAGGAAAGCTCGTGCTCATGAAACTGGACCCCAGGCCACCTGGTCACACCCGCAAACTCCAGCCTGTCCCACGGGAGAGCAGCTGACAGCACCCTCACTTACAAAGCACCAGGCCCCGGTCCCTCCGCACCACACGTGCTCTTTCTGTGCTACAAAGGCCCTAAACCCGCACTATGCTGTTGGCCAGCACAGGTGGTTTTGCCCTGGTGAACACGATCAGCCCAAAGGCCACCATCTCCTGCCCCTACCCCCCTCCCAGGGCCCACACAGGTCAGGGGCCCTCTGTCCACCTCTCCATGGCCTTGCCCGATTTCTCCTGCCTGCCGGAGCCCAAAGACGCACCGGGAACGCTTCTCCAGCCCTGGGCCAGGATCAGACACTGCGCACAGCGCAGCCCGCTGCCTCAGAGGCGCCGGACGCACAGCAGGACAGAGGGCGCGGCACAGGGCCGGGCGCTGGGGCTGCTGCGCTTACCTTCCACCACCTGGTCGTACACCCGCTCTTCACAGGTGAGGATCAGATCAAACAGATCTTTGCAGTTCTGGAACCTTTCTGGCCGGGGCTTGATCCTCTTATTTCTGTCCAGCATGTGTAAAATGCCGTTCTGCGTGTAGCTGAGTGCCCGAGTTAAGGAACTCTGGATAAAGGCCCCGCCCCCCCCAGCGTCCGCGTAGGTGCAGCCCCCCCGCCCCCCCCCCCCCCAGCAGGAGCATCAGGGCGACGGAGGCGCGGAGGCACGTGGCGGCAGGCTGGGCCGCGACCCCCCATCCCGCAGGAGACAAGTCAGGTGAGCGTGCTCGCCCCCAGCCCAGCCTCCCGGCTGCCCTCGGACCCACGCCTCTCCAGAAAGCAGACCTAGTGTCTGCAGCCTTCTCCCAGGTCCGTGTTTCCCCGACCAGGGATCGAAGCTGCACCCCCTGCAGTGGAAGCTCAGAGTCTTAACCACTGGGCCACCAGGAACTCACTGATGGCCTTTTTCGTCCTGCAGCATCTTGGCAAACGCTCATGCTGAACCCAAGCCCTTCAGCAAAGACAAAGCTAACCTGGAAACCCAATCCCAAGCCTAGCTCAGCGTGGCAGTGAGGAAATCCGGAAGCCCACCCAAGAAAGGACATGAAGAGTGTCCAGGAGGGAGAAGCCTTGGGTGAGCTGAGAGCAGAGTGAAGGGAGCCCAGGCCCAGGACCCGGAAGGGCCGAGTCCCTCGGAGCTCGGATGGGCCACACAGGCCCCGCGGTCGAGGTCTGTGCCAAGCAGGCGGCCCTGAGCTGGAAGTGCCTCCTCTGGGACCCTCCAGACAGGACCCCACCCCCACCCCCAACCCCGATGGCTGTGTCCTCGGCCCCAGGAGAGGGCTCACTGCCACAAAGACGAAGCCCGTGGTCTCTAAGGGTCATTCCGGAACCTTTGGAACAAGCATGTTGCCCACTCTACTCAGGAACACAGATGAGCTGATTTAGGAACTCTGAGGGATACATTTACTGTCTTTCCCAGATTTTAAGTTATGAGAGTTTATTTCAATAAGCTCGTATTACTCAAAATACATTTCCTACCTTCTTGGATGGTGAAAACGGCTTTTAAAATACATTTAATTAAGAGTTTTCACTTGAAAAGACACTTGACTGTCAGCTGTGGGGCGTTCTTGGTTCTTGCCATTTTTCGGACGAGCGTAATACCCACGGCCACCTCACGCTGGCCTGCGTCCCCGGGCTGGCCCTGCCACCTCCTGGCTGCCCACAGCGGCTGGGCTGATACAGCTAGGTCTTCCTCCCCAGAACCTGGTCCTTCGGACGCCTGGCACCCACGTCCGGCAGAAAGACATGGGCCAGGGAGGCCCCGCGTGGTGCAGGGCTGGTGGTGGAACTCCCTGCACTCCCACAGTGGCTCCGAGACCGGCCACCCAGACGGCCCGGCTTCAGGTGACACCAAGGCTCACGGTGACGGCCCCCTAGGAGGGGAGGCCACCAGGTGCTCGGGGGCTCCTCAGGGTCCCCAGCAGTCTTGCAAAGCCCCTTCCTTCTTTCCTTGACCCTCAATCATGGACATAGATGATGTAACAGATGAAACTCAGCTGCACGTAACTGAGGACAAAAGGCCTAGTTCAGAGATCAAAGCCTCACCTTCATCGGTGTAACAAGGAAGGAGTAACGGGGACATTTTGAGACTGTTTTCTGGCAAATCCCGGAGATGCAGGGCCCAGGCCGTGCCAGGCAGGACCAACGACAGCGCATGTTGGGTGTGGGTGTGGGGGTGGGGGTGGGGGGGGTGGGGTGTGGGGGTGGGGGTGGGGTCCTTGAGGATAAAACCACAAAACACTGGATTCCCAGGGACCTGCCTGAACTCCCGCCTCCACACCACGGTGAGACAGGAAAAGTGGGGATCAAGATGGCGACAGTCGTCTGCCACCAAGACAAAGCCTTCATTAGGGTCTGGCTTCTGAGGGAAGGCCCACGCTCTGCACACGGAGGGAGGGAGGGAGGGAGGGAGGCGGGTAGCGTGCTCACCCCACGGAGGTTGGGATGCTGCAGACGCAGGGGCCGAGCACTCCTGGTTGAGCCACGACCTGCAGGGCCCTGGCCACTCGAGGCATCTGCACCGAACCCATCAAGGCCGAGCCCGTGGACCAGAGCTGCAAGGGAACCGGGCAGCCAGGACCACCCCCTGGGGCCCTGCCAGGTGGGAAGGACACGTTAGGTCCCTAGAACCACTCCCACCCCACGCAGGTGCTCCCGCAGCCAACAGCGACCTTGGGCCCAGAGGCAGCGGCAGGCCTGGCTGACCACAGTGGGTAAGGGGCCAGCCGACCTGCCGAGGCAGGAAGCCTCCTCGAGGGAGGGAGAGCTGGCTGGGGCCTCCCTTTGAGCTCACACGCTTGTCAGAAATAAAGCCCCCGGGCGGGGAAAGCCAGCTCAAGAGCCCAACCCAGGCGGACAGAGGCCCCGGTGGGTGCAGGCAGAGAACGCGGTGTCTGGGCCCCCGCCCCTGCTCCACGTCTGCTGGGCTGCACCCCAGCTCACGCCTGGAGCCGCTGCACCTTCAGA
Source organism: Balaenoptera physalus (assembly GCF_965194825.1). Classification (NCBI taxonomy): domain Eukaryota; kingdom Metazoa; phylum Chordata; class Mammalia; order Artiodactyla; family Balaenopteridae; genus Balaenoptera; species Balaenoptera physalus. Next base: position 195,750,626 of record NC_138882.1, on the reverse strand, counting down.
GGGCGGGTCTCCCCCTCTCACCTGGGACAGATGAAGGGCGGCGTGGGCACCTCCTCTGCGGTGCAGATCCGCAGCTCCTCAAGGGTGGGGGCCCCAGAAAGACGAGAGGTTCTGTCTGCTGCCACAGGAAGTACGACAACAAAGGATCGTTCTGAAACACTCTGGGGTCCTACCCACCAAACAATGCAGACCCTGTCGGCGGAGAGCACGCGCTCTCTAAGCTGCTACATGAGCACCGGCAAGCCTGCTGGAGCGACCCCGCGGGAAGCACTCAGATTCAGGATGGGCCCAGGGACTGTCCTGAGGGGAACACAGCAGGCACAGGAGGCTCGTGTCCAAAGTTCAAGGGCAAAAGGCAAACATACTGGAGGGTTTGAGATGCACCCACAGGGACCACAGACCAGCCTCGAGCCAGGACCTGGGCCTGGAGGCTGCCCGCCCGGGATGGCAGAACCTGCTCTGAGCCGGGTGCCCGAGGGCTCCAGTCTGCTCTATTTCAAGGCAACTTCTCAGATGTGAGGTTCAGCCCCCAACCACGAGTTCATCCTACGTACGTGTGCTCAGCACAGAAAACAGGCTCAGCTGAACGCTTCTGTCTCAACAGCGATGCTGAGAGATGCGGGCCTGACTGCGTCTGGCGGACGTGACTTGCGGGCGCCCAAGGCAACGCCTTCCCGAGCCCTCGGAGCGCAAGCATATCATTCCTCCTGCCGCCCCAGCCCAGCCGTGTGGGGGGATTCGGCGAGGATGCGGCTCTGCTTCCCGTCGGACAAGGAGGGCCCGGGAGGTGGGCAGAGGGGGCCAGGCCGGCACAGAGCAGGGCCCGGTGCGCAGAGCCCACGCTGGGAACCTGGGGTCAAAGCAGAGATGCCCCCTGTGAAGGCAGGTGGCTGAGGGCAGAGGCTGGGGCCAGACCAGTGAGGAGACGGATGGGCCGATTCCAGGGCGGGGGTGAGGCGCCGACGGAACCCACATACGGGGTCAGACGCTCCCTCGGAGGTTTAACAGTGGAGCTCACGCCCCCACGTCCCCTCCCAGCCCAGGGCCCAGGCCTCTGCCGAGGACCGGCCAGGCTCCCGCTCCCCCAGGGACAGAAGCGCTTCCCTTCCCAGGGTCGGAGGTGAGACAGTTCAGGCTGGTCGCGCGCAAACATCACCCAGCGCACGTGATGGAGGCAAACCTGGGAAGAGACAGCCTCGGAACCCCGAGAACGGAAGCAGGATCTCCAGTAGAGTCAGAACCCCGAGGAAGAGGGCGAGGGGGCCAGGGGCAGTGCCAACTGAGCCCTGTCGGGAAGGCGCTTCCAGCAAGTGGCCTCCCAGGCCCGCCGGCCGCCATCACCCGTGTTCTCTCCCAACAGCCAGGCCCGGGAGCCCGGCTCTGCCCCCGCACCGGGGCTCTGGGAATGGAGCGGGCGGGGGCGGCTCGGGCAGGCCCTGGCTGGACCGTTGCGGTGTGTGCTTCACCGAGAGAGGACGCCCTCATCCGAGCTGTTCCTCGGATGCTGACCCAGCGGAGCCCGAGGACGTTCTGGTCCATCGGCATCAGCACCTCTGCCCCCAAACGCCACCAGGCGTTTCCCGCTTCGAGGCTTCGCCTGGGGTGTGAACCCAAATCCCATGGCACCCTCCAACCTAATTCTACTTCCAGTTCTGAGCTTGATCCAACTGAAACAGAAGACGCAACACCCCTCACACAGGGGCCCAAGTGCCTCTGCGGGAAGGTCCTCGAAGACAAGGACCAGCCCCCGGCTGGCAGAGCTCAGGCACTCGCTGGCCTGGACGGGTGACCACTGGCCAGCCACGCCCCGGGCAAGAGCTGGGGCTTCTGCAAACCCACTGGGCCAAGCACAGCACCAAGGCAAGCAGGACCTCGTGCCTCTGGAGGCCCACGGTGACCTCCCAACCCCAAATCCAACAGTCTGGACCCCTGGTCAGCGGCCCTGCGCTCTTCTCTGCTGGATTCAAGACTCCACTCAGAGCCCTGCCCACCTGTGGGGCTTCCCTCTGGGGTGCCCGCCCCGGGGGAGGGGGAGGCAGCCAGGAGCCCCCTCCCAGCACATGAAGCCTCCTGGGCACTGAGCGGATGTGCAGCTCTGCAGGGAGACAGGCCTCCCACCCCATCTTGGGAACAATTTAATCATTTTGCTCAAATTTTAGACTCACTACCTAACGACAACCTTGCCACCTTCATTTCAGATGGGCACCAACCGAGGCTGCACGGGTCCAGCCCTCACCCATGCCTTCCCTGTGCTGCCAACAGTCTGCTGTCACAACACCCCCAGGGTTTTGGGTCAGAGCCATTAGCCTCATAAGGCCTCGTGAAAAGCACAAGCCCGAGAAGCAGTCACTGGCCGCTGGGGGAGGCAGGACAGGTGACAACCTCGTGTCTGTGAAACGCCACATCCCCAGACGGAAAACTTAAGAGCAAACTGGGTGCCGCAGACATGCGTGCTGCACAAAGGACGCCCCGGAGGACAGCGCAGGGAGCCACGGGATGCATAACTGGGCCATTTTTTGGAACAGGTGTCACGCAGAAAGAGAATGATGGAAATTAGAAAAACAAACCTCTTGAGCAGCATGTGCAGAGAGGGTGCTCCGAACGGCCTGAGGCCCACAGGGACCAGAAGCCTCTCTCTTGCGAACCGCGGTGGGGCCGGGGCCGGGCGAGCAGGGCCACCGGCAGCCAGGAAAGGGCAGGACAAACCGAAGCAGAGGCGCGACTACAACTCCCCAGACTGCAACGTAGCAGCGAGGTCGCTTTGGTCGGGCCAAAGTCAGCAAAAAATGAATTGGGAAGTAGCAAATACGTTTCATCCGTAATCATGTTCTACGTGTGACCAGCTGCACCCACACTAGTCACAGGCCCGGCTTCCAGAGCACGTCCCGGTCGTGTGGAGACCCCCGGAGGGCAGCTGCCACCCCCCCCCCCACCCCGCCAAGAACACAGCCTGGGCCGGCAGGCGAGGAACACTCACCCGTCTGATCAACCAGGGCCCCGCCACCAGCCCTCCCGGGACAGGCACAGCATCCTACGGGCTCTGCTCGCCCGGCCTCTTCTGCACAGGACCTGGGGCCCGGGAGGTGAGAACCCGCCATCCCTCTTCTTCAAAGGAAACACTCCCTGCACAATGGTGTTAGAAACAAAACAAAACAAAACAAAACAGTGACGGCCAGAAAGCAGACTCTGCAACCCTCCAGTCCAATGTCTCCTCCTCAGAAACCGACCTCAGAAGCCGCCTTAACTCAGCCCGAAGGGGACAGATGGCAGAGACAGACTACACCGTCTAACCAGGTGCGGCTTTAGCAGACTTTAAACAATACAAGTGGGGCTTCCCTGGTGGTGCAGTGGTTAAGAATCCGCCTGCCAATGCAGGGGACATGGGTTTGAGCCCTGGTCCAGGAAGATCCCGCATGCTGTGGAGCAACTAAGCCCATGAGCCACAACTACTGAAGCCTGCGCTCTAGAGCCCGCGAACCACAACTACTGAGCCCGTGTGCCACAACTACTGAAGCCCGCGTGCCTAGAGCCCATGCTCCACAACAAGAGAAGCCACCGCAATGAGAAGCCCAGACACCACAACGAAGAGTAGCCCCTGCTCGCCGCAACCAGAGAAAGCCCGCGTGCAGCAACGAAGACCCAACACAGCCAAAAATAATAAATTTATTTTAAAAAGTAAATAAAAGTGGTAGACTACTTGTCCAAATAGGGTAAAATGCTAAATTTATTTAAATTTGAGAGGAAGCTCAAGAAAAAATTTTTTTAAATAAATTGGCTGGATAAATAAAAATGTAATGGGAAAAATATCTTTCCTCTTAGTGTTTTGTTTCAAATAGACACATACCTACCCTCCAGCTGTGTGACATCATAAAAATTTTAACCTCAAAACAAAAGAGAAAGCCTGAGTCCTAGGTTGGAGCATTTTAGTGAAAATTAACTTACTTTTTGAGAAAAAACCCTCAGATCATGAATTAGTCTGCAAATACCAAATCATTTCTACATAAATGGTTCAAAACAGACTAAATCCCAAACATCACAGGGCGGCGGCAGGTGGGGGTGCGGTGGGGGAACGACGTGGTGATGCCCTGGGTGCCGATCTCCTGGCCGCCCACCGCCCACCGCCCAGCAGCGCCCGAGATCCACCCCAAACGCTGAGTTCAAGGAAAAATAAAATGACCCCCGCCCTCACTGAAATTCCACTTACTGAGTGATATAAGCAGGAACAGCACCAAGCCCAGGGTGGCCACCGACCCAGACATCCCTGGATGACCCCCGGTGCTCCCTGCTGAGCCCTGGCCAAGCTTGGCGTTCTCGAGACCACGCAGTTTGCACAAGAAACCAAACCGCCGGGCTCAGATGGAGGGAGGGTGGGGGGCTGGTCCAAGAGGCCAGTGGTCACTGCAAACCAACCCACCTGTGCCCAGCAGGGTTCCCTGTAGGGACCCGCGGGAGCAGCCAGGGTCGAGAGGCCTCTGAGAAACACAGCAGCAGAGGACGGAAGGGCCGCGAGCCTCTCAGGCAGGAAGCAGCAGAGAGGAGAAGCACTGCCGAGTGTCCCCAGGTACCTGGGATGCACCAAGGGCTGCCCGACACGGCCTGGCAGAGCCTGTCCTGACAGACTGTCCATTCTTATTCTGGTGGTCATGGTGACGCCCCGCCTGTCCTGATGGCGCTGGGACGGGATGGCTGTGCTCCTGCACACGAGCCAGGGAAAGGCCGACGGCAGAGTCAGCAGCTTACAGGTGGCACCCGCGGGCCAGCGAGACGCTCCACGAAGTGGCCGCGGAGACGGTGCTTTGCGGCCAGATTCCTTGAGCCCAACCCCGTGCCAGGGAGAGGCCCTGCCCTCAGACGCGGACATGCGACCCAGACCCTTCCTGAAGGCCCCCATGACAGTGCTTCTCTAGTTTCCAGGATGTGTCCCCCCAAAGACGCCCTGCTCAAGTCCCTCGCTTTAGAGGATGGCATCAGGAAGGTGCAGGTTCACGTGTGGACGGGGCATCTCAGGGGCAGGAGCCTGGGGTACCTGCTGGCGACGCAGCTTGGACACGAGGCCGCTGGTGTACTCACTCCTTCAGTCCCTATCCACACGAGGAGTGATCACTGCCGAGGTGGACGTGGCTGGACCCCGTCAGGGTGCAGGGCCAGGGGGAAAGCCATACCCACACGGTGCTGGCACCTAGACCCACACCTGCCCGCAGCAAGGCCCGCCCAGCCCACTCCCACACCTCCTCACAAGCCCTGCCGAGGCGGGGAAGAGCGCATTCCTGATGCCCACGCGGCCCCCGACCTTGGAGCTGTCAGAGATCACCCAGATGCCCACCAGCCGGCCAGCCCTCCGACGCTGGTCACAGGCCACAGGCCACGGCCACCTCGAACTCAGATTCCAGACACACGCCAGGCGCCAACGGGAGGCGGCCAGAGGCTGACTACTGCTCCCCCCCCAGGGAACCCTGACAACCCTCACCTGTTACGGATGGAGACACCCTCCCCTCCAAGGCCCCCAGTCTGTGTTTTCATGGCAAAGCGTTAAGCAGCACGGATGCAAGAGGTCTCCCTCAAGCCACGGGGCTGGGGCAGCACAGGGGCCCAACTGCAGCCCGCCATGGCTCTGAATCGGGCCCCTTCCCCTCTGGAGCTGGGGGGTGAGGCCAGGGCTTCAAGAGCAGGCCGGCGGGCGGGCGGGTGGCGCTGCAGCTGCTGTGCGTGGCCACGAGCACACTCAGCCACCAGCCGTGCGAGGGGTGCCCTCAGCATACCCGGGTGTCAGCAAGGCTGACAGCAAACAGCTTTAGGCTTGAAATACTCTCAAAGGGTTGTGGCGACTGCCGGGACCCGCGAACACGAAGAACCGATTCACCGCAAGCTGTCACGAGGCCCCACTGCTCCTGCGGCTGGCGGCGGGAGCTCTGGCGGGGTCGGCAATGGCCTCGCCACCCTGGTCCCCAGTCAAAGGGAAACGACCGGCGTGGGCTGCGGCGTCACACACTGGCTACACGCCCGCGTCTGCATCCCACCTGCCGCAGGCCGCGGGGACCAGGCCCGACCTGCCCTGCTGTCGACTCAGGAGGGACCCAGCAGCCACCCTGGCCAGCCAGCTGCTCAACTTGGGGCGATGTCTGCCAGACATGAAGGCTTCTCTTCGGGCCTCATCTGAAATATCTGAAGGCCTTAATTTTTATTTTAAGCCTGAGAGCTTTTCTAAAATCCAAAAGCTTAAGTACCAGTAAAACTAGATCTGAGCCTCCCTGGGAATCAGTGTCTGGCTTAGGAACACTCGTATGTTAAACACTGTTTCCAATAACCACTTGAAACCGCAGCTGCCAACCAGGGTGAAATGAGATGGGGTCACATAGGCGAGCTCATGCCAAGCACACACGGGGCCAGTGAGGGTGACCAGGGACCGTCAGCGACAGGGGTCAGGCAGGACACGCTGAGGGTGGGAGCCCAAGGGGCTTGGACTTGAAGTGCAGGAAGCGTCCTCAGGGCAGGGCCGGGGGCCGGGCAGCCACCCCACCCCACCGAGCGCAGCACGAGAAGGCGAGAAGGGTCTGATGAGACCCCAAGAACAAGGTTCTGGAAAAGCCCAGGGGCCTTGAGCAGGACGGAGCTGCCGCGTCCACTAACCTCATACCCAGGATGGAGGTCCGGAGGCTGTGGGATTTATACTCTTAGAAATCACATTTATTTTTACCTTTTACCCCAAGACAACAAAAATTACACAGTGGAGAAGTGAGTATACACATAAATTAATCTAAGGCCTAAAAGACAATGAAATTGAGAAACTGAAAATGAATAAACAAATAGTTAAAAAACAATCTAAACCCCAGAGGTACTTAATTACAAAAGAGCCACAGGAGAAAGTGGGAAAGTATGCTAGATACAAGTTCAACACGCAGCCTCCACTTACGAGGATAAAATCAGGATCTGGGCAAGTGTTAGTTATATCTGCACTTCAACTCACTGTTTGGGGAGCAACTGGTTGCATGTATTAAAAATCACATGAACTATATTTACAGCCACACATTCACTTGCTTTTTAAGACAAGTGGTTTTGTAACTCACTAAGCAAGTATCCAAAACCAACGAAAGATAGCTCTCCTGGAGCCGTGAGGACACTGCCAGCCTCACCTTTCCTGGCAGCCCCTCCTCCGTGACTGGGCCCAGGGACCCTGTTCCTTAGGTCACAGGTTGGCCAGTCTTCCATTTAGAAGAAAATGACTTATCTTCCCCCAAAAGTGCTCCAAGTAGGCTGAGGTTCAGCCGCAGATTCTGCTCAACCGATGCTGGAGAGCCCGGGAGGAAGCTCAGGTGTGGAAACTGGCTCTGGCAGAAGATGGAAAGATCTGGAAGCCTCCACCCACTTGACACAGGAGGTACGCTACAGCCCCCAAACGGAACACCAAGATTGAAGCTGCTCTGTATTCAAAAGGACTCCAAGGCAAAGGGATGAAAAAACTTCAGGTCCGCGGGAATATTTACACGTAAAAGAGGACAGCTCAACGACGACAACGACAAGAGGACAGCTCAATTTCGGACGTTAGGCAGAAGCCAGCTCCTAAAGACCCGTGTTGTACGACCCGTGGGTCAGAAACGTCCAGAAGAGGCAGAGCCACAGGCGGGGACTGGGCCAGCAGCTGCCAGGGGGCTTCCTGGGGTGAAAACATCCTACAGTCTGCTGGGTGCACAACCCCGTGGACCCACGGAGCCGTGCACGTGAAGCAGGTAGATCGTCTCACAGTCAAGGACAGCTCCCGCCTTAGAGGCGTCCGAAGAGAAGACCCTCTTACATGTCTGGTGAGGGTCAGGTGAACCCAGATTTCCTGCACTATCATCGACAATTCCCGCAGGGGAGGGAAACGTAAACCTCACCAGGCTGTCTAGCTCCTCACAGGGCTGGGCGACAGTGGGCAGGTGCTCTGCGGCCACACCTGTCACCGTAGAACCGAGGCCAGAGCCTCTCAACCCAACCCCACTCCTGCTTGTGGCGAGAAAACCAAAACCAAAACCCCTATTTACAGCCAAATAATTAACAAATAAGCTGCTTGGATACTAACGACTACAGACCAGAACTCACTGAGGGCTCAAGAAGCACAGGGTCCCAGGCCCCAGCCCACGGGGGGCAGAGCGATGCCCAAGCAAAGCCCGCAGACGTCTCCAGGGCCCATCTGTCCCTGCCAGCCACTTGGCCTCAACTCCCGGCTCTGCCCAAAAAGGGGCATCTTCTCTCCCCTGGAAATTCAAACATTTACTGAATGTTGTCTTATCCTTGGGTTACATCTTACAATATTTTCCTAGCTTTGCACTGTAAGTTACAAAAGCCACCACTTCTGCAAATGCCCAGGTATTATATGCTACAGACTTAGCTTTTTAGCTCGTCTGCTGTGTCCTGAGCACATGGGGAAACGCGGGGCTCCCTGCCCCACACCTGATCACAGGGCCTCCGCCCCCCACCCCCTGCAGTCCTGCCAGCGCCCCAGTGGACTCCCCCCGCCCCGCCGGCAGATGCTCCTGTTACTGGCCAAGGGCTGACTCAGGCAGAGCTGAGCGCAGTGCCAGACACGGCCTTGTTCTGCCCCTTCCCACCCGCCCCAGAAGGCAGAAATCCCACCCAAGTGAAGCCAGCAAAGCGACAAGGGTCCCTCCCAGAGGCTCGGGAAGGGCAACCAACCGGGGGGGGGGAGGTTCATGGAGGCAACTTCCCTACATGGGGCCCTGACAGCAGGTCCAACCACCCCCTGCACTGGATGTTGCCGGGGAGACCAGGCCTGCACAGTCACCCCGAGAGGAGAGTCTGAGTCCTGAGAGGCTGGGCTCTGCCCCTTCGTTTAGAGCCACCAGGGACACGTACAAAATCCCTCCAGATTTGGTCTACAATGTGTAAATGCTGCCCGTTCCCAGAAATAGCTCTGATGTGAAAGGACCTAACTTACAATTATTAAGGGAGTACAGACAAGTAAGTGCATTATCTGTTTCTGTTTCTCTCGTTGAGTTTAAGAGTCTTCAAAAAACGAATGGTGCTAACTGAACAATAATCTTCAAAAATACTGGGTTGGCCAAAAAGTTCTTTCGGGTTTTTCTGTAACATCTTATCCTACAGAAAAGCCCGACCGAACTTTCTGGCCAACTCACTAGATGGGGTCTCAAGTTAAGCTTATCGACACAGAGAGTTTGCAGTGCAAGAACCAAAAGCCTGGAGTTGGATCACAGCTTTCCTGGGGGGGCGGCCGTGGCTGGCGCCTCTCCACAAGGCTAGGACGGCTCTCACCGCATGGCACCACCACGCGGAGCCCAGGACACAGCTGGCGTCTCCCCGGCAGTACGCTGAGCTGCTCCTAACGTGGTTCTGCGCCTTCTGAGAAAGGAGTGTGTGCGCAAGGCGCGCTGCAGGCTCTCTTGGGGCTCCCGCACCCCCGGGAGGGCCTTGGGGCTGCATGGGGCGGTGGGGGGTGCTGGGTCTGGTGGGCGTGAGTCCTGGACCCCCAGCATCAGTGCCCGGCTGGGGCACTGACGAGAAATACCTGCGTTTCTGCCCCAATGCCCCCACCCAACGTTCCCCTTGCAGCTGGGGAGGAGCGGGCACGGGGTGGAGCATGCAGCAACCACCAGCGCCCAGTACATTTTGCTGGAATGATCTCCGGGGCCCCTCGCAGCTAACTAATTAATCTATAGGTGTACAGAGAACGTTCATAGTTTATTCACAATTGCAAGAACGCCGAAGTGAAGAAAGCTTTCCACCCGCTGTCTATACTCCTCTCGCTTGGGATGTGTCTGGTCTCCATCCTGAGAACCACCATCACTCATGGTAACATGAGGCGTCCCAGGAATTTAAAGCAGCCCTGGGTGACAGTGAAGTGTCTGGTCAAAACCCGGCCGGCAAGGATGATCTTAATATCCACAGCCTGGGGTCACATTCACACGAATCTGGCTTTAAAATACCTTCCTTTCCCGTGAGTCTTAGGAAGCAGACACAGTCTGTTTTGTCTCTTCCTGAAAGGAAGTCAAGTCCTCTCAAATTCCCTGCTTCTACCATGCTTCCTTCGGCACCCAATGTGGCCCTCTCACGAGCTGACCCTCCAGAAAGAGCAGAGTGTGAGGCAGCCGCCCGGGAACCAGTGCACACCCACGCGCACACCTACCTGCAGTGTGCAAAGCTACAGATGGCGGGGTCCCACCTTCCTCACCTAAGCTGCTCTAATACCGTATCACAACCTTCCCCGACTGTGTCCACGTGGACTGCAGCCCACGGCCCCGAGTGGCTCCAACCTCTGGACAGTCCCGTGAGCACCAGAACAGAAACCCAGTGACCCCGCACACCTCAAACGGGCCGCCGCGTCCCCTGCCTCACAGGTGCCCCTGAGTGGTGCCCACAGGTGACACCTGTCAGAGACAAGCACACAGGGTTAAAGGGCAACCACTGGGATGCAGTTCTTTGTCTTTCCTAAGGAGATCGTTGTACATCTGGTCATATGTGGTTTTGAAATCATAAACGTTTGGCTTGTCGGGTGCTGGTCCTGGAAGCTTCACGTGAGTTCCTGTTCCAAAGGACCGGACGCTGAATCCTCGTTTGCTGAAAGACACAAAACGAAAGAGAATCACAGTTGGATTAAATGAGACACAAAATGCTAAAAAGGAAAATGAAACGGGAAATGGACTATATGAACAATTTTGTTGGTCTCGAACATGTTTCTCAATTCTTAACTTTAAGTATTTTATTTGCAAATTTTAAAAAATCCTATAGCGCGTTACACAAAAGCTAGATGAAGCCAATCCAAACAGAAGACAAAGGATCCTGGAACGTAGGGGAACGAGGTGGATGTCTGTGATGGCCACAGGACAGACACGTGGTAGAGAGAAGATTTCACCTAGAACGTCTTGTCATCTGACTCCTGTCCCGCCCTCTAGAAGGAAACCATTTGTCCAGGTTTCCAGCTGCCGTGATGCAGGCTTCCCAGGACCAAGCATGGAGCTCCCGGAGCCCCAGAGGAGAGGGACACACCCCCGGCCTCCTACCTTGAGGCGCCGGCTGCGAGGGCCAGAGATAAGGGAATGGCCAAGTGTCTCCTAATAAACTGAGGGAACCTCCCTGGCAGGCAGCGTCCACGAGCCACAATCGCACCCTAAGGAAGAAAGGTCAGCGCACACACCGCGGCCCCAACGCCATCCTCACTCAAGGGGGTCTGCTGCAGACCCCATGTTCCCTCAAACTCACAAGCGGTGGAAGCCAACACTGGGAGTGTTCAGAGCGTCTACGTGAAACGGCCTTCTCATCCTAACCTCGTGTTTATACGTCACTAAACGTCCGTGTGGACGCATCCCTGCCCGCCAACTCGGGAGCAGGCCCCAGGCCCACCAGCCCCGACGTTCTCCTCACGGCCCCGCAGGCTCTGAGGCGGCCGCGGGCACTGTCTCAAGCTTTTTTGTGCATTTTATTGCCGCTCAGGGGTGTCTGGCCACATCTGGAGATGGTTTTGGTCCTCGTGAGCAGGAGGCGCTGCAGGCGTCTGGAGGCCCACGGAGAAGCGAGTGTGTCCATGCACACACGTCCCAGCACGTGGGGAAGCCCAGGTCCGCGGGCGCCACTCCCCCGATCCCTCGTGGGCACCGATCCCTCTCTGCTGAAAGGCGGACAGATAAGGGAGGAAACCTCACTTGGCCCCCGGCGCCCGTGGAGCGAGACCCGCGGCCTCTCCCACCAGACACAGCACTTCTAGAAGCCCAGCCCGAGAGCCGCTGTCCTCCCACAAAAGACAGGAAGGACCCACAGGCCACTTGCTGCCACTGTGAGAACGGGGAGGGACGCGAGGAGCGCAGCCACTGCGCCTGGCGCGACAGAGCCTCACGGACACACGTTTTTAAAGCGCTTCTCATCCGGTTTGGGTCAAACACCTTGCCTGAGTCCTCTGAAGCTGGTAAAAGCCGAGTCATGTCCCTCTGTCCCTGGAAGGCCCGAGCTGTGCCCCCAACCAGGCCCCCGAGGTCACTGTGATGGAGAACACGGGGGACAGCAGGCACGATCGAGGAGTGAATGGGGCCATGGCCACCTGAGCTGTAAACGGAACACAAGCAACCCGGCCCCTGTTTACGTGCAGCTCCGGGCCCCGGGGAGAGGGAGGCTGGGACGCAAGGGCCCAGCCACGCGGACACCTCCGCCCACAGGCTCCAGCAGGTGCCCAACAGACCACGTCACCCAACCCGTTTCCTCACCAGGTCAGGTACGTACAATAAAAGAAATGTTTTCTGTCAAAGCACCAACAAGCCAGGGATGAAGGCCCCCTTGACAACAGCCGCGCGGGGGTCACACTCTCCCAAGACAGTGACCGGGAACAGGTCACGGCCATGAGAGCCATGGGGACACATAGCAGTGGGCCACGCTTGTCTTGCTGGCTCCATGATTTGCCACTACTCCACAAGAACTGCCCGAAACACAGAGCTTATCCTCGCAGTGCCAAGCCCCCCACCCCAAAAATACCCTGGAGGGAGCAGGTCCTTGAGGGGGAACGTGTGCTGTGGACAGACACTAACCCGCAGAAGCTGAGTCCAGTCCCCGCAGAGGGACCCCAAGGCGTGACCTTACCGGGAGGCGACACAGCGGCTGCGTGAATGCAGCTGCTCGACACACACCTGGGGCCACCCCGGGCCTGTCTCCAAAGGCCACACATCTGTTCACGGGATCTTGGGAGAAAGGCCTGTCTTTTGGTGGCAGCCCTAAAGGCCTGACTTCTGGTGGATGCTTTAAACAAGTCATTTGAAACCAAATAATGAGTAAGTTAAATATGTGAGAGATAGTGCCTTTACAGGTCAGAATAAGAAACCACGGTTGAGATCACTTTTCTCAGCTAGCTACCTAAGAAGCCTGCTCCAAAAGGAGTCCCAAAAATCATTTGGGGGAACAGTGGGAAAAACAAAACGCTTCCCAACAAAAATAAGTGAAAGATTCATTTAGACACAATTCCTCCATCACTTTTTTTAAAAAAAATCAGTATTTCTACATCTCAGTTATTTCCTTCTGGTCATTCCTTTGAGATACTTACTCATAATTAAATAACTTATTTACATGAGCCCAACTCTTAAATGTAAGTTCAAATTTATTAAAATGAGCCCAGGCACAACTACTCTTGAAATACATTAATGAAATATATAGTGAATAAGCCTTAATTTAGCCAGGCAGCAGCAGCAGAGACTGTTAAATCCCCAATGGCTAAAGTTTTAAGACTGAAAAACCACCACCATTTCTACTGGTGGCAGGTTAGCCATTCCATTTTTGATCCAACAGTATTTTCTGGAGCTTACTATATGTGCTGGGGATTCAGCAGTGATCGAAACAGACCTCAATCCCTCTCCTCAGATGCTCTGGGAGTGGGAACAAAGTAGGTAACCCTCCAGGACACAGGACGGGGGAAGCCCAGGGATGGCAAAGCTGCGGGGCGGGGCTGGAGTTGACGGGAGACAGGGTGCCTGGGGGCTCCCAACACATCCTGCACCCCGTGACGCAGGCCCCAGACAGGACCCCAGGGTGTTCCAGGTTGGGGTAGGGCAGGTGTGCCACTGAAAAGCTGCCCAGAGGGTTCCCAAGAGGCCCCAGGTGGAGAGGCCCCAGCACAGGGTCTCACATGCCCCCGCCTCCTGCCGGGTGGACAATCTCCTTCCCTCACCTCCTGTCACAACGGGGGCTGAGGTTTGCGTTAGGTGTCCAAGTGAAACACTGTCCATATCCCTGAAAGTAAATCACCCCACAGATAACCTGGGCCCATTTTCCACCCAGCTGATCCCTAACAGGGCTTCTAAGAGGATGCCTGCTGGGTCTCTGAAAGGCTGGGTGAGGTCTCTCCTACTAGAAACTGTCGGGGGAGGGGGGCCGCAGCTGCCCTCTCCTCACTGCCCTCCCCAACTGCCTGAAATGTTACTCAAGCATATTTAAAAATAAAATGAAACCCCAAAAGAGGAATTTACTGGCAGAAGAATTTAAACCACACACACAAAAAGAAACCCAGTTTGTTCTTCCCCCAACAAAATGTTCACAAGTGGCAAAAACGCTAGTTAACAACAGAAGCCCCGTTTCTTCTAAGCTCATGCAACTGACAGAACAGCCCATCTTGTGTGTGACTATGTACAGGGACAATGTGTTTCTTACATAAAAGGACTGAGCGCTCTAAAAATACTGCTGACCACCAAAAGGCTTTGTCTCAGGGGCCAATTATTTTGTATGTTAAACAAATCTTCCAGACAAGTATTTATCAAACTTGTCTTTATAGGTATCAAAAATCTATTAGAAAGATATAGAAATTATGTTACACGTTAAGATACAGAAATGTTAAGTTATAGAAAAGATAGATTACAGTATCATAAAAAATGTTGAATTTTGGGAAATAGGATTGTTTCAATTGTTATCCTGATGCCTAAAGGTAAAATAATAAAGTTAAAATGAATACCAATCAAGAAAACACCCAAATTAACAGTATGGGTTATGCCATTTTTTTTCTATTTTCTATAGTGTGGTTATTAACCTAATTCAAAACATTATCGTGGCTAAGACTGAAATCCTAGACCACTGCCAACCTTCTGAAAGAACGACCTGTCTCTGAGTAGGACACAACATGCTTACGAGCATAAGTCACCTTTACTACAGGTAAAATCGCCCACTGCTTAATTAGCCCAGTTTCTAGCTACACAATGACCTCATGTTTACCCAACACAAATCAAGTGCTCAAGCACCATCACACTTAACACCTGCCTGCAGTTTCACTGTGGTATAGCCACAAGCCTGGGAAGGTCAACTTCCTGAAATGTTGACATTCCAGTAAAGTTGATGTCACCACTAGTAAAACGTCAGCCTAAGCACATCCCAGTGTTTTCTAGGGTTTATTTTCTTACCCTCCCACAAGGTCAAGAAGAAACCAAAAGGCCTCTCAGCATGAGATCACCAGGCACGGAGCTTGTCAAATGTGCCACTCTGTTTAGCCCCCAAGAGAGCTCCTGTTTAGATGTCCCTGCTCCAGGCCTGCTCTTCCTCGACCCTGGCTTCTCGAAGGCCAGCTTGCTCTGCTGGCCACTGTCGGCCTCCCCAGGGTGCAGGGCCAGCAGAGTAGGTCCTCAAGATCTGGTACTTCAGCTGTTCCAGCCCCAGCACTGCGCTAAGTGCTACTAACCATGGTGAACCCGCTCAACTACCTTCCCTGGGCTCGACCTGTTCTCACCTACAGAAGGTTGGAGGTGATGATCCTTAAGGCAGGGGAAAATGTTTTAGCTGCTGGAACTGATACCATGCTTGGTCTATCCAGTTTCATCTCAATGTTCACATCCAAACAGAAATCTACCTTCTTCCAACCAATCCTTCTGGTCTTAGTTCTGCCTCCTGAAGACAAAAAGCAAAAAAACAACGCAGAGTCCCTTAAAATCTATGATGGCAAACGTGTCCCCTATAGGCACCTCTTCTATCCTTACACACACAATATCAAATCTTCCACCTCCCCAGGTAGTTTCCAGTTTACCTTCTTCAAGTGTACCCAGAAACAAAGCATCAAAAATGCAGCCAAAGGGGCCGCAGGGCATAGCGGGACAATCCCTCCCTGGTTTAGGACAAGAGGCTTCTGGAAATATGTTCAAGACAAGGGGAGAGTTTAGCACCGTCTGGGAGAGTGCTGTGTCAAGCTGCCTGGGCTCACTCAGATGCTGTGTTCAGATCCCAGCAGCCCTGAGACTCAGTCCCCTCTGGGAGAGGATGTCTGAGTACCTCCATCCCAGCGTGGCTGGGGTCCACATACTCTACTCATGACATTAAGACTTGAGCGCCCCACCCCAGATCGGAGAACCACAGGACCCCAGCTGACTGTTGCACTCCCCACAGCCTAGATCCTCCTCCAGCGCGTGTCTTATCCCATCAGTTCTGCTACTCATCCATCAGGACTGGAGCCCCGTGTATCCAGATCCTTGCTGTCACTCATGAGCTGGGGCTTCTTGCTCTGGGTATTATCTCCTCACCTGTGTACATGTGCACATCCTAAGAGTTGTGAGGATGAAATCAGATGGCATTTGCAAAGCACCTGGCACAGACGAGCTCAAGAGACTGATTCTAACCTTGTTTCTTCCACATCTGCAGCCTCTCTGCTCATCCTCCCAAAATCAAACTGCCCAGGAAGTTATGATTGAAAACAGTAATTTAGAGAGAAGTCTTTCTTTAAAATCTGTTTTGAATTGCTACAATTAAAAACAGCTTCCAAAAATCAGCAGGCCCCTTCACATCTAAGAGAGAGTTTGGAACAAAAAAATAAATTAATTGGCTCCAAAGGGACACCTTAATCCACCGAGTACAAAGAACAGGAGGCTCTGTGGAAACAAACATAGTCTTCCTGCACCCCTTAAAAAACCTGAATGGCTCCCAGAACTAGTATTTCAAACAATTTAGTCTCAAAAGATAAAAAATGATCACCCCAGGGAACATTATGACTAGCTCTAGAAAACGCCAACATTTATTAACACTTGTATTCGACTTGTCAGAAAAATACAGCCTAAGCAGATTTTCAAGGGGGCAAAAATAAAATTGGGTTTCACTAATAAATGACCTAGCGTGTATGTTTGATCAACTACATTTGATAGTTCATTTCAGAAGCTTTCCTATGCATAGTTTTATTTAGTTGTAACCAAACTGCATACACAATTTTCCTGTTTTCACTTATACCTTTTTTTTTTTTTTTTTTGGCCATGCCCTGCAGCATGCGGGATCTTAGTTCCCACACCAGAAACTGAACCTGTGCCCCCTGCATTGGGAGCTCGGAGTCTTAACCACTGGATCACCAGGGAAGCCCTGGCGTACCATTTTTAAATGCTTTTCACAATCATCTTCAAGGCCTAAGTCTCTAAATCTTTTACAAGCTCTACTAGTTGTAACAAAAACCATCATATAAATTTCTTAAACATGCTTTTAAACCCTGTAAGTTATCGAAATAAAGCCATAAATAATTTTCAAAAGTGAAAACGACACAAAAAGTTGTTCAATCTCAATAGCAATTTTAAAACTAAAGGGCGAGATACTTTTGCCCCAGCAGCATGAAAAGATGTAAATAATGCCCATATTGTGAGGAAATGGGAATTCTATAAATAGGTACTTTTCTGGAAGGCAGTTTGGCAGAATGTATGAAAATGTAAAATATGCCTACCTTTTGACTCAGCAATTTATGCCAAGGAAATAACTAGAAAAGTGTACAAAGATACTTAAAATGGCACAAGGATGTGGACATTATAAAACTGAAAACCAACCACCTGTTACGGGGAGTGGTTACCAAAGCGACTGCTGCACAGGATTGCTCTGAGTACTGGGTCATGTTTTGTAACCACTGCTATTACTCAACATGAATAGATATGTTCAACTCCAATGTATAAAAATAAAAGCACAAATGAGTATGGAAATCAAACTATGTTCACGTTCTGTGGAAAGATTACCTAACAGTGTTTTGATCTCCCTTAAGTGTGTCTGTATATTCACAAGAACATCCAGAAAGAAGGATGTACACCGAAATGGTACGGTGATCCTTATCTTCTTAATCTTCTGTATTTTCTACAGTGAGGATTTTTTGCAACAAGCAAATACTATCATTTTAACAAAGGAAAACACCCCCCAAATATAAGCATTTTAGAAATTAAAGATCCACGTCTAAAATAACTTCACATTCATGATACAAATAATGTATGTTACCCTAAACTTACCTCCTTTTGCCCTCATTCTGAATCTACTCTTCTCATGAGTAAATTTGAAAGACACTAAAATGGGTAAAAGTACCAAGCATTCCTACTTGATGATTATTTGCGGGCTCTTCTGCACCCTCATTTCCACAGGAGACCCAAGGCTGTGCCAGTTACTTTGAACTAAGCAAGGGCTTAAATCTTGCGGTGACTGTCTCAGGGCTATCAGATCGGCAAGACTTTGGAACTGATTTACTAACAAAGTTGCTACAGGAAATTTAAAAACATTTCTTTTTGTAAGATTTCACCCCAACTTTGTTATGCAGATAGAGAAGAGTTTAAATAAAGGATCACCAGCCAGAACCAGCAGAATGAGGTGGTGTCCAGATCACTTGTTATTCTAATTGAAGACATTAAATTTTATTTTCCTTGAATAATTTTCCTGGAGCGTGAACCTTGCAATCTTTTCCTTAAATTTACCACTTTTAGTGACTCTGAAGAGATAAATGCAGTTTGGGGATCAGATCCAGCACACTGTAATTCTTGCACTTTTCCAATTTTAAAACAACTTTACAGTTTAAAAAATTCTAGTTTAGAAACGAACTCCACGTTGGTTTGTTAGGTTCCAAGCATATCACACTAGACCAGACAACATTAACTGAATACTGCAGATGGAGGAAGAATTAAACTCATAACTAGCAGATCGTGGACACCTGGTGCGTCCAGCTTCATTAAAAACGAGGGGCGAGGGAGAATTCTGATTTCCCCAGGAGAGTCAAAGCTGACTGCCATAGTAGGAGAAGCAGCGAGGCATGGTTGTCCTGTAATGTCCACATAAGGAAACTTCGGAAGAAAAGGCAGTTTCAACTTTTACTGTCAAAGTTGACATGTACACCTAACTTTAACTGTAATTCAAGGGGTCAATTCACATTCTGTAAAGTGATTTTGAACGAAAAAAAATTTATCAAACGGGAATAAACTTTTATTAAACATATACAACACCAGGGTCACAAAAGGGGAGTTGGCACTGAAATATAAACTAGAAACGTGAAACCAAACTCATGTGTGGTTCAGAAATTATCGACTGGAGATTTTCCAAGGGAAGAGAAAGGATTTTTTTTGCATTAGACTTGAAAAATGTAGATAGAAGCAAATACACAAATGCATGAAGTTAAAATAGGCCATTTCCGTGTTTTTACGACTTGTTCTATCCTGAGATCCTGTCGCGCAAGTTTTCCATATTTGATAAAAAGGCGACACGCCCTGGGCACAACCGGCCTATCCTCTCGTGGACCCTAACCTTCGTCTTGCAACTTACCGCCTCACTGCTGAGCATTTTACAGAGGCCATGATTTTCAGATACACAGACGTGCGTACGAAGTAGACGCGAACGGCATCAGCCTTTCAGGTTTACTAGCAGCTTTGAGGTTTCGGCGACCCGGAAACATTTCGGCTCAGAATGTGAATTTTTCGCGACGCTAAGCACACGTGGGGGACCGCGCGGCGAACCGAGTTTTGTCGATTCCTCGCTGCGCTCGGCCCTGGAGCCAACGAGCCCGGACGCGGCGAGGCCTCTCGGCCGTCCTTCGGGGGCCGCCGCGCACCGCCCGCCTGGGAAACTGGGCCGCCCAGCACGGGTCAGGGAGAACCAGGGCCGGGAACCGCGGCCACCGCCACCCAGCACGAGCCGGGAGCCGGAACCGCCCAGCACGGGCCGGGAAGGCCGGAGGGACGGCCGGTCGGCCGGCGTCCGCGGAGCGCGCTGGGCCAGGGCGGAGGCCCCAACTACCTGAGAATGTTGTGCGCCTCCATGCTCCGGTTCTGGTTGCTCGAGCACACCACCGCCACCCGCAGCGGCGACGACGGCATGGCGGCGGCCGCACGGTCCGCGACTCCCGCTTCGGGACTCCCACCCAGCCGCGCCGCTTCCGCGCGAGCAAGATGGCGGCCCCGGCGCCCGGAAGTCATGACGCGAAAGCGGCGGCGCCGGCGACGTAGCGCGTAAGGACGCCCGGCGCGGGCGTGTGTACGGCGTCCCAGTGGCCTCCCAGCGCCGGCCCAGAGCGCTGGACCGCGGACGGTGGGAGGCCCAGCTCCCCGGGCGCCAGACCGGCCGGCGAGCGCGTCGCTGCTTCGGGCGCGAGCGCCGAGGCCGGTGCTTGGCACGGGAGCCTCCTGGCGCCCCGCTTTGGCGTCCTGACGTCACAAGCCCCCGCCGCCGTCGCCGCTAGTGACGCGCGAGGCGTCGCGCCGGCTCCTGTGACGTCACGCGCCGTCGCCGTCGCTGGGAGTGACGCGAGAGGCGCCCCGGCCCCTGGGGCGGGCGTTGGAGGTGACAGGTCTTGGCCGGCGTCTCCAGGTACCGCTCTGCGCGCTCCGTCCACCCCGGTTGTTTTCGCACCTGCCGCCCGAGCCGCCGCTCCTCCCTCGCCCGCTCTCCGTTTACCCTCAGCCAGTCCCCGAGATCCTCCATGTCGCTCCTTGCGCGCCTCCACCGCTCTAGGCCGAGCCCCCGCGCCCCTCCTGGGACGACTGCCACGGCCTCTTACCGGCCTCCCGTCCCCAAGCTCGCGCAGACGCCAGCGCGCGGCTGTCCTCTGAAAACCCTGGGAATTTTGACATTTAAGTGAAGTTGTGAAAGTATTTGAAGAGATGATTAGAGAGGAGGCGTAAGGAGGTGTAAGGAGACCTCTGGGGTTGGAAGAGCAAATTGACTTAGATCCTTGGGTTGGTTTGGAGGCGCGAGGTTTGGAGTCATGATATGACAGTGAAACTAATCAACCCGGTTTTGTTGCTCTCCAGCCACGTCCGGCCGCTTGGAGTGGCCAGTGAGTTGGTGTTTTGATCTGGGAGCGCAGCAAAGGGAGGGGGCAAGGGAATGGCGATTCTCCGCCATGGATCCAGAAATGATGAGACATGAAGGGACATGAAGGGGTGGCGGCAGTGGAAAGGTACTGTGTGCTCTGAATTGGAGATCCTAGTGGAAGAAATGTCACCAGAGCCAAACGGTGGTAGAGCAGGATACTTGAAACAGGGTGTGGTGGGGGCCGCTTTTCGAATACCTATAGGCTAGGCGTGACCACAGGCAAGGGTAGAAGACAAGTCTTCCTGTTGGAGAGGGAGAAACTCAGAAGCCAGGGCAGTGAGGGGCCACACTCACTGATGTCCTACCATTACTCCTGATGTTTTCACAGAGAAAAAAGCTGAGAACCAGACACTCAGACTATTTAAGGACCCTTGGGGGCGGTGTATGGGAGGGACAGTGCGTGACTGCAACAAGGAAGCATTTACTTGGAAGGACCTGGGGGTTGAGGGATGAATGAGGAGGAATGAGGGCATCTTCCCCCACTCCCCGCACCCTGCTCTCTATGTATTTGAATATATGCAGAACATAAGTCCAGGAAGACATACACTGAAATTTGGCAGTGGGAAAGACAGCATTTATTTTTATTTATTTATTTTAATTAATTAATTAATTTTATTTATTTATTTTTGGCTATGTTGGGTCTTCGTTGCTGCACGCGGGCTTTCTCTAGTTGTGGCGAGCGGGGGCTACTCTTCATTGCGGTGCGCGGGCTTCTCATTGCGGTGGCTTCTCTTGTTGCGGAGCACGGGCTCTAGAGCACAGGCCCAGTAGTTGTGGCGCTCGGGCTTCGTTGCTCCGCGGCATGTGGGATCTTCCCGGACCAGGGCTCAAACCCGTGTCCCCTGCATTGGCAGGCAGACCCTCAACCACTGCGCCACCAGGGAAGCCCCGGAAAGAGGGCATTTATGGGTGGTAGGGTTAACAGTGCTTTGAATGCCCGTTATACTTTTTTGAATTCCTTAACTTTGTATTTTATGATGAACATGTATTTTCTCTTACCCCCACCACAAATAATAGCGCTGTTTACATTTTGAAAGGAAGGCCCCCTCCATGGCTTCCCCAGTATGTGCTCCTGAATTTAAAGACATTATGGTCTGACGGTACCGGTGCAATACCGAGCTCTCCTACCTCACCTCTCCCTGCTTCTTGTTTAGAACTTAAGGGACCACCAGCTGAAAACTGTCCCATGCCTTTTTTACCTCTGCGTATGGCACCCCCATACCTCAAGTCTTAGTCCAGGCACTGAGATTCAGATGGATATCACCAGCTTCAAGAAAGCTTACCCGCGCCCTCCTCCTCTCCCGCTGGCCTTTCTCTGCTCCCAGTACCACCCTCAACCTGCTCTTATGGTCTGAACACTGTTAGCATTCTGTGCATCTCTGCCCCGCTGCATTCATAGACTCTGAGCTCCAGAGGGCCAGGGCCTCCACTTCCAGCCCAGATGGCTTTGTTGCCTTACGTGCAGTGCATTTAGAAATGTCCCTCTAGAGGCACTCACTGAGTGCTCGTCGGGCAGGTACATGAGGGTGAAGGTGCCCAGGTGGGTGTCAGAGGCCTCTGTGCACGGTCTGTGCTTATGCTACCAGCATCTGATGAACTTTATACTTTCATCATGGTGTGGGAACCCCAAGCTGAAATATAACTAGTCTTGGGAACTTCCCCGGTGGCGCAGTGGTTAAGAATCCGCCTGCCAGTGCAGGGGACACGGGTTCGAGCCCTGGTCCGGGAAGATCCCTCATGCCTCAGAGCAACTAAGCCCGTGCGCTACAACTACTGAGCCTGCGCTCTAGAGCCTGCGAGCCACAGCTACTGAGCTCGCGCGCCATAACTACTGAAGCCCGGGTGCCTAAAGCCCGTGCTCCACAACAAGAGAAGCCACCTCAACGAGAAGCCCGTGCACCGCAACGAAGAGTAGCCCCCGCTCCCCGCAGCTCGAGAAAGCCCGCGCACAGCAACAAAGACCCAATGCAGCCAATAAATAAATAAATAAATAAATAAATAAATAAATAAAATTTATTTTAAAAAAACAATAGCAACAAGATATTTATCACCTTCAAAAGTTTCTTCATACCCCTTTGTAATTCCTCCCTGCGCTCCCCTCCACCTGCCCCCCCATCTCACCAGGTGACCACTGAGCTGCTTCCTGTTGTATAGATTGGTTTGTAAATTTTAGAATTTTATATAAATGGAATCATAGAGTACTTTTTTTTTCCGGTGGGGGGGTCTGGTTTCTGTCACTCAGCATAATCATTTTGAGATTCACCCATAATGTTGCATGTATAAATAGTTCATTTCTGTTGCTGAGAAGTATGCCATTATATGGATATACCTCATTTTGTTTATCCATTAACCTGTTGATAGACATTTGGGTTGTTTCCAGCTTCTAGCTATTACAAATAAGGCTGCTGTGAACATGCATGAATGAGTCTCTCTTTTTTTTTTTTTTTGGCTGCGTTGGGTCTTCATTGCTGTGCGTGGGCTTTCCCTAGTTGTGGCGAGCGGGGGCTACTCTTTGTTGTGGTGTGCAGGCTTCTCGTTGCGCTGGCTTCTTTTGTTGCGGAGCACGGGCTCTAGGCATGCAGGCTTCAGTAGTTGTGGCTCACGGGCTCAGTAGTTGTGGCTCTCGGGCTCTAGAGTGCAGGCTCAGTAGTTGTGGCGTACGCGCTTAGTTGCTCCACAGCATGTGGGATCTTCCCGGACCAGGGCTCAAACCCGCGTCCCCTGCATTGGCAGGGGATTCTTAATCACTGCGCCACCAGGGAAGTCCCCATGAATGAGTCTTTGTATGGACGTATTCTTTCATTTCTTTTGGCTTAATGCTTGGGTGTAGGATGACTGGATCATATGTTTAGATGTACGTTTAACTTTTTAAGAAACTGCTGCTAAATTGTTTACAAAGCGGATGTACTATTTTTTTTTCCTTCATATTTTCTTGGCCACGCCACGCCACACGTGGGATCTTAGTTCCCCGACCAGGGATCGAACCTGTGCCCCTTGCATTGGAAGCGTGGAGTCTTACTGCCAGGGAAGTCCCGTGGATGCACTATTTTACATTCCCATGAGCAGTGTTCCAGGTTCTCCACATCCTTGCCAGCATTTGATGTGATTAGTCTTTTCAGTTTTAGACATTTTTTTTTTTTTTTTTTTTTTTTTAGTTTCAGACATTTTTAGACGAGGTACCTCATGGTATCTCAGTGTGTTTTTAATGTGTATTTACCTAGTGACTAATGAAATGGAGCATAATTTCGGGTGCTTATTTGCCATCACTATGTCTTCTTTGCTGAGATGTCCAAATCATTTGTACATTTATCATTGTGTTGTTATTAAGTTTATGTATGTATATTCCAGATATGTGATTTATAGATATTTTCTCTCTGCAGGTTGTCTTGTTGTCTTATCAATGTCTTTCGAAGGACAAAAGTTCTTAAGTTTGATAAAGTACAATTTACCAACTTGTTCTCTTATACATTGCACTAAAATATCTGATATGAAAAATATACTGGATGGGTTTAATGGTAGATTAGACATTGAAGAAGAGAAGGTTAGTGAAATTGAAGACATACAAATAAAAAGTATAAATGAAACAGAAAAACGAAACAAAATGAAAGAGAAAAAATAAACAGAGCATCAGTGAGCTGTGGGGCAACCTCCAGCAGCCGATACATGTGTAATCGGTGCCCTGGGGCTGGGTTTGCACTCTGGCTGGTTGTCAGAGACACTGCTCCTGGCCCTGCTTGAACACTGGGGAGTCTTACCTCTAATCCTGTTTGTTGGCGCCTTTCTTGGCCTGGTGATTCCCTCACACACACACTAGTCAGTCCTAAGCTATAGATCTTCACATCCTCTTTCTTATTCTGTGTTCTTCCCCCCAAACTCCAGCCATCTTGGCCTCCCTGGCCTCCCAGATCCATCCACTCAACTCAGGACAATACTGGGCTCTGCCTGAGTCTCTCCTCCTTGCTCTGCATCCTGAAAATCCTCCAGACAGTAAGCTGGAGCAGTCACAGAACTCAGTTCATTTCTCTCCTTTCTCTCAGAGGTCATGGCCCTTCATTGCATTATAGCCAATGTATATGGAACTGTTGTTTCACATATTTTGTATGATTTTTTAGTTGTTTCAGGTGAAAGGGTAATTCTGGTCCCTGTTACTTCATCTTGGCTGGAATCAGAAGTCTCACTAAGTCCATTTTAAAGGAGTGAAATGTGGGACTTCCCTGGTGGTCCAGTGGGTAAGACTCTGTGCTCCCAATGCAGGGGGCCCAGGTTCAATCCCTGGTCAGGGAACTAGATCCTGCATGTCGCAACCAAGGGGTCTGCATGCCACAACTGAAAAAACAGATCCTGCATGCCACAACGAAGATCCTGCATACTGCAACTAAGACCTGGTGCAGCCTAAATAAATAAATAAATAAATAAATATTTTTTAAAAATATACATATAAATTTAAAATAAAGAGAGTACAATGTGGAAACTCACCCTACAGATGTTAAGGTTATAATAATGAAGATAATATGGTACCACTGTACGAAAAGACAAACAGACCGATAGAATACAGTAGCCCATAAATAGACCCGTGCCCCTGTGGGGTGTGGTGTATGGTATGGGGCCACCACACGCTGGAAAAGGGTGGATTGTTTCTGCAGACTGGATTGGGGAAATTGGCTCAGTGTGCTGATATAAAAAGTTGGATCTCTACCTCACACCATATACAATGTGACCTCTAGACAATTAAATATGAAAAGTAAAGTCATAAAGCCAGTTGAAAAAAATATTCTCGTGGGGAATATTTATGTATTCTCTGGATGCGCAAGGATTGCTTAAGACCAAAAAAAAAAAAATGCATACAACATATAGGAAAAAAAAGATAGGTCTGATGATGTCATCAAAATTAAGTATTTGTTTTCAACAAAGGACACTGTTAACAATTTTCACAGTATAGGAGAAAATATTTGCAACATCTAGACAGTCAAAGGGGGGCTTCCCTGGTGGCGCAGTGATTAAGAATCCGCCTGCCAGTGCAGGGGACATGGGTTCGAGTCCTGGTCTGGGAAGATCCCATATGCTGCAGAGCAACTAAGCCCGTGCGCCACAGCTACTGAGCCTGCACTCTAGAGCCCATGAGCCACAATTACTGAGCCCGCGTGCCTAGAGCCCGTGCTCTGCAGCAAGAGAAGCCACCGCAACGAGAAGCCCACACACCACAATGAAGAGTAGCCCCCACTAGCCGCAACTAGAGAAAGCCCGTGCACAGCAGTGAAGACCCAGCGCAGCCATAAATTAATTAATTAAAAAATAAATAGTCAAAGGTATGTATCTAGAACTGTGCTGTTCAGTACAGCCCCACTAAATATATACGGCTACTTAAACTTACGTTTAAATTAATTAAAACTTAAGATGTGGTTTCTTGGTTACACTAGTCACATTTCAAGTCCTCAATAGCCACAATGACTAGTAGCTACTGACTAGACTAGTGACTACTGTGAATCGTGTTCCTCAAAAGAATATGTTGATACCCTAACCCCTGGTACCTGTGGATGTGCCCTTATTTGAAAATAGGGGTCTTTGCAGATGGAATAAAATTAAATTATAATGGATTAGGGAACTTCCCTGGTGGTGCAGTGGTTAGGACTCTGTGCTCCCAATGCAGGGGGCCCGGGCTTGGTCCCTGGTCAGGGAACTAGATCCCACATGCATGCCGCAACTAAGAGTTCACATGCCACAACTAAGGAGCTGGTGAGCCACAACTAAGACCTGGTGCAACCAAATAAATACATAAGTAAATGAAATACTTAAAAATTATAATGGATTAGAGTGGGCAATAATACAGTGAGTGGTGTCTTTATAAGAGAAAGGAGACGGAAATTCAGACACAGAGGCTCAGAGGAGACAAACAGACAGGAGGAGGCCATGACGGGTGTCCCTGGAGATTGGAGTGATGTGTCCACTAGCCAGGGAGCCCCAAAGATTGCCGGCCACGCCAGACACTGGAGAGAGGCGTGAAACGGGCGTGAAACGTTCCCTCAGAGCCTCTGGAAGGAGCCACCTCTGGCAACACCTTGATTTCGGACCTCCAGCCTCCAGAACCATGAGAGAATAAATTTCTGTTGTTCTAAGACACCCAGTTTGTGGTTTTGTTACAGCAGCCCCAGGAAACTAATACAGCACAGATACCATTTTCATAATTTCAGAAAGTCCTATTGGACAGCACTGAGTATTTGTGGACCTCTTGAAAATCAAGAGGAAAAAGCCACAGCAATGGGAAAATGTACAAAAATTGTGAATAAGCAGTTATTCCGCAGGGAAATTCAAATGGCTAACCGGAATAGTAAGTGGTGTGCAGCCTCTCCAGTGATCAGAAGAAAGCAAATTAAAATCAAATCTAGTTACTGCTACACAGCCAACAGATGGGCAAAGGCTACAAAACTGAACAATACACAGTACTTGTGAGAAGTTGCGGAAGTAGAAACCTATCTGCCCTGCTGGTGGGAGTGTTGACTGCTTTGGCCGTTAAGGACAAACTGATAATATTGGTGCAGTTAGGTACACACACCCCTAAGATCCATTGCCCCTCACCTAGAGAAATCCTCACACGGGTCCCTGAGGAGTGTGGATGAGCGTTTTCATGGTGACACTGTGATTAGCAATGGCAGCTACCTGTGTTCCCTCAGGGCTGAGGACAAGTCAGCCTGGTGGACACACACTAGAAATTGCATGCAATGAACAGAAACAATTAAAAATTTGTGCATTCTGCAACATGGATAAATCTCAAAGACACGGTGTTGAGTAAAAATTAAAAACAAGATCAGCAGCACAACATCGGAGTGGTTGCTATGAGGGAAGAAGGGAATGGGCATGGGGAGAATTTGTCGCACTGGAATCCAAACTGAGCAGGACAGAGACACCCGGGACAAAGGAAGGAGAGAGTCCAGATAAAAGTTGGGGAGGGGAAGGAAAGGCAGATCCCAGACGTGTGAGGCCACGTAATGAACGCAGTGGTTAACAGCCGAGCTGGGAAGTTCTGAACGCTATCCCAGCCCACCCACTCCCCACCTAAGAGCGAGGGAAACCCAGCTTCGTTACACGTGACCAAGGAGACAGAGCAGCGAGTGACTCCCACCCAGACTGCATAAGAAAAAAAAGAAAAGAAGCGTGCTGACATCCCTGTAGGTAGAGAAGACAAGCCAGAAAGGCATGCCCCCAAAACAAGTAGACATTTTAACTGAATATTTCATCATACGCTAAACAGAGTTAGGAAAACTATGAAAGTTATGAAAGAACACCCTGCATCAGAAATGGAGGGAACATTTTACTGAGGTCATTAGAAAAAATGAAAGTTTGAAAAGATAGCCGGTACAGCACAGAAATGAAATAACAGATCTCTAAAGGAGGGGGGATATCTGGGACCTTGAAAGAAAGAGGTAGTGTGTGTGGCCCTTGGGCTCCTGACTTCAGAAGGTGCAGCCTGACCCCACCCTGGGATGTGGACGCTTCCTACCCTCCTGGCCGGCGCTTGCTGGGGTCACGCTTCGAGTCCCCAGAGAGAGGCGGCTGGAGGAGGCTCTGGGTGTCAGGGACCCAGGACTCTCTAGACTCAGGCTGAAGTGGCCAAACTGCCCATCCCCCAGGCCAGGGTCTCTAGCAGCTCCCTGGCTGTCCCTGTAGACCAGCTCCAACAGCCCAGACCCCCCAATCCTGAGATCACCAGGGAAACGCCAGCCCCACAGCCCTGCCCCAGTGGAGAAATGTTTCCTCCATTGCCCCTGATCCTGCTTGCGCGTTTGGGTGTCCGCCCCCACCCCCCGGCTTAGCGGCCCCTGGGAGTGTGAGGTCCTCACGAGCCAGCACTGATGAAACCAGCTTCTCCTAGGAGGCCGGAGGCCTGAATGTCCGGGGGACCGGGGGAGTTAGCAGCTGCCCTGGGGGCCGTGGGGAGGGGCCTGGACATCTTACCTCTGGTGTCACTGCTGGGGCCCCAGAGCCTGCCGCACAGGGCATTGGGCATGCATCCACAGAATGACCGTGAATCCCTCCTGCTGGCTGAGCGAGGAACACAAGCTGTGGGTCAGCTTTGGGGAGTGAGCAGGGAGTGTGTTTGACGGTGGAATTTCAAGGACCTCAGGATTCTGAGCAGGGTCAGGCTAGGGATGCAGCCGTGGGCAGGCGGAGTGGGGGTTGTCTCGGCCTGGATGCACATCAAGTTGTGGCATAGACAGGAACAAGCACGGACCACTTACTCTTCTCCGCCTGGCTGATCTCACATAAGCCTCCAAACACGCCTCTGAGTTAGGTCCTGTGATTGTTTCCACTTCACAGACAAGGAGACTGAGGCACTGAAAGGCTGCGTGGCTCTTAAAAGGCAGGGCCAGGCCAACAGCCCAGGCAACCCTTCAGTGTTCTAGAATCAGAGCAGTTCTTTCTACTCCACGTCAGAAAATCATAAGCTTAAGGAAGTTACCTTCAGCCACCATAAGTCTTGACTGAGGAACACGGCATCCGGACCCCCACCTCCAGGGCACAGGGAAGCCGCAAGTCTACCCACCAGCCACGAGTCAGAGAGAGAGCGACTGGGGGCTCAGTAGGGGAGGAGCCTGGGTGTCCCCTGCACCCCCAGGAGAACGGAAGGGCCACCTGGGGAAGGAGCAGTGTTCAGGGGTGACAGTGGTTCAGAGGCAGAAGTGCTCCTCGTGGACCCCAGCTCCATGCCGTCTCCCAGGCCAGGACTCCTCCGCTGGACCCTGCTGGGCTGGACACTGGGCCTCCGAGAAGCCCTTGAAGGGAGCCCTTGAAGAGGCATCTCCGGAGCAGAGGACTGCGGGTCGGTGCTGAGCAGCCTCGGGAATCGGCTGGTAGGACAGGCCTGTGGCTCTAGCTGGCGGGAGCCCAATCAGGGCCACAGACAGGGCCCCAAATCAGGCGCAGGGCTGGGGGAAGGGCCCAGGGCAGGCCTCCAAGAACTTCACCGTGGCCCGCTGTGAACCCAGCTGCACACAGGAGCTAGAGGATGGACAGCAGGGCACCAGGGCCTGGGACCAGGGCTGTCAGCCCCACCCTTGTGGAAGACACCTGAGCACCTGTCACGGGTGGCCTAGGGCTGCAGGAGGAAAAGGTCCCCCAGGGAGCTAGGCTGCAGGAATTGGAACCCCTTCCACTCCCGCTGGCTGTCTAGACACTTCACTGCACTCCGCCCCCTTGGCGGGAGAGGAGGGATGAGTCACTCCTCAGAGCATGGCCCGCCCCCAGCTGTTTGCTCCTCAGGGTCACAGCCGGCTCCAGGATCTCAAGGACGGCCTAGCCCAGGTGGGGGAGGCCCAGCAGGGAATGCAGGGGGTGACGCAGTGTGTGCCACACAGGGGCCCCAGGTCCGTCCTGTGGCCCCCACCCCCCAGCTCTAGCACCGCACGGGGAGGCCCAGGCCGGGGAGGGCGCCCTTCTGGAGCCGCTTCACTGCTGCCTGTCACAGCTCAAGCGGGCCATCCCTGAGGCGGGGCTATTTCCAACTGCAGCAGGTGCCGCTCCCCACCCCGGCCCCACAGAGCAGGCCCGGGAGAAGACGCTTGTCCAAGCTCTGAAGGCGGACAGGCCAGCTGGGAGACACCCTGCCTGTCCCTCTGCCACAAGCCGCAAGGGCAGGGTGCCTGTGCTCCCGGCCTGGGCTCACCCCACGTGACCTGGCAAAGGGTCCAGGGCCAACCACTGGGCTGATGCCTGAGGAGCTGGGAAAAAGGGGTTCAACTCTCCCCCTCACCCTTCTCTCCCCGCCTCCCAAATAAGTACACAAGGCAGTGGTTTTGGTCTAAGAATGATGGACATTTAGACACTGGCACCAGGCTCACGCCTGACCAGTGCCACGCCAGGGACGGGCAGAGCAAGGGCAGAGAGGTAGGGAGTGGGCGCTGCGGGGGCACCAGCCAGGCTGCTGGTGTGAGGGTCGCTGGTGGCTGCTGGGGGAGGGGGAGTTAGCCACAGCGACTCCAGATGTGCCGGGTCCAGGACAGCCACAGTCAGGGGCTCACGCAGAGCCGGGCGAGCCATGCTTCGCCCCTCCCAGTGCCCAGCATCGTCAGGTGGCTGGCATAGGAGGGAACCTCGGCCAAGACGCTCAGGTCTGCCCGGAGAGGGGCAAGGCCGGCCTTCAGTCCACAGCGAGCGGGTAGGTGGGCAGGGGGCAGCACCCAGCCAGATCCGGGGCAGCTGGCCACTGGCTCAGGGATGGGGTGGCGTGGTGCTGTCCGTCATGCCGTGGTTGAGGCTTGGGATCCAGATCACAGTGGAAGGTCCAGCTGGGCAAGTTGGCATCTATCCTTCACCCTCTGGATACGGCACTGCTCTTTCAGACCAGGCCCCGTGTTCCCAGCCACCTGCCCCCAGTCACCATGGAAAGTCCTCACCAGACACACAAAAGGAAGGGGAGGGAGCCCAGCCCTGGTGAACTACCAGCTTCCCCCGAGGTCAGGGAACACTCACCCCCGGAAACAACAGCTGGACGCTGGGCTGCCTGCTGAGCTAAGTCATGGCTCCCAATTTGTCAGATGCCCACATAGGGAAACACCGCAGGACGCTTCTTACCCAAACTGGATGCTCCTGCAAAGCTTGAAGGGAGGGTCCCCAGGGGGGCTCTGGCCAGAAGCACGCACAAGCTGCCAGTCTCGGGGCCACAGACCCTCTTGGACAGCACTGGAAGGGTGGCGGGCTCCCGCAGTGGGCCCGAGATACTAAGGCACGAAGCTACCTAAGCCCATTGGGGTGGGGCGGGGAGAGGACAGGCTCCAAGTGGCCCCCTTGAGTTGGCAAAGCACACAGTGACCAAGCCATGACGACAGCCTAGTTTTTTCCAACTCGGCACAGGCTGGAGGCGCAGGGTGACGGCCCGGGGGTGCCAATGGCTCTTGCAAGAAGGGTCTCTGTGTTCTGACGGTCCCCCCCAAGGGCTCTGGAGAGAGGGGAGAGCCCTGCACGTGGCTGGCATCTCCGCTCAGGCCCAAGGGCCAGTCCTGAGCTGAAGTTTCAGAGGCGGCTGCTCAGCTGGAAAGGTCGTGCGGTGATTCCAAGGCCCTGGGAAGGGCCGGCCGGTGCCCCATCTATCTCCAGCAAGCCCTGCGTGGAGATCCTAAGGAGGGAGCAGGAGCGGGGAGGGGAGAGCGGGCCAAGGGCCTGGGGCCTCCCGCACCCTAGTCGGGCAGGCAGAGCCCGGGCTGGCGGGCGCCTCGCGCTTCAGGGCTGCCTGCGCAGGCCCGGGCGCCCGAAGGCCGGGTGCATGAGGTTCTCCGTGATGTAGGCCACGAGCAGGCAGATGACCACGAGCATGACGCAGATGGAGCCGCCCACCGCCGTCATGGCCACAACGATCTCCCGCATGCCGGCCGGCTCGGCGGCGAACTCCACGCACTCGGCGGACGCGGCGGGCTCCGGGGCGACGGCGGGCTCGGCGCGCAGCGGCAGCGACTGCAGGCACAGGCGGTAGCGCACGCCGTCGTGCACGTCGGGCAGCAGGTAGTCGCGGCAGGAGGCGCCGAGCAGCACGCGCTCGCACGGGAAGCGCGTGTAGGCGCCGCGCCACGAGCAGTTGAGCGCGAAGGCGCGCACGCGGTGCGCCTCGGCCGGCGCCAGGCGCCACTGCAGCAGCACGCTGCGGTTGCGCAGGACGTTGGCGCGCAGCGAGCGACTGGCCGAGGCGTGCGCCGCGCAGCCGGGCGCCTGGCAGCGGAAGCCGCGCGCCGGGCTGCGAAAGCACAGGCGCCCGCCGCCCGCCTCGGGGCCCTCGGGCAGCACCTTGTAGGGGCACCAGGGCGCGTCGGCCGACGGCTCCCAGCCTGGCGGCGTCGGGGCGGCCGCGGCGCAGGGCGGCGGCGCGCAGGCGGCCAGCAGCAGCAGCAACAGTGGAGCGCGCATCCTGCGGCTGGGCCGGGCGGCGGCGGGGCGCGGGCTCGTGGGCGCACGGGCGCGGGCAGTGGGTCGCGCCGGCCGCACCGCCGCTCCCCGCGCTCGCCCGGCTCGCCGCGCCCTCCGCCGCCGCCCGCTCCGACCCGCCCCCGCGCCCCGTGCGCGCTCGGACCCGGCGCGGCGGCGGAGGCGGG
The DNA here is from genome assembly GCF_965194825.1 of Balaenoptera physalus. Lineage (NCBI taxonomy): Eukaryota > Metazoa > Chordata > Mammalia > Artiodactyla > Balaenopteridae > Balaenoptera > Balaenoptera physalus. The sequence continues at coordinate 195,718,008 of NC_138882.1, read as the reverse complement.
GCCACCCAGCGCCCCGCCCCCCTTAACCCTCGCCGGGCCGCGGCCCCTGCGGTGGGCGGATCTCGAAGGAGAGGGGGTGGCCGCGTGGGTGGGGAGGGGGCTGGCGCCGCCGAGGCGGCTGTGCCCCTCGGCCTGTCGCCGTGTGAGCGCCCTTCGGAGCCCTGCCCTTTCCCTGCTCCTGCCAGGCTTTTCCCGGGCTTTCCCGTGGGCCGCGGCGGGCTGGGGTCTCGAGTCGTGGCGCCCGGGGACAGCTCCGCGACTCTCCTTGGCCACACCTGGCAAGGATGCCGTGCCTCCGGCTGGTGGGGAGCAGCGGCCTGGAGCGAGCGCGCGCGGCTCCACGCCGCCCCATCCCAGACCCGCGGTGGGGACCGGCAAAGAAAGGGTCCCATCTGCCGTGACCTGGAGCGGGTGAGGACGGAAACTCCTTCGCCCTCAGGGCTTCTGCTCCTTTAGAGGTGGACAGCGCCGACCTGGGAGGGGCGCCAGAGAGATGAGACTTCCTCTGCTGAAACTATTCACTCCGCACCGAAGAGGCAGCTAGCTACAGCGTGGACCACTCTCGGCTCTAATTAATCCTTCCCCCGCCTCCCCGCAGATATGGCCCTGGGGCAACCCTCCGGATCGCCCGGGAAGAGGGCCAGGGCTGGACAAAGGGAACAGCCCCGCCACAAGCCCACCTGGTGCAGCGGGTGGGCATCACTACCCGGGGAAGGAGGGACACATACCTTCCCGCACTCTGGTGTCCAGGAGGTCTGAGACCGTAGGCCCTCCATCCCCTCCAACCTAACCGTCCCGTGCTCAAGACACCTCTCCAGGACCAGGGGACACCTAGCCAGGCCTGCCTGACGTGACTGGATGTGAAGTAGGAGCACATCATGTGCAGGCAGCACACCTCTGAGCCCTGGGCAGGGAGGCGAGGAGGGGTCCCTGGCAACTGTCCTGTGGGCTGTAGTCTCCCGGCAGCCACTTCCAGGTGCTGTTCTCATCTGGGGGAGAGAGAGGAGGGACTCGGTGGGCTGCAGCACTCACTCAGTCCTTGGTCCCCATACACCCACCCAAGGAGCACCCCACCTCCACCCCCGCCTCACTATTTCCGGGTCATCCCGCCAAATTCCGGGTCAGCACCAGATCGCAAGCCCTGTACCAGAGCCTGAAGCCAAGGGTCAGCGGTCCCCTACCCAGACCCAGCACACCAGCCAGAAAACCCTGCCCCCAACACCAGGCCTCTCCAGCTCCTTGAGACCCCAAGCAGGGTCTCCCCAGGCCGCTGCACCTAGTTGGGGAGGGCTGGGGGCAAAGGTTTGGAGAGAGGCACCCCTGGCCCTGCCCCTGGCTTCTACCCCCTCCCCAGGCAGGGAGGGCCCTGGGCTCAGACTCCTGCCCAGCTTTGTGGGGAACTCAGGGGGCAGAAAGTGACAGTGATCCAGGGACCCTGCGTCCTCACCCCGAGCTCCCTGGGGCCTCGACCAGCTTGCTCACACCGGTTTCCTGGGGAAGCTGAGGTCGCCGCGGCCGCTCTGCCCGAGGGGTAGGGACGGGACAGTGCTCAGAGGGGGCCATGCTCTACGGTGGCCCAGGTCTCCACTGCCAGGTCTTCTGGGCCAGAGAGCAGCCAGGTGACCATTCCACCTGCCCACTCCAGAGAGGAGCTGGGCAGAAACGGGACTGTTCAGAGCTTTTGCAGCTGGTGGGGGGGAGGGGAGAGAATCCAGTTAGATCCAGCCTGAGGCCTCCCTGCGGAGCCTGGTGCCCATGCCCTAAGCCTGTTCTGGGGCTGGGGGCTCACCAGTGCTGAGCTTTTCCTGGTCTGGCAGCTCCTGGCTAGGTGGAAGGGCCAGGCATGGAGTTGCCAGCTCTGCTGTTCCCCCACCTGGGCATTTTCTCTGTGCAGGGCATCTTTGGGCAAAGAGCAGGTGAGGGGAGGGGGAGGGCTGTGCCCTACGTGTCCCCGTGCAGGATTGGGGAGGGCGGATGTGAGGAAGCTCTGCTTCCCAGCTGAGGGTTCTGGGCTGGTGTAGCAAACTAACTGTCCCCAGAGATCACGGGGGACCCCACCCTTCACCCCACATCAGGCCCCATACCCACCTCTGCAGCTGCCCCTGCTAGTGGCCAGCGGGGTCGCCGTCTGTTGTCCTCCGAAGGCCCAGTACCAGGGCTTAGCTCTGTGGAGGGGCTGGAGCCCCCTGTGCCACCAGCCACAGCCTCTGAGGAACGTGGATGGATTCTGGGCCCCTTCCCCTGGCCCCACAGAGACAGCCCATCCCAGATCCTGGATCTACCAGCCCTGAGATCCCCCAGCCAGAGTCCCCTGACAGCTCCCTGCCCAGAAGTAGGAGCTAATGGGGTTTGCAGGAGCATCCAGGGCTGCTGTCATTCCTGCCCCATTAAGGGAAGGTGAGGAGGAAGTCAAGGTCAGTACCCACCTTCCCCAGGTAGCCGAGCGTGGCACCAGTGGCCTCCCTCCCACCAGAAAGGGCACGTGGGCAAGACCGCAAAGACCAGATGGCCCACCTTTAAGCTGCTCCGCACCCATCAGGGTAGCTCCCTCACTGCACAGAGACCCTCCTTCTGGCTGGAGCCAGCTTCCTAGGCAATTGCACTGGAAACCAGAGGATGGAGCCCCTGCTGTGCAGACACGGAAGCCGGTGCTGGGCACAGCCAGGCTGGAGTGAAGACAGGGGAGGGGCAGCAGACAGAGAGGGACCAACACGTGAGTTGAAGGCAAACCCAATGCCCCCACACCCCACACCATGTCGCGGGCAGGTGGCACCTTCCTGCCCCACGCTTGTCCTGACTCCCAGTGCTAGCGCCTCCATGTCCCTTTGCGGGCCTCCATTCTCTGCTCTCAGGCTCTGGGGCTTTGGGTGGGCTCATCCACCTCGCCCAGGGGCTGGTGGAGCACCCAGGCCTGGCCAGTCAGACCGTCCCCTTGGCCTCAAGGCCTTTGCCGAAGCTTACGGGAAAGTGTGGTTGCTCTACTGGCAGAGGTAGACGTCCAGCTGCTGACCGAAAGGTATGTCAGGGGAAGAGCTGGTCTGAGGATGAAGCCACCCCCTGAGAGAGGCAAGAAACCTGCCAGAGGGACTTCCCTGGTGGTCCAGTGGTTAAGAATCCGACTTCCAATGCAGGGGACACGGGTTCGATCCCTGGTCGGGAAACTAAGATCCCACATGCCACGGGGCAACTAAGCCTGCACACCGCAACTACTGAGCCTGCGAGCCACAACTAGAGAGATGCCCACGCGCCGCAACGAAAGATTCCGCATGCCACAACTAAGACCCAACACAGCCAAATAAATAAATAAGTATTTTTAAAAAAAAAAAGAAAGAAAGGAAGAAAAGAAACCTGCCAGAGTATTTGCACCAGTGTCTGGATCCAACCTTGCCTAGAGCAAGCCCACCCCTGGACTTCAAAAGCACAGGGGCCAGGAAAGCCCCTCTGTGCAGACACTGGAACACCAGCTTTCTGACCATTGCAACTCAGAGTCCCACCGAATGCGTGGCCTGCAGGCCCCGCTGACCTTGCCAACTCCACCTCCCATCCCTCCACCCTGACTCCTTCCCTTTCCTAGAACCCCCAGGTCACTCCCTCTGCCTGACGTCCCCTCCCTGAAGACCGGAGCTTCTTCCCCCAGCCCCACCCGCCCCCCACCCTGGCTGGGGTCCAGAGGCCCGCCCCCTTCCCCAGCTGTGGACTGTGGACACAGACCGAACCCCAGGGCTGAGCTTCCTGCGAGGGGCCAGCGAGGTGAGGCAGAGACCACAAGGAAGGAGAAACCATTTCTGTGCAAGGAAAACGTGGTTTCCCGGGTCTCCTGTTGGGTGAGCAAGCGGGGACTCGACGTTGGGAGGTCCAGCTGGGGCTGGCCCTGAGGATGGGGCGGGCAAGGAGGGGAGCGGCCTCCATCCAGCTCCCACAGGGCCAGCTCGGACACGCTTCCCTGTCTGAAGGGCTGCTTTCCGGAGGTCACCAGCTGTGTGGTTATTTCCTGGACATTTTCTTTAAATCCATTTACAAGATACATCATATCACAACCACAAATAAAAGTCAATGTCAGACGGTGTCGGCTTCTGGGCTTCCTGCTTGGAGGCTTCAGACTGACTGTCAAAGGTTGTCCGCGGAAGCCTCCACGGCCTTCATCCTCTCCGAACCCCGCCTGCCGCCCGAGCCCAGAAGGCTGCTGGCCGCCCCCGGCATCCCTGTAGTCCCCCCCACTCGGGGAGGGGGCGTACAGGTGACTTCACCCAGGTCGCACCTCACTGGCGGGGGTCCGAGCTCCAGGACCTGTGGGAAATGGTTCCGCCCAGCAGGGGAGGTTGGACCAGCCTGAAGCAACAACAGCAACTTCCGGGGAACCCCCTGCCTCCAGACAAGGTGATCCCCCCCAGCCCATCTGGCTGGTGTTGGGCCGCTCGGACCCTGAGCACGGAGGTCACGGGGACACGCGGGTGACCGCTGTGTGGGTTGTATGAAAAGGAGAGGGTTCGGGGCGGCAGCTCGTCCTCGGCCCCTGCCGGCCTCGGCGTTCACGGTGTCCTCAGGGGCCAGGAACCACCCCCTCTGCTGCCTTCGCATCTCCGGCTGCCGAGGGTCTTCTCTTCCCGCAGGCCAGCCTTGCTCACACCCCGGAGGACCAGGGGGCTTGGGGGTGCGGCCTGACATCCGGGGAAGGGGGCCTTTTCGGGGCGCAGTGCTCCCCTCTTGGCAGAGCTGGGCTCTGAGAAGCAGGTCGACAAGCTCGGGTTGGTCTCCGTGGGGCTGCGTTTCTCACCTGCGGGACCTGAAGTTGCCTCCAACCACTGGCTGGACGGCCCAGACCGCTGCGTGGCCTCAGGGCTCCAGTGCCCCGTCCCCGGTAGGTGAACCTGGGGGGGGACGACCCACACCCCATGCCCTGTGAGGGGAGGGAGAGCGGAGGGGACACTAGACAGAGGCTGCCTGGTCCCCGGGCGCCCCAGGCCCCCCTCCCAGTGCACGCTGACAGCCTTCGTACAACTCACCGCCTGCTTTGCATCCGCAGTGAGGCGGCCGGGGCAGAGGGGACGGGGGCACCCAGCCCCCACTGTTTTCCTGCCCAGACATCCCTGCTTCTCTGCTCCCTGAGGACAGAGATGCCCTGGGCGTTTGCAGGCATGTCCCCAGGGCAGAGTGGGTAGGGGGCTGGCACCTGTTTTCTCACCTGCAGAGTCAGGAGAGGAAGGTCCTGGTCTCCAGGGCCCCCGCCAGGGATCCTGCCTGCGCAGCTCGGAGCTCGGGGTGGCTGGCTTCTCCGGGCCCCCAGCAGCTCTGTCAGAGCACAGCATGCTGTGGACCGTAAGGGGCAGACCCTGTGCCCGAGGCTCCCAGGACACGCAGGACAGGACCTGGCCTGGGACCTGGCTCCCTTCCCTCCCTAGTATGGATGAGCCAGGAACCGGCAGTACCAGGGGACAGCAGTTGGGCCCAAAGGGACGCCTGACCATGAGCTGGGCAGCAGGCAGGGGCGGAAACTGAGGCTCAGGGGGTCCACGAGGCTGGGACATGGGGCAGGTCCCAGCCGGGGGTCTTCCCTGTGGAGGGACCTACAGGGCTCTCGGTGGGTCCCTCCCTCCCTTCCCGCCCTCCTCACAGTACAGATCAGCACAGGCCTCGGCAACATGATAGCTTTTGCTGAAAATGCATTGAATTGAGCAAAAAAAAGTGGTGAGCAGAGAGTAGAATCTGCTGTGTTGTTTCCAAGGACCGGAGAGGAGGCCCATGTGTGAGGTCACTCAGATCCCCTCTGGCCCATTTCTGCTTTTGTACAGATGCCCTCATGGAGCCAGTGGTGGCCGAGGGCCTCAAGAAGGCTGGATGAGGGCTGGGCCTTGCTGATCAGCCTGGGCTCAGGGCATCTGCGGCTCTGCTGGCCCTCATCAGCCCGGCCCCTGCCCACCTCGTCTCAGGCCACTTTACTGACTGAAAGCTACCCAGACGCCCTAGGAAATTGCCCATCTTGTTTACATTTTCAAATGTATCGGCATAAAAACGTCCACAGTGCTCTCGTTCTCGCTGCATATGTAATCATCTTTTTCATTCTTAACGTGGAAGAAAAATGTATCGCTCACCACGCCCCATTTGTGTTTAGAAAGGATCTATTTTGCCCTTCCCTAATCTCTGCAGGCCTGTCTTTCTGGAAGGTGAACCGGGGCGTTCCAGCCTCCGGCCCTGCTTAGTTCCCAGCTGCTGCAGGAGATGTATCCGGAGGGACAGTGAGAGGGCGTCTCAGCCGCCCCTGCTCGGCTGTGTCCTCAGAAATTCGGGCTCTGGGAATGTACACGTCTCTCCTCTCCAGTTAGTGTGGAGAATGGGGATAAACTTCTCCTGTTCTCCTTCCAATGCTATAAAGCTGCCCCCGGGCCTGCAGTTGGCACAAAGATGCCTCCTCTGACCCCTGGACTTCCGAGAGTGGACCCGTCTCCCCCCAGATCCAGCCTCCTGATTGGGTCTTTGCCCTGATAACACTGAACTGACATCTCTGTGTGAAGCGTCCACGCGGTCTTCGTGGGCACCCCCCACGCTGCTCTGTGACCACAGGGCCAGGACGGTGACAGTGCAGGCCTCAGCCTTAGCTTCACTCTGGCAGGATAGACCTTGGCTTCAGGAGCAAGTGAATATGCCGGTAGAGGGCTGACCTGTTTTTTTTTAAGTTAATTAATTAATTTTTGGCTGCGTTGGGTCTTCATTGCTGCACATGGGCTTTCTCAAGTTGTGGCCAGTGGGGGCTACTCTTTGTTGCGGTGCGTGGGCTTCTCATTGCGGTGGCTTCTCTTGTTGCAGAGCACGGGCTCTAGGCACGTGGGCTTCAGTAGTTGTGGCACGTGGGCTCAGTAGTTGTGGCTGGTGGGCTCTAGAGCGCAGGATCAGTAGTCGTGGCGCACGGGCTTAGTTGCTCCGCGGCATGTGGGAGCTTCCCGGACGAGGGCTCGAACCCATGTCCCTTGCACTGGCAGGCAGATTCTTAACCACTGCACCACCAGGGAAGTCCCTGACCAGTTTATTTATTTATTTATTTATTTTTGGCTGCATTTGGCTGCACAGGCTTAGTTGCTCCGTGGCATGTGGGATCTTCCTGGACCAGGGCTTGAACCCGTGACCCCTGCATTGACAGGCGGGTTCTTAACCACTGCAGCACCAGGGAAGCCCCTGACCTGTTGGTTTTGATGAGTGTATGAACCTCGTATTACGTGATGCAGAAGAAATTCATTCGAAAACAAAGTCAAGGAAACAACAGGGTGGATCATGCTAGAAGCAGATAATATCACTCTGCTCCAAAGTGTCTCCAACCAGAATTTATCAGCGAAGTGAGAAATTGTTGGGAAGGCCACACAGTTTTTTTAGGTGTCTGAAACATTGATTCATATTGTTTATTTTATTGCTGCATAGTTGATTTGCAATATTATATTAGTTTCAGGTGTACAACATAGCAATTCGACCTTTTTATAGATTATACTCCACTTAAAGTTATTACCGGGACTTCCCTGGTGGTCCAGTGGGTAAGACTCCACATTTCACACTCCCAATGCAGGAGGCCCGGGTTTCATCCCTGGTCAGGGAACTAGATCCCACATGCCACAACTAAGAGTTTGCATGCTGCAACTAAAGATCCCACGTGCCGCAACTAAGACCTGGCACAGCCAAATAAGTAAATAAATAAATATATTTTTTAAAATTAAGTAAAGTTATTACCAAATAATGGCTATATTTCCCTGTGCTAAACAGTAAATCCTTGTTGCTTATCTATTTTATACATAGGAGTTTGCGTCTGTTAATCCCATACCCCTATCTTGTCCTTCTCCCTCTCCTCTCCCCACTGGTAACCATTAGTTTGTTCTCGTATATGTGAGTCTGATTCTATTTTGTTATATTCACTAGTTTGTTTTATTTTTAAGATTCCACATATAGGGAATTCCCTGGTGGTCCAGTGGTTAGGACTTGCCACTTTCACTGCCAGGGCCTGGGTTCGATCCCTGGTGGGGGAACTAAGATCCCGCAAGACGTGTGGTGTGGCCAAAAAAATGATTCCATATATAAGTGATAACGTACAGTATTTGTCTTTTCCTGTCTGACTTATTTCACTAAGCATAATAATCTCTAGGTCCATCCATGTTGTTGCAAATGGCAGAATTTCAGTCGTTTTTATAGCTGAGTAATATTCCATTGTGTATATATACCACATCTTCTTTATCCATTCCTCTGGCAATGGACACTTAGGTTTGAAACATTTATTCATATTGTTTTGATCACCCTTATGTCAGGTGACAACAAATGCTGTGGGATTTTAAAAAATCAAAAAACAAAACTAATAAGTCAACATCTCTCTTTTCAGAAGGGCACCTGTGCGATTTCTTTGTGAAGCCAGAAGAAAGCTCTGGAATTCCTTCTCCCTTTGTGCAAAAAGTTATGCTAAATCTCATAATTTTGTTGGTTGCCTCACTTGGAGTCGAAAGTCAATTTCCTTTCACACTAATGTGCTGTTTTTTCCTTGAAATCATTATCGTTAACATTACTCTCCCAGGACGCACTTCTAGGTTGGCTCGGGCTGTCTGTTATGTTCACTCTGTGTCCCCCGCTCCTTCTTCTGTAAACCTGCAGCCACGCCGGCTACACAGGCAGAATCCACTCACTTGTGACGTAGTTATTTTAAAGTGTTGGGCCCGCTGGGCTGGGAGAAATGGGAAAGAATACAGAATGCCCCCCGCCCCCGCAGCCATGCTAAGCCCAGCAGTGTCCTCAGCTGCACCCCTCCCCCACCCGCAGCTGACCACGCCCCCTCCTCCGGCCCACTCCTCCCTGCCTGCCCCCCGCCCCTGCCCACCTCCCCTCCACGCGGCACGTCCTGGGGCTCAGCCCCCTCTTATGCTCCCGCTTTTTCTGCATTTGGGGTTGCTGTTTCCCTCCTGACCTTTCTCTCTCTGAGCTCGGTCATGCATTCAAAATGACGCTTTCTGTATTTTACATCGTTTTCCATTCCAAAATTCAAACGATTTTCCATCGTTTCACTGAGAAGGCCTTTCGAGTGATCGAAAACACCTCGTTGCTGAAAATGAGGCTCTTCCTTCCTAATCGCTGATTTATTTTTGTCAGGGGCCGACCTGGCTATAACTCGCTATAACAGTGTGTTGGGTGAACCGGCTCCCTCCTGCCCCAGCCCCAGGCCCCGCCGTGGTCCGCGGCGCTGGTTCCCTGCACAGGCATCTTCGCGCCCCGGGAGATGGGGGTGTACCCGCCCCCCTCGTTCACAGTTGCAGCCTAGTAAATGCTCCCCCTCTGGCCTGAGGGGTGCACGTGGAGGTTGTGTGGCAGCGCCCGTGGATGGAGAACCAGCCTTGGGTTCGGCGTCTAGCGTCTTCAGCAACCGCAGGCATCGCCGGGGAGGGGCGCCTCCCTCCGGCACCTGCAGGATCCCCGGCCCCGCGCCCCGGCCCGGTGCCTCCGGGCGCGTCCGGCAGGGGGCGCGCGGCTGCGGCCCGGCGGGCCCGGCGGCACCGCCACCTGCCGGCCGCGCGGTAAACTGCGGCCCCGCGGCCCCGGCGCTCCCAGCGTCCGGGAGGTGTCGGGGTCCTGGCCTAAAGAAGTACATGGACTGTCACCTTTTTTTTTTAAAGAAATTCACGTTCTTTTATTTATTTATTTATTTATTTATGACTGTGTTGAGTCTTCGTTTCTGTGCGAGGGCTTTCTCTAGTTGTGGCAAGCGGGGGCCACTCTTCATCGCGGTGCGTGGGCCTCTCACCATCGCGGCCTCTCTTGTTGCGGAGCACAGGCTCCGCTGTCACCTTTTTAACCTCCTCTTTTTCTGTCCCTTTGTGTCCTGGGCCCATGTTCTCTCCGTCTTCCCAATGTGTGTTGCTCAGCCTTTCGTCTATAATGTAAGTTGCGCATAGCTCTCCCAGTTTGGGGCCTTCTGGCCTTGCTTGTGAGGCAAAAATGCTTGATTTTTACGTGGAAAAACTAGCACCCTTTATTTATCAGCTCTGGCTCTGGGGTCATGTTGACAAAAATCTTCCCAGGCCTGAGGTTAAGGAGGGATTCTCCTTTGGTTCCCGCAGTCCTTCCGTGGTTCTGTTTATTCTGTGTCTAATTTTGGTCAAACTGGGACTTGCTCGGGATTCAGCCGCATTCCTCACATGGTCCCCTTTCCCCGGGGACTTAGCCGCTCTGTGCACGAGAGTTCCACAGCGTGTCCTGCTCTGTTCCGCTCTCGGACTGCCCCACCCCGTTCTAATTATCCGGGTCTGAATACGCTCTACCCGCCGGCAAGGCGAGTACCCCTTCAGGACTTTCATTTTCCAGAAGTCTTCTGGGTGTTCTTGCTTGTTTTTAAAATTTATTTTATTCAAGTACAGTTTATTGACAATGTTGTGTTAATTTTTTTTTTTTCTTTCTTTTTGGCCACACCGTTTGGCATGCCTGCGGGATCTTAGTTCCCAGTCCAGTGATCGAACCCGCGCCCCCTGCAGAGGAAGCTCAGAGTCTTAACCACTGGACCACCAGGGAAGCCCTGTTCTTGCTCTTTTAATGTATGAACTTTACCTACCTTAAGAAAAATGTTATTGAGGTATGGTTTTTTAAGTAAAGTGCCTCCATTTTTAGAGTACAGTTGGATGAATCTCGACAAATGGGCAGCTGCACCACCCACCTCCCACAAAGCCCTGGCAAGCCCTCCCTGCCCACTCCACTCACTGGAGCCTTGCCAGTTCTTGGACTTCACGTGAATGGAATCGCACTGTCCGTCCTCCTCTGTGTCGGGCTCGTTCACTCAGCATGAGGATGCCCAGGCCCTTCAGCTGTTCACTGCCTCGGGTCACCAGGCGGCATCCCGCCACACAGCTCGTGAGTCATCCCCCCCTGCTGCACGCCTGGCAGGGCTGGCCACTCTTGGAAGAGCTGCTTGCTACCAACATGCATGTTCAGGTTTGTGTGGCTCTGTATCTTTATCTTAGGTGAAGACTTGGGTGCGGTGGAATTTAGGGGACATGGGGTAAGGAATATGATTGATGCTGTCACGTCTGCCAGGTCATTTTCCTCAGTGGCTGTTTTATAGTTTATATATTTTATATTTCTACCAGCAAGGTGTGAAACCTCCAGTTGCTCCACATCCTGGCCAACACTAGGTATTTTCGGTCTTTTTAAAGCTAGTGAGTGGGTAGTGATATCCCATTGTGTGTGTGCAACTTTTTATTTTGAAATACTTTAGAATTTCAGAAAAGTTGAAAAATTAGTACAGAGAGTTCCCATATACCCTCCATCCAGGTCCTCCTAATGTTCACAACTAACACAGCCTTAGAACAATTCTGAAAAGCAGGCAGCTACCTTTGACACAACACTAGTAACTATAGGACTTATTCAGATGTTGGCCACTTTCCCACTATGCCCTTTGCCTCTGGACCCACGTTGCGTTTGGTTGTCATGGCTCCTTTGTCCACTCCCGTCAGTTCTGGGTCTTCAGTGTTTGCCTGTTTACTGTGACCTTGACACTTTTGCAGGGCACCGGTCAGCTCTTTTGTTGAATGCCCCTTAATTTGGACATGTCTGATGTTTTCTCCGGATGAGAATGAGCTCATACATTTTGGCAAGAAGCAATGTGTCCTCCGGCATCGTAATGGGGACAACACGGCGTCCATCCGTCTCATGGCCAGTGACGTTAACCTTGATGCCAGGATAAGGTGGATTTCTCCATGGTAAAGTCACTGTTTTTCTCTTAGTCATCAGTAAATATCTAGTGGGGAGATGCTGAGAGATTCTGAAAGCATCCTCTTTCTCATCACACGCCCTCAACACTAATTTCAGCATCTACCCATGGGTCTCGCCTACAGTGATCACTGTGGTGTCTGTCTAATGGTGTTTTCAATTTCTCTCATTCCTTCCATATTTATTAGTTAGAGTTTTTCAGTTAAGGAAGAGCTGTGCCTTCTCCCCAATTTACTTATTTATTCAATTATTTATATCAGTATAGAATCTTAGGTATTTAACTTATTCTATGACTTATAGTCCTATATTATCATTATTTATTTTCTTGCTCAAATTGTCCAAGCTCGGCCTTTGGGAGCTATTTCAATCAGCCCCTGTGTCCTTTTAACATACCTCCATTGGGGCTTCCCTGGTGGCGCAGTAGTTAAGAATCCACCTGAAAATGCAGGGGGCACGGGTTCGAGCCCTGGTCCGGGAAGATCCCACATGCTGTGGAGCAACTAAGCCCGTGCGCCACAACTACTGAGCCTGCTCTCTAGAGCCCGCGAGCCACAACTACTGAGCCCACAAGCCACAACTACTGAAGCCAGTGCGCCTAGAGCCCAAGCTCCACAACAAGAGAAGCCACCGCAATGAGAAGCCCACGCACCACAATGAAGAGTAGCCCCCGCTCACCGCAACTAGAGAAAGCCCGTGCACAGCAATGAAGACCCAACGCAGCCAAAAATAAAATAAATAAAATAAATAAATTTATTTTTAAAAATACCTCCATTATTTATTGTTAATTTAGGTGAAATTCACAGGACATAAAATTAACCATTTTAATGTGTATGATTCAGTGGTGTTTCGCACATTCACAATGATGTCCAGCGCCACTAGTAACTGGTTCACAAATGTCATCTCCCCAAAAGGAGGCCCCACACCCATTAGCAGTTTCCCGTTGCTCTCCCTCTAGGCCCTTGGATTCATCTGTTCTAGGTATTTCATTTAATATAAATGGCGTCATCAATATGTACTATTTTGTGTCTGGCTCTTTCACTCAGACGAGTGTGTTAGAGTCTCCTCCTTGGTGTGGCCTGTGTCAGGGCTGCATCCCTATGTGGCTGAATAACACTCCACTGGCTAGATGGACCACACTTTGATTATCCTTCGTCTGCTGATGGGCATTTGGGTTGCTTCCACCTTTTGGCTCTTGTGAGTAGTGCTGCCGCGAACATGTGTGCACAAGTATTTGTTTGAGTGCCTGTTTTCAATGAGTATTTCCCTAAGAGTGGAATTGCTGGTCATTCTATGTTTAACGATTTGAGGAAGAGCCAAACTGTTTGCCACATCAACTGCACCATGTTACTTTCCCACCAGCAATGGATGAGGGTACCAATTTCTGCAAATCCTCACCAATACTTGTTATTATTAGTTTTTAAAAGTACTGTATAGTTATCCTAGTAGGTGTGAACTGGTGCCTCCTTGTGGTTTTGATTTGCATTTCTTTTTTTTTTTAACATCTTTATTGGAGTATAATTGCTTTACAATGGTGTGTTAGTCTCTACTTTACAACAAAGTGAATCAGTTATACGTATACATACGTTCCCATATCTCTTCCCTCTTGCATCTCCCTCCCTCCCACCCTCCCTATCCCACCCCTCTAGGTGGTCACAAAGCACAGAGCTAATCTCCCTGTGCTATGCGGTTGCTTCCCACTAGCTATCTATTTTACGTTTGGAAGTGTATATATGTCCATGCCACTCTCTCACTTTGTCACAGCTTACCCTTCCCCCTCCCCATATCCTCAAGTCCATTCTCTAGTAGGTCTGTGTCTTTATTCCCGTCTTGCCACTAGGTTCTTCATGACCTTTTTTTTTTTTTTTTTCCTTAGATTCCATATATATGTGTTAGCATACTATATTTGTTTTTCTCTTTCTGACTTACTTCACTCTATATGACAGACTCTAACTCCATCCACCTCACTACAAATAACTCCATTTCGTTTCTTTTTACGGCTGAGTAATATTCCATTGTATATATGTGCCACATCTTCTTTATCCATTCATCCGATGATGGACACTTAGGTTGCTTCCATGTCCTGGCTATTGTAAATAGAGCTGCAATGAACATTTTGGTACATGACTCTTTTTGAATTATGGTTTTCTCAGGGTATATGCCCAGTAGTGGGATGGCTGGGTTGTATGGTAGTTCTATTTTTAGTTTTTTAAGGAACCTCCATACTGTTCTCCATAGTGGCTGTATCAATTTACCTTCCCACCTGATTTGCATAATGATGTTGAGCATCGTTTCATGTGCTGTTGGTCATCTGTATGTGTTCTTTGGAAAAATGTCTATTCACCCGGTCTAGTCCTCTGTGCATTTTTTAGTTGGGTTGTTTGTCTTTCTGTTAGGTAAGAGTTCTGTATATATTCTGATTAGTAGACCTTTATCAGATATATGATTTGTAAATATTTCCTCCCATTCTGTGGGTTGTCTCTTCACTTTTTTGGATAATATCCTTTAATGCACAAAAGCTTATTTTTTAAAATTTAATTTAATTAATTAATTTTTTTGGCGTCACTGCCTGGCATGTGGGATTTTAGTTCCCTGACCAGTGATCAAACCCAAGACCCCTGCAGTGGAAGCTCAGAGTCCTAACCACTGGACTGCCAGGGAATTTCCAAATGTACAAAAGCTTTTAATTTTGATGAAGTCCAATTTACCAATTTTTTTCTTGTATTGATCATTCTTTTGGTATCATATTTGTGCAGACTCTTGGTTCTACCCCACTGATCTCTATGTCTGTTCTATGCTGTAACCACACTTTTTGTTGTTGTTTTTCTCTCTCTCTTTTTATTTTTAATTTATTTTTTATTTTTGGCTGTGTTGGGTCTTCATTGCTGTGTGCGGGCTTTCTCTAGTTGCGGCGAGTGGGGGCTACTCTTTGTTGTGGTGCGTGGGCTTCTCATTGTGGTGGCTTCTTTTGTTGCAGAGCACGGGCTCTAGGCACGCGGGCTTCAGTAGTTGTGGCTTGTGGGCTCTAGAGTGCAGGCTCAGTAGTTGTGGCGCACAGGCTTAGTTGCTCCGCGGCACGTGGGATCTTCCCGGATCAGGGCTCGAACCCGTGTCCCCTGCATTGGCAGGCGGATTCTTAACCACTGCACCACCAGGGAAGCCCCTATAACCAATTTTTCTGTGTTGATCTTGTATCCTGCAATTTGTTAAATATGCTTATTAGCTGTGGTCATTATGGGAGAATTATTTAGGATTTTCTATATATAAGATCAAGTCACCTGTGCATACGGGTAGTTTTACTTCTGCCTTTCCAATTTAGATGCCCTTTCTTTCTTTCTTTTCTAACTGCTTTGGCTAGAATTTCCAGTACAATGTAGAATAGAAGTGGTGAAAGTACAGTTTACCTGTCTGTATTCATGTTTTAAGTTTTACTACGAAGAACAAGGAAAGGACATCTGAAAGGCCACTGGCTGTTCAGAAAAGTTGGAAAATTATTGGAAAAGAGACAGAGAAAGCAAAAATACTCTATCATGGGACAGAGAGAAACGTGTCGTTGTGATTTTCATTAAATCTGTAAACATCTGTTTAATAAAAATTACAATGACACGTTTCTCTCTGTCCCTATTTTATTTATGTCCTCTTTTGTAAAAGTCTTACATTTATGGGGGCTTCCCTGGTGGTGCAGTGGTTGAGAATCTACCTGCCAATGCAGGGGACACGGGTTCGAGCCCTGGTCTGGGAAGATCCCACATGCTGCGGAGCAACTAGGCCCGTGAGCCACAATTACTGAGCCTGCGCGTCTGGAGCCTGTGCTCCACAACAAGAGAGGCCGTGATAGTGAGAGGCCCGCGCACCACGATGAAGAGTGGCCCCCACTTGCTGCAACTAGAGAAAGCCCTCGCACGGAAACGAAGACCCAACACAGCCACAAAAATAAATAAATAATTAATTTAAAAAAAAAAGTTGTATGTTTGAAAAAAAAAAGTCTTACATTTATGTATATTAAGAGTACAAAATATTATTATTATTATTTTTTTTTTTTTTAATCCTTTTTTTTTTTTTAATAGCTACTTTATTTATTTATTTATTTTATTTTTTTTTGGCTGTGTTGGGTCTTCGGTTCGTGCTAGGGCTTTCTCTAGTTGCGGCAAGCGGGGGCCACTCTTCATCGCGGTGCGCAGGCCTTTCACTATCGCGGCCCCTCCCGTTGCGGGGCACAGGCTCCAGACGCGCAGGCTCAGCAGTTGTGGCTCACGGGCCCAGTTGCTCCGTGGCATGTGGGATCTTCCCAGACCAGGGCTCGAACCCGTGTCCCCTGCATTAGCAGGCAGATTCTCAACCACTGCGCCACCAGGGAAGCCCTATTATTTTTGATATAAAGAGTTAAGAGACAAGATAAATCACTGTATCACAAAACAAAAAGAAACATCATAAAAATATTGTTATGTGTTTAGCACACATATTGTTTGTTTAATTAGTCCTACTGTTATTACTAATGCCATGTTAGTCATTGTTATTTTGTTTAAAAATAACATTTATGTAACAGAAAAGTAAATAACACAGAAGAACATATAATTTCAAAAAGTTCTGTTTCTCATTTTTTATGTTAAAGTAACAACAGTTGTTAGGGGACTTCCCTGGAAGTCCAGTGGGTAAGACTCCCAATGCAGGGGGCCCAGGTTCGATCCCTGGTCGGGGAACTAGATTCCGCATGCATGCCGCAACTAAGAGTTCTCATGCCACAACTAAGAAGTCCGCATGCCGCAACTAAAAGATCGTGCATGCTGCAACTAAGACCTGGTGCAGCCAAAATAAATAAATAAATAAATAAATAAATAAATAAATATTTTTTAAAAAGTAACAGCAGGTGTTACACTATGTTGTGTAATTGTTTATTACATGTGGTGTTTCTCACATATGCTGTTTTATGTATTGTGCACAGTAGTAAACGTCGGCAGGGCTGTGTCGCTGGCTGGATGGCTGAAGGTTGGTCGGGAGCAAGCCTCAAAGGCACCGCCGCTGGGGGAGCAGAGATCTCGGCAGGTGGGCTTCTCTCTGACCCGAGGGCGGACACGCAGGGGCCCCTGAGAGAGGAGCAGGAGAGAAGATGGGAGGGCTAGCCGGGGAGCCCCACAAGGCTCGGGACAGAGAGCAGTGCCCTCATCTGGGGACCGTGGCCTGAGCAGGTCACAACTGGTGCCTCACACTCCAGGGTGCCTGCCCCTCCCTGGTAGGCAGGGTTCACCCCCCCTCCCCCTCTTCTGTTCCTGGAAGGAAGAGGCCCAGGCTTCACTCAAGGGGAGAAATGGAACAGTCCCAGAAGAAACAGAAAAGATGGTCAGCTCTGGAGGGTGGAGGATTCTCCAGCTCCCCTGGGAGGCCTCTGGAAGCGTCCAGGGTGATGAGCCCAGCCCAGGTACGCAGGGCTTCCACCAGCTTCCGAGGGCGGAGACGCTAGTTCTCCCTGATCTCTGAGTAACTCCACCTCGGGCTGACCTGGGTCCTCCCCAGCAGCTGGACCAACAAGTTCTGGCCAAGGGGATGCCAGCCGGCGGGGCGGCCCTCCTCCCGCTCCCTCCCGGGCTCACAGGTGGGACCTGAGCCTGGGCAGGAGACCCCGTCGAGGAAGCCGGAGCCGCCAAGGAGAGTCAGGTGGGGTCCCTGAGTACTGGGGACCCCGCACCCAGCCCTAGACCACCTCTACTAAAGGGGGAACCGTCCTCTGCCCTTTTAAAAAAAATTTATTTATTTGGTTGCATCAGGTCTTCGTTTCGGCAGGCGGGCTCCTTAGTTGTGGCATGAGAACTCTTAGTTGTGGCACGCATGTGGGATCTAGTTCCCTCTTCAGGGATCGAACCCGGGCCCCCTGCATTGGGAGCGTGGAGTCTTATCCACTGCGCCACCAGGAAAGTCCCCCGTCCTCTGCCTTTTCAAGCCACTTTTATTTGGAGGTGTCCCGACACTCTCAGTTGAGCTGGACCCCAGCCGGTACAGCGGCCCCCTGACGAAGGCTCCAGAGACAGCAGGGAGTGGGGAGACCAACGCAGACAGAGGAGAGGGACCTGGATGAAAGGAGTCAGTGCAGAAAGCAGAAGACAGGCCTTTAGAAATCTGTAATTGAACTAAGATGAGAAAAAAGCTGCACTTAGGAAAGAGTACTATCTATGAGGAGAATCAGAAAAAAAAACAACACGAACTCAGAAAGGTAAATAACCCAGCAATTCTCCACGTCTGTGTGGGCACTGACCCGTGTCCTACAATTTAACTCAATTTTTTAAAACCAAATGAACTAAAAGGCTTTATTGACATCACAGTATATTCGAGAATAATTTTAAGAGCATTACAGCTGAAAGAGAATGGCATGTTTACCGTCTTGTCATGCACTATTTTTTTGGAAAAAAAAAAGAAAGTAATACAAAGAAATCCTATTAAGTAACTTGGAGCAGCATTTGGAAAAAGTACACCTATTTACAGATTTTTTAAAAATATGGTTTTACCTACATAGTCATAATGTGCCTCCATAATGAGACAAGCCCTT
The DNA here is from genome assembly GCF_965194825.1 of Balaenoptera physalus. Lineage (NCBI taxonomy): Eukaryota > Metazoa > Chordata > Mammalia > Artiodactyla > Balaenopteridae > Balaenoptera > Balaenoptera physalus. The sequence continues at coordinate 195,699,758 of NC_138882.1, read as the reverse complement.
AAAGCTCATGGGATTTTGTAAACATCGTGGCATTCTCACCTCGTCATTTCTCAGCATTTTCCATGGGGAGGGTTGATCATCGTGCACGGGACTGATCCCATCAAGGTTTCCACACAGCTCGTCAGTTCGCTCCCATCCGGACTCCTTCTGTGCTGGACCATTGGTCCATTTGTCCCTCCAGCATCTGTCCCGCTCTGTGTGCCTCAGGGAAACCTGTGATTTCCTGCTTTTTCTCTTTCAAGGCCGCTTCCCTTAGACCTCCTCAAACCTCTGACCCTTGCTCCAGACAGCTTGCTCTCACTGTACAAATAATAAATGTTGGAGAGGGTGTGGAGGAAAGGGACCCTCTGACGCTGTTGCTGGGAATGTAAGTTGGTGCGACCACTGTGGAAAACAGTATGGAGGTTCCTCGGAAAACTAAAAATAGAGCTACCAACAATTCCACTCCTGGACATCTATCCAGAGAAAACTCTAATCCAAAAACATACATGCACCCCTATGTTCATAGCAGTACTATTCACAATAGCCGAGACATGAAAACAGCCTAATGTCCGTCAACAAATTAACGGATAAAGAAGACATGGTACATGTGTACAACAGAATATTACTCAACCACAGAAATGAATGAAATAATGCCGTTTGCAGCAACATGGATAGACCTAGAGATTATCATACTAAGCAAAGTAAGTCAGAGGAAAAACAAATACCATATGATATCACTTATATGTGGATTCTAAAATATGGCACAAATGAACTTATCTATGAAACAGAAACAGACCCACAGACACAGAGAACAGACCTGTGGTTGCCAAAGGGGAGGGGGTTGGGGGAGGAGTGGAGTGGGAGGCTGGGATTAGCAGATGAAACCTATTATATACAGGGTGGATAAACCACAAGGTCCTACTGTAGAGCACAGGGAACTATATTCACTGTCCTGTGATAAACCATAATGGAAAAGAATATTGAAAAAAGAATGCATATATAGATATAAAACTGAATCACTTTGCTGTACAGCAGAAATTAACAAAACATTGGAAATCAACTACACTTCAATTTTTGAAAATGTAAAGAAGTAGGCAATTTGCTCTTGAAACCGGGAGGGGGGCGGTCCCTGTAGGCTCCAGGGCACAGAAGCCTTTTTTTGTCCCCCGTTTCTTGTAGGCAAGACTCCAGTCCATGACCTTCCCTGAGTTCCAAAGGGTGGATTCGAACAGTTGCTAATCAAGGGCGGAGCAGCCAGGAAACCACCTGAGGCGAGATTAAAGGGACCTGGGAAGCTCATCAAGATTCGGAGAGCAACCACCTGAGATGAGATGAGTACAAGCCTTGCACACACCCTGATCTTGTCAGCAACCCCTCCCTTGAAGTATTGAGTATTGATGAGTACCTCCTCATCAAATCCTGCCGGGTAGGGACACATAGATTTTCAAGGCAAGTGTTCCCCTGTGCCTGGCAAAGCAATAAAGCTATTCTTTTCCTACTTCACCCGAAACTCTGTCTCCGAGATTCCATTTGGCACCGATGCACAGAGGCCGAGCTTTCGGCATCACTCTCGATTTTCATTCTGTGAGAGTAACTTCTCCTCCTACTGTGTCCAGCTTTAGTGGTTGGGGATCTTCTCCTATTCTGCCTCATTTTCCTCTTAGGAGATGACACAGTGTGGCGGCTGCTGGCTTTAGAACCGCGCGCAGAACTGGGGGTGCCCAGCTGGTCCTGCGGGAACCACTGCCCCAGGACTGCCTCACCTACTCCTTGTCTGTTTCTTTTTCTCTCTTTCTTTTCTTTAAATTTATTCATTTATTTATTTATTTTTGGTTGCGTTGGGTCTTCGTTGCTGCACATGGGCTTTCCCTAGTTGCAGCGAGCGGGGGCTACTCTTCGTTGTGGTGCATGGGCTTCTCATTGTGATGGCTTCTCTCTTGTTGTGGAGCATGGGCTCTAGGTGCGCGGGCTTCAGTAGTTGTGGCACGTGGGCTCAGTAGTTGTGGCTGGTGGGCTCTAGAGCGCAGGATCAGTAGTTGTGGCGCATGGGATTAATTGCTCCGCGGCATGTGGGAGCTTCCTGGACCAGGGCTCGAACCGTGTTCCCTGCATTGGCAGGCGGATTCTCAACCACTGCGCCACCAGGTAATCCCTGTTTCTTTTTCTTTATGCTCTTCTTTTTTTTGGTTCTAAAGCTGATGTTGTTTCATTTAAGGTTCTTTTCTTTAACCTCATCACCGCCTGCTTCTCTTGTTTCTGTCAGATCAAGGATTTTGCTCTGTATGGATGAATTCATTCACCTCTTTGGTAACCGACAATCCAGGTTGTCACCTGTGTTCCCAACCCACAGACTATATATCGGAGCTTCCTACAGCCCCCTTCTCAGGTTTGATGGATTTGCTAGAGCAGCACGCAGAACACAGGAAACCAGTTTGCTTAGTAGTTCACCACTTTATTATAAAAGGATATAACTCAGGGATGACCAGATGGAAGAGCTGTGTAGGGCAAGGTGTGTGGCAAAGGGCATGGAACTTCCATGCTCTCTCGGGGCACAACCGTCTTCCTGCATGTTCACCAACCCAGAAGCGCTCCCAACCCCATCCTTTTGGGTTTTTATGGGCATGACTGGTTAAATTATTGGCCGGTGGTGATTGAGCTCAATATCCAGCCCCTCCCCCCTCCCCAGAGGTCAGAGGGTGAGGTTGAGTCCCAACCCTCTAATCACTTGGTTGGTTCCCCTGGCAACCAGCCCCCACTCCTAGGAGCTTTCCAAAGACCACCTTGTTAACATAAACTCAAGTGTGATTGAAAGAGGCTTGATATGAATATCAAAATGCACCTTTATGACTTTTTTTTTTAACTTTAATAGACAGAATTATTATTTGTAGTATTTACACACAGTCTTCCATGGTAATGTTAAAGTTACCATTTTCTTCAAATGCCCCTCAAAATAACACACTTTGCCTTCCTAAGTGAATCTTGGACAAGGAAATTCAGTGAAAGTGATCTACTTACGACTGTGTCCCATGTCTCTCTCTCTCTTTTTTTTTTAACATCTTTATTGGAGTATAATGCTTTACAATGGTGTGTTTGTTTTTGCTGTATAACAAAGTGAATCAGCTATATGTGTACATATATCCCCATATCTCCTCCCTCTTGCGTCTCCTTTATGACTCTTCTGACTCAGCAAATTCAAGGGTTTTAGGAGCTCTGTGCCAGAAGCTAGGGACAAAGACCAAAGGTCTATTTCTTATTATAAATGACAATATCAAAGAGCTTAACTAACGAAAAGAAGGGATGGAAGGTAAATTTAAGAGTATCTACCAGAAAAAGAGGTAAACACTAGGTGAGAAAAGAAAATTAGAGGTCCAATCCAAATGTGAGTAATAGGAATTTCATCAAGAGATAACACAGAATATGGAAGAGTCTTGTTCTTTACAAAGTTCCAAAACTAAGGACATGAGCCTGTAGGATGGAGAGAACCACTGTGTGCACAGTCCAATGAGCAAGGCCCACATCAAGGTATATTGTTGTGTCAGTTGAGAACACCAAGGATAAAGAGAAGATCCTAAAAGCTTTGAGAGAGAACAAACAGATCACACACAAATGGACAGGAATCAGAACTGCTTTGGACTTTTTAACAGCAGCCCTGGAAGCTGGGAGCTAAAAACTATGACTTGAAAAGTTTTGAAGGAAAAGTATTTCCAATCTAGAATTCTATATATAGCCTACCATCAGAGACCAGAGTAGAATAAACACATTTCAGACGCACACCCTTCCCAGGAAGCTACTCGTGGACTGACTTCAGCAAAATAAGAGAGTAAACCACAAAAGGGTTCCAGGAAACAGGGAACCAACACAGGAAAAAGGCAACAAGTCACAGGGATGACAGCAGAGGAAAGGTCAAGACAGCAGAGCTGTGCGGTGGGTTGAGAAAGCCATCAGTCTGGAGGGAACACGGGCCAGGGGGCTCTGGGAGAGGGGCCTCCAGGAATTAAACAGCTCTAAGGTGTTTGAGCCTTCGGAAAATGTTATTGATAGGCAAGTGGCAAGGAAAACTAGCCACGTAAAAATCTAGGCACAAGAGAAATACTAGGTAAGTATGAAGGGAAAAAAAGGTGGTACAAGATGGAGGCGTGCTTTTACACCGTCACCGTGAACAGTCGTGAAAATGTGGGGGTGGGGCGGGCGGGGAGTTGCTTGGAGAGCCTGCTTCCTCCCTTACTTCGGGAAGTCCATAGAAATGTCTATATTTAATACATCAAAAACTAGCAGTCTCTGGTTGAGAAACGTGGAGGTTTCTGCCAGAGGAAAAGCTACAAGGGTTGGAAGTATTTGCCTCTGGGGAGACTGGCACGGGACCGCTGTTGTTCACTACGTCTTAAGTTCTGCGTGAATAAAAAACCATGCACTGGCGTGACTTTGATTTTATTTTTTAAAATTTTTTTAAATTTATTTTTTCATACAGCAGGTTATTAGTTATCCATTTTATACATATTAGTATATACATGTCAATCCCCATCTCCCAATTCATCCCACCACCACCCCCGCCACTTTCCCCCCCTTGGTGTCCATACGTTTTTTCTCTACATCTGTGTCTCTATTTCTGCCCTGCAAACCGGTTCATCTGTACCATTTTTCTAGGTTCCACATATATGCGTTAATATACGATATTTGTTTTTCTTTCTGACTTACTTCACTCTGTATGACAGTCTCTAGATCCATCCACGTCCCTACAAATGACCCAACCTCGCTCCTTTTTACAGCTGAGTAATATTCCATTGTATATATGTGCCAAATCTTCTTTATCCATTCGTCTGTCCATGGGCATTTAGGTAGCTTCCATGACCTGGCTATTGTAAATAGTGCTGCAATGAACATTGGGGTGCATGTGTCTTTTTGAATTATGTGACTTTGATTTTAAGATAACTCAAGTCAAAAGGAGTTGGCTGTGACAACTTCTCATTTCTACGCCCTGGAGGCCCGGCCTAGCGGGTCTCCACAGCAACCGAACGCGTCTCCGAACCCAGCGGCGCCACGTAGGGCAGGGCAAGGGTGACGCACTTCCGCCTCAGGCCCCGCCCCTCCACAGCGGAGGCAAGGCCGCCTGGTTCGCGCATCCCGGGCCCGCGCGTGCGCAGTCTTCGGTAGCCCGGGCGGCTCGGGGTGGCAGTGTACCCGCGCCTTCCGGGCCGCGGCCCCGGGTGGTGAGAGGCCCTAGAGTCGCCACAGCCTGCAGTCCGCATTCCCTCTGACGACCTGCGCACACGTTGTCAGACACGAGCCCATCCCCAGTCAGGCGACGCACAGCCGACCCGAACCCTTCCCAGGAAAGCAGAGCTGGACACCCCCACCCTCCCAATCGGGGCGGGACTGGAGCCGTAGCTCACGCCCTCAACCCCGTTACGTCACGGCGCTGCCGGGCCTCCTGGGAGTTGTGGTACGGTCCCGCCCCCCGGCCACGGTCTCAACGGGCTGCGGACTTCAAGTCCCGGCAGGCCTCGCGGCGGCCCCAGAGCCTCGAGCGCCGGGGGCTTCGGGCGGCCTTGGCCGGTGGGCTCTGGTGCTGCGCTGTGCGGCGCGGCGGGGCGGCCTGGCTGGTTGGCTGGCTCTGAGTAGCCTAGCTTGCGGGCGGGCCGCCGCACACACTGAGGCCGCAGTCGGCCAGCTGACAGACTCGGCTCTCCTTAGGCCCCCGGAGCCCCCGCGCGAAGCAGGCGGGACGCAAACTTCGGGGCAAGTGGAGGGGTAGACAAGGGCACCAGGGCCGGGGACTGGCAGCGGCGGGGGCCCGGGGCGGCTTTCCGAGGAAGGTGACGAATGACAGGGGCGGGGCGGACCCCAGGGAGTGAGGGGAGGGTCAGTTTCGGGGCGGGCGCCCTGCCCAGCCTGTCCAGCCCCGCCCCCCCGCAGGCCAGCTGCTCGAGTCCAAGGCTCAGCGCAGGGCCTTGCCGTTCGCCAGCCCTCCGACCCCATCCCCGGCGGCCCCAGACCCCAGGGAGCCCTGCAGGGCAGGAGCCAGGCCCCTGGGGCAGCTCTGGGGTCGTGGTCGTGGGCCCGGGAATGAGCCTGTAGACAGCGGGCGTGTAGATTGTGCGTCTTGGCATCTCCCCGCCGCCGCAGGGTCGGATGGCACAGGGCTTGCGCTGAAGCTCAGCAAGGCTCGAGGCCAGTCCGCAGGTCTCCAGACGTCAGGACTGCGTCCCACCAGTCTCTGGGCGGGCGGGGGGCGTCGGAACAGCTAGACAGGTGAGCTCTTGAGGGGCTCGGATTCTGTCTGATGCTATGTCAGAGGGGCTTTGCTTGTTTTTGAGTGTGTCTCTGGGGTGGTGGGGTGGTAAATACTCCTGCCTCTCCCTCTGAGCTCAGAACCAATAGAGGCAATAAGCAAAGGTGCCAGACAGGGCTCTGGGGGGCCCAACGGGGCTGGGGATGAGGCAGCGTGAGAGTGGGAGCCCTGGCAAAGCTGGTCCTTCCTGGCAGGTGCCCTCGTCTTGCCTTCTCACTCTGGCCTGTTGCTGCAGGTGCAACAAGTATCTGAAGGTTGTGCCCCCGCCCAAGGTTGGCCCTGTGCAGTGGCTGGGTCATGACGCCGCGGTCTGCAGGGTGCCTGAGGGCTTCCATCTGGGTGGCCAAGATTTGGGTGATGACCTCCCTCTGCTTCCTGCGGGCCTTCCCCCAGCTGGTGTGTTTGTACTGGGCCAAGTCGGGTCTCAAGGCTTCACCTGGCCTCTGAGAGGCCAGACTCCCTGGGCACCCAGGATGGCCACCTCTGCCTTAGCCAGAGCTGCCGCGTGACCGGAGACTGTGATTCACCAAGTCTTGCCAGTTGACCGTGCCACACATGGTGTGGATTTAAACAGCATCATCAGCCCAGCCGGAGGTGCCAGGGAAGGAGTGGCAGCCTCTGGTCGCGAGCAGTCAGCACGCAACTTTATTCTTCTCAATAAAGGCAGTTTGCCAACTTCCTAGCTAAATGGGATTTCATCTTTGCAGCTTGTTGAAGTTTTTCCAATGAAATTGTCCAAATAGGGCAAACACCTTATTTCTATACTGTCCCAACATGTGCTTTAGAAATAGTTTTGCATTCCAAGAGCTGGAAGTTTCTTGTGAAAAGAGAAACTAGTAAACCAACAGAGCAGATCCAGGTGTCCACCTGTTTGGTTGAGATGGTAAATGCTAAAAGTGTAAAACTGTCTTTTAAAAACCATGTTTCCCCAGACTTGCTGGCTGGCTACCTGTTTGGTTTGCTGTGTTCTGCGTCGGCAATCGCTTCTAGTTTCCAACAGGAAATCTTGGTGTCTGAGCAAACCTGTGACCCGGGAAAGAGCAGCTAAGCATCCGGGATGTTGACGAGAGGCTGGTGTGTGCTGTAAGGTAAGTGCCGACTGCTCGCACCTGGAGCGCTTCAGGGTCATCGTAAACCCTCATAGTGACGGCCTCGGGGTGTTCCGGTGCCAGCCAGGGGTGGCCTGTGAGCTCTGAGGAAGACGTTAGAGTACGGCATTTCTGGCGAAGGAAGAAAAAGGAAGAACTCTTTGGGTGAATTTCGCACTGAAACGGAGGTCCCCTTCCTCCCTAGCCCCTCAGGGTTTCTTCGCTGCCCCCCTGCTCCTGACCCCGGTCCATTCCCTGCTGGCCACCCCCTCCCCTCACACCTGGGTGGTGAGGTAGTGACCCCTGACACTGGGCAGGCTGGGGACCTGAGGTCACATGGAGCACGAGCGGCCATCTGCTGGGTCCTGGTGACAACAGCGACAAATACCAGGCACGTGGGGGGAGGAAAGTGGCAGAGAGGCCTGGAAAGCCACCTGGCCTGCTTCACCAGGGTCCTACTATGCTGTGCCCAAGCGCTGAGGTCCGGGAGCCAGGAGGGCGAGCAGGGAGCCGTCTCTGGGGGCCCTGCTCAGGCCCCAGGTCGGGCGACGCCAGGCTGGGCGCAGGTGCTGCGGCCGAGGGCCAGCCCTGGGCCCCCCAGGGATGGAGTGTGGAGGGGAGGTGAAGAGAGGCTCCCCAGGCTGTGGGCGCCGCAGGGCGGGATGCTCCTCTCTTCTCACTGTCCTCCTCAAGGGCCACTGGTCTGCGTGGGAGGAACCCCGAGGCTCAGCGTGTCCATTTGGCTCTGTTCCCTGTGGGCCAGTGGGCTCCCAGGAGGGACATCCTTGGGGAGCAGGGAGGTTGCTGGCCAGCTCTGGAGAACTGTCTGGTTGTGCTCAAAATAGGGGTGTGAAGGCATCAGGTGCTGGTCAGAGGCGCTTCTCGTGACAGGCTGGACTTCCCTGGTGCCCTCGTGGAGCCGCTGCTGGCTGGGACTTGCTCCTGTTTTCCCACAGGCCCTGCTGGGCCTCCTCCACCCCCTGTTCGTTCTCTGCGCATTCCCCTGAGGGCAGAGCCAGGCACGGGGCACGCCTGCTATCCTGCTCAGGATGTCCACTCCCCGCCCCCTGTCTTGGTGGAGATGGTTCTGCAGCCCGTGGCCAGTGGGTCTGTAGGCCTCCAGGAGGGTGGGTGTGACAGCTGGCCAGGCAGGCTGAGGGGCTGGGCTCACAGGCAGAGGGCGTGCCACTGTGGCTGCAGAAGGACCACAGTGCCAGCTCGTGGGACTGGCGTCCTTTCCTGCCCCTTTCTCTCAGCGTAGGGCCAGTTTCTGGCCCTGCAGATGGCGTGCCCTTGCTAGCAGGGGTCTCTCGTTGGGCCTGTCTCCCCACACTTGCTTGGATCTGTGCTTGCCTGGAACGAGGTCCAGTCTGACTGGCTCAACAGGAGCGCCTGGGAAGGGCGAGAGGCAGCTCGACACTGCCCACGGGCCACGGCCAATTCTGGAGGCTCCCGGCGGGGAGGAGGGCATGTGCGATCTGGCTGAGGTTGGCAGCCTGGCGTGACAGGGCCTGTGCCCTAAGGGGCAGCGGCACCACTAAGCCACTGGGCCACTGGCTCAGGCTGCGCTGCTCTGCCTGAGTCAGACATGTGTGGCAGCTGCTGATGGAGAGACACCAAGCAGGAGGCCGAGGCCACACGTGAACGGCCTGCCCTGCGAGGTGGTGGCCCACAGGCCCTCAGCCCTCGTCTGGGGCTCACTGGCAGTGAAGAGCCACAGGCAGTCTCGTGTGGCCTTTTTGCTGTGGCAGGAAGCACGGAGAAGCCCTGGTGCCCCATCTTCGCAGGGGCCAGAGACCACAGAGGGGAGGGTGGCTGGAGGGCGGCAGGAGACGGAGGCGGCGTGGCCCCGGGGGGCGCAGCCGGCCAGGTGAATGAGCAGCGAGTGGTTTCCCTGAGGAGACTGGCCATCGGGTCGGGAAGGCACGTCCTTTTATTTTTTTTTTTTATTTTTTTTATTTTTATTTTTATTTTTTTTAATTAATTAATTTATTTATTTATGGCTGTGTTGGGTCTTCGTTTCTTGTGCGAGGGCTTTCTCCAACTGTGGCGAGCAGGGGCCACTCTTCATCGCGGTGCGCGGGCCTCTCACTGTCGTGGCCTCTCCCGTTGCGGAGCACAGGCTCCAGATGCGCAGGCTCAGTAGTTGTGGCTCACGGGCTTAGTTGCTCCGCGGCATGTGGGATCTTCCCAGACCAGGGCTCGAACCCATGTCCCCTGCATTGGCAGGCAGATTCTTAACCACTGCGCCACCAGGGAAGCCCGGCACATCCTTTTAGATTGTCCACCTGCGTCTGGAAGCCCTGGCGGTCCTGGGAGGGGTGAGGCAGGAGCGGTCACAGGCGCGTGCCCGGGAGGCGGGGGGACTTGCAGAAGCCGAGCTGGCTGAGCAGTCCATGCTGCTGAGGATCTGAGGGTCCTTCACTCGGACCCTGGGCTGGGCATGGACCAGGAGCCTCGCCCTGTGGGCAGCCCCCCTCCCCTGCACACCCTGTGCTGGCGCACACCTCGAGGTGGGGCTGGGCAGAGGGTGGCCATCAGATGACCTGTGGGCTCAGGCCTGGGATTCTGAGTTTTGGGCTGGTGGGGGGCAGGGTCCAGCTGGAGGGGTGCCGTGTGGTTTTCCTTCCTTGTTGCTGGCTAAGCTCTGGGCTGGCCTGGTGGCCTGTGGCTTCACTGGGCCACTGGGCGCTAGCAGGAGCCAGCTGCACCCCAGCCGGCCTCAGGGTCTCCCTCTGGCATTCCAGGAGCTCTGCAGTGAGACTGCTGGGTGCCCCAGGCCAGCGTCTCCCCAGCCTCGGGGTCCCGACGCTACCTGAGAGCCCGCTCCACTGCAGAGGCTCAGTCTCCAGAGATGGAGCGGCGACTGCCCCCTCCAGCCCTGGAGCCCTGAGCCCTCTCCCGCATCAAGTCCTGTTGATTTAACATCTTAGGCGTTATCCAAATCCATTCATGTCATAAAAAAAATTTATTGAGGAATCACATATACAGGGAGGCCCAGGTCATAAGTGATCCAAGTTAGCAAAGTGAACACGTGTATAATTGGCACCCAGATCAGGAAGTAGCATGTTCCCTCCGGGCCCAAGCCCCCCATGACCACTTCCGCCGCTGTCTCCCTGACTCTAGTGCCCTGGATTTGTCTGTCCCGTTTGTGAACTTTCTATTGGTGGAATCAGGCACGTGGCTTCTTTCCTTCAACATGCGTTTGTGAGCTTTGCTGTGTGTAGTGCAGTGGTTTGTGCTCCCTTGGAGGTAAATCGCGTGTCACGACCCAGTTCACCCTTGAGCACTCGGGGCGGGCGCTGCTGTGAACAACGCCACCTCCGTCAGGGCCTGCCTGGGGTGGCCGGGCCATGCTTCTCTGGAGAAGGACCACACAGCACTGCCCACTGGGCTGTGGGTGGCATCAGACCCTGTGTGTGTTAGCTGCTGGGGGCACCTGTTCCAGCGTTTTCCTGTTTTCTCTTGGGCTGTCTGCTTTGTGCATGAGATCTGCAGGCCCTCCGTCCACACTCCAGGCACAGGGCCTTTGTGGCGGATGTGTGCTGCCTCTCCAGGCGTAAGCGCCGTCCAGCTTCTCAGTTGGCGACACAAAGAAAGTCTGCTTGCTTCGGGAAGTTTTATTGTCTTAACCTTTCATGTTGATGTGTGCCATCCTGGTGGCCCCCTGTACGCCAGCCACTCAGAACCGGATCGGCTAGTGCGGGCAGACCCTCCTCCCAGCCGAGTCTTGTCCCCTGGTTCCCTGGGGACCTGCAGTCCTGTCACCAGGATGGCCCCCACACTTCTGCTCCAACTCCCCATAGCGGCTGGCAGGCCCTTTCCAAAGAGGTGTCCCATCCTCCCTCCAGGACGGGCCCACCTCCGCTTTTGCAGCTGGTCTGCCGTGCTGCTGGCGGGTGGCCACGTGGGCCCCCTTTGGTCCCTACTGCACAGGCCCCCCCCCTCCAGCCCCAGGGCATTCCCCGTGTTCCACCCCACCCCCGTTCCCATCCATCTCTCCCTGGCAGCCCTCTCAGAACTGGTGCAAGCCCGTGTGGCCTCCTCAGTGTGGCCTGAGGGTGCCCTCTGCCCGCAGGTCTCGCACTATGGAGCCAGACCCCCAGGCGGGCGTGCAGGTGGGCATGCGCGTGGTGCGCGGCGTGGACTGGAAATGGGGCCAGCAGGACGGCGGCGAGGGCGGCGTGGGCACGGTGGTGGAGCTCGGCCGCCACGGCAGCCCTTCGACCCCCGACCGCACGGTGGTCGTGCAGTGGGACCACGGCACCCGCACCAACTACCGCGCGGGCTACCAGGGCGCGCATGACCTGCTGCTCTTCGACAACGCCCAGATCGGTGCGCGTGGTGCCCCGGGGGCGGGACCGGGCAGAGGGGCGGGGCCGCGCGGCGCCCCTGACGCTGCCCGCCCGCAGGCGTTCGCCACCCCAACATTATCTGCGACTGCTGCAAGAAGCACGGGCTGCGGGGCATGCGCTGGAAGTGCCGCGTCTGCTTCGACTACGATCTCTGCACGCAGTGCTACATGCAGAACAAGCACGAGCTGGCCCACGCCTTCGAGCGCTACGAGACGGCCCACTCGCGCCCGTGAGTTCCCCCGCCGCCCCGGGTGTGGGCGCGGCCCCCCTGCGTCCTCCCCGCTCATGTCCAGGGCCTCGCAAGCGCACCTCTGACACCCGAGCAGCCTTGGTCCCAGAGGACTGGAGCTGCCTCCTGCTGGCCACTCCCCAGGATACAGGTCGAGTCCTTCCTGAGCCATTTCCTCGAGGAGTGGCCAGGGTCCTGGTCACGCCGTGGGGCCTGGGCTTTGACACCAGTCCCTATCCCTTGCAGAAGGCAACCGTGTCCACTGAGCAGGTCTGCGGAGGTGGGTGCTGTGGCTGGGGCCTTCTCCGGTGTCCCGGTCCCCTCCTAGAGCCAGGCTCCCCAGTGGTCCCCCAGTGCCGCTGTGGCCGGGGCGCTGAGGGTGGCGTGCCTGGGGCGTGCTGCCGGCGTCCGCGCCTGTGGAGGTGCCGTTGGTCTGGCTGGCAGGCTCCTTTGCTGTCGTCGGGGGGGACCAGGCTGGGCAGGAGTCCACTGGGCTGGGTGGGTGCCCAGAGGTGCACCCCTGTCCCCCGCACTGTTGCCCTCGCCTCCTTGACACCCCCCACACACGGAGGGGAGGGGCTCCACGTCCCAGCCACCCCCGGCCAGTGTGGCAGCCAGGATGAGCTGTCTGGGCGCCTCTGGCCAAGCCTGCCTTGCTCTCTCCTCTGCTTCCCACGTGCTGAGCTCCCCTGGGCCAGGCCGTGCGCTGAGCTCTGGGGTCAGCTCTAACGGGAGGCAGCAGGTTTGGTGTGACTGTACGTAGAGGGTGTGTGGTGAGGGTGGGCCTGGGGCGCCCTTCTCGCCTGACATCATGAAAGGTCCCCCAGGGACTTTCCTGGCGGTCCGGTGGTTAGGACTCTGCACTCTCATTGCCGAGGGTGCCAGTTCAATCCCTGGTCGGGGAACTAAGATCCCACAAGCTGCCTGGTGTGGCCAAATTGGAAAAAAAAAAAAAAAAAAAGAAAGAAGAACGGTCTCCTGGAGGGACCTGGGCCGCAGCCCCACTCTAGGCCCAGAGTGTGGAGGGCACTGACCTGTGGGCCTGGGAGCTGGCGGCGCCGCATCCTCTAGACTCCAGGGGTGGGAGTGGAGGAGCAAGGCCGGCAGAGCAGGGGGCCTGCTCCATCGCGTGGGTGTCCCTCATGGCCTGGGACCCACTCTCTCTCTCGTAGGGTCACGCTGAGTCCCCGCCAGGGCCTCCCAAGGATCCCGTTAAGGGGCATCTTCCAGGGAGCGAAGGTGGTTCGGGGCCCCGACTGGGAGTGGGGTTCACAGGATGGTGAGTGGGGGCCCAGGGTGGGCAGGTGGGCGCTGGGCTGCCACCGGCTATGGCTCGTCCTCTGGCGCAGGCTCAGTCTGCCGGTGGGGCCGCTGTCTCCCAGGAGGGGAAGGGAAGCCCGGCCGAGTGGCGGACATCCGTGGCTGGGATGTGGAGACGGGCCGGAGCGTGGCCAGCGTGACCTGGGCCGACGGCACTACCAACGTGTACCGCGTGGGCCACAAGGGCAAGGTGGACCTCAAGTGTGTGGGCGAGGCAGCCGGTGGCTTCTACTACAGGGAGCATCTGCCGAGGCTCGGTACGGGCGGGCCCCACTGACGCCCACCCAGTTGCTCTCTGTCCTGGCTGAGCCTCACCAGGGGTGGCCCGTGAAGTCACGGAGGGGAGGTGAGGCATGGGGGCGGAGGGACCCGCGTGAGCTGGGCCTGCCACCTCGCCCCCAGGCAAGCCCGCAGAGCTGCAGCGCAGGGTGAGTGCTGATGGCCAGCCCTTCCAGCACGGGGACAAGGTCAAGTGTCTGCTGGATGCGGACATCCTGAGGGACATGCAGGAAGGCCATGGTGGATGGAACCCCCGGATGGCCAAGGTGAGCCGCCCCACCTGCCGAGTCCCCGTGCCGCCCCTCCCCACATCCTCTGGACCCCCGCCCTCCTGCTCCACCTGGCCACAGCCTCCGTGACCCGCTGCAGTGTATCGGACAGATGGGCACCGTACACCGCATCACGGACCGTGGGGACGTGCGTGTGCAGTTCAGCCACAAGACCCGCTGGACCTTCCACCCTGGGGCTCTCACCAAGGTGCATGGGGGGCCGGGCTGAGCCCCTCTGCTCGCTTCCGTACCCCCTTTAACGTGCTGGCTTGGCCCTGGGAGTGCCTCCCTGGGGCCCTGAAGGAAGAGGGGAGGGCATGGTGGGGTCCAGAGGGGACTAGGTCCAGGGAGAGGGGACCCTGGTGTGAGGCACGGGGGTGGGGGCCGCGGGGAGCTGTTGGAAGCTGGGGCGGCAGGCCGGGCGCGAACATCTGTTCTGAGGGCCAGAGGGGCCTCTGCAGCCTCACAGGCAGGAGGTGGTGGGTTGGGCGTACTTTCTTAGGAGGACAGGGGGACGGGGTGGACCTTGGCCGGGGCTGGGGGCGGGGTGGGCGTGGTGAGAGCTGTCTGGGATGCAGTATCCCTCGGATGAGGGATGGAGGGGGTGGGAGGCAGCGGCGTGTCCAGTGATGGCACCTGGGCTGGGGCAGCGCCAGCACTCAGCTCTGGGACTGCTGGGGCACATCTGCCTTCAAGGGTGGGGGATGGTGGGGTCATAGGACAGGTGGCTTTTAGAGTGAGCTCTGTCTGTACCCATGAGGGCAAGGGCGAGGAGGGAGCTGCTAGGGAAGGTGTGGGGGTGGGGGAGGGGCAGCCCTGACCCCCTCCGTGCTGTTCCAGCCTGGCTCCCGGTCATCCTGTGGGCCCCGCTCCCCCGAGCCAGGCTAGTCTGGTCTTGGCTGTGCTGCCCGCTCCCCCGTCAGTGTGCAGGGACAGGCCCACCCTGGCCTGCACACCCCCCCAGCTGGCTTCTGTCCCGTCTGGATGCTGATGTCCGCTGCCTCTCTGGCTGTCACCCGCATGGCTCTGAGGCTAGGCCACCAAGGGCTGCCCTGGTCACCTGTCGCCTTTATCGGGCCAGATCCTCTGGTTGTGCTTTCGGGCAGGGGCTGGGGTCCTGTCCCGGCCAGCCTGTCCTGTGGAGCTGGATGGGGGCGCCTTCCTGCTCTACGACCCCAGGCAGCCACACCTGCCCGGGGCCCCTCACATGCTTCTCTGTCACTCAGCACAACTCCTGCTCGGTGGGTGAAGTTGTGCGGGTCATTGACGACCTTGACACGGTGAAGCGGCTGCAGGCTGGGCATGGCGAGTGGACAGATGACATGGCCCCCGTGAGTCCCTCACCCCTACCCCCCCACCCCCAGCTCCCTCACCCCTGGGAGGCCCACCTGAGACCCCGCCCTCTCCCCACCCAGGCTCTGGGCCACATCGGGAGAGTACTGAAGGTTTTCGCAGATGGGAACCTGGGTGTGCTGGTCAACGGTAAGCTGTGGACCTTCAGCCCCTCCTGCCTGGTGGCCTACCGGCCTGAGGAGGACGCCAACCTGGACGTGGCCGAGCGCGCCCGGGAGAACAAAAGTGAGGGCGTCCAGCGCGGGCGGCTGCGGGGGGGGTGGGGCCGCCCCTGGCCACCACCGAACCTCAGCCCTGCCCTCCCCAGGCTCCCTGAGTGTCGTCCTGGACAAGCTTCGAGCCCAGAAGAGTGACCTGGAGCATCCGGGGAGGCTGGTGGTGGAGGTGGCCCTGGGCAACGTGGCCCGGGCTCTGGACCTGCTGCGGCGGCACCCGGAGCAGGCGAGCTCCTGAGACCAGCCCCCGCCACCCCCCACCCCTGCCCCCGGCCCCACCAGCCCCAGCGGGAGGGGCCGGGGCCAGGGGCTAACCCTCTGTCCTCCTGGCAGGTGGACACCAAGAACCATGGCAGGACCGCCCTGCAGGTGGCTGCCTACCTAGGCCAGGTGGAGCTGATGCGGCTGCTGCTGCAGGCTCGGGCGGGCGCGGACCTGCCGGACGACGAGGGCAGCACGGCGCTGCACTACGCGGCGCTGGGGTGAGAGGCCTGGCCGGGGCGTGGGGGGCCGGGCCCGCAGGTCCAGCCAGTGGGCACAGCGCCCCTCCTGCTTCCTCTCCCGCCAGGAACCAGCCCGAGGCCGCCCGGGTGCTCCTGAGCTCGGGTTGCGGGGCCAACACTCTTAACGGCACCCGGAGCTCGGCTCTGCACGTGGCCGTGCAGAGGGGCTTCCTGGAGGTGGTGAGGGTCCTCTGTGAGCGCGGCTGTGACGTCAACCTGCCCGTGAGTGCTGGGTCCCCTGGCCTTATCCCTGGGGTAAAGGAGGCAGTGGCCAAGACCTTTTTGGCAAGTGACCACTGGCCCACCACCGGCAGGACGCCCATGCTGACACGCCCCTGCACTGTGCCATCTCGGCGGGCACTGGCGCCAGCGGCATCGTGGAGGTCCTTACTGAGGTGCCGGGCATCGACGTCACTGCCACCAACAGCCAAGGCTTCACCCTGCTGCACCATGCATCCCTCAAAGGCCACACGCTGTGAGTTTGGGGTGGACGCATGGCCAGCAGCCAGCTCCTGCTGTGCTGCTGGGCCACTCTGGGGTCGCCCCTGACCCCAGACGCGTCTCCCTGCTCCCACAGAGCCGTCAGAAGGATTCTGGCGCGGGCCCGGCAGCTGGTGGACGCCAAGAAGGAGGATGGGTTCACAGCGCTGCACCTGGCCACCCTGAACGACCACAGGGAGGTGGCCCAGGTTCTCATCCGAGAGGTGTGGATGCAGGGTCCTGGGCGGGCCCGGGGACCGGGGTGTCAGGGCCCACCGGGGTCCCTGGGCTGAGCCTGTGCCCCCCCCCCCGCCCCCCAGGGCCATTGTGATGTGAATGTTCGCAACCGTAAGCTCCAGTCTCCGCTGCACCTGGCTGTGCAGCAGGCCCACGTGGGGCTGGTGCCGCTGCTGGTGGACGCTGGCTGCAGCGTCAACGCCGAGGACGAAGAGGGGGACACAGCTCTGCATGTGGCACTGCAGCGTCACCAGCTGCTGCCCCTGGCGACTGATGGGGCCAGGGGGGACCCAGGGGCCTTGCAGCTGCTGTCAAGGGTGAGGAGGCGTGACTCTGGGTGCTTGAGAGGTGGGCCGTGGCACCTGGCTGTAGACCCCTGTGTCCTCTGCCCACCTCCACCTTCGGGGACAGCCCTGACCAGGTCCTCTCAGGGTGGGACAGCCCGGGCCGCAGTGGTTTGCAGGAGGTGTCTTCTGCGACCCCAGTCACTGCTGTGTGGCCAGTGTTCCTGACATTCTGTGCTTCAGACCAGCCTGGGAAAGGGGGCGGGGCGCCGTGTGGGCGGGGGTCGTGTGTCAGGACCCGGCCCCACTGCCGGCAGGGGCCTTTTCCCGCCTGCCTCCGGCGGCTCCGGGGGTCTCGGGCGGGGCCCAGGCCTCTGAAGCCCGGTGCCAGACAGGCTTCCTCCAGGCCAGCGTTCCCAGGTGCCCGCCCTCACGGCGTCTGTCCTGCCACCCAGCTACAGGCCTCGGGCCTTCCGGGCAGCGCGGAGCTGACGGCTGGCGCGGCGGTCGCCTGCTTCTTGGCGCTGGAGGGCGCCGACCTGAGCTACGCCAACCACCGCGGCCGGAGCCCGCTGGACCTGGCAGCTGAGGGCCGCCTGCTCAAAGCCCTGCAGGGCTGTGCCCAGCGCTTCCGGTGAGCGGCCGGGGGCCGGGGGCCGGGGGCGGGCCCGCCCCCGCCCGCAGCCCTGGGCCCTTTCAAGCCCCCTCTAACCACGCAGGGAGCGGCAGGCTGGCGGGGGCGGGGGCGCGGCCCAGGGCCCAAGGCTGGCGCTCAGTGCCCCCAACACTGTGACCAACCTGCATGTCGCTGCGCCGTCCGGGCCCGAGGCCGCCGAGTGCCTGGTGTGCTCGGAGCTGGCGCTGTTGGTGCTGTTCTCGCCTTGCCAGCACCGCACGGTGTGTGAGGGTGAGTGCAGGGGGCAGGGGCGGGGCGGGGCGGGGGTGCGGCGACCGGGATGGGGGGCCTCGCTCAGCCGTGCGATCCCCCGCAGAGTGCGCCCGCAGGATGAAGAAGTGCATCAGGTGCCAGGCGGTCATCGGCAAGAAGCTGCGCCCAGGTGGGGCTCGGCGCCCACCCCACCCCACCCCACCCCCCGGTGTGGGCCGCTGCACCTCGCCCCGCGGTTCACGGCTCCGTCCCCTGTCGTGGCTCACGCTCCTGCCCGCGGTTCTCCCCCAAGCCTCGGGCCTCCAACAGCCCTTGCCTCTGACCGGAACCCCTTCCCGCAGACGGCACGGAGGTGGTCAGCGCCGCCTCCGCCCCCGGCCCACCGCGGCAGCTGGTGGAGGAGCTGCAGAGCCGCTACCGGCAGATGGAGGAGCGCATCACCTGCCCCATCTGCATCGACAGCCACATCCGCCTCGTGTTCCAGTGCGGTCACGGCGCCTGCGCGCCCTGCGGCGCTGCGCTCAGCGCCTGCCCCATCTGCCGCCAGCCCATCCGCGACCGCATCCAGATCTTCGTGTAGCTCGCGTCCCCTGCCTCGTTCCGGGGCCACGCCCCGCGACCGCCCTCGCAAACCCCTCTTCTGTATTTTATAAAAAGATTAACGGACTTTGCGCCTGGTTGCCTGCCTGGGGCGGGGCCGTGGGTCCCCCACCCCGGACCATCCCGACCTGGCCCCCTTCCGCCGTTGGCCCAGCGCTGGCCAGAGGCCCCGCCTGACCCCTCCCGACCTGCGTGTCCTGCTCTTCTTCCCAGGACTCACGGGTCCAGAGTCCTGCCAGGATCCCCGTCTCTGGGCCAGAAAGGATGGGGCCCGGGCTCGCGGTGTCGTCCAAGAGCACTGGTTGGACCGAAACCCCAGCAGCGCCTCCTCCCTGCGCCTGGGGCGGGCTGTGGAGACGACAGACTGGCCAAAGCAGAACCCGGTCTCGTGGCGGGCTGTGCGGTTCTGGCTAAGCGGGGAGTTGGGCGAGGCCTCTGATTCAAGCCAGAAGCCCCGGCAGGGTTTCAGGACCACTGAGTGTGGGAGGTGGAAGACGGACCTGGGGAGTAGGGCAGAGCACAGGACGGAGAAGGTCGGTTTGTCGGCGCAAACGTTTAGCCATGGGGGCGGCAGGCACTGCCCTGGTCTGGGCCCCGCGGCCGGGCGCTTTCCAAGAACCACCGAAATGCTCCCCCGGAGCCTCAAGGCTGCCAACCAGCCACTTGGCGCTGACCCCGCTGGCCCGGCGCACTACTGTCACTCTGGGCTCAAGGCCTGGGTGGAGAACGGGGAGGGCCAGCCCCCCCCCACCTCCCCTCCACCCCCCGCGCCTCCTCTGACTCGGCCCAGCCCCCACCCCGTCTCCCCTCCCCCCGGCCGCTCCGCACCGGCGGGAGTCCCGCCCCGCCCTGGATCCCGGTTCCCCAAGCCCAGAGGCGCCCTCGCCTACATCCCGCCTGGCTCAGCTCCTCTGCCAGGCATGACCTGAAAGCCGCCCCGTCGAGTCTTCCGCCCCCAGGACACCCGGTCCCCCAGCCCCAACCCAGGACCGTTCAGACTTCGGCCCTGTGCGCGCTCGGCAGGCAGCGCCTGGTGGGGATTCCTGCGGCGCCCCCCCGCCCCCCCGCACCTTGTGCGCTGTCCCTATCGCCCTCCATGGGTCCTTCTGCTGGCCCCTGCAGGGCCCCCTCCCTCCTGGCACCCCAAGCCTTGCTCCGCAGGCGCCTCCTTCTCCCTCTTCCTCAGCCCGATACTCACTTGCCACGTCCCCTCCCGTCGCATCCCTCCCCTCTCGCGGGGTCCCTGTCAGCCAACGCCTGCAGGGGACGTGTCCCGAGCTGGCCAGGATGGAGGTCCCACTGCCGGGTCTCATCCGGTGTCCTGGGGGACTCCGTTTGGGAGAAAAGCTGCCAAGTCAGTCAACTCCCAGCGAGTTTGGGGACCCGGCTGACCACTCCTGCCTAAGCCAGAGCCCCCGGTGTCCGTCTCTTCCCTGGCGTCCGGGGCCCTCCTCGCAACCCCCACCCCCACCCCCGCCAAGTGACCCCGCCCAGTCGGCCCTGCCCAGGCCACCGCCAGCGACCCACAGGCCCGGGTCCCCGCACCCCAGGCTGGAGGTGTCGGGGGTGCTACCGACAGCAGGCGGCCAGCTGGTTCCCTTCGGGGCAGCCGCGCGCCCTCCCCCTCAGGGCTGTAACCCGAGCCGCCGCCGCCGCGCTGCCCCGCCGCCTGAGCCCCGACAGCGAGTCCGCAGGCGCCATGGGCCGCGGGGCCTGCGTCCCCTCAGCGGCGTCGGGGGCCCACGACCGGGCCCGCCTGCTCGGAGCCGTGCTGGGCGCGCTGTGCCTCCTCCCCACGCTCGTGCTGCTGGCCCGGCCGGGGGCCCTGGGGAACCGGCCCGTGGCGAGCGCAGCGCAGGTGAGAGCGGGCGCGGGAGCGGGCGGGTCGGCCCCGGCTGCGCGTCCGGGCCTGAGTCGGCGAGTCCGTGTCCGTTGATGGGGGGGCGGGGGGCAGCATCTGCCGGCAGCTCCGCCCACTCCGACCTGGCCTGTTTTTAGTAACGTTTTTCTTTCTGGCTGTTAAGTAACCCTGGCTCGGGGTGAAAACCAGAAAATGCCGAAAGACAAAAAGAGAGTCCCTCCCTGGAGCGCGCGCCCTCCCAGCCTTCGAGGCCCTTTTCCTCGCGGCTTGGGGCTTGGGGACAGTCCCTGCTGCCTTCCCACGGGGCACTTGCTTCCCTCGAAGGGAGACACTGTGCCCGCGACCGCGGGTGTGCTCGCCACCCCAAGCCTTGGCCCGCCGCACCCCCCGGCGCCCCGCAGACGCCGCTACACGCTGACCCCGACCCGGCTGCGCTGGGACCACTTCAACCTCACATACAGGTGCGACCCTGGCCCTGGAGGGGGGGCCGGTGCTGCCTGGCTGCCACCCCTGACCATGACTCCCACCCCAGGATCCTCTCTTTCCCGAGGAACCTGCTCAGCCCCAGCGAGACCCGGCGGGGCCTGGCCGCCGCCTTCCGCATGTGGAGTGACGTGTCCCCCTTCAGCTTCCGCGAGGTGGCCCCTGAGCAGCCCAGCGACTTCCGCATAGGTGGGCGCCGTGCCCCCGCCCCCGCCCCGCCCCAAGGCCCCCTTTCAGCCCCGTGCTCCTGCAGGCTTCTACCCGGTCAACCACACGGACTGCCTGGTCTCCCCGACGCACCACTGCTTCGACGGCCCCACGGGCGAGCTGGCCCACGCCTTCTTCCCCCCGCACGGCGGCATCCACTTTGACGACAGCGAGTACTGGGTCCTGGGCCCCACACGCTACAGCTGGAAGAAAGGTGACGCCGGCCTGGCCTCCCGTGGGGCCCCCGCACCACGGCGGGCGCAGCGGGAGGGCTTTGGGGGGGTCATGGCTGGGATTTGGGATCAGGGAGGCGGGCAGGGGCAGGCTGGGAGGAGGTCGTAAGCCTGGGTTCCGGGAGCCCTGAAGCCCCCTCCCCCCACACCGCTGGAGCCGGAGCTGGAGCTGCATTCCTGGGGGCCAGCTCACCGCCTCGCCAGCCTGGAACACTCTTATCTTCCCACGGCTGCCCGAGGGAGGCTCCCGGCACTGCAGCAGCTGTTCGGGCCTCTGGGGCAAGGCCGGCGGGCGGGCGGGGGGGTGGGGGGCGGCGGAGGGCTGGGCCGGGTCCCGGGCGCTGACCGGCGGGGCCCGCAGGCGTGTGGCTCACCGACCTGGTGCACGTGGCGGCCCACGAGATCGGCCACGCGCTGGGCCTGATGCACTCCCAGCACGGCCGGGCGCTCATGCACCTCAACGCCACGCTGCGTGGCTGGAAGGCGCTGTCGCAGGACGAGCTGTGGGGGCTGCACCGGCTCTACGGTGAGTGCGGGGTCGAAGCGGGCGGGGTCAGGGACCGGGGCGGGCGGGCCCTGAGGCCAGGCTGCCCCCACTGCAGGCTGCCTGGACCGGCTGTTCGTGTGCGCGTCCTGGGCGCGGAGGGGTTTCTGCGACGCCCGCCAGAGGCTCATGAAGAGGCTGTGTCCCAGCAGCTGCGACTTCTGCTACGGTGAGCTTGGGCCTCTCCGGCCTGCGTCTGGCCAGGGCGCCGGGTACTGATGTGGCCTCCGCCCCCCTACCCCGTACGAGCAGAGTTCCCCTTCCCCACCGTGGCTGCCACCGCGCCGCCCCCCAGGACCAAAACCCGGCTGGTGCCCGAGGGCAGGAATGTGACCTTCCGCTGCGGCCAGAAGATCCTCCACAAGAAAGGCAAAGTGTAGTGAGTGACCCTGCCTGGGCGCCGAGGGTGGGCGGGGGGACTCGGGACCCTGGCCAGCTCTCCGCCCTCCCCGCAGCTGGTACAAGGACCAGGAGCCCCTGGAGTTCTCCTACCCCGGCTACCTGGCGCTGGGCGGCGCGCACCTGAGCATCATCGCCAACGCCATCAACGAGGGCACCTACACGTGCGTGGTGCGCCGGCGGCAGCGCGTGCTCAGCACCTACTCCTGGCGCGTCCGCCTGCGGAGCTGAGCACCGCCCGCAGGGCTGAGGATGCTGATAAAGCACTTTCTCTCTCAAGTCTCCTGGCCCTTTCTTGGGAGGGTGGGCGGCCAGTCTTGGCCCACGGGGTGGGGAGCCTGCAGCCAGTTCCTTGCAGGGAGGATGCCGTCCACAGAGACAGGCCGAGAGGGGCTTCTCCAGGCCCGGCCTGGAACGGTGGGTAACCCGAGGCCCAGGTGCCCGCAGCATCACCAGGGCCAGCGCGCTGAGCCAGTGGGGCCGGGGGTCTCGCGTGGGCTCAGGGCTGGGAAGGGGGTGGGCCCTGTGGCTGCAAGGCCTCCCTGAAGGGAGTGGGATGAGCGGGGGCGGCTGGTGGGGGGAGGCTGGGGGCGCCCGCAGGAGGAACTAGCTCGGTGCAGCTGGGGGCCCCGGGCAGTGACAAGTCCCCTTCTGCCCAAGCAACACCCTGTCCAGCCAGACCGTAGCTGGAGGACTTGCGGGCTGCAAAGAGCTGAGCCCACGGAGACTGCCTTTCACCCCTCCCTCGAGTGTAGGGGCGGGGGCTCCCCACCCAGGAGGCCCAGGACCCAGTACAGGACCAGCCGCTTAAAGAAGGAAATGCCAGACCCTTCCTCCAAGAATATTTTACTACATCTTAAAACACGTAACCACCTTGTACAAAAACCTGCTGTGGCTGCGAGCTCGCACGCCTGGCTCTGGGGCCCTGGGTGAGGCAGGAAGGTGCTGGAGCAGCAGCCTGAAGGTTAAAAAGTACCAACCCCCCCGCAGCTCTGTTCCCAGTCACGGCACCCGACTGGCATGGCCGCTGGTGGTCACCGTGGCTGAGTGTGTGTGTGTGGGCGTACAGATGCCCGCCCTCTCCTCGCAGGGCAAGTCCGATACATCTGAAAAAGCACAGCCTTTCCTCCCACGGCAAGGAAAACGTGATTTAATTCTACAAATTTACAAGCCAAGATAAAATGAAAACATGGAAAACCCCACGAGGCCAGCAGCCAGTCCTAGACTTGAGGTCGCGTCCACGGCAGCCCCGTGGCAGTGGCGGCACCTGGTCAGGGCAGGACGGGGGTCTGGACCCAGACGCCGCCTCCAGTGTCTGCCGCTGTCCCAGCTGGGCCTCAGCGGTCGGCGCTCCCCAAGGTGGGTCCGGGGTCGGCTCTGAGCCTCAGAACTTGAGGCTGAAGCCTGGGCCCGCGGCCGAGGCCCCCTGGTTCGTGGTTGTGAGGTGGAAGCCCGTCTCCTTCAGGTCGTCGTCACCCTGTGGACACAGCGGCTTCGTGGGGCCCCGGCCGGGCCAACCCCGCCTCGGAGACCCCGCTCCCCTCGCCAGCCCGCCCCTCACCAGCTGGCTGTAGCCCAGGCCTCCCTCTGGTGGCCGGGGGCTGGTGCCCCGCTTCACCCTCTGCTGTTCGCTCTTGGCGGGCCATGTGGGGAACATGGAGGGGTCGATGGGGAGGGGGGTCTCGCGGAAATACTCGTGCTTGAGGCCGTCCTCTGCGCTGACCCTCCGTCCAGGGAAGTAGGTCAGAAACCTGGGAGAACAAGGCACTTGGCAGGGGCGGGGCGGGGCGGGGCGGAGGCGGGCTGAGGGCGGGGCGCAGGGCGGGACGCACTTGTTCATGAGGTCGAAGCCCGGGTCTGAGAGCAGAGCCCCGAAGCGCTTGCGGAGGTTGTTATACGGATACTCGGTGAAGGTCATCTTCTTGACGGCGGGGAGGTCGTTGTAGCCGGGCCAGATTTTCTCACTGGGGGTCCCTAGGTCCTAAAACAGGGCGCGTCTCAAATAGCCGGGCCCTGCAGGGAAGAGGCACCTGGCCCGGGCGCCTGCACATGTCCCCAGGGGCACCCACCTTGAACACTTTGTTGATTTGATCGATTTCCGACTTCCCAGGGAACAGCGGCTTCTGAGTCAGCAGCTCCCCAAAGATGCAGCCCACCGA
This sequence comes from Balaenoptera physalus, assembly GCF_965194825.1. NCBI lineage: Eukaryota > Metazoa > Chordata > Mammalia > Artiodactyla > Balaenopteridae > Balaenoptera > Balaenoptera physalus. Next base: position 195,675,500 of record NC_138882.1, on the reverse strand, counting down.
CCACATGTCCACGGCCGTGGAGTACTCCTAGGGGTCAGGAAGCACTCAGGGGGCTGGCGGGTCAGCGCGCCCAGGGCAGGCTCCTGCATACCCACACTCACCTTGGCGCCGAGCAGCAGCTCAGGGGCACGGTACCACAAGGTCACGACCACCGGGGTGTAGGCCTTCAGAGGGGACCCATACTCCCGCGCCAGCCCGAAGTCCCCCACCTGTGAGGACAGAGGGCGGGCTGTGGACGGCTCCATGCCTGGGAGCCGGCCCCTCCGCCGAGCCACCCCCGGGCTCACCTTGAGGACGCCAGCGTGGCTCAGCAGCAGGTTGGACGTCTTGAGGTCGCGGTGCAGGATCCAGTTGTCGTGCAGGTGCTTCACGCCACGCAGCAGCTGGATCATCAGCGTCTTCACCTCCCCTGGGTGGCGACAGGGCAGCACGCGGCTGGTCCCCCGGGCCATCGGCTGCCTCAGCAGCCACCAAGCTTCCCGGCACCTGGCACCCAGGCGCTCACACACACCCAGTGCGACAGGGTCAGAGTTCAAGGTCAGCACTCCCGCCCCCAGGCGACCTGAGCGTAGGACGTCCCTCAGGGGGATCTGGGTCTAGGGCCACAGCAACGGGACTGAATCGGGCCCTACCCGGCAGGAAAGGCTGCTTCATGGTTTCCATGAGGCTCTTGAGGTCGTGCTCCACGTAGTTCATCACGATGTAGATCTTGTCCATGTTGCTGCCCACGACGATTTCCTAGGAAACAACAGCAGGTCCCGTGGCCTGGGGGTCCCAGGCCAGCCCTGCCACTGCCGGCTCTCCCAAGAGACCTGAAATCCCGGGGCCCAGACATTGGGCGACAGCAGGGACCTCCTAAATGCGACGGCCACCGGGGTGTGGCACGTGGGGGCCCCGCGGGGCAGAGGCACGTGGGCCGGCGGCCTCACCCTGACGGTGACGATGTTGGGGTGCTGCGCCTTGAGGATGGTGTTGATCTCCCTCAGCGATGTGATCGGGAAGCCCTCCTTCTCCTTCTCCATTTTCAGCCGCTTCAGAGCCACGATTTCATCTGCAAAGAAAGCAACGTGAAGACCAACGTTGAGCAAATATTCTTCCACCCACACGTTCTCCCTGTTTCATCGCTGTTCCCCCACGATCACGGGACATGGCCAACCGGCCTCCCCCCCAGTCCTCAGGGCCTCGACTGCTTCTCTGAGGCCCCGCCAAGGGCGCACACCTGCCTGCGGCTGCAAGCAAGCAGCACAGAGCCTCGTGGTCAGGCCGACTTCTGGCCTCTGGAGGCGCCAAGGGGCCAGCTGCTCAGGTGTGCACCGGTCAGATAAGGCAAGGCTAAGGCCCAGCTCCAGGGGAGAGGCGACAACCAGAATAGTAGGGAACTATACCCAGTGACCCTGACGCTGAAGGTGCCGGCGCCCCGTGGTGCTGGCTGGCACTCTGGGCCACCCGGTCCATGCGCCACACCACCCCTTCCCTTTGGGGGACCATCCTGGGACTCGCCCCACCTGTTTTCTTGTCCTTAGCTCTGTACACCACCCCGTAAGTGCCTTCTTCGATCCTGTTCAGGCACTGGAATTCCTCCACACTCCGACAGCCCTGGGAGGAAGCGCCAGCATGAGGGCGCGGCAGCGGGGCCACACCCCTGAGGGAAGCCCCGCCTGGACGTGTCAGGAGGGCCCGCAGGGCGCGTGGGCAGCGGCCTGGGAACACTCTCCTCGCCTCAGTGAGCACGTGCCCCTTCATCCGGAAGCCGGCCCTGGGCAACCCCCCACCCCGCCACCTCCAGCCACCTCATCCTAAGATGAGGCTGGGACAGGGGTGGCCCTGTGCACTGCACCCCCAGCTGGCGCAGGAAACCCCCAGGAGCTGGGGCGGCACTTGGGGCTGGGCCACTAGCCTTGGGGCGCCTGGAGCACCTGAGGCCGCTCACCCTCTGGAGACCTGCCCTCTCCAACCCCCTCCCTCCAGCATTGTTGTCACGGACTTTTCCCAACAGAAAATGTGCGCTGACTCATAGCACTGCCCTCCGACCCCTGCACAGCGACCAGGCGAGGGGGGCAGGTGCCCACTCAGCCCAGGCCGAGGCAGAAGTGACCGCAGAGCTGACCGCCCGCCAGGCTGCCCGCCCCCCCACATGGGGCCCCTGGCGGGCGTCCTGGCTGCGGACGCAGGAACTGTCCTCCCCCCAAGACTGCTGGACAAGAGGCCGGACCACGATCGGGGACACGTGAGAGGCTGGTGGCCGGGCCCACCCAGTGACAGAAACCCGCAGTGGGGACCCAGCTTCTACTCTCAGCAACCGGCCCCATCCACGAGCAGCAAAGCAGAGCCAGGCCTGGGGCGGGGAGGGCACCTGACCTGCAGGGCTGGCAGGTACTTGGGCAGCTCCTGTTTGAGCTCGATGGGTGACAGGGCTGGGGAGTCGGGCACGAAGTCCCCCTCGGTGAGGGCGCTGCTCTGCGGGGTGCCCTCGCCCACCTCATCTTCCCCCTCTTCGCTCTCTCCAGAATCGCGGTCAAATCGTGACTCTGGAACTTCAGAAGTTCAACCCAATTATGAACCAAGAACGAGCAAGTGTGGCTACCCCACCCGTTCTGCGGGGGGGACAGCGAGTGCAGTGCGGGAAGAAGCCACATTGAGAGCCCCGGGGGGCCAGGCACGGGCTGCGCCCTGGACAGAGGGCACCGTGTCTTGGGGCCGCTGGCCGGGCTGGGACCACTGTGAGCCACTGGCCGGTTGCGAGCTCTGAGGCCCGCCCAGAACTTGCGGCCACCGGCCAGAGGGCTTGGCCTGGCTGCCTGCGGAGGCCATGCAGCCCCTGGTCAGCAACGGCCCTGTGGTCGGAGTCGAGCTGGCATTTCCCAGCCTCCCCTGGTGTCCGAGCCCAGCACCCTCAGGATGGCGCTCATTCAGCACTGTCCCTTCTAAGGGACGCCAGCCCCCACGGGCCCAAGCGGCCAAGTGCAGGGTGCTGGGGGAAGCAGCTCCCCGCGAGCCAGCTGGGTCCTGGGACGCACCAGCCAGGCGCTCCCTGTAGCTCCCGGGGCACGACGTGCCTCTGAGAAAGGTTATTTCTTAGGTCGCTGCCCCGCTCACGACTCAAACGTGGGTCAGCACCCAGGTGAGGGGCAGATGAGGAAGAGGTGAACCACCACTCGGGGGGCCTCTCACCAACCAGGACGTGGTTTTCATTCTCTCGCTCCTCCTCTTCACTCATTTCTTCTTCACTCACTTCCTCTGTAAAGGAAACAGGTGTCAGCTCAGACCCTCCACAAGCAGAAGCGCGGTCCGCTTTAGCCGACAAGGAAGAAAGGGGCGCCCTATGTCGTCGACTCGGGAGCCTCGTGTAAGTCCCAGACAGCCAGGCGTTTTCAATCTGGATATATTTCTACTGAGATTTCAAACTACCCACCTGTAGCTTCTGCGCTCTTACGGGGTTAAACCGCGGGCGGGCGGGCACTCGTGCTCACCGGCTGACTGTGCGGACGCGTCCTCGGAGTTGCTCCCGGTCTCCTCCTCCTCCTCCTCCTCCTCCTCTTCCTCCTCCCCCTCCGACTCTTCGCTGCTGCTCCCCTCTTCCTCCTCCTCCTCCTCCTCCTCCTCCTCCTCCTCCTCGGAACCTGACCCTGATTCCGCTGTAGGAAGGAAACGGCCAGCAGTGAGCTTCGCCCCGTGTGGCCACGGACTTGGGCGGGGCCGGGCGAGCGGCTACCTGACGAGGACTCGGCTGAGCTGGTCTTCCTCTCGCTGTCGCTGATGTCCTGCAGGTCGGACAGCAGATCTCTCTCCTCCACTTTCTCTTCTTTTACTTAGGGAACAAACCATCGAAGATGAATGTGGGGAAATGCTTTAAACTAACACGATGCGATGGCGCTCGTCATACGAAGACTAACTTCGGTTTGTACGAGGAACCACTCACCCGGATGCCTGGGAGGAAGACAACGCTTCAAGGGACCAGTAACAAGCGTTTCAGCTGCTACACTTACTTCACACACAGTCCCTCCCACACAGCACGCAAGCGTTTAGCGCATCGTGACGTGAAGCAGCAGCCACTTTCTGTGCTAGACGCCCCTCGCAAAGACCACCACACGCTGGCCCAGCTAGCGCTGTGCGGCCTCACCTGGCTTCCGGCTGTCCCCCAGCTCAAACCTCTCTCGAGGCGGCCGGAGTGGGCTCCGACTCCAGTGGCTGGCCTTCACCTTGTCGCCATAGTCCTCTCTCGCTGTCCGGTGATGTGCAGACACTGCGCACGAGAACAGAAAGGAGCTGCTGCCGGAAGCCCCCTTTCCCATGGCGAACACTCGCCTACAGCACCGGAAGCGACCAGAGGACCCAGGTGGGCTTTCTAGGCTGCTCTCTATTGGTCAGAAGGCAGGGGCCAGAACCCACCTCTCTAGCCTGGGCCTGACCCCCAGTGTGTGGACCCCAGACACAGCTGTCTGGGCCAGACAGCCCACACCCCAGGAGCCGCAGGGTCGCCCGGCCCCGCCCCTCGCCCCACCTCCCCGCCGGGCCCGCCCCTACGTCTCGCCAGCCCCGCCCCTCGCCCCACCTCCTGGCCCCGCCCCCACCTTCCCGCCGGGCCTCGCGCTCCTTGCGCCGCTCCTCGGCGCGCCGCTCCCGCTCCTTCTGCTCCCTCTGCTCCTTCTGCTGCTCCCGCAGCTTGCGCTCCCGCTCTCGCTTCCTTTCTAACTGCTCCAGGCGGTCCCTGCAACCAGCACACGCCACATTTACCCCCGAAACGGGAAGTTCTCCTTTTTGCCCCCAGTGCTTTTGCTCGCATTGATAAACTACTTCTCCGGGCTGTTCAACCCTCGAAGAGCTTTTTAAAAGCAGAACATACACGCATGCGCGTCCTGGGAACCTCGTTCTTAAAGAGTCACACGGCAGAAAGTGCTGTTACAAGGAGGTAACAGCTGCCTGGGGCACAGACCCCACTGGCTCCAGAACCTTCTGCTCGGCAGCTCTACCGAGACTCGCCAAGAGGATTTCCCTCCGTGCACACAATGTAAATCCACCTCTACCAGGAGCCAAGTCTTCCTGGGCCTCCAAGGGGTGGGAGAGCCCACCTGAGGAAGCGCGGGGGAGCCACAGACCTGGGCCCGGCGCCCTGCGGCTCCTGGGAACAGCTGTCGTGCGGGGGTCAGGAAATATCAGTGACCAGTGACCGAAACACGTGGGGTCGGCGGCACCGGACGCCAAAGAGTGGAAACCCATCAGTCTGTTAACTCTCAGGTCCCTACAGGGTTAAGTCCAAATACAACTTGAAAAGCGAACACGTTAAACAAAAAAGGCAGCGTTATACACACAGAAAGGAGCACAAGCGAAAAACGGTGAGCGCGCAACCAGGGCCGCCAGTGCTGCCCGCACAGACGTCACCACTGGAGGGGCCGGACCAAGGCTACTGGGCTCCACACACTATTGTATAAATGCCACTGAACCCAAACTATCCCCAAATAAAAGCGTAAGGAGACCTCCCTGGCGGCCCAGTGGTCAGGCCTCCGCACTTCCAGTGCAGGGGATGCGGTTTCGGTTTCATGCCGCGCAGTATGGCAAAACAAACAAACAAACAAAGTGGAGGTATAACTTACACATAGAGTTCAACCAGCGAGCTCAGTTTCCCTGAGCACACCCCTGGAACCGGGCAGCCATCACAAGCCAGCTTCCGGACACCCCCGGCACCCACTGATCACACCGCCCGCGGCCGCCCCCGCCCCCGCCCCCGGCCTCCCAAGCCTGCTTCCGCCTGCTCTGCATCTCCCAACGTTTCTTCTGCTTGCTTTGGGATGAGTCTGCTTTTTCTCTGGTTTCCTTGGGTAGGAGGTTAGGTTATTGATTGGACAACTTCCTTTTCTGCTTTCTGGTTTAGCTGCTTACAGCTGAAACACTTCACTCTAAGCACAGCTGGAGCTGCATCCCTAGGTTTTAAATTTCATCTTTTTTTTTTTTTTTTTTTAAATTTATTTATTTATTTATTTTATTTTTTGGCTGCATTGGGTCTTCGTTGCTGTGCGCGGGCTTTCTCTAGTTGCATTGAGTGGGGGCTACTCTTTGTTGCGGTGCGCGGGCTTCTCATTGAGGTGGCTTCTCTTGCTGTGGAGCACAGGCTCTAGGCGTGCGGGCTTCAGTAGTTGTGGCACGTGGGCTCAGTAGTTGTGGCTCGCAGGCTCTAGAGCGCAGGCTCAGTAGTTGCGGCACATGGGCTTAGTTGCTCCATGGCATGTGGGATCTTCCCAGGCCAGGGCTCGAACCCGTGTCCCCTGCACTGGCAGGCGGATTCTTAACCACTGAGCCACCAGGGAAGTCCCATCCCTAGGTTTTGACACATTGTCTTTGCTCTCATCTTGTTCAAAATATTTTCAGGGAATTTCCTGGTGGTCCAGTGGTTAGGACTTGGCGCTTCCACTGCTGGGCCTGGGTTTGATACCTAGTCAGGGAACTAAGATTCTACAAGCTTTGCGTCGTGACCAAAAAAAAAATTCTAAATATTTTGTTTTTCCTTATAATTTTTTCTTCGCGCCATGGGTTTTTCACAAACGGGTTGTTAGATTCCCAACGTTTGAGGATTTCCCCAGGTTTCGTTCTGTTGCTTTTTTTTAATATATAAATTTATTTTTGGCTGTGTTGGGTCTTTTGCTGCGCACGTGCTTTCTCTAGTTGCGGCGCGCGGGGGCTGCTCTTTGTTGCGGTGTGCGGGCTTCTCATTGCAGTGGCTTCTCTTGTTGTGGAGCACGGGCTCTAGGCGCGCAGGCTTCTGCAGTTGTGGCTCACAGGCTCAGTAGTTGTGGCTGACGGGCTCTAGAGCGCAGGCTCAGTAGCTGTGGTGCACGGGCTTAGTTGCTCCGCGGCATGTGGGACCTTCCTGGACCAGGGCTCGAACCCGTGTCCCCTGCATTGGCAGGCGGATTCTTAACCACTGTGCCACCAGGGAAGCCCTGTTGCTGACTTCTAATTGAATTCTTCTGTGATAAGAGGGCATACTTTGTATGGCCTCAATTCTTTTAAATTTGAGACTTGTTCCACGGCCTGGCACACGGTCTCTGTTGAAAACTCATCCCAGGAGCTCTTGGGGCGACGCATGTCCCGCGGCTGTGGCTGCAGTGCTGTGTCCACCTGTCCCCCAGCCTCTGTTCACCTGGGAAGGCCTTTATTTGTCCCTCACTTCTGAGGCTGGCTGTGCTGGATACAGAATTCCGGGCTGGCCGGGTTCCTGCCTGCGGCCCCCCCGTTTCTGATGAGAAGCACCCCGCTCACTGCTGCCCTTCATGAATTTCTCACTAGCTTCCCCAGTGTGACTGTGACTTTGTACTTATCCTACCTGGGGCTCACTGAGTTTCTCGGAAGATAAAACGGTTTCTGTCAAATTTGGGAAGTACTCATTATTTAAAAGCCACCTCTGTGCCCCCCATCCCTCCCACACGCCACACGTGCGCTGGTACACTGGATGCTGTCCCACAGATCTTGAGATTGAAGATCCTTTCCTCTCTGTGTTCAGAAGGCATGAAGTCTGTTGCTCCATCTTCAAGTTCCTTGCTTCCAAGTCTTCGCCAAATCTGGAAACGCTGTCTATTATGTCTTTCTTCCTTAATATGGGGTCAAACCTTCTTATGTCTTTGTATGTCTCAAAACTTCTTGTTGAAAGCTGGACATTCCAGGTAACATCTTGCAGCAACCCTGCACTTGAATTTTTCCTCCCAGTTGTTGCTGTTTAGTAAGCCGCTGGGCTAATAACCCTGTGAACTCTTGTCTCCCTTGTACAATGTGGCCACTGCTGCATTTTTCCATGTGCTCTTTATTTTCAAGCTTGGCTTCCATGGGGTCACCACTTTGTCTGCACAGCTGTGTGACTGGACCACACTGGACAGAGCACAGGGCTTAGCAAATGTGGGTGTGTCATGTGCCAGCAGCCAGGACACTGAAGGCTCTGCTGGCCTCACAGTGGCCTTAGACCCCAACCTCCCAGCTGCATCTCTCACACTCCCTGAGTCCTGAGAACAAAGGCTCTCCTCACACCTGCTGTACCTGCCCTCTGTTCGGCCCCGGCTGCTGGGAGTGTCAGCACCTTCCAGCCTGCTACTTCCCTTCCGTGGAGCAGCCCAGCTCTCAAGCTCTCTCTGGAAATGACCGCAGGACCCAGAGGTGGCCCTAGGATTCACACCTGGGCCACGCAGAACAGATCTGGGGTGAACAGACGCTCTCTCCTGGAACTCTAAGCCCACACAGAGGCACCTGGAGACAAAGGCCCAGGAGTCTGGTGTCCCAGCTCCCGGGCCATTTCAAGGCCTTTGGGATTGCCTTTGTTACTTCTCGTTTTGTTTCTTGTTTGGAAGAACCAGAGTCTATTTCTGCTGCGACCCCAGACAACCCTAAGCAACACATCTTGTTGGTCCTTCCTGGACAAGGCCCCCTGGAACAGAGCTGGTGCAGAGCAGGTGCTCAGCACACACCTGCCGAGTGAGCAGACGGGGAATCGCCTACACCCCTGGCCTCCCCGCACTGACTCTGCCTCAGGACTCATGCGCGGGGACTGGCTGCCCCCAGAATGGCTCCACCCAGGTCTGGACAGCAGCCCTCGCCCTTCTCCCCAGGGGCGCCGGGCTCGGGTGTGGACAGCCGCTCCCCTCCTCCAGCCACCCGCCACCCCTCCCTACTCTCTCTCCTTCCCCCACTGCTCTATGTCCAGCCCAAACGTTTGCTCCTCGCCTCTCGATTCCTCTTGGACCCCCAGCTCCGTCCAGCCGCATCCCTCCCTGCAGGCCCATCTCACAGGCTGAGGCGGGGGCACCGCCAGCAGTCAGGACCCCGCTCGCTCGGGCTGCCGGCCTCACCTCTCCCTCCGGGAGTGCTCCCGCGCCAGCTCCCTCCTCTTCTGTCGCTCCCACTCGCGGCGGGCCTTGTCCTGCTCCTCTCGGTGCCGCTTCCTACGCTCGTGCTCTCTCTCCTTCTCCTTCACTCTGGCATGCTTCCCTAGTGGGAAACAGGACATGTCGTACGAAGAAACTTAACCTCCAGAAACTCAACTTAAAAATACCCAGTGAAGAAAAGAAAAAATATCTAATCATTGACTTGGAGAAACAATCATGACTTTCTGTTAAAAAAAAAAAGGATGACAATATAAAACTCTATGCAGTAAGCCTCCAGTTAAGAAAAAAACAAAAATAATGTGATTATCACTGAATAGAACTGTGATCTCCATCTTTCTTTCTAATTTTCTGTATTAAATAAACTGATTAGACTGTATTAGTTTCACGATTTAAAAAGAAATCACCATTTGTAAAGGATACAGGACAAAGCTTATCTCCTTTTAGTTTCTACATCACATTATACACCATGTTAGCCAACTGAGTTTAACAATGAGATTTATATCGGGCCCCAGGCCCAGTTTTCCCAACACCCCTAAGAAGCTCTTAATACTGGTATGAGATCAAACCCATTGTTTCAGTTTTATCAAGCATCTGTTCCTTAGTTAAAGCAGTGTAGCATTGAAGACTGTGTTTTCCCTTGTTGAATTAAGACAGTTTTGTAGGTAGACAAACTACCCCAGAACAATGCAATGAGGGGGAAACACACAGAAGAAAACACAGAAGGAAAACAAAGTATCTATTCAGAATGATCTACAATAAATTTATTTTTTTAGCTAAAATTTGATCCTCTTCGCTTTCAACTGTGCTCTGGAGAAGACAGTAGATCATGAAATAGGAGCGAGACCACATGTGAACACAACACAAAAGAAAGCAAATGCTCTGTACCCCCTTCTGTGGAATGACTACGATGCCTGCGTTTCTCTTTCCTCTTTTCGTCTTTCCTGTGATGAGCTTTTTCTTTCCGAGACATTTGCTGGGGTGGTTTGATAGCCAAAGAATCATCTTCCTCTCCTCTGAAATAAGACACCACAGCATTACATCACGCCTGAGAGAGTAATGTGAGGAGCACCGGGGTATCGTGGAGTGTCTTCAACCCAGAGAGATGAAGGGTCAGAACAAACAGGTGAATCTCAACCATCAGCTAAAGGATGATGTTCATTATGAAACCTAAGCCCAAACTGTGTATTAAATACAGATTCAGATGGAAAGTGTTAAGTGGGGAATCAGTGTGAAACATGGAACAAAAAGGCCTCTCTGAGGAACATTTAGGGTATTCATGATCTTGGTCGTGGGGATAGTTTACAGGTATATAACAACGTATCAAACTGCACACCTGAAATCTGTGCAGTTTGTCATTTACACCATAATAAAGTTGTTAAAAAAGGTCCCACAATTTTAATCAAACTTAATGATCTCAAAAGGTCATTTAACAATATTTTCAACTGATTATATAACCAAAATCTTGGGAGAATTCACACCCTATGCCTTTTTGCCTTAATTTCCGGTTATGTTGTTTTTAACTGCTTGATGATGGACATGAGAAGAAAACAAGTGAGGACGAAGCACAGCACGGGAAGAAACGTCAGGACATACAGACCTCGGCAGGACTGTTTCTGCTTCAAGGCCTTGCTCCAAGTATCTTTCATCAGCTACTTTGGTTTATTTGTAGATAATTTTAGAGAGTAATTATACAAATCATCACAAACATACAGCAGAATACTTTAAATGTACCATGTGAATGGTGTTCACTTCACTGCAGAATGATCACAAAGAAAGGAACACACGCTCAGGCTTTTCCTAAGAAGAGGGGAGAGCTGGTAACTGACACCACACAAGAGTCATTTCAATCTAGAGGTAAACCTCAGGTCATGACCTCAAACTTTCAAAATAACACTGAGAAGGGCCAGCCAGGACCACGGCCCTGTCACGGGGCTCAGCCTGTCTCCTCAGGTGAGTGCACCTGCAGCCAGTGGGCTCCTCCAGGGCCACTCTCTCACCTGTCTTCCATGGAGTCCTCTCTTCTATACGGCGAGTTCCGTATCGTTATCTCCATGCGGTGGTCCCTCAGCTCCCCCTCCTCAAGGGAATCCCGCTTGGAATCCCGGTCATCAGACTAAGAAGCAAGGAGAAAGTAATTTTCCTTACAGATAAGCCTATTTTTAGTAATACTCAAACCTTGCCAATATCCAACAACAAACTTTCATACACACTTTGAGTGGACCAATGTTATAAAATATAAAAAACTTTCATTCAAATCCCGTGACATTAGAATTTCATATAACTCTCTGTAACCCAGAACCTGAGAAATTTAACACCAGCGTATATGACAAGGGACATTAAACTCTCTGACAAGTATGTTAGCTATTTATATTAACCAGAACTGAGCCTTAAAGCATATTTTATACACCAAATACTTTACAGTATCTCAAAAAGCACTCATAAATACGTAAGAAAGGTCTGCTGCTAAACTTATCAGAAGAGGCATTTCTTTCAATGCCCCTTATCAAATTACTAAAGTTTTCCTATGTTATTAGGCAAACCAAGAAAGGTGTAAAACAATAATACTAATTTCAAGGAAGCTTCCTACTATACTAAAAATACTTGGAAATGGTGTCATGAATATAATGATGAAATGAGAAAAACAAGCCCAACCGCACTAGTGATTTTAGGTTCAAAATACTTTATTTTCCATGTAGCTGTGGTCATCTATATGCAGCTTTAGTATGTTATCGATCTGCTGTCAATGTAAACTGAGTATTTGAATGTTTTTGTTAATTTTTAGAATAGATTTTGGGCTCACCTGCGACATTTGGAAGTACAAAAGAACTTCACCGAAGAAGCGTTGTTCTAATGGAAAAATGAGGGCAAAGAAATTAAATCTCCTTTAAAAAAAACACTTACTTAAAAAACATGGCTTACGTTTTTTAAGCGTTTTATCTCTGCTTTCTCCTCTTGTTCCTTCCGTCGTTTCTTTTCCTGAAGAATTTCATCTAAAGTTTTCACTTTCCAAGAGTCCTTTTCATCACCCATTTGAGTTAAAACACTGCAAAAAAGACAAAAAATTCAAACTGTGTCAGGACACAGCAAACTGTGGTTTGATGCTATGCTGTTTCTGAACACTTTTGCCTTGCCACTTTTGAGCGTTTCAGTACAAATCTTTGTTAAGAGGGATGGGCTCTGCCAGAAATAAACCCGCACACCTGTGGTCAATTAATCTTTGACAAAAGAGGCAAGAATATACAATAGGAAAAAGGCAGTCTCTTCAGCAAGCGGTGCTGGGAAAGCTGGGCAGCTGCATGTAAACCAATGAAGTTAGAACACACCCTCACACTATACACAAAAATAAACTCAAAATGGCTTAAAGACTTAAACAGAAGACATGACACTCTAAAACTCCTAGAAGAGATCACAGGCAAAACATTCTCTGACATAAATGGCACCAGTGTTTTCTTAGGTCAGTCTCCCAAGGCAACAGAAATAAAGCAAAAATAAACAAAGAGAACCTAATCAAACTTACAAACTTTTACACAGCAAAGGAAACCGTAAACAAAACAAAAAGACAACTTACGAACTGGCTGAAAACATTTGCAAACGATGTGACTGACAGGGCTTAATTTGCAAAATATACAAACAGCTCATACAACTCAACAGCAAAAAACCAAACAACCCAATTGAAAAAAGGACAGAAGACCTAAATAGACATTTCTCCAAAGAAGAAAACAAATGGCCAATAGGTACATGTAAAGATGCTCAACATCGATAATGATTAGAGAAATGCAAATCAAAACTACAACAAGGTACCACCTCACACCCGTCAGAATGGCCATCAATAACAAATTCTAGAGAGGGTGTGGAAAAAAGGGAAACTTCCTACACTGTTAGTAGGAATGTAAGTTGGCTCAGCCACTATGCAGAACAGTATGGAGGTTCCTCAGAAAACTAAAAATAGAACTACCATATGATCCAGCAATCCCACTCCTGGGCATATATCCAGGCAAAACTATAATTAAAAAGGATACACACCCCCCCTCCCCCATGTTCATAGCAGCACTATTTACAATAGCCAAGATATGGAAGCAACCTAAGTGTCCATCGACAGATGAATGGATAAAGAGGTGGTACATATATACAATGGAATATTACTCAGCCATAAAAAGGAATGAAATACATTTTCAAGGACGCTGCCCGGAGAGAGCAGTGTGTTACTGAGACCATTCGGACTACATGTGCGCATGAACCCCGTTAAGGCCTCTATATAAACTTTCCAGACCCTGGTGGGCAGGTGTGGAGATCTACTCGTCTTGTGGACACCCAAGACAAGCCTCTATTACCTCCTATTGGCAGAACCTATGCGGGCGCCAGATGGTGAAGCGGAGACGCAGTGAGCAGCCCCAGCTCCAGCACCCCAGAGTTTGGAAGGATGGGACTGGAACCGGAAGACAACTGCTCAAAGACCACCAGAGCACCCCATTAGGATGCAGAAGGTTCTAGGACACACAGAATTTATGGCTATCTTTGGGAAACCACAACTTTCAAAAGTCCACTTAATTAGAAAGACACTGCCACTGCTGCCGCTGACTCCAAAGCCATGCTGTACTTGCTCTGCTCTGCCCCAGCAACATGGATGCCCAGGACCTGCTTCTCAGTATCCACAGGTAGAGACTGGACAGCGGCATGTCTCTTTAATTCTGCTGCCAAAACTCAGTTCGTGTGCCTGCAAAGATGGCAAAAATGCGCCCCCCCCACAAATGCAGTCTCTGCCTCACTTCCAGCCTTCAAATCTCAGGTATGTGTATCTGACTGGCTGAATCTAAATCACATTGAGAACCCTAGTTTCACGGGAGTCTGGGAAACACAGCATTCAGCGTTCCACTCTCTGCCTTTCAGAAAAGCAAACTAGAAGAAGGGTGAAGTGGATATCGGGCACAGGTCTACTGTTTCAATCTCGATAACGATCCTTTGCCAGGTGTTTTTTGAAAGGATTAAATGTGGTAATATGTGGAAGTGCCTATTTCAGTAGCTGCATGTAATAATATGCAATAATCGGGTTCGCTTAAACCACTTATTCATAATTCAAGAATAAATTTTCCATGTCCAAATGCTATACAATTAATATTCCAAACATGAATTCACTATCAATTTGTCCATGGGTACAGTTGGAAATGACCTCTACTTGTCTGAGATTATAACTGTGTATAGAATTCACACCTTAAATTAACTGCTGTCCAGAATGGTAGCCACTAGCCACGTGTAGCTATTGAGCACTTCAACTGTGGCCAGTCTGAATTAAGCTGTGCTCTAAGTATAAAATACACACTGGATTTCAAAGACTTTGTGTAAAAAATGTAAAATACCTCATTAATAATTTTATACTGATTATTATATGGTGAAATAATAATATTTTATAAATACTGGGTTAAGTAAAATGTATTATTAAAATTAAAAGAAAAGAATGAAATAATGCCATTTGCAGCAACTTGGATGGACCTAAAGATTGTCATACTAAGTAAACTAAGTCAGAAAGAGAAAGACAAATACCATGTGATATCACTTATATGTGGCATCTAAAATATGACACAAATGGGAATTCCCTGGCGGTCCAGTGGTTAGGACTCGGCGCTTTCACTGCTGGGGCCTGGGTTCAATCCCTTGTCAGGGAACTAAGATCCCAGAAGCCACGCGTGGCCAAAAAAAAAAAAAAGAAAAGACACAAATGAACTTATCTACAAAACAGAAAAAGAGTCACAGACATAGAAAACAGACTTGTGGTTGTGGGAGGGGGAGGGAAGGACTGGGAGTTTGGGGTCAGCAGAAGCAAACTATTATACACAGGACGGATAAACAACAAGGTCCTACTGCAGAGCACAGCGCACTATATACAATTTCCTGTGATAAACCCGTAACGGAAAAGAAGATAAAAAAGAACGTGTATACATGTATGACTGAACCACTTTGCTGTACAGCAGAAACTACCACAACATTGTAAATCAACTATACTTCGATTTTAGAAAAACTGAAAAACTAGAAAGAAAGATTAAAAAAAAAAAAAAGAGTGATGGGCTCTGGAAAATGACCACTTGGATTCCAATCTCTTTGCTGTCATTCCTGTGCTGTACAGGGCTAGTTACTTCATCTCAGCTTACCATTCCGTAAACGGTGAGAAAACCCCCTACATGACAGCATCAACGGGGATTAAACCAGATCACCCAGGTAAAGCTCGTAGCTCAGTACCTGGCACTCACCAAGCACTGTTTTTGCCGCCAGGAGGATTTATTAGAAAGACAACCTGGGGGCTTCCCTGATGGCGCAGTGGTTAAGAATCCGCCTGCCAATGCAGGGGACACGGGTTCGAGCCCTGGTCCGGGAAGATCCCACATGCCGTGGAGCTACTAAGCCCGTGCGCCACAACTAGTGAGGCCGCGAGCCACAACTACTGAGCCCGTGTGCTGCAACTACTGAAGCCCGCGCGCCTAGAGACCCTGCTCCGCAACAAGAGAAGCCACCGCAGTGAGAAGCCAGCGCACCGCAAAGATGAGTAGCCCCGCTCGCCGCAACTAGAGAAAAGCCCGCACGCAGCAACGAAGGCCCAACACAGACAAATATAAATTAATAAATAAATAAAATAAATTTAAAAAAAAAAAAGAAAGACGACCTGGGCTGCGTGGGCCACTGGCCCACCGGACGGCTGCAGCCCCAGCACGGGATACGGGGAGGCCTGGGTGGTTGCTCCGAGAGCGCGCTCGCAGACCAGGGCGCGGGTACCCGGTTCTTGGGGTTCAGTCCCGCTAGCCCGGGGTTCGGCCCGGCAGAAGTTGGCTCGGGGAGCTCCTGGGCCCGCCGCCTCCTCCATTCCGAGTTCCGCGCCGGGCGAGATGGCCGAGGAGGCGGGGAGTGTCGCCCGCCCCGGTCCACGCGCCCGAGGCCCGCCGGGATCCGAGAGTTTAGGTGAGCCGGCCGCGCCCCCCTCAACCCCGCCCCGCCCGGCCCCGCCCGGCCCGGCCCGCCGCCACTCACCCCTACGCCGCCGCCGCCGGACCCGGAGCCTGAGAAGAAACTGCCCGGCGCGCGCCAGGAGCGTCGTCACTTCCTGCGTCGGCGCGGGCTGATGACGACCGAGGGCGGGTCCCGGCGGGTCCCGCCCCCCCGTCCCCCCGTCCCCCCGTCCCCCAGCCGCCGACAGCAGACCTGCGCAGAGTGCTGGGCGCGATAGGGCGTCGTTATGGGCCTCGGCGCCGACTGCTGACGGCGCCCGGGGTGCCGGGGCGGGGCGGGGCGAGGCGAGTCCCTGCGGGCAGCTCGGGTTCGGGGGAAGTCCGGGCCTGGCCTGGTCGGGTGCCCGGTGCTGCGCCCTTTCTCCCCGTCCCCGTGACCCCGACCCCGGCGGTGGCGCGGTGGACTCCGAATCTTGCCTACGGAAGACTTCCCGCCAGACCGGGGCGGGGAGAGCGGTTGCCACGGGGTTTTAAGCTGTGCTAAGGCGGGGGAGGGGGGCCCTCAAAGTCCGTGCACTCAGGTTCTCCTGCGAAGGGTTTTAAAGACCCTCATCGTGAGGTGCGGCCTCTAACCTGTTGCGGCTCTTAGAACGAAGTTCTCTTCCCTGGCTCCAGTTACTCTGCGGACCTTGGTGGTCACAGAAAACTGGCAGTTCAACCTCGAGAACCTCAGGAAAGAGAACGGTAAACGAATACCCACATTCACTGGACCTGAAATGGAAAATGTAGAAAAATGCGACAGGAAATTGGGGCACAGAAAGGGCGGTGGAATTGGAATTCTTTCTCTTCTCGGAAAGAAATGTTTACTTTCTATATCCAAGCGCTTGTTTTGCTTCCTGAGTTTTTGGTGACGGGAAAAAACCATTCATTTTACTCCCTTCACGCTGAAAAGGGGTGAAGGCAATAAGAACCCACCCTTGTTCATTTCAGTAGCGCGAACGCTGGGGAGTTACACAAGGAAGAAAAAGTACACGCTGAACATTTATTTTACTTTTGCATAACAAGAGTCCTAGATAGTTGCTACCATGGTGGCTTAATTTAGACAAAAATAACCAGGGGGCATCCACAGGATTCACTGTACAGCATCCATGTATTACCATAGCAGAATTAACAGTGACAATTATTTAACCACCATTTTCTAGAAAGAATTCATCTAATCACATAAATACTGAAATAGGTGAAATACAAAACACTATAGACATTTTGCACAATGTACTTTTAGTTCTCCGCAGTTTTGTTTGGTATAAAGCACATATAATTTGGTTCTGATATAGACAATTACTGATATAATTTTCAAGTTTTTCAGTGTGGGAAAGTCACTCTCACTGTGGCCCTCTGCAACGTGGTGCCCACAACACTGCCCTGGGCGGGTGCAGACACTACTCACACATCTGCAGTCTAGAAAGAGCACATCAGCTGAATGCCAGTTTTCCTCTGATGAAAACTGGGGAAAAAAACCAAAAAAAAAAACCAAAGACTTTGCCAATTAGAACAGTTTCCAACTCAGTTTGGACATCTAGGCATGGAGCCAGTGGCCATCAAACTCAGAATCTCAGCCCTCAGGAGAAGAGGAGGAGATACTACAGAGACAGCAAACTGGAAGGTTTTGCACCCTGAGCTGCAGGGCGAGTAAGCCAAGCGATGGTCAGCACGACCTCATGACTCTGCTCTCGGCTCCTCAGCCGGGATAGAGAAATAGGCAGACTCTTCAGGGGAGCTGGGACATTCTTATTTATAAACTAAGAAAACAAAGAGGTCCCAACCAGGGCATGTACGTGTTTTGGAAAAGAACAGAGCCCTGAGCACAATGTTGGTCAAAGGCAAAAAGAGAGGAGAGTTTCTACCTGTAATAACATCCTTGTTTAATTTTTCCAACCCAGGGGAACAGTGAAAATACTTTCAGGCATCAGGAAGCACAGCCCCTGGACAGATGTAAAAAGACATGTTGCATTTCTCTGATCCCCTCTGGCCCATCTATAAATGACCATCCATGGGACAGTCAGTGCCGCACAGGAGGGAAAGCCCACCAGTCTGGGGAAAGTATTTCAAGGGCCGGTGACGAGCACGGCTCCACGTGGATGATATCCCTCGTGCAGCAATTTTTTACTGTTTGATTCACAAATTAAAGACACATTTTGGATTGTGCAAGAGTATTCTCAGCTTTCCAAGGCAGATGATTTTAATGCTGATATGCAGGAAATTATGACTATCAGAATTCTTTTTTAAAAAAGCCTTTTTTATGCCACTCAGTAGTGGAAATTTCCTTGAAAGCCAGAGATCTCTACATCTCTAAGTATCAATGTAAGTAAGCAGATGACCAGATTCAGAAGCCTGGTTCAAGCGTTTGTTTACAAAGGCACGGACAACGACCAAAGACACAGGAGGAATGGACCCAATGTAACACACGACACCCAGTGTCAACACTGGTACGAGCACGCCTGCGATGGTTCAGTGAAAAGAACATCCTAAAAAACTACTAAACAAAGTTAATTAAAAAACGTGTCTGTACGGTTATTAAACAAATGCCATTGCCAGGCTGCGGGTTTTGACTCTCGGCGCAGGGCTGTCCCGGAAACGCCCAACATGTGGACGACTTAGGGGTGGAGATGCAGACAGAATGCCGCTGCAGCACGTGTTCTGTGGTCTCCCACCCGGGATGAGGAGAAGTCTCTAAAGCAGCTTTGCTAGAGATTGCCTCATTTACTAATAATTTAGGAAAATATTTCTTGGTCCTAATATCTAGAAAATCAAAACAGGATGAGAGTGGAGGGAGGGGCACGTCCACGGGAGGCAGGGACCCAGGTCCCTAACAACACTCGGACACAGGCGGCTGGCACCTGACCACACTCAGATGACAGTCTGCCGTGGGCGACCACAGATGTGCCCCTTCTGTTCACGGCTCACCATCAGCCGTGGGCACAGTGGCCACAGGCTGAGCGCAGAGGCAGCAGCCCCAGGGAAACGGTGCTTTCTCTCTGGTCCTCACAGATCAATGCACCAGCCGGCCACCCCAGCTGCCGCCAAAGAATCCTCTTTAGTTTTGTTTTGGGGGGAAGCAGAAAAAGAGGAAAGGGATAAAACCTGGGAAAGTCACACGAGCAACCCCTGCACAGTGAAGGTGCGTGTGACCCGCCGTCCTCTGGAGCAGGAGGTCAGCTTCGTAAAAAGGTTGTTTGTAGTTTAAAAGGCCTCATTTTAATCCATCATCATTACAAGCTTTTTAAAGTTAGCAGAACTTAATGAGATGTAGTTATTGCTCTTTGTTTCCAAGAGATTTGCTCTCCAGGAGGGGCTATTTTATATTTTCCAGTTGAGAAGCCAACTGGAAAACCAGAGAAGCAATCAGGGAGCCCAGGACCCGAACAGCTGGGACTGTTGCCTGAGACTCAGGGAACGATTTGTGCCTTCGGGTGGCTCTGTCCGCAGGCTGGCTGGAGATAGCCGGGTGGCCAGCCTGTGGCCCCGAGTAGGGCTGCACCCGACAAGCCCCAGAGCTCGAGCCTGGTGGGAGGGTCCCGATCAGAAATCCCAACAGGCTGCGAGGCAAGGGGTGAAGCGAGGGGTGGAGCCTCAGCCCACCACAGGCCTCAAACACCTGGCCGTCCGTCTGTCTGCTCTGGAGGAGGAGGTCCGGCCCGGGCCGCGGGTCTGACTGTGGTTTACCTGGCATACACGATGCGTTCCACAAGCCACCTATGCCTGTGTTTCCTTTTAAAAACCTACACTGTCATTTTAAACGCAGCATAACAAAAACTGTAAATATTCCACACTCGTCCTGCTCATCATTCACGAGGGAAAATCCTCAAAGCCTCGTTGATGAGACAAGGCAAGGCTCCTGACCAGCTGAGTGGGGACGCGTGCTCCCCGGGGGCGCTCCGAACAGCCTGCCTCTCACCCAGGGGAGCAGAAGGGACAGGAGCCCCCTCCCTGAGCCAAACACCGCGGGGCGCTGCCCGCAGCCTCGGGCTGGAAACCACGTCTGGGCCTCTGGGGACGCCCCGGCCACAGGTGAGGGCTGGACCTTCAGGAGGCGAGAAGCTCAGCGCAGCAGGCACGGAAAGGGGTGGGGCCGCCTTCGCTCCGCGAGTGACCTTCCCTAAGTGGTGCTGATGCGGGCAGCTCCGCCTCGGGCGGGAGGCAGGGAGGCCGGGAGCCCGGGGCCGGACACTCCATCCTCAGGAGCAGGGAACCCCGGTCTCTGCACCCCAGCTGTCCCCTCTCCGCTCTGTGCCCCGATGCCGTGGCCTCCGTGTCCGGGCAGTGGGGCAGCCTGCCCGAGCCCAGCGGACAGACTCCCTGACGGCCGAGGAGCCGGACGTACCTCCGGTGGCCGCCGATGGCTGGCGTGGGGAAGCGGGTTCTCTCCGCCGGCTACAAGCGGGGAGGGCGGCCGCTGCCACCTGGCTGCAGCCCCGGCTTCGCAGCTGTCCCCAGCGGTCGTCACCCACAGAGGAGTCGGGGCCTGGCCTGGCTGCAGGGGGTGCGCAGAGGCCGCCGGGAGGAGGTTCTCGCGTGGCTCGGCAACGGCTCAGTGGCAGCTGTGGTCTGCGCCCCAGGGGCTGACATCTGGGAGCCCGATTCGAGCTCCCCCAGCTCTGACCGAACGTCCCAGAAAAGAGCGGGAAAGGCTGCCCACCTGCACCTCCCACACCCGGACCGTGACCCGTGGAGCCGGAGGCCCCACGCCTGCCGTCCAGGGAGCGGGAGGGGCGAAGGGGGTGCCCCGCTGGCGAGGAGGGGCGTGGTGCGCGGCGCCCCTGAGGCTGCGGGGCTCAGTGGCGTGGCCGGGGGTCCGGGGAGAGCAGCGGCTCCGGGCTGCCGTCCGGGGACTGGCTGGTGGCCGCAGCCAGGCTCTGCATGGCCTCCCGCTGCTGCTGCTTGGCCTTGTTGTAGAGCAGGACTCCGGCTGTCACCAGCACGGTGCCCACGGCTGACAGGCTGGTGACCCTGTTGCCGAAAACGATGACGCTGAGCCAGATGGACAGGGCGTGCTTGACGGTGCTGGCGACACTGCGGGAGAGGACAGCGGGGAGGTCGGCGGGGGCCGAAGGCGTCGCCGCTAACCCCACTCTTTCGTGCTGGGGTCCTTCCTACTAGGAAAAAGGTCACCGAGAAGTAGCGACACTTCCAACAAAAAGCCGAGTCCCATCTTCACGCTCAGCATTGTGCCTTATTTTGCTTCGTCCTTTGTTTGACGGAAATATTTCTAAGTAAATTATAGACATCATGACATTTGATCCCTCAGTGCTGCAGCGTGCTCTCCACAGAACGAGGGAGGTTCCTCTGAGAGCGCCTGAGAGAACCGATCATTAGGGAGAGGATCTGGGAAGTGACACAGCCCTGCTCCGCCACTGCTGGGACCTCATGAAGATAAAGTGAACACGACAGGGCTTGTCTCCTGGGCTGCCACCGCGGACAACTTAAACTTAATTTTTGTACTTTTCTACCTAAAGCTATTTTCTTTAAAAAGAACTGGTTTGGGGACCGTCCTCGTGGCCCAGTGGTTAAGACTCCGCACTTCCAACGCAGGGGGCCCAGGTTTGATCCCTGGTCGGGGAACTAGATCCCATATCCCGTACAGCAGCCAAAAAAATTTTTTTTAATAAAATAAAAAGAACTGGTCTTCTGTTTTCTGCCTTTTTTTGAACCGTCACTAACAATCACTGAAAAACAAAGTTTCAGGGGTATGTGGATATAATTCCTGGTCCTAAATGGAAACAGGACCGTATGACAGACTGTGACAGCGAGAGCTTCAGGAGACCTCAGCAATCAATCTGCCCTCGAGGGCCCTGCAGGCAGCTCCCCTCCGGGACTCGGGCAGAGGGCACGTGCACCCCAGGAGGCCCAAGGGCAGCGACGCACCTGCTGCCATCACTTCTGGGTACAATTCCGCTCTCCAGTGACAGTTCTGAAGTTAAAGGACAAAGGCCCGTTGGCCTCTACGACAACGTGACGGGCAGACCCGCTGACATCACTGCATGGATTTCCAGGCCTGCTGGCAACCTCGGCCGATTCCTTTCTATTTGTTACTGAAAAGGCTCCGGTGTCAAATCACGCTTTCGCTAAGTCCGCCCACTTAGAGAGAAGAAGCCTGTGAGACCTGAGCTCAGTGCTAAGTTACCAGCAGGGAGCCGACGGCCACGTGTGGCTGCTCAAGTGTGAACTGATTAAAGTTAGAGAAATGTCAGACGTTGGTTCCTCGTGGCACCTGGCACGCCGCAGGCGCTCAGGAGCACACGTGGCCCGCGGCTCCCACCCCGGGCGGCCCAGAAGCGGGACAATCCGTCGTCCCGGGAGATTCCACGGACAGTGCTGTTTCGGGCAGAAGTACACTCACACGACTCCAAGGGTTTCTGCTTCTGCACAGAATCCCAGGGCGGATTCCCCTAAAGATCTGCTTCCCAGACTTTCCTGTTCACGTTTCAAACAGCACCAATACAGAGCGGCCGAGTAAATACGACCCGTGACCACAGCGATCGCTACATTTGTGATTCCACAACCACGAACACCTCTTATAAAACGTCCAGATGGCAAGCGTTCCCCTCTGCACGTGACCTGGAGGCACTTCATCTCTTGGGAGGTGCGGTCCTTACCTGAAGGTCACGGGGGAGATCCTCCCCATGAGGGCGTAGGCCGTGACGCTCTGCAGGTGGAACAGGACGCCGTCCGCCAGCAGCAGCAGCAGCACGTCCTGGCTGTAGCGGAAGCTCCTCCCGCTCCTCCCGATCACCGGCAAGTCCTGCACCAGAGCCAGAGGGACGCCCGCGGTGCTGACACCCAGACCCCAGCCCAGGGTCCAGCCACACACTGGAGCCCGGCCGTAGGACAGGACAGCCCAGTTCCACTTGTGTTAAAAAGAGAGGTCTGCGTAGACGCGCACCTGTGCTTCGGTAGGACTGACGGGATCCCACGACACGCCTGAGCACAGGAGCGTGTTTGTGCCCACGCAGACACGTCTGGGAAGCAGCTCCACTTGGAGCGGGCCTGGGAGGGGCTGGGGGACATACTGCTCTCTGATTCATAAGCTTCTGCCCTGGGCCTTGTTCAACGGTGGTCACGATGTTTTTAAATAACAGTAGTAATAAAAAACAAGTGCGGGGGGGCTTCCCTGGTGGCGCAGTGGTTAAGAATCCGCCTGCCAATGCAGGGCACACGGGTTCGAGCCCTGGTCTGGGAAGATCCCACATGCCGCAGAGCAACTAAGCCCATGAGCCCCAACTACTGAGCCTGTGCTCTAGAGCCCGCAAGCCACAGCTACTGAGCCCGTGCGCCACAACTACTGAGGCCACATGCTGCAACTACTGAGCCCGCACGCCTAGAGCCCATGCTCCGCAACAAGAGAAGCCACCGCAATGAGAAGCCCCCGCACCGCAACGAAGAGTAGCCCCTGCTCGCCGCAACTAGAGAAAGCCCGCGCGCAGCAACAAAGACCCAACACAGCCAAAAATAAATAAACAAACAAATAAAAAAAAAAAACAAGTGCAGGAATTCCCTGGCGGTCCAGTGGTTAAAACTCGGCACTTTCACTGCCGTGGCCTGGGTTCAATCCCTGGTCGGGAAACTAAGATCCCACAAGCCCTGAGGTGCGGCCAAAAAACAACAACAACAAAGCGCACCTAAAAACCCTCACAGCAAAGTTTCCGGGAACCGCTGGCTGCAGCTTGGCCCCCGTGGGCACCGGACCCACACAGGACCCGCACAGGTTTGCTTCGCTCAGTCTCCCCAACCCCCCTGGGCGCGTGGCGGCCTCTGCGTGCTCAGCACGCCCGGCGCCCGGGGCTCGCCCCGACCTGGGAAGGCGCCAGCGCCGGACTCACCATGAAGAAGATCCAGGCCGGGACGAGCATGGCCACGGCTGCCGCGCTGGTGTAGAACTGCAGCTCCGCGGCCCTGCGGGGACAGGCGCCTGATCCTCTCCCCGCCTCGCCCCCGCCCTCGCCCTCCGCGGAGCCAGGGTGTCCCAGTTTATTTATCTCCTCCCAGATGATACGGACGGCCGGGCCTGACAGGCGACCCACCGGCCACGGGACGGTGACAGGCAGCCTCAAACGAGCCGCCCAAGGGGCAGTTGGAAGCAGGTGGGGTTTTCTCCCAAGTTTCAACAAGGTTCTTTTAAAGGCACCATGAAACGGGAGGGGTCAGGGCACCAGGTGGTCTGGTCTCCATGGAGCAGTGACACTTACGAGAACCTATATTTGTCCCCGCTGAGGAGCTTTTTGGAGAAAACGTTCTGCAAACTAGAACAAAGGAAAGAAGAGGTTACGAGGGGTCAGATGGCACCTCACACGGTCGAAGTGCCACGTCCTCCGGAAACAGGGACACACGGTAGCTCCTTGGGGATGGCCCTGGCATCTGCTGTGAGCCGTGCTGAGCTGCCCCTTTCACAGATGGGTAACCTGAGGTCTCGGAGGCTGAGAACGTGCCTGAGGTTACCCAGCTCTGATCGGCAGCGGCCACGGGACAGACAGTGTGAGCACGGGAAGACCCTGGGGAAAAAACAGAGACAAAACTGCTGGCCGGGGGGCTTCCCTGGTGGCGCAGTGGTTGAGAATCTGCCTGCTAATGCAGGGGACACGGGTTCGAGCCCTGGTCTGGGAAGATCCCACATGCCACGGAGCAACTGGGCCCGTGAGCCACAACTGCTGAGCCTGCAAGTCTGGAGCCTGTGCCCCGCAACGGGAGGGACCGCGATAGTGAGAGGCCCGCGCACCGCGATGAAGAGTGGTCCCTGCACCACGATAAAGAGTGGCCCCCGCTTGCCGCAACTAGAGAAAGCCCTCGCACGAAACAAAGACCCAACACAGCTAAAAATAAATAAATAAATAAATAAATAAATAAAGTAGCTATTAAAAAAAAAGAGATAGCCTGTGCAAGGGCGGGGATGGGGTGGGTAGGGCCAGCTCTCCAAGCACCGAGCAGAAGGGGAGAGTTGAAAAAAAAAAACAAAACACTGCTGGCCGGGAAGGCCCGCCGTGGCCCATGGGAAGACCAGACAGCGTCCAGCTTCCCTGGAACCAGAGGGCCCAGCACTCTGAAGAACGACACTGCTCCCTGGACACCGGGTGCACAGAAGCTCTGGCCAAGGGGACCTAAACCAGAGCAACGAGCCCGCTGCAGAGGTTTACAGGCCCTGTGCCCCTCCTAGGGGTTTACGCCACAGGCCACTCAGAAACCTAGAGGGAGACTCGTGTGAAGATGTTTCCTGCAGATTTAAGTCATGAGGTCTGGAGCGTCTGCAGGTGAGCGAGGAGGCTTCTGGAGACCATCCTGCGCTCGGAGTTAACAGGCGAGATGCAAACTATGACGTGAGCTGGACTGTGTTTCTGGGAAAGGCTGAAGGAAACACAGCAAAGTGTGAGAAATGAAATGAAAGGCGATTTTTCATTTGTACTCAGCTGTATTCTTCAAAGCCTCCAGACGGGCCTGTTTTTCTTCGGAAGTAATGGCAACAAGAAACCCTCGGATACCGTGTTGCTCCTCTTGCCTCTCTTCTCTCAGAAGCAGTGACGCTGAGAGCAGGCTGTGCACAGGTGCCAGCGAGACGGCTCAGCCGCCACTGGGGTGTGACACCCGTCCCCCCTCCCGTGGGACACGGAACCCCACGCGGCACGGGACGCGCCCCTCAGACTCACCAGTCCATGATGTTGGTGGACAAGGCGGCCGAAAACCCCAAGAAGTTGAAGCTCATCTCGGTGGCCGTGCACAGCGCCAGGCCGCCCATGACAGGGATGAGCGAGAGGTTGACCAGCAGCCCTGCGGAGCGACAGCACACAGGGGCCGGGCTGCAGTGCCTCGCAGTGGGCCGGGCTACCCCCCGCCCCGCCCCAGGAGTGCTCTGCACGCTGACTTTGTTCGAGTCTTCTCGCTGGAGGGAAAATATAGCACATGCCTCCCGTCACCCGCTCCAGAGCCAGGCGCCAGGGACACGACAGCCAGAGCCACCAGCTCCAAGCCCTGCTCCCTGCACCCCACCCCCCGACCCCGAAGCCTCATCTGCAAAACGAGTAGGGTGAAGGGTGGTCTCCAGGGAAGGCTGGGAGAGGAGGGAGGCCCCAGACCCTCAGGGTGTCCAGCGCTCCTGCCTTCGTTCTGAAATCTAACCAACAGCCTTGACGTGAAGGTAAGGCTAAGTCCATTCGGTGCAACAGAAAATCACGTCATTTTGCACACAGGGCATCCAGCCTCATGTGGTACCTCTGCTTTGATTTCAGACACTGCATTTCATTTATCTTGAAATTCAAAGCAGACGAGGGGACAAGCCTCTTGTGTTCCGCAAAAAGGAGCAGAGGTGCAGCCCTCAGATGACCGTAGCCCCCGCCCCCGCCGAGGACAGCGCTGTCCACACAGCAAACCCACAGGCCCATGTGGCCTGAGGCCGAGAGCGTCGGCATGGGAGGAGGCCTCTGCTGGATGGCGGACCTCACACAGGGGCCACGGCTGGGAGGCCGTCCAGGGGGCAGGCGCCTTCGTGGACTCGGGGCTCTGCCGGGGGTGCCCCACAGGGGGTCACTCCTCTGGGGACCCCAAACCTTGGGGTCCCTCAAGTCCTGGCACCGTCCTCATTCTCCAACGCCTCCCCAACAGACTTCTTTTTGCTAAATTTTATCAAGATTTCCTAACTGTTCTCAGCAAGACAGCTGGTTTTCTACACACGTATCCGCCACAGCTGGAACCCAAAGTGTGACGTTCTTAAGGCCCTTGAGATAAATCCCTTCTGCGTGGTTCAGCTTGATGTGCAGTCAGGCTGTTTCCTGCCGAGTACGATCTCAGGAATTGCTTTTACACTTTGACTCGATTCTGTTTTACCGTCACCTACGCGTTTGTGCGGCTCCAAGGGCACGTCTGCGAGAAGCCCGGCTGCGCCCTGTCCGTCCTCATCCTCCTCTCTCCCTGAGGCAGGTGCCGCCTTGTTTTACCTTTGTGTCATTTTCCCAGTTGAAGCGAACACGTGTCTCCCTCTGTGAGCGACCCCCACCCCCGGGGTCAAACACGACGTGTCACGTCCACGAGTCTGCACTCCGCTTGTCTTCACGGAACCACACTCTCTAAACGGTTGGCGGGAAAGTCAGGGACGTGCGTGCAGCTGGCAGCGCGTGCCCGCAGCCCAGGTCGGAGATTTGTAACAAGTCCCCTCTGCTGAGCTTCGGGGAGCCACAGTGGAGGGCAGGAGGGGGTGCGCAGGAGGGGCCAGGGTGCCTGGCAGATTCCTGGGACGGGCAATGGCACCGAGGTTACCTGCCTGTCACCCCTCACCCAGCTCCTACCATCCCCGGCCTCTGAGGCTAAGAGACGACCAGGAGGGGAGCGGAGGGAGCGGAGCTCCGGGGTGACGTGGGTGGGAGCGGCCCCCGGAGGAGCTGGCAGGCCCGGGCGCTGGGGGCTGCTCACCGTTGTGCACCCCCAGGACGGTCCGGGACAGGATCACAGTGAAGATGGGGGCCGAGCTCTTCACCGTCTCCGCAAAGGACACCGCCACATTTTTCAGGCTGACCAGACCCAAGACCACTGTTGCAAACCTAAGACAGTCAACAGCGTCACAGGGATGAGTTGGCGCATCTGCAGCCACGGGGCAGACCTGGTAGGAGCCCAGAGGGTGCGCACGTCTGCCCCGCCCCCGCCCGGCCCCCTCCCTCCCAGGATTACCTGATGGTAACAGTCAGCGGGGGAAGGTGTTTTACGTGTAAAAAACTCAGACCCTCAACCAGAAACATTAGCTGCTTACCTCATGAGACCCACGAACAACATGGTCATGATGAAGTTGGGAGGGTAAGAGAGCCGGGTTTTGTGCTGATACAAACAGCAGGGAACAAATATTTTAACACAGCCGATGAGCGTGGTTGACAGCATCTGCACGGCCCCTGGAGGAGGAGACGGGGGTGCCAGCTAAGCAGAGGGGCTCCGCCCCGCCGGGAGCTCCATCCCACCGCCAGCGCCCGCCGGGGTACCTAGCATGCTGGGCTCCCCTTCCAGCAGGGACAGGATGTACTTGTTGAGAAACAGGGTGCAGAAGCTGAAGAAGAACCAGAGTGTGAGGTAGATGAGGGCGCGGGCACCCCACACGCCCAGGTCCGCCTCGATGACAGTCGTCTCGGTGACGGTGACCGTGAGCACCTGCTCGTCGGGGCCACCTTCGCTCTGGCCAAACGCGATCTTCTCACTCCGGTGGCCGAACACGGGGCCCCAGGCCAGGAGCGGCCGTCCCCCCGGCTTCTCACCGGGGCCCGGAGCCAGCTCTGCCAGGGCCGCGGGCTTAGCGGATGCCGACATCTCAGGGGCGGCGGGCAGCGCAGGGCAGGGACGCGGGGACGGAGGCAGCGGCCATGTGGGCGGCACTGGGCGGGGCGCGGGCTGGAGTGGGAAGGAAAGGACGGCGTTGCGTGAGCGGCTAAGGTCCTGCCGAGTTTAATCACCCACTTAGAGTAACTTCAAGACGCAAACTCGGGGTCCTGGCCTTGTTTCCAGCCCCAAAGGAGCGGGCGCCCCGACGGTTCGGACTTCTTTTCCAATAAATTTCTGAGACCAAAGCCTTTACCGGCCTCCGTTCCCTCCCCACACACCTGACCCTCCAGCCAATCCCGGCCCGAACTCCTTCTACAGTACCTGCCAACCCCCGCCTCTTCCAGCCCCGCCCCACCCCCGGGGCGCCCCGCACCCCCCAAGCGGCCGGCCCAGCCTCGAGCTGATCCTCCAGGCTGCCCTCCCGCAGCTCGGCTGAGGCCTGGGGTCTCCGCCCCCACCCCGGAAGTTGTCACAAGTGCTCCGCACCTTCCCACCCACCCTGGGACCAACCAGAGCCGCCGAGGAAGGGGCCCCCTCGCCCCGAGCTCTTCCCACCAGGCTGGCTCTCCCACGCCCTCACCCGACTTCTTAATATTTCATCCAGTGTTTTGAGGTGTCCTTTGTGGGAGGGTTGACCTGCCCCGTCAGAGACTCTGAGTTTCTGTCCCTCCATCGGGTTTCGAGTTCCAAGCCCTGCGTTCTTCGCGTTCTATTTGCTACCGTTTCAAACTGGCCCGTTTCTCTCAACTTTCGATTCCTTCTTTGCATCGTCTCTTTCACGGTCTAACCGTTCATCACCCAAGCCCTGACGGTACAACCCTCAGCCTCTCAGCGGGTCAGCTGCCGCTGGCTCGAGGGGGCTGTCCGCGTGCGCAGATCCTGGGCCGGGGGACCTCCTCCTGGGCTTGAGGGCGGGCCTTGGAGCGGGCGTGGGGACCACCTCAGCGGGTGCCCAGGAGAGGGTGCTGCTCCCTCAGCAGACCCACACCTGCTTGGCGCTCAGGCCTGCGGCCACGACTTCTCAAGAGAGACCCCTCACTCCCTAAGATCACAGGCAAAGTCCAACCCAGTGTCCCCCGTTTGCTGGTGGGTGAGTGCTTCAAGTTCTGGCCCTTCTTTTTTTTTAATTTATTTTTTTGGCCACACTGCACAGCTTGTGAGATCTTAGTTCCCCGACCAGGGATTGAACCCGTGCCCTTGGTGGTGAAAGCGCCGAGTCCTAACCACTGGACCGCCGGGGAAGTCCCAGTTCTGGCTTTAAGCAGCGTCCCAGTGACGACCACCTGCCCAGCTCAGGAGCCCTGGCCACTCCTCCCCAGTGACACCAAACCGGAGTTCCCAGCCCCCTGCCCCCGCCTCTAGGCAGCCAAGCTGGCTGCCTACGTCCTTGTCCCTCCGATGCTGACATTCGGGGGGCGCCCATCGTGCTTTAACTTAACTTCCAGGCATGCGTGACCCAGACGGACTTGTGACTCCCCGACCGCACCTGAAGCCAGGCTCCCGGCTGAGCTGCCCCCCGGCTCCCTGTGTCCACCCAGTGCTGTCGGTCACCCCACAAGCTCAGCAGCACCAGCTCCCAGGGGGCCCCCAGGCCTGACATGCACCCCGACCCTCGGGACACCAGGGCAGCTCCCCAAACGCACCCCAGACCACGACGGATGCACGTGGCCCTCCCGTGGGCCCCCACTGCCCCCGCAATACACACGAGCCCTTTGAGCCCTCCGGGCGCTGACGGGGCCAGATCTCCGCTAACGCCCTGTCCCCCTTCCTCTTCCCAGCCCGGTCCCGCCGTCCTCTCTGGGCCACACCCTGCTGGGAGCTGTACCTCCGTGGGCTGGACCGGCCGTGGCCCAGCGGGGGTGTGGGGAGCCCGTGCTGCCCCCCAGCTGGGAACAGCGGCCCAGCTGCGGACGGACGGAAAACACAGGAACAAAGCCCGTGTGTGGCTCGGGGTCCCCGAGAGCAGAGAGATGGCGCCCCACCCCCGGGCCCCTGGCTGACCCCATCTGGATGCCCAGCCCTGCAGCCGGGCCCCCCCAGGACACAGCTCCCACTGGCCGCGGGGGCTCTGCCTCTCAAGGGAGCCCCCGTCAGGCCCACCGACGGCGCCAGGCCCCTCTCTTCAGGGACCCTGACCCGGGGTTTGTCACACAAGCCCCGCCGCCGCCACTGAGGCTCCAAAACCGAACCTGTTTGTGAGGTGATGCTCCAGAAGCCCCCGGGGAGGGTCCCATCGCCTTTCCTCTCTCTCGGCACAAAACGAGGCTGGAGGCAAGGTGCAGGCGCTTCCCCCCCACGCTCTCCACTCGGTTTCCGTCTGGGAAACTCACAGCTTCCCAGGCAGCACCACCAGCCGGGCCTCCGCCTCCTTCTCTGCAGCTCAAGGAGCTCCAGCCGGACGCCGGAGCTCCGCCGCCGAGTCCCGAGGCCCGGGGCGCCCGCTCTCCTTCCTCAACAAGAAGCTGCTTTGAAACAAAGACGGGTCCGTGCAGTTCCACAGCCGCCGCTCACCTGGTGACGGTGCAGTATTTCACTGGATGAACAAGCCACAAGGGACTCATCCCCACTGCTGACCACACCGGGCCCCGGGCCGTCCGCCACGTCCGTCCTGTGCGGGTCGTTCCTCGCGTTTCTGCTGGGTCTCCGCCCAGGGGGCACCCACGACCCCCGAGGTCATCGTGCTGGGCTGTACTCTCACCCGCCCTGGAGGTTCTGCCCCGTCTGCCCCGAGGGTGGAGGGTGTTGGAAGCCTCTGAAGAAGCCGAATCCATCACACACACCCCCGCCCAACCAGCACACGAGGCTCCAGCGCCTCCGACTGTCCCAGGCCGAAAGCAGGTGGCAGCACAGATGCAAAGAGATTCAGACCGTAACAGTGGGGATGGGACCTTTCAGGAGTCACCGCCAAGTGACAGGGAACAACGTAAGAAAGAGTCAGCAGAGCCCATGGCCGGGGTGGCATGGGGACAGAGCGTCCGTCAGATGGGGTCAACGCGGCACTTTTTTGCCAGCAGCAAAACAAAAGCCAAACAGAACCTTCGCACCTGTCGACAGGGACGCAGACGGCAGCGGGTGGGGACGGACGCCCCCAGCGGGCAGAGGGAAGCCACACACGGGCGACGGGCAAACCTTACAGCCATCGGAAGTGCTGAGGCCGAGTCGCGGAAGGAGACACATGACACAGCGCCACCAGCAGCACTTAGGTGTGTCCAGACACGACGTGTCATTAGAAATAAAAGCACAAAAAGTGCTGTTAAGAGCAAAGAACTGGGAACTCAAGCTGGGGGTGGGTGGGCCTGGGACGGGGGACGCAAGCGGGCAAGCGTGGCAGGCATCGCGCTGTTTGCTAGGCTGTTCCGAAAGCTGAGGATTTATACGTGAAAAAGAGCCAGCCAGCACCTGGGGAGACAGATGCCTGTTCAGACCAGAGCCTCCCTGACCGGCTGCCCTTGGTGACCTGGTCTCACGTGGCGCCAGGAGCTTTCTGTGTCCTGCCGCAGGTTCCGGACTGGAAGGCAGCAGGCGCTCCGTCACAGACCAGCACTACTGTCCACTGCGTCCAGAGCAGTGCCCAGGGAGCCCAGGACGGATGCTCAGCCTCCCTCCAGCGCGTGACCTCTTCCTGACCATCGACACCCCACAAGCAGCCCACCCAGCCTGGTGACCGAGGACGCGACAGCCAAGGGACAGGCAAACCCCCCGCTTTCACGTGCAGCAGAAGGGGTCGGCAACCTCCGTGTGTGTAGCTTCTGGAAGGAGTCCAAATGCCTCTGGAGTCAGAACAAGGGCTTTGAATGTCTTAAAAAATGAAATCACGGGAATTCCCTGGCGGTCCAGTGGTTGGGACTTGGCACTTTCACTGCAGTGGCCCGGGGTTCAATCCCTGGTCGGGGAACTAAGATCCCACAAGCCACGTGGCCCAGCCCCAAAACAAACAAACAAACAAATGAAATCAACTTCGGAATGGACGGTCCTGTCTTGTTCCTTCTTGACAAGACTCACTAAGTCATACCAGGATTCCTAGTTGTTTGCTTGCTTTTGCTTTGTCAGGCGATGGGGGTCTGAGGCCTGGAGGGCTCCTCCAGAGGCTCCGGGGGTGGGGCTGGGGGGCTGGAATAAGGAGCGGCCACTACAGAGAAGCAGCCGAGACCAGGCAGGGAACGAGGCCCCTGGGCTGTGATGGAGGCCGAGGCGGCAGGGAAAGCAGAGACCCGGGCGGGTGGCCCTCCAGGCCGGACGCCAGAAGACCCTTCTCTGGGGAATTCAACAGGCACAGGATAGACCTTGAAGACAGAAATCAGGGCCCCAAGGAGAGGCCTTGACAGAGAAAGCAGCTGAGCAGCCCCGAGCTTCTAGTCACCCTTCAGTGCCATGGGAGCTGAGCCAAGGCAGGAGACGGGGCAGGGGGAGCCGAGTGCCCACCGGCAAGCAGGACGTGCTGCTTTAAAAGTCACCAGAACAGGGTCCCTGGGGATCAAGACCAGGGTGGCAGAAGTGGAAATCTCACCAGGGGCCCCGGGCTCCCAAGAAGATCCGACTCAGGACAGGACTTGATGTGGAGGCTCCGAAGACCCCCCAGAAGCACACAGGGGGCTCGAGGTGGCGGGCATCAAGGATGCAGCCACCAAGGTGACCTGGGGTCCTGCTTCTGGACACAGCCCACAAGGGCCAAAGAGGCCCCAGCCACGGCCCGGCCACCAGAAGGAGAGGCAAGGCGCCCTGGAGAAAAGCTTCCACGACTCAGCCTGAGGACAGGTGAGGATCAAAGATCAGAGACCACCTGGCCGGCAGGCTGCCAGTGGGGGAGGAGCAGCCTCCTGGCTGCTCCAGGAGGGACAGATGGACAGGATGCAGTCGTGCAGACAAAAAGACGAAGAAACTGTCAGGAATAAATCAGCGGGATGAAAAAATGGCAAGTCTAGAGAGGAAACGTCCCACTGCTGAATGAAACTACGGTGTCCTCCGACTATTTCCCTGCAAGGTGTTAACTGGTGACCAGGGTCAATCACAACTTTACCCCCCCGAGAAACGAGTGGACGCCCCTCCATGGAGCCACCAAAGTGGGAACCACCAGGAATGAGACAGAGACACCATGTCTCCCTGACCTGAGGCGCTGAACCCGGCACCGCTGCAGTTTCCCTGCCACAAGTGCAGGTCTGACGGTGAGAAAATGCAGGTGTCGAAAGCCGAGAGGAGGATGGACGGCAGAGGCTGAGCACCAGGCCAGGGGCTGCGGATCATTACAGCATCCACAAGGCACAGACCCTGCCAACGCCACGCACCTTTTCAACGTTCACACCCTCTGGAACCAAAAATGATCAAATCAATAACATCTCTAAACCCAAAAATCTCTAACGTGCAATACAGACAGAACTACCCAGACCAAACCACAACTCGGGTGAGTGACATCATCCCACTGAAGAGCGGAGGACAGGAAGCCAGCCAGGAACCGTGCCGGCGGCGCTGAGAACACACGCAGGCGCCAGACGACACCCCCCGGGCAGGCGCTGGGCCCGGGGCGGCTTCGCGGAGTCTGGGTGGGAGCTCGAGGTGGGGCAGACAAGGGTGTGCGCTGCGCGGAAGGAGGGGTGGCCGCAGGGGCAGGCGGGGCCGCAGGACGCCTGTGCACGCCGCTGCCCCCCCCCCCGCCCCGGGAGGCCTGGAGGCAGGGACGCCCCCAGCAGCACAGCCGGCTCCTAAGCCTCATTCTCTGCTGGGCCGAACCAGCCTCCTTGGAGGAACGGCTGATTCCAGGGCTGGGGCAGGAGCTGAGCCAGAAGGAGAGGGAGGGCTCCTAGGGCGACAGGGACTCATCAGAAGGACACAGGGGCCAGCATGAGGGATGCAGTTTGAGAGAGAAAGTAAATAATAGCAAAGGGTTAGAAGCCACGCATCCACCATGATCACTAAACGGGGAAAGGAGAAAGCTCTTCCTTCTGGTACAAAGTCAGATGACTGATGCAATTAGAAAATCTCCATTTGGCGACCATGCCCATGATCACACTAACAATCGACTCAGGCTGGGTGAAAGTTTAGAAATAACAGAATATTTAGTCTCAAAGTGTATCCCTACAAGGTACGTGTTAATTACAAAGGGCACTCGACGGAGGTACAAAGGGGAGAAGACAGGAAACTTCCTTGAAGAAGGAGGAGAAAGGGGAGGCGCCTATCCAGATAGGAGGATTCCAGGTCACGTGCTGTATCGGCACAGAAACAAGTAAACAAATTGGAACGGAGGCCCAGAGACTCCGCACAAGCAGAATTCTGATCCAAGACAGAGCGGGGTTGTGGCTCATTGGAGAAGGGAGGCCACTGTCGCTGATACTAGGATGGCCGTTATCCACACCAGAGAAAAGAAACTGGACCCTGATCTCACAATTCTAGACAAATAAGAACAATTAGCAACATCCACAGAGCACTTCCTAGGAACCAGGTAGGGTCTGACCGAGCATTTCACACATATTAACTCAATGAATCTTCACAGCAACCCTTGTGGAGGGACGCTGTCACCCGTGTGAGACACATGAAGTGGGGAAACGGCCTCTGGCCACAGTTCAGGGCTTGAGCCTGGGCAGCCCGGCTGTGAAACGCAGCTGTGTGAACCCTCACGTTTAGAGGAGAATGTAAGAGAATATCTTCCTGATCCTGGTATAGGAAAAGAGTGTCTTTTTTTTTTTCTGGCCGCACCACACAGCTTGCAGGATCTTAGTTCCCCGACCAGGGATTGAACCCGGGCCCCAGCAGTGAAAGTGCCGAGTCCTGACCACTGGACCGCCAGCGAATTCCTGGAAAAGAGTATCTTAAACCAATCCCCAAAAGCAATCTCCATAAAAGAAAATATAAATAAAACAGACTATGTTGGCTAAACTAAGAGCTTTTGTGCCATCAAAACGCACTATAACGTACTGTAACATTAACACACTAAATAACAAAGCGACAACCTGGAGGAGACAGTTATGACGTGACAAAGGAGAGGGAACGAATTCCTACAACTTAATAGGAAATGTGGGCAAAAACACCAGCGCGGGAGAGCGTTTCCAAACGGCCGATAAGCACGAGAGAGGATGCGTATCAGCTGTCCAGCGCCGTGTGACGCGGCACCGCACACCGGGCAGTGCAGAGCAACGACACACCTACGACCCCGCAAACTTCTGTGGTTGGGACTCTGGCAGCAGCTGTGCTGGGCAGTTGGCCATCACGATGGCCGAGGCCTCACCCGAAGGCCGGGGCGCCTGCTTCCAAGCCCACACGCGCAGGTCCCGGCCAGCTGTTGGGGGAAGACCCCTCCGCGGGGCCGCCCGCAGTGGGCACCTGGCCTGCATTGGAACGAGCTGGCGGCTGAGAGAAAGCGCCCGAGGAGGCCCGAGTCTTTTTGTAACCTCGTCCCCTTCTCGTTTGCTGGTTTGCTGTTCGGCGCTCATTAGAAGGCCGGCCTCGAGGGGAGGGGCTACAGAGGGTGAGAACGCGGGGAGGCAGGGTCACGTCCGACCACGGGGGTCAACCTCACCAGCGGTCAGGGAGCTGGACACACCACCCACCCCCACTGCCAAAAACCATCAGGTCTAACAACACCCAGAGCTGCTGGAAGGTGTGGATCCAGAGGCCCCCAGACACGGCTACGGGGCGGCTGGTATGAGCACTTGCGGAAATGGTGTGGCAGCCTCTTGCGAGCTACGCACCTGCGCACGCTACACATCAGCACTTCCTATCTCGAGGTTCCCCCAGAGAAGTCCTGCGAGAGCGTCCAGAGCCGGACTGCCCATCACGACGGCTGGGAAGCGCGACCGTCCGCCCGTCGGAGAATGAACGTGTGCTGTGGACTTGGCCCAGGAGTGAGGACGCGAAACGCCCGGCAATAGCCGCGGCTGACGGCCGGCCAGGTCCTCTCTGCCCGGCTGGTGGGCGAGCACGTGACAGCAGCACTTACCACTGGTCACCGGCCACAGTGCCGATCCTGAGCAGAAGCCCCACGCGGCTGTGCTGGGCATCGCACGTGGAGGCCGGGAGCAGCCGGGGCTCAGCGGCCCAGAG
Organism: Balaenoptera physalus; assembly: GCF_965194825.1. NCBI lineage: Eukaryota > Metazoa > Chordata > Mammalia > Artiodactyla > Balaenopteridae > Balaenoptera > Balaenoptera physalus. The sequence continues at coordinate 195,639,334 of NC_138882.1, read as the reverse complement.
CCCAGCAGGTCCGGCTCACCCAGCCCTGCCGAGACCCCAGCTGCCCTCCCCAGCTCCGGCTCGTGTTTCCACCGCCCATTCTACTTTCTCAGCCCCCGTGACTCAAGGTGCCTCCACGAGAAGCAATTCTCATCCTGCGAAAGACCGAAGGTCAGCGGCCCCAATCCGACAACGAAAAACTGACCCCACCTTCCAGGTCGGCCTGGAAACAGGGCAGACCGGGCTGAACGCAGGGCTTGTGGGGCACTGCTCCCCACCCAGGCCCCTGGTGACAAAGGTCTGATTTATCACCCTCTCAGATTATAGCACAACTAACAAGAACTGAAACGTAGCCTTTTCCACCCGGCACGGAGTAGGGGGCTCACGAGGCCAGGGTTGACTCTTAACTTTACTCCTGCCCAGAGCTGTCCTCAGAAGAAGGTGCACACGTGGGACTGAAAGGAAACCAGGTCAGCGACACATAGCGAGAAGCACACCTGTGACACCTCTGTCACGTGCAGGCGCTGAGTCCCCTCCCACAGTTGAATAGCCCAGCCTCCGCCAGCCCTCACGACCGCGGGGAGGGTGCCTGGCTCTGAAACGGCAGGGGGGGCCAGGACCACCATGGCACATTCGCCACCGAAGGGAAGTTTGCGTGGAGGTTAGTGAAAATAAAGATGTCAACTTTCCCATCCAATTCTGCAGACCCTTAAATTCTAGGGCCTGTCAGCCTGAGGTCAAGAGTCCCTGTTCTCCAACAAACAACTCAAGATGTTCTCAAATGCCTGGTGAGGAAATCTAGGTTGGTTCAAATTGTCAGCAGGGCAGTTTAGATAAGATGTATTGAAAGTCTACAGATTTTATACACTAATTCAGAAATTCCACCTCTAGGGATTTATCCTAAAGAAATAATCCAACAAAGGCCCAAGACTGTACATACAAGGATGTTCAAAAGCTTTGTTTTTAAGACTGAGAAGCTGACACTAGCGAAGTGTCAGATAAGAAATCTGTAACAAACCCTGTCACAGACTGGGACACTGTAGCCCTGCAAGTTTTGACAAAAATAGATTTGTCATAGATTAAGTGAGAGCAGAGTTACAAGCCCTCTGCACAGTATGTTCCCGTTTAAAAAGTACAAATGGTTCAGAAGAACACAGGCGAAGTTACCAACTGTGGTCAGCTCTGGGAGCCGAATCTCAGGTCCTCCAAATTTTTTTTTGCGTTTTGGCTCCTCTTCATTTTCTAATTTATGTGCACTGAAAATGGATTTCTTAACAACAAGGACCTGTATATAGCACAGGGAACTACAATCAATATCTTGTAATAACCTGTAATGGAATGGAAAAGAATCTGAAAAAGAATGTGTGTGTATATGTATAACTGAATCACTGTGCTGTACACCAGAAACTAACACAACATTGTAAATCAACTGTACTTCAATTAAAAAAAAAACTGTAAAAATAAAGTGGACTTCTTTAATGTAAAAACTTTCCTATTCCCTCCCTTAATGTTCCTTTTCATGCTGTTTAATATTGTTTTATTCTGCTTTACAATGTTACTTACAAGTTTAAAGATTTTTGGTAAAGTACATTGCACTCTACTGAAAAACAAAGAACTTTAAGCCACTAAACAAAGAGTCTGCCTCTAAATAGTTTTGGTTTTTTTTTCCTCTTTTTTTTACAGCAGCGGTAGGTGAGCAAGGTCCTCAAGGCTTCAGAAGATGAGCTTGGGGCGGTGGGGCGGGGGCACTGCCCGGACCCCACAGGCCCCGTAAAACCTGCTACAGGAAAGTCACCGGAGGACTACAGTGAGGGCTTAGCTCTGGGCCTGACTGGGACTTTCCCACCCCAATTTACAAAGTAACAGTCCGCTAGGACCAGCGCCCGGCAGGATGTTAGTTATTATATAATTTCCAGTTTTCTAAAATCCTGCGTAGAAAGACACCAACTGCAATGAATTTGCGGGCGATCGCGCCCTTTGGTTCCGGATTGGACGGAGCATCTTTACCCGGTTCTTTCGGAAGCGGTTGCACCTGCCGCTCCGAGGCCATGCCCACCTCGGGGGTGCATCGGTGGGGGGGGGGGCTAAAACGCAAGGACCCCCGACCCTATGTCGCCCCTCCCGCCTCTGACAGCCCACCCCCACGACACGGGCGCGGCTCCCCCCACCCGTTCCGGAGACCCCCAAGCCCCGCCACACCCGTGCCCCGCCGCCCCGCCTCAGGCGCCGTGCGGACCCGGGACGGGAACTCGGCGCCGGCCGTGGAGGCCTGGGATCCGAGCGGACGCCTGCGAGGCGGGGCGGGAACTCCATGTGGTCGTCGCTGAAGGAGCGGACCGGTCGTGAAGGCGCGAGGGACGGTGCCCCTCGGCGGCGTCGGACGCCGGGGCGCGCGCGTGCCAAGGCCCTGGGGTGGCCCAGCGGCCGCTCCCGCAGAGGGTCCGAGGGCCGGGGAAGGGAGGCGGCTGGTGGGGGGGACTTCGGCCCAGACGCAAAGGGCGATCCCCGCAGGCGACCCACCCCGCCAGCTTAATTCTGCGCTTCACCCACCGAGAAGCCCCCGGGCCAGACGCCGCGCGGGCCCCGCAGCCTCGAGGACGTGCACCGGGCCCCGCAGCCGCATCCGGGCGGGGTTTCCGCGCGCCGGGTCGGAGGACGCGGTCACCCGGGGCCCCGCCGCCCCCGCCTCCACACGGCGACCCGCCCACGTCCCGGCGACGGCGGCTCCCCGCGCGAAATCCTGCGGGTCGGGCCCGGTGGGCGGGCCCCAAACAGACACCCCCACCCCCACCCCCACCCCGGTCCCTGCGGGCGGTGGGGCGGGGACGGGGGCGGGGCGAAGCGGGGCGGAAGTGCCACTACCGGCCCCGGAAGCCATGAGCTGGAGGTGACGCGCCAGAAGGCCGCCACACCTCCCCGCTGTCCCGCGGACTCGTTCCGCAGTGTCCTGAGCGTCTGGGCTTCTCGGCCGCCGCTGCTGAGCCGGTGGAGGGGCCGCGCTGCTAGGAGATTCCCCCCGCTGTTGTCCCCTTGGCACCCTCTTGGCCGTACCACTTCAGCCCAGGCGGGGGTGGTTATCCTGGGTGACGGCGACCCCCATGGTCAGCCCCTTGGCACCCTTCGGGCCGTACCACCTCAGCCCAGTCGGGGATGGTGCTGCTGGGCGATCCCCGTGGTCATCCCCTTGGCACTCTCCGGGCCGTTCCACTTCAGCCCAGTCGGGGGTGGGGCGAAGGCGACCCCCGCAGCCTTGGTACCTTCCGGGCCGTACCACCTCGGCTGGCGCCCCTCGCGGTTTTCCCCCTTGGCACCTTCCGGGCTGTACCACCTCCGCCCAGATGGGGGGCGATGGCGCCCCCTCGCGGTATCCTCTGGCGTACCACTTTAGCCCAGACGGCGACCCCCGCCGTCCTCCCCTTGGTACCTTCCGGGCCGTACCACCGCGGCCCAGGAGGGGCGACCAGTTCGTGGACCTATAAGCCCCTCAGGGGCCACCCTCCGAGTTTTCGTTTCAAGGGACAGAAATTCCAGCCTCAACACGCCTCCTTTAGAAGAGGAAAGACAGAGGGAGTGTCTGTCTTCCCAGCATCCTAGCATCGGAGGAGCTCTAGGGGTACCTGGAACCCGAGGCCACGCTCCTGGCGAGGGCGCTGATTGGCCAAGCTGTGGGGAGCTCTGCCTGGGGGCGTGACCTCGGCCCAGGTGAGCGGCGGGCTGCAGGTGTGATCATCCTGCAGCGGGGCACCTGCCCAGACCGGTTCTCCTCCCCGCTTACTTTTTAACATAATTTTCAGGAGCAAGGGTACAGCTAATGGGCTCTTTTTTGGGTTTTTTTGTATATGTATCTCTTCCTGCTTCTCTTTCAACTACAGATTCACATATTACCTCTCTGTCTTTCTGTGGTGATTTAATTATCGGGAGAGAGGAAATCTCAGAATGTTAGTGTTAATTGTTTTCTTTTTTAAATTGAAGAATAGTTGGTGTGCAATATCATATGTTACAGGTGTGCAATATAATGATTCACAATTTTTAAAGGTTATGCTCCATTTATAGTTCCTATAAAATATAGCCTATATTCCCTGTGTTGTGCAATATGTCCTTGTAGCTTATTTTATTTTTAATTTTTAATTTTTTAATTTAATTTAATTTTTTTATAGAGCAGGATCTTATTAGTTATCCATTTTATACATATTAGTGTATATATGTCAATCCCAACCTCCCAACTCATCACACCACCCCCCGCCCCTTTCCCCCCTTGGTGTCCATATGTTTGTTCTCCACATCTCTGTCTCAATTTCTGCCCTGCAAACCGGTTCATCTGTACCATTTTTCTAGGTTCCACATATATGCGTTAATATACGATATTTGTTTTTCTCTTTCTGACTTACTTCACTCTGTATGACAGTCTCTAGATCCATCCACGTCCCAGCAAGTGACCCAATTTCATTCCTTTTTATGGCTGAGTAATATTCCATTGTATATATGTACCACATCTTCTTTATCCATTCGTCTGTCGATGGGCATTTAGGTTGCTTCCATGACCTGACTATTGTAAATAGTGCTGCAATGAACATTGGGGTGCATGTGTCTTTTTGAATTATGGTTTTTTCTAGGTATATGCCCGGGAGTGGGATTGCTGGGTCATATGGTAATTTTATTTTTAGTTTTTTAAGGAACCTCCATACTGTTCTCAATAGTGGCTGTATCAATTTACATTCCCATCAACAGTGCAAGAGGATTCCCTTTTCTCCACACCCTCTCCAGCATTTGGTGTTTGTAGATTTTCTGATGATGCCCATTCTAACTGGTGTGAGGCGATATTTTCAGGAGCAAGGGTACAGCTAATGGGCTCTTAAAGCCTACTTTTTGGTCAAACTTTCACATATTTTTCTTCACATTATTTTAATAATTTTATTTTTTATTTTTATTATTATTATATTTTTTTAATTTTTGGCTGCGTTGGGTCTTCGTTGCTGCGCGCAGGCTTTCTCTAGTTGCGGCGAGCAGGGGCTACTCTTCGTTGTGGTGCGCGGGCTTCTCATTGCAGTGGCTTCTCTTGTGCGTGGGCTTCAGCAGTTGTGGCTCACGGGCTCTAGAGTGCAGGCTCAGTAGTTGTGGTGCACGGGCTTAGTTGCTCCGCGGCATGTGGGATCTTCCCGGACCAGGGCTCGAACCCACGTCCCCTGCATTGGCAGGCAGATTCTTAACCACTGCACCACTAGGGAAGTCCCTCTTCACATTATTTTAAAATTAATAACATTTCTCCTTTAGATCTTGGCCAGAGGGTCAGTCAGTTAATTAACAGTGGTGTCTGCCCACCCCTGGGCGCGCACAGGCGGGGCTGGGGCCGTGAGCTGCAGTGCAGTGAGTTACTTGTGGTGATCAGTGAGTTACTTGTAGTCAAGTAATTTCAAAAGGAAATGTATAAAAAGTATCAAAAACTTTATAGCACGGCTTCCCTGGTGGCACAGTGGTTAAGAATCCACCTTCCAATGCAGGGGACATGGGTTCAAACCCTGGTCCGGGAAGATCCCACATGCCGCGGAGCAACTAAGCCCGTGCACCACAGCTACTGAGCCTGCGCTCTAGAGCCCGCGAGTCACAGCTACTGAAGCCTGCGCGCCTAGAGCCCATGCTTCGCAACAAGAGAAGCCACTGCAATGAGAAGCCCGCGCACCCCAATGAAGAGTAGCCCCCGCTCGCTGCAACTAGAGAAAGCCCGCGCGCAACAACGAAGACCCAATGCAGCCAAAAATAAATACATACAATAAATAAATTAAAAAAAAAACTTTTATAGCAGAATCTTTCTTACATTTTATCTGAGACAGTGCGTTTTAACAATTCTGAAATGATGTCAGGGGAACCTAGGCGCCTTCCCCTCCTGGACCAGGCACCCCAGCATGGAGGACAGTTTGACCCAGGCCTCCAGCCACTGCCCGAGGAAGCCTTTGCTCCATGGTCACACTCCCAGAGTCTGTATCCTGCCCCTTTTTCTTTGTCCTGTTAACAGTTGTTCACCGAAAACAATAAAACAGCCAGTTGTTTTACCAGCAAAACGGGTTGGTTTGGCAGCAGCAAAGAAGTGAAGTTCAGGACAGGCAGCTATGGTGAACCACAAGCAAGTCTGGTGAAGCAGAGGAGAAGGGCAAGTTGTTATAAACAGTCTGCTGGAGGAACTGGGAGGCATGTGGTGGCTTTTCATTGGCTGAGAGGCCGCCAGGCGGGGGGGACATTGTCCTTCCTCCTGCTGGTGGCAGTGAAGTATCTGCTTCTGGCCGCAGATGCAAGGGACTCTCCGCCTGCTGGGATCTGTGTTGAGGCCCAGGGGCACCTGCCTGAGAGCTTCCCCTTCTGGCCTCCCGACTGCATTTTAGTTGAGGTTCCCCTTTGTTAATTTTCACATAATTCTTCTCTAAACACCGCAGGAGACACTGCTGCAGGTAGGCGAGTCGTTTCACCGCTGGGCTGTGTCTGACTTCCAGTATCAGGGAAGGGGTCTGAGTGGTTTTACCTGCATTTGCTGGAGTTTCCACTTCTTCCTTTGACTGGATTCCAAGCAGCAGAATTTGGGGTTGAAAGACTTTAGACCAGCCAGGATTCTTCACACCCTTGTCAGCTTCAAATGTGACCATTTCAGCCTCTTTGCTGATTTGCACATTAGACACAAATCTGTTAGGAAGCGGCTCTCGTGAAGGAGCCCCGCACCGGCCAGCCTGCCTCTCCCTATGGCATCTGCCGGCCTCTCCCAGTCCAGCCCCTCGGCCCCTAGCCCCCTTCTCACAGGCTTAGTCTGCACCTGGGCCATGGTCTGACGTGATGGCTGCAGTCAGGTGGGGTGGTGACCTGCGGGCCCAGAGGAGCCCAAGTTCCCAGGGGACGGTGAGGACAGCAGGAGGTGTGGACCTGGGCCTGGGAGCCCGCAAGGCCCAGAGAGCGGGGTCCCGGGAGGAAAGGGGGGGGCACCCTGCTCGTCCCTCCAGCCCCACCGCCAAAGTCGCCAGGAAGCACTGACCCGCACGATGCTGCTTCCTGGGCGCCCGGCCTCCTGACGGCAGCCCCTCGCCGGGCCGGGGGTGCCTCCAAGCCCATGTTCCGAGGGCTCCACGTTAAGCCCCAGGGGTTCTCTTTCTTTTAAACAATCACCATTCGTTAGGCCTCACCACCCCTCGGGGTGCTCTTGGGCGCCCTTGCTTGCCCCCCGTAATTAGCTTGCTCTGGGAGAAAGGCGGGTGGAGTGGTCAGCGCTGGGGGGGCCGTTGGAGCTGCCAGGGCAGGAGCGGGGGCGGGGGCGGGGGCTTCAGGCCGGCAGCCCACGTGGGCCACTGGGCACCCAAGGCATCGGGAGCTGAGTCTGCTCCAGGCTTCTCGGGGTTGGGGGGAACCCGTTATTCGGTGCACTGGGAAGGGATTTCGCAGATGTTAATTACGGTCCCGAGCGTGTGGCCTTCAGACCCACCCAGGGCGCAGTGCGCGGAGGAGGGGATCCTCGGCAGCAGGCGAGGCCGGTGGGGTCTGCCTGGGCCGGGCCCCTCCACACTCAGCCCTGGCCCGCCCGGCAGGGCCCCTGGCCAGCCCCAGGTCACTGGGCTGTGGAGTCAAGGCCTCTGGCTCCTTCCTGAGTGTCCTTCCCAGGCTCTGGGTCCAGCCGGGATGCCCACAGCCTGGGACGGCCAAGCAGCCTTTCTGGACGCTGCCCCTGGTCCTGTGGGTGATGTCTACTCACCTGTCATCCTGGCCATCACCTCAGCCGGCTGCCCCTGGGGGGCCAGAACCCCATCCAGTGTGAGGGCTGTGCCCGAAGGTCCCTCAGCGAGACCTACTCGGGGTGGGGCAGCGGCAGCCGCTAAGGCCTCTGGGACTTGTCCACTGAGCAGCAGATGGGGAAACAGGGAGTCTGCAGCCAAGGTCGCTCAGGTTCACGACACCTGGGCCCGAGCCCAGACAGACCCGACCCCAAACCAGAGATGTGCACCCTCCCTGGCTGCCCTTTGGGTACCCCTCCACACACCCTGTGGCGTGACCCCTGCCTCGCACCCCCATTTCAGCCTGACCTTGGGGCTCAGCCTCTGGACTCCACGGGCCGGGGTCACTGGCAAAGCAGGGAGGGCACCTAAAGGCTCTTCCCCCTGGGGCTGGGGCCAAAGGTCATGCAAGCAAAACCACAGGGCTGGGGAGCTGCCCCCTTGCTGCTTCAGGCCAGCGTCTGGGAGAGTCCAGGGCACCCACGGGCCTCACCAAGCTCCCAGGAAGCCGGCTGAGGTCAGGCCGTGCCTCTGTCCCCGTGGCTGCCGGTCCTGAGCTTCTGGGGGCAGGAGGCCCTCCCCGCAGGGTGCGGGGCGCAGACCAGCACGTCCCGTCTGTCCTCCGCGAGCTCCTCCCCCTCCTCGGCCTCGCCCACACTGACCTCACCTCTTCCACCAACTCCTCAGCGTTTCCAGATTCTGAGGTGGCCCAAGCTCTGGCCTGGACCTTTCTGGGGTGAAATGTGCAGTGGCCAACCCCACCCCCTGTGGTGACTCGAGTTCACGGTTCCCCCCCCACCGCACCCCCCATCCTCTGGGCTTCTCCAACAGGCCTCCACACACCCCGCCACTCGGCCTCCATCTCCACACCTGCTCTCACCCCCAGCTGGCCCCCCAGGCAGACTTCCCAGGTCCTGGTACCCAGTGGCTCCCAGGTGTGGGAACCTCGGCAGGACAGGCCCCGGCCACCACGGGGCAGGAACTGCTGGACGCGGAGCCTGGCCCGAGAGAGAGGGGAGGCCAGCTGGGTGGGCGCCCAGCGCTGAGGCCTTGGGTGAGGTCTGGCCCTGGCGCTGCTCAGACACAGGCCAGGAAAGGCCAGAAGAGGTTTCCAAGGCCACTGCCCTGAAGACCAGAAGCTTCGAGGGACCTCAGGCCGGAGCCCACAGAAACGCCCCACCGGCCAGGTCAGGAGACGTCTTGGGTCCCCCGTCCTGTGGCCTCTGGGACCTGGGCTCCCCATCCCCTTCAGTGTGCTCCACAAAGCCCAGAAGGTCAAGGTTCAGGGGTCCACAGCCTTTGCCAAGGAGTGCGATCCTGTGGGCAGTGTCTCTGTCCACGGTGAGCCTGCCCCTCTGGCCCGGAGACCCCAGCTGGCCGGGCTGACCCCTGCCCTCGAGTAGACAGACACTCTGTTCCTGGAGCAACAGGGCCTAGCTTGGGGTCCGTGCACGGCCACCTCGAGTTCGGAGAGCCTCGGGCCCCAGCAGCGCCCCCGCCCTGCCCTGCCGCCCGTGCAACTGACCGCGGCCGCAGCCACCTCCCGGCAGACACGCTGCCCACCCAGCCCCACAGCAGAGGGACAGCAGATGGCTCCCAGCCGCCAAGACGCCCAGGCAGGAAGGGGCCGCGCCCACACGTGCGCCTAGACCCCGACGGGCAGGGCGGGGGCCTCGCAGCAGTGCTTGCAGGGGCGCTCGTCCCGCCTCTTGCCGCGCTCCGGCCCACAAGGCTGCGTCTGGCACGTGCTCTGGCTCCCGGCAGAGCCTGGCCCCACCTCTGCCCAGGCCTGGAGGGAGGGAGGGAGGCCCAGAGCCAGAGCGGGCGGCAGGGGAGGAGGGAGGCAGGAGCTCCAGGCCAGGCCACGCGCCCCGCCGGCCTCTGCAGGACCCGCTCCGAAGCCCGACCCCAGAGCACTCGGGACAGGACGTGACCAGGGCGGGGGGGGGGGGGGGGGCGGCTGCTGGAGCGCGACCCCCTACCCACGGGTGTGCCAAAGGCAGGCTCAACGCATCTGGACTCCCCAAGCCCGGTCTACCCTCCTCAGCATCTTGGTGTTGGTTACAAGGAACCAAATAAAGTTGTCACTCGACCCAACTTTTTAAACAAGCCTGTTTATTGAAAGGATCTGAAAATAGTAATAAGGCTTTCAACATTTAACAAATTTTCAAGATATTAACAATATGAAACATTAAGAATTGACTTCAAAAACCCAAAGTTTCCTAGGTCATTCCCTGTCACGCTTCAGGGCTTGGTCTACACTGGCTCTGTTGTCTGAACGAGTAACCTGCGTTCTGAATGCCACTCTCTTCTGGACCTAAAGCTGGGAGTGTCACCCCCTCGGCCCATGGGAGGCTGGGCGGGCCACCCGCTGTGCCCGAGCTCGCGGGCAGAGGGTGGGAACCGACCTCCGTGCCCAGCACCGGCTGAGCTGCCCGGATGGGCACGTGGGGCGACAGCACTTGAGACACACACACGGATGGCGGCCCCGGTGCTCAGGCCGCAGGGCCCGCCCTGGAGAGCCCATATGCCTTTCCATCGGCCCGTGACCCTCCAAGCGGGCAAAGCACAGCGCCCCCCAGCCCGTCCCTCCCGAAGGGAGTCCGAGAAATGACAGGCCCCCATCCCCTCTGTTCTGGCCAATTTAACAGGAGAAAATGCAACTCAGAGAGAATCAGTTACTCAAAAATAGGAAGCCCGTTAGGCGACAGTAAGCGGGGTCAGGGCCACACGCCCCCCGCGAGCCACAGCTCCCACCAGACTCCAGGCGGGCCCAGCCCCAGGCAGCCGGCGATGGAGGCGCGGGGGCTGGAACGAAGAGCGTGCCCTCGAAGCCAGGCCCCCGGGGAGAAGCAAGAGCAGCAGCGACACCTTCCCAGCCCGCCGCACGCCAGGCGCTCTGAGCAAGAGTCGCCCAACTCTCTGGATGGTCACGCGGGCTGCACAGAATGGTCCCACTTCACAGCAAACTCCCTTCCCGCCGAAATCTCAAAGTGTACACAACAAAATCTGTACGTAAGCACTTTCAGAAAGTTTAAAAGAATCTCTAAAAAGTAGACACAGGATTGAGAACACCTTCCAGGGTGGGGAGGTGCGTCCCTGCTTCCCGAGGAATGTGTGTGGTCTGAGCCCTCGCCCCGCCAGTGCCGGTCACCCTGCAGCGGGGAAGGAGACCGGGGCCTGGGGACCCATCTGTCCTGGCAGCCAACCTGCTCTCAGCAGAAGCGTCCCCCCAAGTGGCTTCAGGGGAAGTCGTGGGAGCTGAAGGAAGATTTTTGGCCGTGAGACATTTATTTTCAAGACCATAGGATAGACCCATTCATTCTGATCCCCTCTGAATTTCAGTAGACTGATTTATGGAAGTTTCCTGACAAGGAATTACAAGGAACCCACCAGGCTCGGCCGTCCCTGCCTGGGGACGGGCTCTGACCACACGCAGGGTGGGTGCGCCTGGGCTGACCTCAGGGCTCCCGGTCTGCTCACTTGTTTAGAAATGCAGGAAAGTCAGATTTAAAACGTTAAAAACAGCTGATCTGGTCGACAAAAGGCAGACTGCAGGCCCTTCCTCTGGCCAGACAAGTGGCGTGGCACCTGACACTGGCGCTGGGCCCGTGACGCTCACGGTGCGCGTTCCGGTCCGCCCGTCCCGAGCGCAGACGGCAGGACCGTAGGCCTAGCTCCCCGCCCGCCCTGCCCCAGCCTCCTCGTCCGCGTCCTCCTCGTCCTCTGGGAAGTGGGCTTGCTTCTTCCGCACGTTCCAGTGCAGACACTGTGCCAGGCTCTCAAACCAGTCGCTCACAGGGTCGCGGACACAGATGGAGGGGAGCGGGTAGCGAGAGGTAGTGATGCTGATGCTGAAGCAGGAGAGATGCAACGTGGCCCCTCCTAGAGCCGCCGAGCACCCGGCCCGTCCCCCCAGAGCAAGACCCCTCCCCCCAGAGCAAGACCCCTCCCTGGTCCGGCCGGGGACCGTCTCAGCTCTGCTCACGCCACCTACTGCAAAGCCTGGCCCCAGGTCCTACAGTGCCCTGGGGGCCTGGGCACCTTGTCGCTTTCCGGTCTGGTCCTGAGAACAGCCAGGAACTGGGGGCTCAGTGGTGCTCTTGTGCCCCCCAGGACAGAAGCAGGGACCCCCTCGACGCACCCAGGTCCACAGAGGGACCCCAAGGAGCAGGGTGGCGGAAGGATAAGCGGTGGGAACGGCTGGCAGGGTGCCGTCACCCCAGGCACAGATCCGTGACACGATCTCTCGAGAACCAGGGACGGGCCCTCAGCCCACCTGCCCCACCCGCTGCAGCCCCGTGGCCCACACACCTGTCTCCGTGGCGGACCTCCTGTCTCTTTCGTCCATCGAAGGACACCCACACAGTGTTCCTTGCTTCCGGTGACAGCATGATCTGACGGGTCAAGCAGGACAGGTGTGGGCTACCTGAGCGCAGCTGAGCGCCGTGGACCCTACCCCAGGGGGACAGCACTGGCCAGGAGGAACCTCACGGGCACCCCCAATGCCCACCACGTGCCAAGGTCAGTTCCAGGCTGTGAAAACATTAACTTGCGTTGTGCTGACCCCAGCCCCAGGGGCCTGGCTCTAGCACCGCCACCCACCCCCCCAGCTCTCTGCGTCTAGCAGACGCAGCCCCACCCACCAGGGCTCACACCAGGGACTCACTGGTCTGGGGGTGGCCTGCAGTGGGGGGCAAGGGGCAGGGAAAGAAGAGTGGATGTGGAAGGGCGGCAGGGCCAGTCAGACGCCAGGACGCGCCGTGGGGGACACGCCGGGCAGCGGCCGTTCCTCACCTGCTGGCCCCCATCCCCTCCAGCAAGGACTGTCCCCACCCACTCAGGCTGAGGGCCCACCTGAAGGGCTGGCCTGGCTCTCAGCACCACCCCCGCCAACCGGACCCCTGGGGGCGCAGGCCACACGACGGAGACCAGGAAGGACAAAGCCCCTCCAGCACCCAGCAAGGCGGGAGGTCAGCACCGCAGGCCCCGCACTGGCTCCAACCGACAAGGGCGGGGGGTGGGCTCCGACCTTCAGCTCGACCCCCGCAGGAACCACGATGGGCCGGAAGGATAGCGAGTGGGGGCAGATGGGCGTGATCATGATGGCCGGCACGTTGGGGTGGATCATGGAGGCCCCGGCGGCGGCTGCGTACGCCGTGCTGCCCGTTGGGGTGGAGACGATCACGCCTGCGGGACAGGCTGAGGGTCACGGTCAAGCGCCCGCCCCCACCCCGTGTGCAGCCCCCAGGCAGGCCTGACGCCCACCTACCGTCGCCCTGCACCGTGGTGATGAGGTGCCCATCCAGGTAGACGTCCACGTTGGACAGGTATGAGGATGGGCCTCTGTCGATCACCACCTCGTTTAAGACCTGGGGGTGAGGCCACCGCAAGCTGAGGGGGCCGGGCAGCACCGAGCTGCTCCTGGGCTCCCTGGAAGGTCCCGAGGACAGGGCTGGGAGTTGTCCAGCCCAAAGCCGCCACCCTGTACCCCCTGCCCGAGGGCAAGGCCCTGAGCCCTGTGGGGGACAGGCCCACAGACCTGGTACTGCATGACCTGCTTCCCAACCTCTGCGTCCAGGGCCGCGGCCAGCACCCCGTTCTCGCTGATTCCGTTGGGGACGGCCACCTTCTTCCCTCGGAGCTCCTTCACGACCCTGACCTTCAGCCGGCTCCGGAGAACAACAGCTGCGTTCCCTGGGGGCCAGCAGGGGTCACACCCAGGGAGGTCAGCAGGGATGGGGGTAGTGGTACTGCAGGAAAAGAGACCCTCTCATCGACCAGGGACCCCCCCTTTCTTCTCCCAAATGGAGGGCAACACCCTGTGCTTCTGTGAAAATCAATTCACTGCTACTCGACACATATGGTAGCCTAAACCCGTGATCAGCTCAAACTTCTCACTGTTAAGAAAAAATGTCTGACTCGTTCAAAATTTAGAATTCTCTGAATCCCGAAACACTCAAGTGGTGCTCTTTGCCTTGTTAAAGAAGCCCCCAAATCACATAAGACGATCCCAAGTGCAGAACTGCTTGTGGGTTCTGGAACATTCTGACTCACCCTGTATCACCTGAGTAACTTGGGACTGAAAGTTCTCGAAGTTGAAGGGGGTCAGGAAGCCCAGGGAGCCCAGGTGGAACGCCATGACCGGAGGCACGCTGCCCTGTGAGCCAACGAGGCAGGTCACTCAGCTGGCCAGCCCACTCGAAAGCCACCCGAGCCATCCCCAGCCCGGAGGGACCGCACCCCAACCACCCCCGGGAGGGGCGGGCACGGGAGTGCAGGGTCGGTGCCTGGTGCGCTCGGCGGGGCTGCCGTGCTGCAGTGGGGCAGGGCTACTCGGGGTGACCGCTCATGGCCCGCGAGGAGTCAGGGAGGCCAGGGGAAGAGCGGTGTGGGCCGCTGATGAGAAACGGAGGCGGCGGGACAGACCAGCCCACCGGCCACGGGAGGCAGGAAGGAGCGCTGGGGGCAGAACGTGGGGCCCTGTCACACGGAGACCACGCCCAGCAGGCGGGAGGGCGGGGAGACCTCGACAGACCCGCTGGAGAGGAGTGGGGGCAGCCGGGGGCAGAGGGCCTAGGATGGGCCTCGGGGACCCTAACAGGGCTGCACTGCAGCCCCCGAGCACCGCTTCCGCTGAGGAGGGAGGAGCGGGCGGGTGAGGAGGGGCTCCCTCCTCAGTGGGAGGTGAGGAAGAAGGGGCAGCTCTGCGGAGGCGGAACAGCCCCAGGACCCTCGCCCTCATCCTCTGCCGGCCACGAACGCTGCGGCCTTCCAGCCTCAGTGGGTTCACACCGTCTGATGAAAGGCCCCAGGCCCCACTGGGCCCTATCCTCCTTCCCTGCTGGCTGCCCTGCCCACTTCCAGGCCGCTCTCTGGAGGCCACACCTGACCTTCTAACACACCTCGGCCGGGTCCCTCCAGGGGCCCTGCCTTGAGGAGCGTGAGGGTGGGCTCCCGGGCAGACCCTGGTGGTCTGGAGCCTCCACGGTGCTCCCCCAATCCCCCGGACACTCGGCCTGCAGCCACTGCTCTCACCTGCCCCGGACGTTCGTCCACCAACTCAGCCCCATATGCCGGCTCCTCCGGGGGATGCCCCGCCCCAGCCCCGCGTGCCAGCCCCGCCCTCAGGCCCCCCTCTCCGGTGCACCGTCTGCACCAGCGCCTCGAGGTGTGTGGAAACGCCTGGCCTGTCACAGTGTCTAGCACCAGACGGCAGATGCAGCATTTGGTATCGTTTGCAAACTTGCTCTGTCGCGCCTCCCCTCGCCGTCCCCAGGCGGCATGCGGGGGCCTCACCTGGAAGAGCGACGAGGCGTAGAGCAGGGTCCCGTCTCCTCCCAGGCAAACGATAAGATCAATCTGGTTGGAGATGTCATCGTAATCTAGAACACACGGCGGACACAGAGGAGCCGTCAAGCACCCCCGAGGCTGCCGGGCACGGCCGCCTGCGCGAGGCCCCACGGGACAACTCGCCTTCTCTGAAGGTGCAGAACTTCCTCTTCACTGGCCCAAAGCGGTCGTCGCTCACGATGGCGGGGTCCTCCAGAACCTTCTTCTCCACGTACACGATCATGTTGTTCTCCTAGAAGGGACATGGGTGAGTCAGCCCTGCCGGTAAGAGCCAGGTCAGGGCGGGCCGGTCTTCAGGAAGCCTCCTTCCTGCCTTGCTGGGCCCTGTACGATGCTGGGTGGGGGGTGGGCGGCGGCAGCTCTGTCTCGGGGGCAAAGTGCAACCGTTTTTTCACTCCACACGCTGCTGAGCTGCTGGAGGCTCGGTGACGCTGGGTTACAGAGCCTCCTGACTTGAGCAGCCCCAGGATCAGAGCCCTGGAACCCCGGGCGGGAGCCGGCTCTGACCCCAACCCCGCGGTCGCCCCTGCTCACCTCCATCAGGTACACGCAGAGCTCCTTGAAGGGCTGGAGCAGGCTGGCGTCCCGGATCTTCTTGATGACGAGGACGCTCTTTGGGGACTTGCTCCATGTCAGCCGCTGGCTGGCAGGGTCCTGAATGTGCCTTTGAGGGGAGACGCGCGTTCGCACTGGCCCTGGCCCATCCCCGGGGTGTGTCTCCTGCACGAGCGCGGCTGGTCCCTGAGCTGGGGCGGGGGCTTGGCGCTCTCAGAGCAGTGTCTTCCCTCTGGCTGCCCGACTGCACCCCTGCCTGCGGCTCCTTTGGAACAAGGCTCACTCGGGGACCTGCCGCAGAGGAAACCCCACGCGCATCCGGGCCCGCCGATGGGGACTCTGTCCCGGGGGACCCGGGCCTCCTGCTGGCTCGTAAGGGGGGCACAGCCCCACGTCCACACCACTGTGTGAGCAACTCAGGTGACCGTTAACTTTCACAGTTCAAAGCCACCCGGTTTTAAAGTCAATGGCAGGATTTGGGGCAGTGAGACTGCTCTGGAGATTTCAACGGTGGGCACGTGTCGTCGCACGTCTGTCCAAAGCACAGGACGCACCGCACGGAGGGACCCTGGTGTCAACTAGGGACTGTGGGTGACACGATGTGTCAGTACAGGTTCATCATGTGTAAAGAACGCACCCTCTGCGAGGATGTCGATGAGGGGCTGGCTCGGGGGGCGGGGGGGGGGGCATGAGAAATCTCTGTACCTTCTCCTCACTGCTGGGAACCTAAACCTGCTCAAATAATAAAAGCAAAAACCAAAAAAAGTCAGCTGGGCCTGCCTGCCAACGACAGCCCTGCAAGTCCTGTGGCGCTTGGCCTTGGCCCCTAGCGCTGGAGGGCTGGCACGGTCCGTGGGCAGCAGGTCCTCCCGGAGGGGCGGGGGTCCCAAGGCCGAGCCCCGCCAGGACTCCAACCGCTGTGGGCGCCCGGTAGGCACCCGCCCGGCCTGGCAGCACACCCCTCCGCCTGTTGGGAAACAGTCCTGAAGGCTGCAGGCAACGACTTCCCTTCTGACGCAAGTTCCCCGGTCAAGACACCTGCTCCAGGTCACGCCTTGTGGCCGCGGCCTCCCTGAAAACCTGACGACTCCACCAGCAACTCTCCAAACCGTGACGTGAACCATTAAAAGAGCAGTGGGTCCCTGGCCCCAGGCTGTGCCTGCCTGGCCATCACTCACCCTTTCCAGGCGTTTCTGCGAGGGCAGGGGTCACTCATGACCTCCTCTGCCAGAGTCTCCACCAGCCCGGGTCACACACGCGGCTCAGCGGAGGGCAGTGCTCGGCGCCCAGCATCTCGGTCACGCTTGACTAACAGCAGGAGTGCCACGCAAACCAGCACCCCACCAGACTCCCCAAATGTGCAACTGCACCAGAACCCTGCTTGCTGTACCCTCAAAACTGAAAGCAAAACACACTGTAACTTGTTAAAGGCTGTATAAAACAGCAAGTCAAGAGAACTTCCTAAAATGAAAAATCAAACCCAACAACCTGTACTTGCTCTTCTTGACTGTTCACACCATCCTCGTCTAATCGCCTTTAACAGCAAAGAGACCAGACCTCAGACGCCTGCTCTTCACAGGCTGGCCGCCAAGCTCTGCCGTCCTGGGCGGTCAGGATGGGCCCCATTCAGCCCCGTCCAGCCGCAGACAACAGCGCTGGGCTGCGGAACCGGCTTGGCCCGTGGGAGGGGCCCGCAGGCGGAGGGGCGGGCACTCGCGGGGCCTCTCGTCACTCCACCCGGCCCCGGGCCTGGAGGGAGGGCAGGTGGGTCGGCGGGAGTCCGCCTGGCCGCCGAGGTGGATGACGAAGCCCCCCCGCCACCGACCAGGTGGGCCGGACGCACGGCCCTTCAAGACCCGAGACTCAGCCGCGCCCAGCCAGAGCCACCGCAGCGCCACCGGCTCGTCTCGGGTACCAATTGGTCACTTCCTGTTGGGTCACTGCACAGAGCGGTGCCGGCCCCTCCCTGGCACAGAGGCTCTGGGGGCTGGACGGGAGGCAGGGATGCCTGACGGCTCAGCGGGGGACCCAGCTGAGCCCCGTCTCAAAAGCCAAAGGCGTCAGATGTTGGCAATCCCACATGTTTCAACATAATAGAAAACACACATCCATGGTGAGGTCTGAGAGAATAAAGTAGGAAGTAAATCTCTTGCAGTCAACTCCTCTACAGTATGTTCCTTTTCAGCATCAGGGGAAAGTCAGGTTAGCACACAATCCCTGCCCCACCAGCCACGGTGTTGGGAGGGCCAGGGACAAGATGGGGAAGTGGAGTCCTGTCCTCCCAGGGCAGGCAGCCCACAGGACTGTGCCGGGCGCAGGGCCTCGGAGACGCTTCTGGAGCACCTGCCGCTCCGCTCGGAGCACGCCTCCCCACGATCCCACCTGACCTCGGGGAGCAGCTCAGATGCCATCGCGAGACCCCACCTGAGGTTCACGAGGCCAAAACACACACACACCTGTGACATGGGCTGGGCTGGGAGCAGGTGACAGCCAATCAAGGCTGGATGGCCAGAGGCCACCCAGGGCGGCGCTTATGCTGAGCTGTGAGTGACGAGGAGGGAGCGGCACTGCCAAGACCAGGGAGGGCAGGGAGGGGCCCCCGGGCAGCGGTGAAAGGTCAAGGCAGGGCAGTCTGGGGCAGGGCACGCAGCAGGGCGTGGGGCACCCGGGGGGCTGGTTACCAGTGTGGATGCTGAGCGGAGGGCAAACGTGGGGCACCCGTCCGCGTCCCGCAGCAGCGACTAGAGAGCCAGGGCAGCACCTGGACGGTAGAGGCACTGACACCAGTCACCCCTGTGCCCAGGCCGCCCTTGGGTCACCAGGGTCCACACAGCACAGCAGCTCCCGGGGGCCCGGCACCGTCCGCCCACTGGGCCAGCGCTGAGAACGGGCAGACGGCTGCAGGGAGCAAGGCCCCCCAGACGGTGAGTCGCAGAAGCCCACCTGGGCCCTTGGTCTGAGCCCCGCAGAAGGTGAACCCTCCATGGCTCCCCAGAAGGAGGGGGCACAGACGGCCCACTCGGTGGTGAGCCCACCGCCAGGAACAATGGCAGTGCCGGCCTGGAATTCTGCTGTTTCAACACAAAGCTCTTGTGGCCACGAAGCCATTTGAGTGTTTTCTCCCCTGAGACACAAACGACACAGGGCAAAGGAGCAAAGCTTTCCCCTCTTTGGAACCCTCCAGCACCTGGAGGAGGTGCTGCGACGGGTAGAGAAGGGAGTTGGGTTCAAGTGTCCAGTGAAATAACCCGAACTGCTTCACTTCTAAACAGTTTCTCAGCCAGCACCGCACGGCCAGGGGCCCCCAAGCTGCACTGCCCTCAGGCTGTCGCTAAAATACAGAGCTTACGTAGAAAAAAGAAAAGGAAAAAAAAAAAAAAATTGTGCCCGCAAGGCAGGTTATCTCTCAAACAAGTAAACTCGGCTTCTCAAAAATGCCAATTGACATCTCTGCATTTCAATAATAATTAAGAGAAACATATTTGACACAACAAATGCATTAGCATGAAATACATTATTTTTCTCTCCTAGAGTTTTTCCTGTAAAAAACAAATTAACTCTAAATATGAGTCGAGGCCCCTCTGACCCACTGCGCCCAAGGAGCAGGCTGCACCCGCTCTCTCGCCCCGAGCGAGGTGGAGACAGCGCCGCGTGGCCTCCTGGGGCCTCAGAAGCCGCCCGACACACTCGCTGCCCCCCGAGCCAGAACCTCCCACAGTCCAGTGGCCCCTGGACAACAGCCCAGTGGAGGAGCCCAGAAGACTCACATGATGGTCTGGGGGTTCTGCAGCACGCAGGCCTTTGGTCCAAAAGTGGTCACTGGGCATGGCCCGTGTAGCGAGCGGGTCCTCCTGTGGGGAGAGGCACAGGGCAGGGGCCGTCAGTCGGCTGAAAGACACACACGTGTAGACAAGGCACAGAATGTGTTAGACTCTCCAAAATATTTTTAATCCAAATGACGTAAACTCCGTCATCTGCCCAGCACCCATGTGACAGTCCTGGAAGACCCTGCCCTGATCCCCAGAGCTCTGGCTGGAGGACTACACGCTGTCCGTGCAGTCGTTGGAGGGGGCACACTTAGAAATACTCCTTAGAACAAGGACCCCAAACCAGTGCAGGTGCCCAGGCCCCACCCCAGAACAAGGGGATTCAACCCAGGGGAAGGGCCTGGGAATCTGAATTCTTGTCTGGGTAAGTCTATTTGAAGACAAGCTTTTGGGTCTGTGCTTGGGAATCAAGACTTCAGCAACTATCCCCAAGTCATCCAGATTAAGATTCTAACAAAAATACTCATTCTGAGTTGTGCTGTCAATAAAAACTGATAGCACTTGAGTGACCCAACATTTCCAGTAACTGAAAGGTGACTCACAGGGCAGTGTGGCCAGCACACGTCCTGGGGACAACACCACCAGGTGGCCCTCCCTGTCCTCTCCTCAGGGTCCAGCGCCAGCCCTTGGGAGCCACGTGGACGCCCCACGGTGACATGTGGATGTGTCCACCGTCACGCAGAGTGCCAGCTCCAGTGGCATCATGGTCCCTTTCTTTTTTGTTCTTTTCTGGCCGCACCACGTGGCTTGCAGGATCTTAGTTCCCCGACCAGGGATTGAACCCGCACCCCCTGCAGTGTAAGTGCGGGGTCTTAAGCGCTGGGCCACCAGGGACGTCCCCTCATGGTCCCTTTCTGCACCAAAACTACTGGCACAAAGATAGCCAAACACAGATGGCAAACTTGCTTTTGTCTCTGACTGCCCATCTCATGGTTCAAAGAACTCTCCAAATTCCAATGCAGACAAAACAGATTTTCTACTGTGTCGTGAAGGGCAGCCTAGCCCAGGAGAGCCCGAGTCTGGTCAAGGGCTCCCTCCCTGGCTCTTGAGAACGTGCAGGGAACGGCTGCGAGCCACGGCTGGGGCCTCTGGGGACTAAAAGATTTTGGGAAATGCAGTTTAGACCAGGCTTTTCTAAGTCAGTGTTCCACTCAACCTTGACAGCGGCTGTGGCTGCACGTCCCCAACCCCCCTCCTGGAGACACCCACACACGGAGGCCACCTTTGACCTGCTACCCCCACACCAGGTTCAACGCCCTTTCGGGCGCAACACCCCACAGAGCCAGCAGCCAAGGCCGCCCGCCCGGAGACGCACCCCCTGCAGTGCCAGGGACACCAACACGGGAGGACAACACGACTCTGCACGGAAGCTTCTGCTGGGAGCTGGCTGCCCGCTGCCCACTGGGCCCCCTGCATCTGCGGCAGTGCCGGCTCGGGCAGCTCCTCCCAAAACCCCGGGTGGCGTTCATGGCTAAGGCCGGCACTGCCGCAGCCCTCCCGGCACCCCGATGCCTGTGCCAGAGCCGGTGCTGCAGCGGGCGGCCCCGGTGACGCTGACGGCACATGGGCCCCACCCACGCGCCTCCACCTTGCGCAGTGTGTGGGCACGGGGGGGGGGGCCCTCTGGGAGCTGTGGCAGCGAGCGCGCCCACCCCTCACGTGTCTGAGCGCCCACGCAGGCCCAGAGGAAGCCTGGTACCTGAACTCGCGGGTGCTGGCCACGGCGGGCGCGGCCGACAGGCTGCGGGACTTGGCGCGGCCCCGGATGGGGTGGCCCAGGCCCCAGTCCTCGTCCCCATGGCACGCGGAGCAGCGGTAGGAGGCCGCCTCTGCACGCAGCTCCTCACTCCCGTGGACTTTTTCTTGTTCCATTTCTGTAGTTGATGGACGAGGAGGACTTCGGCCCGAAAACCCCAGATGCCTTGATTTAATAAAATACAGTAAATATCTGTGTACAAAACAACGTATACACACACCTACACCCGCCCTATCAGGGGAAAAATGACTGATGTCCAACTTACCAAAGGACTTGGCAAATAGTCTATCTCCACCCCAAAGATATTTAAGAACTCGGGAATCTACCTGTGGTTTTTAGTGAATCCAGAAGAGCTAGGGGTCTACCAAGCTGGGGTGTGGCCATGTGCCAGGGGGTGCACACTTTCATGAGAGAGCAATCACCATCGTGCAGTCTTAAATGCCTCTCGGCCCAGAAAATCTGGATACATATACTTGATAAGACCACCATCAGGCACACACTGAACTCCATGTCCTGCAAACAGCCTGCGCTTTAATCCAGTGCCAATGAAACACTGGCCAAACCGATGTACTTGGTCCTCAAAGAAAAGTTCAACTTCTAAATACTAGTAAAGATAGACACTCTCATCTTCTAACCACAACACAGTAAAACAGGAAAAGATGGAAGCAGAAACAAAACAACAGTCCTCCAACCACTGGGGAATGTTTGAATTTTCTCCTAACCAACTGAGGGCTCAAAACAGGTATCAAAAACACCGTGACGGTGCATCGAAAAGGTAAGCACGAACCCAAAGTCCATGCCCCCCGTTGAGCTGTGCTGAAATCCTTGAGAATTAGGAGTCATGAGCTAAGGCCTAAGTCAATGAAGCTAAAAAAGGAATAAAACAAGCCTAAGAGGGGCTTCCCTGGTGGCGCAGTGGTTGAGAATCTGCCTGCCAATGCAGGGGACACGGGTTCGAGCCCTGGTCTGGGAAGATCCCACATGCCGTGGAGCAACTGGGCCCGTGAGCCACAACTACTGAGCCTGCGCTCCACAACGAGAGCGGCCATGATAGTGAGAGGCCCGCGCACCGTGATGAAGAGTGGCCCCCGCTTGCCGCAACTGGAGAAAGCCCTCGCACAGAAACAAAGACCCATCACAGCCAAAACTAATAAAATAAAAAAGTAAAAAGAAGCGTAAAGGAAGATGAGTCGCTCTCTGATTTAAGACTCTACAGCTATGCCAATCAAAAGACTGTGTCGCTGGCGCAGGCAGACACAGGCCAACAGAACAAGGACACTCAACTGATTTCTGACAAGCGCACACAAGCAATTCAATGAAGGAAAGAGAATCTTTTCAGCAGATGGTGCTGGAGCCATTCTATATCCACAGACAAGAAAGTAAACCTCAGCCTAACCTTCACACCTGAAACAAAAATTAACTCAAAATGGATCAAAATGGATTCCGTTAAATATAAAACATAAACTATAGAACTTTTATAATAAAACACAGGAGAGGGAATTCCCTGGTGGTCCAGTGGTTAGGAGTCCGCACTTTCACTGCCAAGGGCAGCGGTTCGCTCCCTGGTTGGGGAACTAAGGTCCCGCAAGCTGTGCGGCGTGGCCAAAAATAAATAAATAAGTAAAACACAGGAGAAAGTCTTGGGGACCTAGGGCGAAAGAGAATTTTTTTTGTACATGATATAAAAAGCACAGTTCATAAAAAATAAAAAAACCTGATAAACTGGGCTTTATTAAAATTAGAAACTTGCTCTGTGGAAGGCCCTGTTAAGAGGGTATAAAAAACAAACAAGCTACAGATGGGGAGAAAATATTTTCAAACTAGATATCCAACAGAGGATTTGTATCTATAAAATATAAAGAAATCTCAAAATGTCTGGTAAAAAACCAGATAATCCGATTAGAAAATGGGCAAAAGAGAGGAACAGACCACAGGGGATGCGCCCGGGGTAAATAAGCACGTGAAAAGACGCTCCACATCATGAGCACTTAGGAATTAAATCAAAACCACAATGAGACGTCACTGCACACCAATCAGAAAGGCTAAATAACTCAAAGCCGGAGAGGTTGCAGAGAGACGCCCACTCACACGTCGCTGTGGGAACACGAAAGGTTCAGATACTCTGGAAAAGTCTGACACTTTCTTATAAAAACTAAATATGCAGCCCAGCAACTGCACCTGGGCATTTATCCCAGAGAAATACCTGATGTTCACATACAACCTGCACATGAATGTTCACAGCAGCTTTTTCTGAGACAGCCAAACACTGCAGACAGCCCAAGTGTCCCCCAGCTGGTGAGCAGACCCAGCAATCAGAGGGAGCAGACACTGACACTGACACTGCAACAGGCTGGGTGACCCCAGGGCCCTCTGTGGGGCGAAGAAGGACAATCTCATATGGCCACATGATAAACGTTCCTATTTACACAACTTTCTTTCTTTTTTTGTTTTTGGCCACATCGCGCAGCATGCGGGGTCTTAGTTCCCAGACCGGGATCTTAGTCCCCCTGCAGTGGAAGTGCGGAGTCCTAACCACTGGACTGCCACGGAAGTCCCTTCCACAACTTTCTTGAAGTGACAAAATGATGGCACCGTGAACAGATCACTGGTTGCCAGGGAGTGCAAGGAGGCCTGGTGGGGCCCCCTGGCGTGACGGTCAGCTCTGAGTCTGCACTGGCGGTGGTGGTTATGCAAACGTACACACAGGGGAAAACTGGTGAAAGCTGAGTAAGGGGTGTGTGTAATGCAGGTAACAGTGTTTACATTATTGTGCTGTTGATGAGGGGATAACACTGGGAAGCAGGGGGAAGGGTGCAGAAGTTTCTCTGTACTATTTTTTACAACTTTCTGTGAGTCTATAGTTATTTCAGAGCAAACAGTTAATAAAAAGGGATAAACCAATCAAAACCACAAAAGGCAAATGTATTCAAAAACTATTACAAATTATCTAGGAGCTGTTAATATTTATTTACAAAGAGTAGTTTGATGACTAAGTAATAAACTAACCTATAATCATATTGGGGCTTCCCTGGCGGCGCAGTGGTTGAGAATCTGCCTGCTAATGCAGGGGACACGGGTTCGAGCCCTGGTCTGGGAAGATCCCACATGCCGCGGAGCAACTAGGCCCGTGAGCCACAATTACTGAGTCTGCGCGTCTGGAGCCTGTGCTCCGCAACAAGAGAGGCCGCGATAGTGAGAGGCCCGCGCACCGTGATGAAGAGTGGCCCCCGCTCGCCACAACTAGAGAAAGACCTCGCACAGAAACGAAGACCCAACACAGCCAAAAATAAATAAATAAATAAATTAAAAAAAAAAAAAAATCATATTGGGACTTCCCTGGTGGCGCAGTGGTTAAGAATCCACCTGCCAGTGCAGGGGACACGGGTTCGAGCCCTGGTCTGGGAAGATCCCACATGCCGCGGAGCAACTAAGCCCTTACGCCACAACTACTGAGCCTGCGCTCTAGAGCCTACGAGCCACAACTACTGAAGCCTGTGCTCCACAACAAGAGAAGCCACCGCAATGAGAAGCCCGCGCACTGCAACGAAGAGTAGCCCCCGCTCGCCGCAACTAGAGAAAGCCCGTGCTCAGCAACGAAGATCCAACACAGCCAAAAATAAATAAAATAAAATAAATTAAAAAAAATAATAAAGTAATCATATTAAATATGAAAACCAGCTTTTAAAATTTATATCCACAGTGTATTTTGTGACAATGGCGAATCATGACTCACATTTAATCCAAGTTTATTTGCTATTTTAACATTTTAAAAGGATGAAATTTTAACTCCATCCAAGCTCACTGAAGTTCCTGACAGCACAAATCTAATTTTTAAAAAACTTCTGCATTGGGAAGTTTTAATAGGAAAAACGTGTTGGAGCATAATAACAAAGTATGCAGACATAAAGTAGTTCCCAAAGAGGTGGGGATGCCAGCCAGTAGAAGTCGCGCATACGAATATAAACACAATAACGTGATGTCCGCTGCAAGCCCTCGACACGCGCCTGTTGAAGTAATGACAAAGCAAAGCTTACCACTCATCAACACGGAGAGGCACCTATTACACTGCCCTCCTCCCGCCAGTAAGTGATGTCCGTGCCGGCAAGGACATGACAGAACTGGGCGCACACACCGGCAGAGCCCGGCCGCGCGAGGAGGAGAATCAGGGACCCGAGGGGTCCCCAGGGTGGCGGGGCCGACGAGGAACACAGGCCTGTGCCGCTCTGGGCTCCTGGCTCTGCCGCACACAGCCCCCGGGGCACCTCTTCACCAACTGTCTGCACACGCATCTGCCCGTTCCCACACAACGAACTCGGAGCTGTGTCGTCACGGGTCAGGAGGCGAGCCGGCAGCACCAACCCCAGACCGCCCCGCGCCGGGGCCAGGCCCGCAGAGAAGCCCGACCTGAGGGCGAAGCGGAGCAGGGCCCTATGGTCCTCCCCCCACCGTGTCCTCAGCCCACCTTCTGTCTGTGGGAAACCTTGAGCCAAAGAATAGGTTTAATCAGAGAAGAGAGAAAATACAGAAACAGAGGAAAACAGTCAAAGGAGACCAAATAATAATAGGGCAGTCATTAGGCAAAGTCAAGGACCTCTGTTCCCCCTTAAGGGCCATAGGTAATATTCGGAGCCCTCCCCTGGGAGCCGTCTTGTAGACACTGAAACCCCACCAGGTGGAAGAAGTGAACTATATGAGGACCAGGCACTGGCCTCAAGGAAATGGCAACAAACCGACCCTGGCACTGAAGAGTAACTCTACCTAAAACATCGAGATGACGCTGGTCAGGCCACCGATGACCAGCTTCAAGATGACCGTCAGAGCTGACTGCAATGTTTCTGCATGGAGCCCCCTCCCTCTGTCTATAAAAGCTCTTGCCGGCTGTGGGGGGGGGGTCGGCCTTTGGACAGGCATCCTTTCCTTTTCTACCAACACCTGTCTCTCGAGAACTGGCTTTCCAGCGGCGAGCAGCCAGACCTGGATTCGGTCAGAGATTTTGGCGCTCGACGGTGGGGCTGTGCTCTCGCAGCGTCTGCCTTCCCGGGGCCTCCCTGAGTAGAGCCACCGGCTACGGCAAACCCGCCGGGATAAGCCGCGACGAGCCAGCTGCTTGTGGCTAGCCAGCCCGAGGGGGATTTTAGGCGACGTTCCCAGCAGCTGCCGAAACCATTTGTTTCGGGAATCCTCCCTGTTTCTCCCATGCTCGGCACTGGCTGCCAACTTTCGCTTTTGGTTGGTGGAAATGAAACGTGAGTTCGGGACGAGCTCACCAGCTCCAAGGCCGGGTAAGTCCACCGGTGTGCACCCGGGCAACCTTCCCATTTGTGGGCGCTAAGTGCTATTTGGGCATTTTTGCCAATCGGTTCTGATGTCTGTCTACCATTGAGGGAGGACCGTTTGTGTTGGGGAAGTGTTTGTTTGGGATTCCATACTGGTCATCCTTTGAAGAGGATTTGCGACAGATCTGTCTTTTGGTGTGTGAGCATGTATCCCATCTATGTGATTGGTATCTTTGATGTCTTACGTCAAATGGGAAATTCAGGCTCAATTCATTAAAAACAATTTTTTATCTATGAAATTATGACAAAGAAAAAGAAAGATGATTTTTTTCTAACCAACGTATGGCAACAGTATTCTTTAGACTCCAAAGAAAACTGGTTAAGATGAAACTCTTTTGAAATTCCCAAACTGATTCTTTTGCATACGCAGTTAGAGAAAGCTAGCTTGATAAAATACCGTTTTCAGAATTCTGACCCTGAGAGACCAAAAATATGCCTAGGAAAAAACTTGAAGTTAACTCTTTTGTGTCCTTGAAATACAAACACAGCCCACTTTGCCAGAGACTTCAGCCTTGGGTTAATTAGTAAAACTTCAAGACAAAAAAAAGGAGGGGGAAAAAAAAGCCTTTTAAAATTGAGTGTGTAAATTTGACTATTAGGACTGTTATTCATAAACTGATAAGTTTAATTGCAATGCCTAATTCATGAAATGTAAAAAGATGAAACAATGAGATCTCTGTCTGGATGTATGTATGTCTCAATATGTGTCTTTGTCTTTGGTTAATTTGCAAAGAGCTCTATTTAATTGGCTTAAAAAGAAAAAGTAAGCACTTACAAATCAAACAAATCTCAATTTACCTACTTCCTGACTTCTTGCCAAGACTAAGAGGAAAACTAAAGATGTCTGGGTTTCTTAAACACACATTTTGTACCACATTAAAGAGAAATTGTGCTATGAAAAAGTGTATGTTTTTAGAGGTTATGGAATATGTTCTTAAGTTTGCCCATCAGAAAATACTGATATAACAAACAGTTCAATTACCTGTTTCTTGGTTTTGTTAAGGTTTTCAAGGGTTAAAAACTGTAATGTGTAAAAATGATAAGGGAAGCATTTCAGTGTGTAAAGCAAGTAGGATAAGTGTTGTCGGAGAAGAAAAGTATAAAGAATGGAGATATTTTCGTTGAGGAAAAATGACGACAATAATTTTGTCTTACAGTTGGTTGGATGGGAAAAAAAGGACAAATTTGTATGGATCCAAAAAGTGATAAAATGTTTGTGAGAAAGTAACTTTGAGAAAAGAATTTTGTATGTTGTTAGGATTAAGATTAGACTAAATTTAATTAAGTAAATGAATTTTGTTATTAACAGTAAACTGATACAAGACTAAATTTTGTTTTCTCTCTCTGTTAAGAGAAAAATATTTTTTCTAAACTAATTAGGATTATTTGGTATGTTAAATTATATGGAAAACATTTGATAACTTTCAGACCTTACTGTTGAACTGAGTAAAAAATTTAAAAATTCTGATGGAAAGCTATGTTTTGTTTCTAACCATACTTTTGACCCCGATGTTCAGGATGGTAAAAATTGTCCAGTGAAGTTGTCACAGAGAATAACTACTCATGATGTGCATCACTGCTGGCTCTAAGTTTACTGCTTAAAGCACATGTACAATGTCTGTGTGAGAACTGGGTATAAATGATAAGATGTATGGCCTATGAAGCGTTTCCCGATTAACATACTTCTGAGCCTGTTCATGATATCTGATTCGTTTTCCCCCACTGTGGACAACTAGGCAAATATACAAACAAAAAGAGGCCTAGCACCGAGGGACATGAATGGACCCAGAGCAGGCAACTGATCCACTCTGGCTACGTTGGAAAAATATATTGACTATCAATGCTTTCTATGGAAAGAGTTACAATTAAAAGGGGAAAATGATGGAGGAAATTTTCACATACTGAGGTATGGGGAAGTCATTCTGGCTTACACAGGATTTCATCTGAACTTTAGGCTAACCAAAACAGCCTGTTTATGGCCTATTAAACATACACTGTACATCTGCTTTAACCATTAAGAAACAATACATTCAGAGAATAATACGAAGACGCATTTTGATGATTATCTTCATTGTAAAATGTCTACCAATTTTCAAATGCTTGTCCAGGTACTATGACAAAGTCATCAAGGAGAGAGGTAATGTTCTCATAATACAAAATACTGATGCTAAGCACAGAGCTTGAAGTTATTTCCAATTCTGTGTCCACTCCCCAAATTAGGCAGGACTATGCCCCACTTCAGCAAGAAGTAGCCAAGAGGGGTCATCGCCCCATTCCCTCAAACACTTGGGGAAAACTGAAACAGAAATGGAACTAAACCCGAGCTCCCCTGCCAAGTTGATGACTAACCTCTCTACCCCAAACCTTACTCCCCTCCCTGTTCCGTACCCGTCCCTCCCCAAGACTGAGGAGTACCAAAGGAAAGGGGGATTGAAACGGAGCAGGATGCTATGGTCCTTTCCCAACCCCCTGCCCCGCCCCGCCCCTCCGTGTCCTCAGCCTGCCTTTTGTCTGCGGAAAACCCTGAGCCAAAGAATAGGTTTAATCAGAGAAGAGAGAAAATACAGAAACAGAGAAAAACAGTCAAAGGAGACCAAATAATAATAGGGCAGTCATTAAGCAAAGTCAAGGACCTCTGTTCCCCCTTAAGGGCCATAGGTAATATTCGGAGCCCTCCCCTGGGAGCCGTCTTGTAGACACTGAAACCCCACCAGGTGGAAGAAGTGAACTATATGAGGACCAGGCACTGGCCTCAAGGAAATGGAAACAAACCGACCCTAGAACTGAAGAGTAACTCTACCTAAAACAATCGAGATGACGCTGGTCAGGCCATCGATGACCAGCTTCAAGACGACCGTCAGAGCTGACTGCATTGTTTCTGCATGGAGCCCCCTCCCTCTGTCTATAAAAGCTCTTGCCCCCTTTTTTTGGGGGGGGAGGGCCCTTGGACAGGCATCCGCCCTCCCCGCCCCCCCACTTTGCTGGCCTCCGAAATAAAGCAAACTTTCCTTACCTACCAACATCTGTCTCTCGAGAATTGGCTTTCGAGCGGCAAGCAGCCGGACCTGGGTTCGATAACAAGGGCAGCACCCCCGGTAAAGAACCGCCCGCCCCTTCGTCCTGCGGGTTACCGGGGCCTCCTCTCCAGCGCCCAGCGATCGCCCGGGGCGCCGCCGCCGAGCCCACCCCACGCCCACCTGCACGGCAGGCCCGGGAGCACCTGAAGCCCGGGGCCGGCGTCCGCGCTACCGCACCTGCCTGTCCGGGTCCGCGGGTCCCCGCGGCGGAGCAAAGGTCACGGCCGGAGCCGAGCGCGCCGTCCAGCAGGAAGTGAGGACCACCCGGCTCAGGCCCCGCACCCGGCGGCGAGGCGGCCCCCACGAGGACCAGAGCGCGCCAGACGGGGAGGCAGTGACCAGGGGTTCCGGGGTCGTCGGGTGGGCGCTGGGCTCGGAGCGCAAACGCGCCTTCCGAGGATAAATAACGCGACGCGGACCCCTAACTGACCGCTCCGCGTGAGGGCCGGACCAGCCAAGCCGCCCCACAGCGCGGACGCGGGGGGCGAGGTCCGGCCGCCCGGACACCTGCGCGGGCGCCCGGGGCAGGGGGCGGCCGGCCGGTGCCTCCCCCCTCCACACCCCGCGGTAG
The DNA here is from genome assembly GCF_965194825.1 of Balaenoptera physalus. Lineage (NCBI taxonomy): Eukaryota > Metazoa > Chordata > Mammalia > Artiodactyla > Balaenopteridae > Balaenoptera > Balaenoptera physalus. The sequence goes on along the minus strand of NC_138882.1, from coordinate 195,609,138 downwards.
GCAGGGCAGCCCCCGTCCCCGCGACCCCAGCCCCGCCCCCACGACCCCACGACCGCGGGCGGCGGGCCGGGCCGAGGGGCCGCGCACTCACCGTTCGCTCGCCGGGCTGAGCCCGCGGGTCCCGCCGCCCCGCCGCCGCTCGCCGTCGCTAGCCGGTCCCCGGCGCCGCGGCCGCCCCCTGCCCCATGGCCGCCCCCTGCCCCACGGCCACCCGGCCCGCGGCGCCGGCCCGCCTAGCATCAATGCCGCCACGCCGCCAGTGCGCACGCGCGCCCCCGCCTGCCGCGCGCCTGCGCCTCCGGCGCCATACGCAAGCGCTCCGCGTCCGCCCCGCCCCGCGCGCTTGGGGCGGCCCGCACGGACGCCGGGCCGGGACTAGGGGCGGGGCTGGGGGCGGAGTGGAGGCCTGGGGGGTGGGGCGCGGGGGCAAGGACGGGTGCCGGGCTGGGGGCCGCCGGGTGGGGAGGGGCGTCGGCCCCAGCAGGACCCCTGTTTCCCACTCACCACGCTGTGTCCCAAGCACGTTCACTGGACCCGGGCCCCGCCCCCATCCGCCATCGCCCCTCCATCCTGCGGGTCAGGTTGGCTGGCAGCAGCCGTCGCCAGTGGTGACACCGTCCCCCGCGGCCTCCGTAACTACCAGGGTGTGGCTCTGCTTAGAAGGAAAGTGTTTTCGGAATCAAAACTCGGTGTGAGCAGCTGCGACAGAACTGCGGCGACCCTCGGCTGCCGGCACAGCTGGAGGGAGCGGCCTGGCCCCGGCCCGGCCCCGGCCCTCGTGGGTCTCGCCCACCCCAAGCAGCCCGGCGGGTCCTCGCACACCACCTGGACCTGAGGGGCCCTGGGCCGGGCGTCTCAAGTGGGGCCCCTCGAGGGTGACTTGCCAACACTGTTCTCCCTCCCTCCCCCCATCCCCTCACTGGAGGACCCAGAAAGGAGGGAGGGAGGAAGGGGGCCAAGGGGGAGCTGCGCCCCCGCGCCCCCATGTCCAGGCACGGTGGGTTCCCCCAAGGCGTGCTGAATTGACGCGTTACCCACCACCACGGCAATGAGTCAAGTGTCCCAACGGTGTGCCTAGCTCCTGGGATGCGTCTGTGAATAAGCTGATGCAGGGCCACTGTGGATGAGCCCGGGCGGCTGCCAGCTACCGTTCCTTCTCTACACCGGGGCCTCCCGGACACAGAGCGCCTGGCTCAGGCCATGTGTGGACCGGAGCCCTCTGCAGCAGCCTGGTCTCTAGGTTTCTCCACCCCCATACCTGCTGCTGACAGTTTTCTCTGGCCGGGACTCCTGGCCCTGTGTTGAGAGACCTGGAACACAGCTGGGCACAGCAAAGGACACCTGTCACTGCTGTCCTGGGACCACTGGGCCATGGGGTTATCAAGGGTGAGTGGAAAGGGGAGCAAGGATGACGGGAATTTGGGAGGATTTCTCAAGCTCCATAACTTCCCCCTCTGGTTATTTTGTAAACCCAACCACTTCCCCAAAGTTAGCCCGCAGCCACACCCACGGAAGAGAAAAGCCTTTTGAGCTGTGTTTTTGGATATGATCATTCACATAATACTAATGCTTGGCCAGGCCTCCCAGGAACCTTCTAGAGCACGGACAGTCTGCAGGGAAGGCGGCTCTGGCCTGGTACCTAGCCAAGGTCACACAGCAGGCACCCTTCCTGTGCCCTTTCTAAAAGGAACTTGTGCAGGTGTGTGTCTGTAATCATGGCAGTCTGTCCATTCTGGATCTCAGGCAGAGACCTTGGGCAGGAGCACTTCCCCATTTCAGAAATGAGAAAACGGGGGCTGTGGCTTTCTTCATCCGAGCCTGTTGTGCAATCTCCCAGCAGGCCCTGGGCCCACCCGGGGGATTCCGGAGCCTCCCACTCACACCCCGCAATCCAGAAGGCCAGTGCTGGGAGGGGCACTTTAGGGCCTCCGGAAGGTTCCTAGAGGAGATCCTGCTTGGGCTGAGGGCCAAGGCTGAACTGGAACGAGCCGGGCAGCAGTGGGGACAGGGAGGGGTCAACAGCAGGGACGCAGGCGGGCGTGGGGGTGGGGGATGGGTGCCAGTCAGGCCAACATGGGCTGTGGGCTGTGGGCTGTGGGCTGGGCAGACGATGCCGGGTCTGCTTCAGAGGGTCTCAGTGTTCAGGAAAGGCCAGAGGTGTAACCTTTCCCAGTGCCAGAGGTGCAGGATTCTCTTAATCTGGTATTTGTTTCTTTGTGTTCTTTTTCTTAAACATGGCTCCCCTACTGTTTAAGCTTTAGACCCCCCAAAACCTGGACCCCTCCTCTTCTGAGGGTTGAAAGATGGGGGACCATAGAGGGTGCAGTGGATAGGGCTGCCTCTCCAAAGCTGGACTCATTCAGGCAGGGGGGTGCCCTTGGATTGGGGGTGCGGGGTGTGGAACTCCTCTTTGGGGTTCTGCTCCCAGCTCTTGGGGAAGTAGGCCTCAGCTGTGCCTGGTGGAGGGGAATGGGGTAGAGGGAGGCTGCCCAGCACCCAAAAAAGGAAGTGGCCAGGGGCCTGGGTGACAGGTGTGGCCGGGAGGCACCGAGGCTCCCTGCGGACAGGGAGTGTCTCAGGCTATCCAGAGGCCACCTTCCCCAGTTCCGGCCTCCAGCCAGCATGCCTTGGACAAGTCCGGCCCCTTCTGTCCCACTTGTCCCAGCCCTCCCCAGGGGCCAGTGTCCGGAATCACGGACTTGGCGGTCTCCTGGTTGGGCTGGCTTTGGGGTCGGGCAGCCCCTCTTCCTGCCGGGCCACTAAGTGCCAGGCACACAATACTGCAGGAAACAAACCCTCCAGGTGCTCGGGCGGGGGCGCGGCCTGCTGAAACCCAGGAAGAGCGCTGCCAGAGGGAACCTAGGCCGAGGGAACCGGGCGGGCGGCGTGAGCCTGGGCGGGTGGGTGGGGGGGTCTCTGAGAGCGAAGTCGTGAGCAGCCCCTCCCTGCTCTAGCACCTCACAGACGTGGGACTCGCCAAACTCTCACAAGGTGTCTAGGAGCAGGTGCTCTTGTTGCAGTTTTCACACGGGGAATCAGAGGCACAGAGAGGCCAAGTAACTCCCAGATCACACAGGGAGGACGTGAAGGGGCAGAATTTGGCCGGACTCTAGGAGTGGGGAATGGTGGGGGGAGACAAGCAGAGTGGTGAGGGTGGGGTGGCCTTTTCCTGCTCTCACACATTAGGAGGAAGAGGGACCGTCGTGGGGGGGAAGGGGGTCGCCGAGGACCCCGTTGTGCGCTCCGCGTGAAGGGTCAGGCATCATGGGTGCTGGTGCCGGGTGGGGTGGACACCTCGAGTGGACGTGAACACTGGGTGCTGGAAGAGGCGGTGAGACCTGACATCGGGGCGCAGGTGACCCTAGAGCTCCCTGCAAGGCCCCAGTTCACGTCCAGCTGCCGAGGGTCTGGCCGGAGCGTGGACATCGCACCTGCAACAGGTGTGCCCACCAGAGCCAGCTGCTACCTCAGACACTAGGGGCGGAGGCTGCAGGTGAGGCCGGAGGAAGGAAGGTGGAAGGGCAAGCACCCTGGAGGAGGGTGGGGCAAGGAGATCATCACTTCCCAGGTGCATCCAGGCCCAGGAGGCTGAGGGGTCCCGGGTCTCAAGCGTGAAATCCGAGGCTCACGCCGGGCAGCGCAGTGCAGAACGCGCTTCGCTTCGCACCACCACCTGGCTGTCCTCTCAGTGCCCCCGGACACCTATTTTCAGTGACCACTTTGCTGAGGAGGTGGGACGGCGGCCTCGAGGCCAGCAGAGGGGCTGAGTCTCAGTTCCCCTGGCCCCAGCTCAGAGGGCACCCAGTCTAGCCAGCCCTTGCTGAGGCTCCTGTGCCCACCCTGTGCCCGAGGGTGGCCGACAGCAGACATGTCCCTGTGCCAGGATAAAGGCTTGCTTCCTGACCCCAGGAGACCCTCCCTCCCAAGGACTCAGGCTGCCAGCCCAGGGAGCACCTTAGATGCTCTCTGGCATTTTGAGACAGCTGGCAGTGTTAAAATGTGCAAAGAGCAGATTTATTCCAGAGAGATGCGGGGGAGGAGGTTGAAACCTGGCGAACCCACTGTTCGGGCTGTCAACCACCGGGAAACCGCGCCCATGGTCCTTGTAGGAGAGACCCCTGCAATCGCGCCAATCCCACCCACCCCTCCCCACGGGCAAGGCCAGGAGGACCGACTGCCTGTGTCTTCCTGACAATTGGAAAAGGGAGCTTCAGGAGGGAATACTTCCCCCTGAGAGCAGTCTTCACTTACTTATGAGTCTGACCCGTGGGAATTACCAAGTTACCTTTCATAACCTTACACAGAATACTTTGGACTAAAAGAAAATTGTGTCCTTTAGCACGAAGGCACAGAAGGCAGGGCTGGGGTCCAGGGAAGCGGTGGAGTGAGGGGCTTCCTCACTGACATGCAGTGAAGTGTCTGCTTCTCACGGGTGTGGGGCAGATGCTCATTTTTTTCTTGCAAGATGCAGGTCTTTTCATTCGGACAAAGATGAAAACTGTTCTATCATCTGAAGGGAAGTATGTCTCTGGAGTAACGTCCTTAGTATCTTAGGGAGGGAAGAGTAAGGGAGGGCCACCAGTAGGGGCAGAGGCTCAGAAGAGGAGAGAAAGGTAGGACAGCCGCTCGGGAGACTGCCACTGCCGGGGGATGAGAGGCCCACGGTCTGGGTGGTGACAGGGGGCCAGGGCTGGCGGGGTGCTGCTGCTTTGCAGGCCCATCTGAGGACCGGCCGCTCCTTTCATGGACTCTCTGTGAGGGGGACAAAGCACGTGGGCAGAAGAGGGGGCAGCCAGGGGAGGGCAGCTGCCCCCAGACACCGAAACAGCCCCACAAATGAGCAGCCACGCCAAAATCCCTCATGTCAAACTGCTTTATTACATCTTAAATAACAGTACAGTGAATATAGGATCTATCTTGCATCCAGCTTCCTTGCAGTACACTGACTTTAAAATTAAATACAAAAGGTGAGGGACAGGGTGCAGAGAGCTCTACAGGGGCGCCGAGGGGGGTGGGGGCGGGGTGGGGGGTGCTTGTCCCACTCTCTGCGGGTCCAGGGCGCAGGGCACACAGGATGGTGCAAACACAGGATGGAGAAGCCACTGCTGCCTCTACGGGAGTGCTTGGTGCGGGGAGGAGGCCCGCGCCGTCCCAACGCCACTGCTCCACACTGGACGCGCACAAAACCAGGGACGTCTGCGTGTTAGAAAAATGGTCTGCCTCGGTGCAAAAGGCTGGTTCCACGAGAGAGCCGGGGTCTCCATTCCCTGTACCACCCCGCCCCACCCCCCAATTCCAACAGCAATCGTTTGGAACAGGACTTGTTTTTAAAGGAATAAAGAAAACAGTGAATATCCCGCTAGGTGAGTGTGTAGAGCCGCTGACTGCACGGCTTCCGATGCGATGCGTGTGCACAGAGGAGCAATGGTTACAGCTTTAAAGAGGTTATTTCTGAAAAGAAAGAGAACATCTAAGGACTGAGTCCTATATGCACTTTTGAGCATTTCTACAGCATGCGATTCTAAGAGTAAACCCACCCGATATGGCAAACGATCAAATTTTTTAAAATTTAACTTAGAAAGTTTGAGATCATTATTTTCAAAACATTGATTTGTACATTGTTTCATACACAAATAACTGACTGACTATCCAAGCACAGGACGGGCACCTCGCTTGAGAACAGAGGCTCCTGACGGTCAGGGTGGGGCACAGGGTAGTGTCGTGCTGTTGCTGTTGTATGAACTTCCCTCCAGCTTCACAAGGAGACCCAAGGTGAGATTAAAACTGAACTGAGAAGGTAGAGGGGGCGGGCTGGGGCGCAAAGGTGCCTGATGGTGTCCACTGTTCGTCCACGGCGCGTGCTCGGTTCCTTGACTTCTCAGCGTCATCCTTCTATGCCGTGTGTGCACACAACGATCATGTGACACGAGACGAAAAGTAAAAAAACTAGGGACTAAATTTACATCATTCACAATTCCAGAGAGGCCGCACTAGACCCTCTTTCTCTGTTTAACTACTGAACAGAAAGGAATATATTTTAAGAAGGAAATATGAATGTCTGCAAAATCCTGTTACAAACACAACCTGAAACTTAGAATCAATTACAAGATGAAGTCCTCAACTTGTTTTTCATGAACATCACAAAACAGGATCACTGATCTAGAATTCAAAGAAACTAGTAAAAAAGTGTGTCTGTCTTACAATTACACTCAAGTTTACCTTCTGGTTAACATTTTTATTATAGTATTTCCTTTTAAATTCATTCAAGACAAAAAAAAAAAAAAGAAAAGAAAAAAAAAAAAACAAAGACAATGGTCCCGGAAGGAATGCACGATTTGTTTTAGTTTACAGCACAGAGATTCTTCTCTTAATGGGAATTGTGCTCTTGGTTTCAGCAATAAGTGAAGGGAAAAGGTCTTGCCCTTTTGAAGTTCTGAGGGGTGCAGGGCGTCCGCGTTAGTAGGGGTGGATTGGAAATGCTATCACTGTAACGCTCCAAGGTTGGAATGGTCTTCCAGTCACAGCGGCGTCCACCTGCTGCTTTAAACAGAGTTTAGAGAAACGTGAAGAGAAACGGAACACCCTGGTGCAGGTGCACAGTCAGTATGATGGCTGCACCCGCTCGCGGCTGAGGGCACAGAAGTGCTCCAAGCTGACACCAATGCTCACCTGCCCACAAGTCCAGATCAACTACATCCAAATTAATCTTAGAAACCCCGACCCACAATTTCATACGTAGAGCTACAGCAGGAAGGGCACGGGGCTGCTCCTTACCTGTTGGTGTTAGTTCCAGATCTTGAGGAAGCTGTCCCAGGACCCTGTTGCCACGGCCATCCCGTCGTCAGTCACCCCCAGGCAGCTGACGCGGTTGTCATGCCCGGCCAAGACCCCTGGGAGCAGATGACAGCATGGTCACCCCTGGATCCAGCCACTCCCTGAAGCAGACCCAGAAGCCCCCAAGGTTCAGTCCCTGCCAGGCCTCAGTGGTGAGGAAAGGACACCAGGAAGGAGAGGAAGCCTGGTCAAGTGGAAACTAAACTGAAGCTCACGCCCACTCTTGTCCAAGGCGAGGAAGGGTCAGCGTGCTCCTCTCCCATGGTGGACGTGCCCATGGCGGCGGGAGGGATTCAAACAGAAGGAAAACACACTGGAGAACCTGGCAACGTGTCTGTTATCAAGACACGTGGATAACAGCATGACAACAAGGAACATACACAACTGAAAGGCACAAACACACCCACTCAACAACCTAGGGCCTCCTGCACCGATTCCTGAACACTCCCGACAGTAAAAAGCTTAAATAAAAAATGCAACAGGGGACTTCCCTGGTGGCACAGTGGTTAAGAATCTGCCTGCCAGTTCAGGGGACACGGGTTCCAGCCCTGGTCCGAGAAGATCCCACACGCCGCAGACCAACTAAGTCCGTGCGCCACAACTACTGAGCCTGGGCTCTAGAGCCCGTGCGCCACAACTACTGAGCCCACGTGCCACAACTACTGAAGCCCGTGCGCCTAGAGCCCATGCTCCACAACAAGAGAAGCCACCGCAACGAGAAGCCCGCTCACCGCAACGAAGAGCAGCCCCCACTCGCTGCAACTAGAGAAAGCCCGTGCGCAGCAACGAAGACCCAATGCAGCCAAAATAAATAAATAAATAAATAAATTTATTTAAAAGAAGCAACAGAAAGCACAACAAAAATACAGCACGAGAGTGAAGGCTGTAGGCTGTTCTTCATTTGTTCGTGATGCCCGGGGCCTGGTGCAGAGCACAGAATACAGAAGGTTGGTGATGGATGCTGAGGAAGGGCCTTTGGGATATCACAGAGTGAACCCCACCCCCCAAGACAGGGCCTCCTGTCGACACTCAGCAGTCATCAGCCAGAAAGTTCCACATTTTTCCAGAGGAATCCGAGCCACATCTCAGAGCACCCCCATGCGCCTCCTGCACTCCTCTGAGTGTCAGCAGGCACTGTCGGGGCAGAGGCCGCGGGCGCCGGGGGCACGTGGGGGAGCAGGAGAGGCAAGAGGGGCTCAATGCAGAGCAGGAAGCAGATCCACCCAGAGCGGGAGGCCATGGGCTCGGAGCCACGCTCCCTTCCCCACCCTCTCCGGCACTGAAGACTCCATGAGCATCGATTCATGCGCCTGAACCCCCGTCTTCAACACTGCAAGTTCTCATCTTTTGCACAACCTGCATTTTAATGCACTTGAGAGCGACACACCTCTCGCCTGCCTCTCACGTGTGAGCTCCAGTCTGTGCTTCCAACGTGCCCGACGGGAGGGGGGCTGTGAAGACCAAGTGGCTGGCCCATTCCTGCCCACCGTGTGCCGCCGCCGAGAGCCCGCCGCCACTGGCCTGCCTCCCGTCCCCGTGCCGGGCCTACACATCTCAGCTCGCGTGCGGCCTGTCCGTGCTGGTGAGCTGGCGAGGCGCAGCAGCTGCCTACCTGCCCTGTCGGCCTTGAGGGCGTCCCAGACGTTGCAGTTGAAGTCGTCGTACCCTGCGAGGAGGAGGCGCCCGCTCTTGGAGAAGGAGACGGAGGTGATCCCGCAGATGATGTTGTCATGGGAATAAGTCATGAGCTCCTGATCCGCACGGAGGTCGAACAGCCTGCAGGTAGCGTCGTCCGAGCCAGTGGCAAACGCATTGCCGTTTGGAAAGAACTGGAGAGAGAAAGCAAACCAAGACGATTTGCAAACGCACAGAAAGAAATACTGGAAACGTAAACTGCCCGACAGCAGAGTGACTGCAGGCCCCGCACGGGGGTGGCGCGACGTGCTCGTCCTCCCCGAAGAGCCGGCTTCCCCTCCCCACCCCGTCCTCCCAAGGGGGCAGCAGGAGCGTGGCCATCACCGACGGGCTGGGCTCCTTGCAGGCCGCCGGCCGCCAGGCTGAGCCCGGGTAGGACGGCTCCTCGCGAGGCCGGGCCCACCGGTCAGGGTGCCGGGGACAAGGGCAGGCTGCCTCAACCGCCGTGCCCCGCGCGCCCCCGCAGAGCTGGGCCAACGGGCTCAGCTGCGGCACTGCCTGTCCCCTGACGGGGGAAGCCGCGTGATACAGTCACTGGTCACCCCGAGACCGGGAGATACGCCAGGCCTCAGCAAGGACAGATCAAGTCACGGCTAAGTCTCCCACAGGGAGTTTTTTTCAATTTGACTGTATCTGCATAGAAAAGAGAGACCATCTAACCCTGAAAACATTTCCAAATTTGAAGATGCAGCCCGTGGCTCCAGAGCAGGACTCTAACGTGATAACGGCCGGCGAAGGGCCCCCGACCCGCACCTCGGACCCCAACTCACACAGATGGCGTTGATGTCGGACTCGTGGCCGGTGAAGGTCTGCCGGCACATCCCTTCTCGCACATCCCAGAGTTTGGCTGAAGCATCACAAGCACCAGAGACAAACAGTCTGGTGTCCGGAGCAAGCGAAAGGCTCATGACATCGCCGGTGTGTCCAGTGAACGTGGTCGTCTGCTGGCCGGTCTCAATGTCCCACAGGGCACTGGAGCAGAGCAATGACAGCGGTCACCCCACTTGCTCAGGAGACCAGTCCCGTGACAAACGGTCCTTCAAACCCCCCAGGACTGCAGTAAACGTCTGCACTTAAGACAAATCTAAAACCTGTAATGCGACTTTGTTTAGAGGGGTTTGTTACAAAGCAAACGAATAAACACAATAAACAAACACAATACAGATAAGCACACGCCCACGGGCTTTATGGTAACTGTGATTTCCACGTCAACTCAAACACCAACAAAAGAGGGAGCCCGAGTCCCTTTCAAGGAGGGATGCATGCGGCCCCCGCGTGGGCTCAACGAGGGGCAGCAGGAAGCTCCCGGCTGCCATCCCAGGCTGGACAGAAAACGCGCTCTCTGCTGCTGCCAGCTCCATGCCCTCCAGGGTCCCACGGGCTGGGATGAGGAGATGACGGCCCTTAACTGGGGTCACTCAGCGGCAGCAGAGCTAAGCTCGGGCCCGCAGCCATCAGCGCGGGTGGCTACACGGAGGGCAGTCAAAGGTGAGACACAGCAGCGCCGCGAGGACAGCATGTGCTGTTTCTGTGCTTCACCCACAGAAGCAACGCCACCGGAAGCTGCTCATTTCCCGTAAGCCTCGCAGAAAATCTGGCTCAGCCCAACCACCCAAATCCAAGCGTGCAGGGCCCCTTGCTAGGGCCTGAGGGATGACAGAAGGAAGCAAGACATTCCCAGGGTCTGAAAGACATCGCTCATGAATGAAAAAGCTTTCAAAAATATCTTCTAATACAGAAATTCTTCCCCAACTGACAGTCCAGATAGACTATAAATCTTTGGTGAACCTATGGACATACATAAAAAGGACACCTTATGAAACAGGACCCAGCCGGGGCACCCCCTGCCCCCTGCGTGGCCCGCTGGCTCCTGACCACCACATGCCTCAAAGGACCAGAATAACCCACAAGGAGAGTTTAAGCCTAAAATGACTCAACTATCTAAAGATTTAAAAGGATATGCTTTGGTGCTTCGAGTGAAAACATTACAGAGGTTTACATAGTCTATCCAAAAATAGGGTGAAACTCTAAAAATTAATTAGTTTGATATAATTCACGTGAAACTGTGACAAGTGACAAGCTTTTTAAAGCTGTGCTCAGAGTCCACAGTGAGGCAGCGCTCGCCTAAGAGAGGGAGTAAAGCACACCCACTCCCCCAAGCGCTACTGAAAGGTAGCCTGGAAAGGTAAAATATGCAGGGGGAGAAAAGAAAAGGGGGCATTTCATGCAAAACTGTAGTTTCAAAATCAGTTGTTAGCTGTTCAAAATCGAACTCTGAGCTTTAAAATCTGCACAGAGCACCATGAACCCACCCATCGCTCACTGCCACCTGTGTCTGAAGCCTCCTGGCCATTTCCAGTTAAAATGGCCTAACTGAGAACTCCCCTGCATCTTGAGCTACGGGCCAAGGCGAGCAGCATTAAGACAGGTCTGGTGCTCAAGTACTCACCAGGTGGTGTCTCCAGAGCTGGTAACAATCTGATTGTCATCCAGAAAACGGCAGCAGGACAGGTAACCTGGAAAACAGACCCACACGATGGCCCCAGCCTTCGAGCCCCCGACTCTATGATCTCATAAATGGAAAAACACGTTGGCAGAGCAACTATGGCGGGAAGGTCCACAGCAAGGGGAAACAAATACCTCGTCCACCACCCCCTGGCCCCTGCCGTGTGTGCTGCAAAGAGGAAGAAAGCAGCACAGACAACACGCACTGCCGGGCAAGAGCCAGAGCCCGGACAGGCCGGTGCAGCCCCAGGCCCAGAGGACTGGACTCCGGGTGAGCACGGCGCCCCAGGAGGCTCGGGAGGCAAGCGCACCCGTCCGCCCCTGCCCTTTTGGACACGTTGGGAGGAGCAGGGGCAGAGGGTCTGCAGGGGCCAGCCAGAGCCAGAGATGAGGATGGGCGTGGGGGCGGATTTGTTTTCTACGGGACAAGCGCTGGCGTCAAACATCAGCATGGAAACAGCTGCGTCTCCTGAGCGCCCCCAGCCACCCCTCTGAGCACACGGGAGGCGAGGCAGAGCTGCGGCTGAGGCCAGATGCCCAGCCTGGATCAGCTTTTGGAATAAGAAAGGGCAAACACAAAGAAAATCCATTTTGCGGGACCTCCATGCGACTTCTACTGAACTAGCCCTGTTTACCATGACCTCTGCTTTTGTCTTAGTGTAAGTGACCCTGAGAACTGCACGTGCAAGGTAAGCACACCTGCCCCCGGAAGACCCAGGGGATGGTGGCAGAGCAGCCCCTGCCCCCAGCAGGCTGGGCTCTTGCCAGGGAGAAGCATGCCTGCCAGGTCTTCCCAGGCCACACCAGAGCCACGTGTGACGCTGTGTGAATCAGTAAGATCAAAGACAAAATACAAAGAGGAGGCCCACTGAAGGCTGCTGATGTGGAAAGTATAAGAATATTGGGAAAATAAAGCACTTATCTAACATATTACTGTACTGTCTCCCATAGAAAAAACAGAGAGAGAGAACAATTTCAAAATATCAACTACGTGCCTAGACAAGGACCTGTGGTCAAGTGCTCCCTGGAGGCCACATCACGTCCACAGGACACCAGGGACCACACGGGCGCCCTCAGCCGCCCTGAGGGGCTCTCTTCCCGCTGAGTCTCAGCCCAAGTTCCGCTCTGAGAACAGCACTTACTTCCTGGCACACTCTCACCCTCGCTCAAGCCAGCCTTCTGGGAACCAGCCCTGGGACCCTCACACCCGCCATCACAGCACTAGGCTGTCTGACTTGGGATCACAGCAGACAGGGAGGAGCATCGTGGAGACCCCAGCACCACCTGGTCTCACACAGGGCCAGACAGGGGCACTCCTAGGTCAACAGCACAAAGAAACACGACCTCAAAGACGACCTCTGTCCCACCTCGTGCAGGCGGCGGTCCAGCCCCAGGGAGTGCACGAGCTTCCCGCCCCCAGGACCAGAGGCTGCCGGCTACAGCCTCGGCTCTCGAGCACTAGCAACCTGCGCTGGCCTCTTCAGGGCCTCAGATGGTCAGCACACGTCAGCTGGCTGACCCTCAGGAGCCAGGCAGGCTGCGGGAAATGACCACATCTACAAAACCACACACAGTACCTGGGGATCACAAATGCTAAGACTCCAAGACACAAGCAGATGAAGAGGAGGGGCGGGGCAGCACACACGGAGCCCGGCCTGGTCCTGGGGCGAGGGCGTCTCAGGGACCTAAGAGACTGCGTGTGGAGAGCACTGAGGTGGCTTTGGTGTTCGTTTTCTAACTTCCTGTAGTTTGAGCTTTCAAAATATACACAGTTGACCCCGAACAACATGTGGGCCGGGGGTGCCAGCCTCCTCGAGGCTGAAAATCTGCACAGAACTTAGAGTCGGCCCTCGTGACAGCAGTTCCTCGGTCTCCTTGGGGACGGAGCCCACCTGGGCTCCTGTGTGCTGTATTTGGAGAAAAACCTCAGGTGTAAGTGCACCAGTACAGTTCAAACCTGTGTTGTTCAAGGGTCAACCCTATCCAGATACAACTTTTCATTAGGCAAAGTCAGAGCTGCTGGCTCATAACTCACTTTTTTGGTCTCTGTATTTTGTACATCGAGGGAAAAAGACAATAACCAGGTGGATATTATATTTTTTACAAAAATCTTTTTTCCTCCCGGAAAGAAAAGGTGGGAACCAGCTTTTCTTTTTATACTTATTTATTTGGCTGTGCCGAGTCTTAGTTGCGGCATGCAGGATCTAGTTCCCTGACCAGGGGTCAGACCCAGGCCCCCTGCACTGGGAGCACGGAGTCTTAACCACTGGACCACCAGGGAAGTCCCGGAACCAGCTTTTAAATTAGGTTAACAAACAAGTACTGAGCATCAAGGCTCAACAGCCCTGAGACGGGAACTCACCAACCATGAACACCAGACCGTCCAGCCGGCGGGCTCGGCAGCCGACCCCACAAGCCCAGCGTCCCAGGAGGCCAGTGACGCCCCGTGTGCACGGGGACCATCAAGGGGCACCCGGGCTCCGGGGAAGCCTGCGGGGCCATTCTCGTTGGGAGGCGAGCAGTGGCTTCAGAGTAGGCCCGATTCTCAGCGCAGCTGCGAACCTGCAGTGCATGGTCCCGTGAGCTGGCTCACGAGCCCCAGCCTTCCCAGAGGAGCTGGGATCAATCCGGAGAATCATCGGGAGGAACAGAGCTGCCTGCACATTTAAGTTCTCAACGAACGGTGGCAGTTACTGTCTTTGCTTATATAAGAGCGAGCAAACTCCCTGAAGGGGCTGTGTGAGTGTGTGTGTGTGTCCTCAGCAGAAGGGTGGCTGGCCCAGTGGCGCTGCTGCCTTACGAAGGCCTCCAGAGGGGCAGGGAAAACAGACCCTGACAAAAGTGGGCACGAAGTGTGGAGGTGCCAGGCCTCACGGAGACAAGTGGCAGCGGGACACAGGCGCGCTGGGGACAGCCTGGCGTGGGGACGAGCTGGCAGCAGTCCAGAGGGGAGGAGGCTTGAAGTGAGGCAGGGCAGGCGCTCAGGTCAAGGACCCATGGGAGGGAAAGGGGACGGTCTCATGACAGTGTGTCGCTGAATGGGAACCTGGTCCAGAGAGGCAGACGAGCTCACCTCCTCACCCAGAGGGCAGCTGACCCAGACGGCAAAGCCGAAGACCAGTGTGCACAGACACGTGAGCCGCTGCGAGTGCTGCCCCGGCAAACGGCTCAGCCAAGGGAACTCACCCCGAGAACACAGTCATGGCCTGAGAAGTCACTTCTCTGCAAGAACAGTATTTACAGCCACAACACGCGCACTAGTGCCAAGCTGGGAAATGCTGCAATGACCGACGACAGGGACAAATCAGCGCACCTTACAACGGAACCCTCTCCAACTCTGCAGGACAACACTGCAGTTCTGGGTGGGATTAGAAGTTAAAAACACAGAAGAAGAAATGTTACTTTCCCAACTTTCTACGGTGAATCACGCTGGCAGTCTTAGCCCAGCCGGCACCTGGGGGAGGCGGGGGCAGCTGGCTGGGCGGGGAGGGAAAGCCGCCGACCCACTCGGAGGTGCACAGGGGAGCGGAGACCGGGAGCAGCTCCGTGAAAAGGAAAGAGCTACAACGAAGTAACATGAAGGCCTGCGAGCGAGGAAACGCCACCCCAAAGAGACAAACCCAGAAACTGCTGATGCCAAAGGACAAGCACCTAGCAGCAGGCCGGGTGCATCCGTCCACCCGGAGGTTCACGCATCCTCTCAGGCTGAATGCAGGCACAGCCAGGACTGGTGGCCAGCCTGGGAGAGGGGGCTCTTGCTGCTGGGGGGTTGAGCCAGCGGCGCAGTCTGTGAGGTCAGGAAGTGAGCAGTGGGGTCTGAGTTTCCCAGGCCGCGCCCACAGAAAGCCTACAACTGCCGTCACGTTAACTAACTGCCAGAGAACGGGCTGCCGGAGAGCAGCACAGTGTGGCCCGGAGCAGAACTGCGGGACACGTCTTTCCTCCCAGAGCGGGGCCTGCTGGCGCCTGTCAGGAAAGAAGCAACTAACAGGCCAGGGGGCCCGTCCACTGTGCTTTCACGTGCATTCAAGCCCTGGGCAGCATGGACAAATCTTCCCTGGAAAACGAAATTTTAGCCACCACAAGGGCTTCTGGCAGGAGTACAAGGCAGTCATGTCACCCCCAGGAAACCTCTGGCTAAATTCTTGACCATGGTGATCTCAGAAAGGGTAAATGTGTCTGCACTGCGATGGGAGGTTTACGAAAGGAGAACGAGCTTTTAGGGAATTACTAATTTCTCAAATATACAATCTAACGCCTTTGTATTATTATTTTCACCAAGAGAGCACTCGGCAAGTTTTATTCTATACGTGATATATTCATAGTAACAGCAACAATGATAAATGTTCCGTCTCAATCGTTGTGAATTCATTCCATTAACCATTTCTAGAGGGCATCCTTTACTCCTTAAGATAGAAACTTAAAAGGCAAAACACCAGAAGACAGAACGCCATCTGATGTTTGCTCTCTCAAGTATTGCTAGCGTTTCCAAAGCCTGGGTGGCCAACTCTAGAGAAGGAAGCTTCTGTTTGTTCCATATGGGCCCTTGTATTTTCTGGAAACAACAGCAACACAAAACTGACCACCAAGAGCCTCTCTCCTGAAACTGAGCGCAGAGGCTCGACTCCCGCCCTCACTCCATCAGACACCATCTGAGGGCTCGGGGAGACTGCTGAGAAGAGCACCAAGATGGGTTTTCTGCGCAACTGAGTCTCTAAGACTCTACGACAAAATGTCCCAACCACAGCTTAACAAAGAGCTCTCAACTTAAGGCTCAGGCCAGCGAGAGACGCCTGAGTGATGAGCACTCGCGTCATCCGACGGAGGCTTAGAGGGACCGAGACAAGATGTAGACCGCCCGTCCTCAAATCTGCTGAACCCACTAACCGTTCACACCTTTACCCCCCGACTAAAGTGAGGCTATTTGAATTTATCAAATTTTAACCTTTATTGATGTGAAGCTGAATTATGTATCATGTCTGAAGAAAGTCACAAATACTCTTAAGAGGCCAAACGTTTAAAAAAACACTACCACTCAACTCCCAAAGAAGTAAAATTTCATGATACATGAAGGAAACAAAATTTCTAAAACATTCTCTCTAATACTAGTGTATTTTTTTGTTTCAGCAAATAAAGTGTTAAAAAATTAAAAAGATTTAATTAAAAATGGAAGTCCATACACTGAATCTGATAATAAGAGATTGGTAAACAGTAAGAATGTGTTTTTTAATGTGCTGTGAGTTCATCAACGCTATAAGCAAAGTGGTTTAGGAAGGATGCTCACTGGACAGAATCCCCAGTTTACAAGGATGGGGCAGGCAGCCTAGGCTGGGTTCCGAGAAGGGGGGTTCCCACCCCCAGGAGCAACCTTCCCACAGAAACCACCACAAGCTCTGGACAAATATAAAAACAAAAACCTGAAAGCACTGGAAGCAGAAGCAGACAAACCGAAGGGGAGCCTCTGCACTTGGAAGGAAAGAGAGGCGCTGGGTGAGCTTGCTTTTCAACAAGCTCGTGTGCCCTGTGCCTGAGGGCACGCCCCCTCTTGCAGCCACACCTCAGATGCAGATCTATGGCCCAACATTCTTGAACAGCCAGTAGATAGGGTTCTGGTCAACCACAACTGGAAAGTGAAAGAAGGAAACCTAGAAAGGAGAAAGCCACAGAAGGCCCTAAAAATCACACACCTACTGCCCCAACATCTGTCTGAACCACACAGGCAAGACAGCTGCTCCCACACGGCTGTGTGGCTGCTCCCAATGGAACCAAATGGCAGAGCTTCAGGGGAACAGAGTCTGCACAAAGCCCAGGACACAAGTCAAAATCACTAGATGTACCAAGAAGCAGGAAAATGTCACCCATATTCAAGAGAAAAGAGCCACCAGGACCAAACCTCAAGGGATTAGTTGCTAGAACTGGCAGGTAATAATTTTAAAGCCAGCTCTTGGAACTATGCCCAAGGATCCTACATATGCTCATAAAAAATAGACAGGAAACGTCAGCAGAAAAATAAGAACTATTTTTTTGAAAAAGCAAACGAATTCTAGAACTGAAAAATAGAACATCTGGCATATATGGCTTGCTGGGTAGTCTTAACAACACACTGGAGGTGACAGAAGTCACGTGTACTGGAGGACAGCTCTGGAGAAGCGGGAGATGGAATAAACAAGAACAGAACCGTAGGAACCTAAGAGACGATGTGAACATGAACCCACTGGAGTACAAAAAGACAGAGAACAAAGAACAGAAAATGGATTTCTAATATTTCCCAAATTTAGTGAAAGACAAAACTTTACAAATTCAAGGTGCTAAAGCACAATAAACAAAGAAAGTCGAGATTAACCAAGATGGCGGAGTAGAAGGGCGTGCTCTCACTCCCTCTTGCGAGAGCACCAGAATCACAACTGGCTGCTGGACAATCATTGACAGGAAGACCCTGGACTTCACCAAGGAGGATACCCCACGTCCAAGGACAGAGGAGAAGCCACAGTGAGACGGTAGGAGGGGCGCAATCAGAGTAAAATCAAATCCCATAACTGCTGGGTGGGTGACTCACAGACTGGCGAACACTTATACCACAGAAGTCCACCCACTGGAGTGAAGGTTCTGAGCCCCACGTCAGGCTTCCCAACCTGGGGGTCCGGCAACGGTAGGAGGAATTCCTAGAGAATCAGACTTTGAAGCCTAGTGGGAATTGATTGCAGGACTTTGACAGGACTGGGGGAAACAGAGACCCCACTCTTGGAGGGTACACACAAAGTAATGTGTGCATCGGGACCCAGGGGAAGGAGCAGTGACCCTGGGGGAGACTGAACCAGACCTACCTGCTGGTGTTGGGGGGGTCTCCTGCAGAGGCGGGTGGTGGCTCTGTTTCACCGTGGGGATAAGGACACTGGCAGCAGAGGTTCTGGGAAGTTCTCCTTGGCGTGAGCCCTCCCAGAGTCTGCCATTAACCCCACCAAAGAGCACGGGTAGGCTCCAGTGTTGGGTTGCCTCAGGCAAAACAACCAACAGGGAGGGAACCCAGCCCCACCCATCAACAGTCAAGTGGATTAAGGTTTTACTGAGCTCTGACAGCCACAGCAACAGGGAGGGAACCCAGCCCCACCCATCAACAGTCAAGTGGATTAAGGTTTTACTGAGCTCTGACCGCCACAGCAACAGTCAGCTCTACCCACCACCAGAGCCTCCCATCAAGCCTCTTAGATAGCCTCAACCACCAGAGGGCAGACAGCAGAAGCAAGAACAACTACAATCCTGCAGCCTGTGGACCAAAAACCACAGTTACAGAAAGATAGACAAGATGAAAAGGCAGAGGGCTATGTACCAGATGAAGGAACAAGAAGAAACCCCAGAAAAACAACTAAATGAAGTGGAGATAGGCAACCTTCCAGAAAAAGAATTCAGAATAATGACAGTGAAGATGATCCAGGACCTCGGAATAAGAATGCAGGCAAAGATCGAGAAGATGCAAGAAATGTTTAACAAAGACCTAGAAGAATTAAAGAACAAACAAACAGAGATGAACAATACAATAACTGAAATGAAAACTACACTAGAAGGAATCAATAGCAGAATAACTGAGGCAGAAGAACAGATAAGTGACCTGGAAGACAGAATGGTGGAATTCACTGCTGCGGAACAGACTAAAGAAAAAAGAATGAAAAGAAATGAAGACAGCCTAAGAGACCTCTGGGACAACATTAAACGCAACAACATTCGCATTATAGGGGTCCCAGAAGGAGAAGAGAGAGAGAAAGGACCAGAGAAAATATTTGAAGAGATTATAGTCGAAAACTTCCCTAACATGGGAAAGGAAATAGCCACCCAAGTCCAGGAAGCGCAGAGAGTCCCATACAGAATAAACCCAAGGAGAAACACGCCGAGACGCATAGTAATCAAAATGGCAAAAATTAAAGACAAAGAAAAATTATTGAAAGCAGCAAGGGAAAAACGACAAATAACATACAAGGGAACTCCCATAAGGTTAACAGCTGATTTCTCAGCAGAAACTCTACAAGCCAGAAGGGAGTGGCATGATATACTTAAAGTGATGAAAGGGAAGAACCTACAACCAAGATTACTCTACCGAGCAAGGATCTCATTCAGATTCGATGGAGAAATCAAAAGCTTTACAGACAAGCAAAAGCTAAGAGAATTCAGCACCACCAAACCAGCTCTACAACAAATGCTAAAGGAAATTCTCTAAGTGGGAAACACAAGAGAAGAAAAGGACCTACAAAAACAAACCCAAAACAATTAAGAAAATGGTAATAGGAACATACATATCGATAATTACCTTGAACGTGAATGGATTAAATGCCCCAACCAAAAGACATAGACTGGCTGAATGGATACAAAAACAAGACCCATATATATGCTGTCTACAAGAGACCCACTTTAGACCTAGGGACACATACAGACTGAAAGTGAGGGGATGGAAAAAGATATTCCATGCAAATGGAAATCAAAAGAAAGCTGGAGTAGCAATATTCATATCAGATAAAATAGACTTTAAAATAAAGCATGTTACAGGAGACAAGGAAGGACACTACGTAATGACAAAGGGATCAATCTAAGAAGATATAACAATTATAAATAAATATGTACCCAACATAGGAGCACCTCAATACATAAGGCAACTGCTAACAGCTCTAAAAGAGGAAATCGAAAGTAACACAATAATAGTGGGGGACTTTAACACTTCACTCACACCAATGGACAGGTCATCCAAACAGAAAATTAACAAGAAAACACAAGCTTTAAATGACACAATAGACCAGAAAGCTTTAATTGATATTTATAGGACATTCCATCCAAAAACAGCAGATTACACGTTCTTCTCAAGTGTGCACGGAACATTCTCCAGGATAGATCACATCTTGGGTCACAAATCAAGCCTCAGTAAATTTAAGAAAATTGAAATCATATCAAGCATCTTTTCTGACCACAACGCTATGAGATTAGAAATGAATTACAGGGAAAAAAACGTAAAAAAGACAAACACATGGAAGCTAAACAATACGTTACTAAATAACCAAGAGATCACTGAAGAAATCAAAGAGGAAATCAAAAAATACCTAGAGACAAATGACAATGAAAACACGATGACCCAAAACCTATGGGATGCAGCAAAAGCAGTTCTAAGAGGGAAGTTTATAGCTATACAAGCCTACCTCAAGAAACAAGAAAAATCTCAAATAAACAATCTAACCTTACACCTAAAGAAACTAGAGAAAGAAGAACAAACAAAACCCAAAGTTAGCAGAAGGAAAGAAATCATAAAGATCAGAGCAGAAATAAATGAAATAGAAACAAAGAAAACAATAGCAAAGATCAATAAAACTAAAAGTTGGTTCTTTGAGAAGATAAACAAAATTGATAAGCCATTAGCCAGACTCATCAAGAAAAAGAGGGAGAGGACTCAAATCAATAAAATCAGAAATGAAAAAGGAGAAGGTACAACAGACACCACAGAAATACAAAGCATCCTAAGAGACTACTACAAGCAACTCTATGCCAATAAAATGGACAACCTGGAAGAAATGGACAAATTCTTAGAAAGGTATAACCTTCCAAGACTGAACCAGGAAGAAGTAGAAAATATGAACAGACCAATCACAAGTAATGAAATTGAAACTGTGATTAAAAATCTTCCAACAAACAGAAGTCCAGGACCAGATGGCTTCACAGGTGAATTCTATCAAACATTTAGAGAAGAGCTAACACCCATCCTTCTCAAACTCTTCCAAAAAATTGCAGAGGAAGGAACACTCCCAAACTCATTCTATGAGGCCACCATCACCCTGATACCAAAACCAGACAAAGACACTACAAAAAAAGAAAATTACAGACCAATATCACTGATGAATATAGATGCAAAAATCCTCAACAAAATACTAGCAAACAGAATCCAACAACACATTAAAAGGATCATACACCACGATCAAGTGGGATTTATCCCAGGGATGCAAGGATTCTTCAATATACGCAAATCAATTGATGTGATACACCATATTAACAAATTGAAGAATAAAAACCATATGATCATCTCAATAGATGCAGAAAAAGCTTTTGACAAAATTCAACACCCATTTCTGATAAAAACTCTCCAGAAAGTGGGCATAGAGGGAACCTACCTCCACATAATAAAGGCCATATATGACAAACCCACAGCAAACATCATTCTCAATGGTGAAAAACTGAAAGCATTTCCTCTAAGATCAGGAACGAGACAAGGATGTCCACTCTCACCACTATTATTCAACATAGTTCTGGAAGTCCTAGCCACGGCAATCAGAGAAGAAAAAGAAATAAAAGGAATACAAATTGCAAAAGAAGAAGTAAAACTGTCACTGTTTGTGGATGACATGATACTATACATAGAGAATCCTAAAACTGCCACCAGAAAACTGCTAGAGCTAATTAATGAATATGGTAAAGTTGCAGGATACAAAATTAATGCACAGAAATCTCTTGCATTCCTATACACTAATGATGAAAAATCTGGAAGAGAAATTATGGAAACACTCCCATTTACCATTGCAACAAAAAGAATAAAATACCTAGGAATAAACCTACCTAGGGAGACAAAAGACCTGTATGCAGAAAACTATAAGACACTGATGAAAGAAATTAAAGATGATACCAACAGATGGAGAGATATACCATGTTCTTGGATTGGAAGAATCAACATTGTGAAAATGACTATACTACCCAAAGCAATCTACAGATTCAATGCAATCCCTATCAAATTACCAATGGCATTTTTTACAGAGCTAGAACAAATCATCTTAAAATTTGTATGGAGACACAAAAGACCCCGAATAGCCAAAGCAGTCTTGAGGGAAAAAAATGGAGCTGGAGGAATCAGACTCCCTGACTGCAGACTATACTACAAAGCTACAGTAATCAAGACAATATGGTACTGGCACAAAAACAGAAACATAGATCAATGGAACAAGATAGAAAGCCCAGAGATTAACCCACGCACCTATGGTCAACTAATCTATGACAAAGATGGCAAAGATATACAATGGAGAAAAGACAGTCTCTTCAATAAGTGGTGCTGGGAAAACTGGACAGCTACATGTAAAAGAATGAAATTAGAATACTCCCTAACACCATACACAAAAATAAACTCAAAATGGATTAGAGACCTAAATATAAGACTGGACACTATAAAACTCTTAGAGGAAAACATAGGAAGAACACTCTTTGACATAAATCACAGCAAGATCTTTTTTGATCCACCTCCTAGAGTAATGGAAATAAAAACAAAAATAAACAAGTGGGACCTAATGAAACTTCAAAGCTTTCGCACAGCAAAGGAAACCATAAACAAGACGAAAAGACAACCCTCAGAATGGGAGAAAATATTTGCGAACGAATCAACGGACAAAGGATTAATCTCCAAAATATATAAACAGCTCATTCAGCTCAATATTAAAGAAACAAACACCCCAATCCAAAAATGGGCAGAAGACCTAAATAGACATTTCTCCAAAGAAGACATACAGATGGCCAAGAAGCACATGAAAAGATGCTCAACATCACTAATTATTAGAGAAATGCAAATCAAAACTACAATGAGGTATCACCTCACTCCTGTTAGAATGGACATCATCAGAAAATCTACAAACAACAAATGCTGGAGAGGGTGTGGAGAAAAGGGAACCCTCCTGCACTGTTGGTGGGAATGTAAATTGATACAGCCACTATGGAGAACAGTATGGAGGTTCCTTAAAGAACTAAAAATAGAATTACCATATGACCCAGCAATCCCACTACTGGGCATATACCCAGAGAAAACCGTAATTCAAAAAGACATATGCACCCGAATGTTCATTGCAGCACTATTTACAATAGCCAGGTCATGGAAGCAACCTAAATGCCCATCAACAGATGAATGGATAAAGAAGTTGTGGTACATATATACAATGGAATATTACTCAGCCATAAAAAGGAACGAAATTGAGTCATTTGTTGAGACGTGGATGGATCTAGAGACTGTCATACAGAGTGAAGTAAGTCAGAAAGAGAAAAACAAATATCGTATATTAATGCATGTATGTGGAACCTAGAAAAATGGTACAGATGAGCCAGTTTGCAGGGCAGAAGTTGAGACACAGATGTAGAGAATGGACATATGGACACCAAGGGGGGAAAACTGCGGTGGGGTGGGGATGGTGGTGTGCTGAATTGGGCGATTGGGATTGACATGTATACACTGATGTGTATAAAATTGATGCCTAATAAGAACCTGCAGTATAAAAAAACAAACAAAACAACTAATACTAAACTTTCATTGGGTTATTTGTATGGAAATATGTTAATATAAATGTTTCAGACATTACATGAAATTTCTAAAAATCTTACATTTGTATTTGTATGGAAATATGTATGGAAATATGTTAATATAAATGTTTCAGACATTACATGAAATTTCTAAAAATCTTATATGTTCTGGTATAATGTTATAAGTAATAATCCTAGTTATTACTTTAAAATGTATATCTCAGAAATAACTAATTTTCTTGTCAACTGCATTATTATGAACTTTCATCAAATCTTTAACCGTGGTCATTTTTAAGTCTTTTGTCATTTACAGACAGTTCTGGGTGTACTCTGATGATTTTGCAAATATGTTCCTATAAAAGGGTTTCATCTTTAAGAAATTCATGGAAAAGACTCTGACAAGTACAGGTTTCTGGTAACTGACTGTACTGCTGAACTGAATGAATAAGCATTTTCAGAACTCTAATGAAAAACTGATGAACTCATAAAAGTGCTAACAAAAGATCAAGATGAAAAAAAAAAATTAATTACATGGGATTGAGTGAACTGATGAGGATGAGTATAATTTTTGTGACTTTCTGTCTGAATTAAAAAAAAAAAAATTCCCACAAGGACTCAGAGGCAAAGAATATACAAATCAATTTTCACTGCAAAGTAAAGGAGCTGTTACGGTGGAGGATTACTGGACTGAATGTCAATATTATGACATAGTATGAGTATGTTTCATGTTTGGTAATTGCAATCATTGTTGCTTTTGTTGTGGTCATCCATGTACAATGCTTGGTGTCAGTCTATTTATCTCTTGTAAAAATAAAATACAGTGTGTGTGTGTGAAAAAAAAAAAAAAAACGACTGACTACACAACAATTTGAATTTGAGATTAACAGCAAACTGTCAGTCATTGTTTATCTAAGAGTTCTACGACAAACTGTAATCATTTTTCTGTTTTAATATTGAATTAGGATTTTAGGAAATTAATGGATTGCTAGTTCACTTAAATCAGGGGTCTCCTTTGCTTCCTCTTACGGAGTCCTAGAAAATAAGGAGGTAGCGTCTGATGTCTGTGGGTCCTCAGTAACTTAGTTCCTTTGCTTTATTTGCCTTCCCAAAACATTGCATATTTATAGTGTCATCTTTAAATTAAGACAGTTATTTTGATACTCAGGAATCACTATATATTCAGATTAGCCAAAAAATTACCAGAAAAAGGAGGATACCCTCATAGGGTCCCTGGGTATTTCAACATTTGATGAAAATAAATAGAATGAACAGGGATGTAGGAACTTTTCACCTCATGGATGCCACTGGAACAGTGTGTATTACTTAGAGTACCTGTAGTCTCGAACATCCCCCTGACTAAGATTAGCTATAATTATGACTGTACTGTTAAACCTGGTTTTTGTTGTTGTTTTCTTCCTTGATTTAATTGCTTAAGCAACTGTGGAATTTTCAAATTCTTGTGGGGAATGGCTAATGAAGAAACCTTGTATTACTTACCATCTCAAACAGTTCAATTCAATAAATACATTATTAAACAAACAAACAAAAAAAACAAAGAAAGTCACTCCAAGGCACATCACAAACTGTTAAAAAACAAAAATCTTTAAAGTGCTAAAAGAAAATAATACCAACCCAGGATTAAATATATCCAGCAAAAATTTCTTGAAGAATGAAGGATAATTGACATTTTCAGATAAATGAAAACAGAGAGAATTCACTGCTAGGAGACCTGCACTAACAGTAAAAAATGGTAAAGCAAGTTCATCAGGCTTAAGGGAACCCGAAGAAAGCTCACGTCTTCAGGAGGAATGACTAGTGCTACCGATGGTAAAGATTTGAGTAAATGTAAAAGACGATTCAAACTTCTTCAAGTGGCTAAGAACATTTAAAGGAAAAAAATATAACAATATATTGTGGGGCTTATAACACATGGAGATGCAACACCTACGAAAACTTCATAAAGAATGAGGAAGGGCAGAAAACGGGTATTTATGGCCACAAGATTCTTGTATTTCATATAAATGGATACAATATAACTCTGAGTGCACCATGAAAAATTATGAATGTACATTGTAATCCCTACATAACCCTTTTTTGGAGGTAACCAGAAAAGCCAACAGATAAAACTAAAACAGAATTCTAAAAACTCAAGTAGCCCAAAAGAAGGCAGGAAAGGAGAGCACACCATAAAGTGAGAGAGCCAAATCCCACTGCACCCACACCGCATGACACAGAAATGAGCCCCATACTATCTGAAAGGCAGAAACAGAGTGGATAAAAAGAAAGAACCGACTGTGTGCTGTCTCTAAGGGACTCTGTTTATAAATACAGTTAAGTGAATGGGAAAAAATACACCATGCAAACAGTCGGACTAAGAAGGCTCCAGCCTTCATTAACCTTCATTAATGTCCAGCTACATTAACATCAGATAAAGCCGACTTTCCAACAAAGAAGGTTCTGAGAAAGAGGGTCACTTCATCAGGAACATACGACAGTCATGAACATACCTTCTACTAACAGAGCTCAAGATACATGAAGCAAAAATTCCCAGAATGAAGGGAGAAATACATGAATCCACCCCTGCCTCAGCAACTGACAGAAACAAACTAAAGACAGAGAATATGTGAACAGTGTCAAAGTCCTGCTTTGACGAACACGCTGAGAACCTGCCCCACAGCCTAGACTCCCAAGCGCGTGCGGCGTGTCATCCTCAGACCACCCGCTCCACTGGAAGCAAGTCTCCATAAATGTGAAAAACTGAACTGGTACAGAACATCTTCTCTGAACATAATGTCATTTGATTAGAAACCAATAACAAGTTATCAAAAGGGTATTAAAAATATTTCCCACTGAATGATAATACAGTTAAAGCCACGCTTAGAGGGTAATTTATAGCTTAGAGGGTAATTTATATTTGAAAAAGTAGGAAGATCTAAGTTACTACTTTAAGAAGACAGAAAGTTAAGAAGGAAGCAACCCCAAAGCAAACAGAAGCCAAAATAACATACCACCCAACGCTTAGAGCTGGCTACGTTCAGAAGCACTCAGCCTGAAGGACTCTGTTCTGCTTCCTGTGCAACAATAATGCTAGTCATTATGAAGGATGTTAAGAGATCAGTAAGGGTGTATCAATATGTGGATAAATACGTGTGTGTGTGCATAGGGAGACACGTGTACGCTCATGCATGTTTAGATTAGGAAACCCTTCTGGAAAGGTGTTCAAGATGGAAGGAGGTTCAGAAGGAGATAACAGATCGAACTATATGTCCTGTTACTATAAAAGACAGGTGGCTGCCAGCTGTTACGGAGTGACCTATGTTCCCAAAATCCTTGAAAACGGGCCACTACAGTGACTTATATCCAAAGGCTTCTTACTGGTAAAGGAATATCAAGGCCTGTGTTTGATTTCATTTTCAGAGTATTTCTGGCCATTGCTGTAGCCAATCTCATTAAATAATTATTGAGAAGGGGTGAGTGTCCATAGCATGTAGCTCATGCGAGGCACACAGCGTATACAACTTTGAGGTTATGATGAGAACATGTACCTGTATGTCCAGCCAGTTCACGACTCACACGTACATTCCCTTCACGAGTTTTCAGATTGTAAATGGAGCAAATGTTATCCAGGCCACCACAGGCCACATAGTTGCCAGAAGGGGCATATGCACATGTCATGACCCACGAGGAACGCAGAGGGATGGCATGAACCTAAATGACAGAACACACATGATGCAAGCACGCTCAAGGTCAAAAACATTAACTACTGACACTTATGATCCCGCTTCTAGTCTTCAACTTTCACTGCACAGCAAAACAGTGGCCAAAATTATTTTGAAAATATTTTATATGTGTGGGCAGTCAGATAAAGTAATAATTTAATTAGAAATCCAGTGCTGCACACCAATTTAATGCAGTTTTACTTATTTATTTAGGCCACACCGCGTGGCTTGTGGGATCTTAGTTTTCCAACCAGGGAGCGAACCCAGGCCCTTAGCAGTGAAAGCACGGAGTCCTAACCACTGGACTGCCAGGGAATTCCCAAATGTAGTTTTAATAAAGTCATAACTTACAGTTAGGTAGGCATTTAAGTAATAGCAGCATAGCCTCTCAATCACAATTACATATTAAAAGGAAAACATTTCACTGGCTTGTCAAAATGGCTATAAAATTCACTTAGAAAATAAAGCATTTTTAGTGAAGTAATCAAACTAGAAATTACTGTAATTAATCCTACCACACACCTCCCTGTGTTTGAGATAAATTTGTTATAAGTACTGGATTCTGTTATACACATGTGGTATCCTCCAGTAAAATAAAACTGAATTTTGTCTGTTACACACGTTTAGACCAACGATAGTACTTTTTTCATTCAATATGATACAACCCTGGATTGAATTTTTAAAATAATTTAATTTATACTTCAAAGTATAAACTCTTTCAAATTATTTCTTGTAAAAACTAGTTAACTAAACGGAAAGCTGTATTTCTGTATTTTTAAATAAAGCATGAGATTTCCCAGACTGAGCTAAAATTGGACTCCAGTTCCCTAGAAACTTGAAGGAGGCTCCCCCAACCTGCTCTGTAAAGAGACGACACATCACAGCAACACCATGCTGGCCCAGCAGCACCAGTGACACGTGCCAGCCATGTGACTGGGCTTCTACCTGACCCATATGACTTTACACAAAAACAAACACACTGTGCTCCCCCACCCTCTCCTGTTATACATTTTACGTAAGTGAACCCAGAGTTTAAACACCCGCCTTTCCCGGGCCGCTTTTCAGGGAAGGGTTTGCAGTACCTACCTTGTTTGTGGTGTAGCTATCCCAGATGATAAGCTTACCATCCTGTGAGGCACTAACTAGAAGCCTGGAGGAAAAAGAAAAAAGCAAACCATCAGTACCACACCAACATGGGAAGTCACCCAAAGACAACAAATGAAAACTAAACTTTAGTGATGACTAACGCATTTCAACATTGTATTTGCTGACAAAGTGCACTTATTTATAAGCAACCCCCGCCCAAAAAAAGGTTCTAATTGTTAGACCAACTTCGAAAGCATGAAAAGAAAATATTCCCAGCGATAACAGCTCAGGTTCAATCGTGCTTGTCTTCAGGTGAAGACCTGGCCACAGTCCCTCGGCTGGTCAGATGAGACAAGCTGGTTGCCTAGAACTGCTTCTGTTTGTTTTCTGTTCACCATAAGTCAGATTTGAGACCTACAGATCTTTCTTTCATGACTCAAAGGTGGTAGAAAATATTTAGTATATAATTTTCTGTTCCATTCTGACACGTAGAAAGCCTAAATATAAAGGACTAGTAAGTTTTTAGATATTCAAAATTTGAGACATTTCTCACCAAAAATACCCCGTGAAAATTTCCCAGACTGAGCCAAAATGGGACTGCAAGGCTCTTACAAACATTAAGGAGGCACTCCCTTTCCACCTGCTTTGCAAAGAGATAACAATCTAAAGCACAGCTGTGCCTGGTCCCACAGAAGAGACTAGTTAACTATCATGAATATTTTTCATAACAATTTTCTTGCTCTGGTCAACTGTGCTGTTTGGGATCTGTGTCTTGAAAAGGTGCTCTGTCTGTATTTGCAGAAAGAAGACAGGAAACTGCAAAAGGAAAACATGACTAATGGGCAAAGGAATTTCAAGTGAGAGTAAATTCAGGGAACCACCGCTACTCATAAGATATCCTAAGGAACTCTGTTCTACAGACTGTGCTATTTTCGAGGAACGGCAAGAAGGCTCTCCCCATAATCCCATGCAGAGATACGTGTCAGCATGGTAAATAAGGAGAAGGATTTTCAGTTTTAGAGATTTTATCAAAACACAGGTCTCAACCCTTTCAGCTGCGATATACTTGGCTTCCTGAAGTGGTCAAAACCTGGAGGTAAAATCACTCGAATCCCTCTGACAACTGGTCCTTTTCATCCAACTCTACGCTCTGATGCACACGCTTCTCAGGGAGCCAGCAGTGAGTCTGGCAGGGAATAAATACGTACTCAGCACTGCATGAAAACCTTATCCCAGAACTGAACTACGTGCAGGCTCCCATCCTATTATTCTTTGGATGCAACTTCTTAAAATAAATCCCTGCATCGAGGTACAGTTATAAACATATTAGGCGCTTGAAAGACCCCACGTAATCGGAACCAGGGTCGCTCTGCGGCTCTATTTCCGCCAGGCTCCTCTAAGCACAGGCTTTGGATGAACATCAGAGCTGACGTAAAGAAGCTCGTCCTCCGGGAGGGTCACCTCTAGAAAGGCCGCCTGGTCGGAAAGCTTACTATGTGCTGACGCGCCCCAGGGTTAGAGAGACATTAAGCAGCCCCTGATCCTCCCGAAGGTGAGAAAAGACACACCTCTTAATCCCCCAGTAGGACGACCGCTTGGGACCTGGTTCCTTCTGCCTCCTAGAGCTCTCAGTTCCCCCGAGGTGCCACCCACCCAGAACACAGAGTCAAGAGCCAGGAGGATGCCCAGGGCTCCAGGACACTGAAAACAGGGGTTAAGTAGATAGAGGTCCAGATCCAAAGGCCTCAGGCCCTTCATTTACTCTGAGGAGGGAGGACTCTCAGGCCTCGCTGGGTTAGCAGCGTTTCACTCTCAATTATAACACTTCAGCAGACTTCAGAAAGGGGAGATAGGGCTTCCCTGGTGGCACAGTGGTTAAGAATCCGCCTGCCAATGCAGGGGACTTGGGTTCAAGCCCTGGTCCAGGAAGATCCCACATGCCATAGAGCAACTAAGCCCGTGCACCACAACTACTGAGCCTGCGCTCTAGAGCCTGTGCTCTGCAACAAGAGAAGCCACCGCAATGAGAAGCCCGTGCACCACAACGAAGAGTAGCCCCCGCTCGCTGCAACTAGAGAAAGCCCGCACGTAGCAACGAAGACCCAGCCAAAAATAAATAAATAAATAAATTTTAAAAGGTGGGGGGAAGTTTAGCATTAATTCATGTGACTGAAAGAGACTCTCAAATGTTATAAAAAGTAGACTTCAAGTATAAAAAAATTACAACGTATTGATAAACATATTATAAATGCATACATAATATGTACTGACACATGCATATACACAAACCTCACTGTGGGCATCTTCTATAGTTTTAAAAGAAAACTGCTAATCAGTGCAATAGTTTGAGAGTATCCATGAATTATACAAACATGATCAAATAACTGGCATTCCCAAATTATAGCCTTGAATCATGAAAAAAGGTTGTACAATTACCTTTGTTTATGAAGATACCTTAAACAAAATGTACATCCAAAATAAAAATAAACTTTCTTTCGACTTTAAATAGGCAAAATTTTACCTATTTTACCTCTCCAGAAAACACGGCTATCTACAAAAAAAAAAAAAAAATCTCTGAAGGGCTCTGGATAGCAAAGGTCCTCTTTGGTATCATTTTTTGTTTCCCTTGTTTATGATTATAAAATACAGCTCTCATATAAGGGCATTATAAAAATAACTGTCGTTTGAAGAGCAGCTTTAAAACAAATGCCCACGTACCCACGACGCTGTCCAAGAAAGAGAACGAGACCCATGCAACACCCAACAGCGTCTCCTGGGTCTCCCACATCACCCCTTCTCTCAGGGGTGACCACGACTCGGAATGTGGTGCTGCTTATTCCTGCCTTTGCATTCGTTCCTTCAACCACAGGGCTCTCGAGGCAGAACTCGTGTTGGAACCAGAGGGCACGCAAAGCCTGGCAGCGGTGATCGGGACGCCTGTGAGATCTGGTGCTGTCGGCCCCTGGCCTCCCGTGAGCTCCTCTCCACATCACCACAGCTCTGGCCACACACCTGCCTTAGTTCCTTGAACACAGCTCTTGTTCACCTCTCAGGGCACAAGTGACACGTCACTATCCATCCAACATCCTGTCTAATCAGGACACTGATGTTCCCACAGATGGAGGAAAGACCCAAAGGTAAGATACTGTTTGGTTACCATCTACTTTTGACAATAAATTCTAAGGTGAATTGACTAGTAAGGGCATTTTTCTTTCTTTTTCCATTTTTATTCTTTCTGATTACTGCCATCATTAAAATGATCTAAGTTAGCTCTCATTTGCATTTGGAATTATATGGGATACTCTACAGAACAAACTAAAAATAGACTCTTTTGTTCTGTAGCTGTTGACACTCTAAAGCAGGCAATTTCAGGAACAAAGAAAAAACCAACCAAGCAGACAATTCTTCTCTGATAATTAAACATGAAAAAAATGCTACTCTAAGAAAGGCATCTGAAATATCACGTTAGCTATTTGAAAGAACATGTTACAGTCACAAAGTCACACAGCATTTTATGTAATTATTTGGGTGGAAAAGTGGAGAAAAACTTCCCAGCAGCCTCTAAAAGAGGAACAGAAAAGAGCTGAATGGATTTCATTTCAATGCTTCTGCAGGTTAAGGGCAAGAGGAGGAGGGACTGGAAGGGCGATGGAGATGAGGAGCCTAGAAAGAGGTCTGAACACGGGGCAGGATTCAAGGTAGAAAGAGTGAGAGGCTAGAAAAAAGGGAGGTGGGGCAGACAGGCCGGGGAGAGGCGGTGACAACAGCAACGACCAGCTCAGACTCATGCAGGAACCTTGGGACACGAGTCGCTGTTCTAACCCTCCGGACACGGACACCGCAGGAAGTGGCTTCTGATCCCTGAGCCGGGGCACCGAAACCAGGAGAGGGTGTGGCCAAGAGGCCACGAGGAACAGGCTGGAAAGAGGAGGAGCCACGGCACAGAGGACAGGTCACCTCCCCAGGGTGGCATGGGCGCCGAGCCGCAGAGCTGGGAGGACAAAGGCGAAGGGAGGGCTGTGAGGAGGTGACGGTGTGTGGTCGGCCGAGGCAGGCGGGAACACAGATGGAGCTCGGGCACCTGGGCTGCTGTCTTGGCCTGCTCGCACATCTGATGCAAATGCCAAATATTTTCTTTACAAGTCACAGCCAATGAGTTCAGGTTATTTTTCTCCTCCGTGCACGTGTCAAGCGCTACGTGTGCCCATGCCCCACACACCTGGAATCCGTGCCCCAGTGCATGGCATAGATTTTGGCCAAGTGCCCCCTCAGCGTCCTCCTGGTACGCATCTGGATTCTTCCCACTGGGTCGACGTTGTTTGTGATCTTAAAAATAAAAGTGACTGCAAGTTAACATCGTGTGATGCGTGCTCTCCCCGCGAGGTCCCCTCCCCTTCAAGCCCACCCCACTCACTGGCCCCGAAGCCCTGGCCTCGGCTGTGCCTGCCCTGCTCCTTCCAGGCCGCCAGGCCTCGCTCTGCGATTTCTCCTGTCTCCCAGGGCACCTACCTTCCTTCTCCCAGTTCTCGGAAGTCCGCTACTCTACCTGTTCTCCAGGACCCCCGTCCCCTCCCACCGTGCGTAGCAGGCATGGGGCTGGCCCAGAGCCTCCTCCCCTCCCGTCTCTGCTGTCTCCCTAGCTGGCCACCTGGCCCAGCTCCTCCTGGCCTGCGTCAGTCCCTCACGGGTTTCCTCCGAATTACAGCCTCGTCAGCCTACATCACAATCTAACACAGGGCCCCAGCCTTACAGACTGTCCAGCGACCAGGCTGTGTGCTGAGCTGGACAACGATGGAATCTCCTCTGTACTCTGTAGCTTAGGGCACAAAACTATACATACAAACCTGCTGTTCACTCCAACATACAAAAACCTGACGTTAATGATTCTGGGTTGACAAATGGAATAAGCGTATCACAATAATGGGTTTTAAAAACACGTACAGTCCAAAGTGCATTTGAGATTCAAATGCAGGTTATTCTATGCAGTCTAATTTTTCTTTAACTTATTGTTTAACCCCAATTAAATAACATCTAAAGCGCTAAGACAATGTAAAAAAATCATACTCAACAGAAGTAGGAATATAATTTTTCTTTCACATTTCTGCTCAATTCTTTGGACAAAAATATTGTTTTTCAGTGAGGTGAAACGCACCATTTGAACGTATGTAACTCTGAGTGTGTACTATTAGCACAGCCACGCACCTGCCTTCTAGAACGTTCTCATCACCCCCACAGGAAACCCCATATTCACTAAGTGGTTGCTCCCTACAGCCTCCTCCCAACCCCGGGCAACCATGAACCTGTTTTCTGTCTCTACAGGGTGACCTGTCTGGACATTTCATATGCATGGAATCACACAACATGTGACCTTCTTTCACTGAGCGCCATGTCACAAGATTCATCCCTTCTATGGCTGAGTAACGTCCCACCGTGTGGACAGGCCACACTTTGTCCCCGCGCTCCTCCACCTGCGGATATCTGACTGCTTCCTGCTCTGGCTGCTGGGAACCGAGACGACGTGAGCACGCGCGTACACGGGCTTGTTTGAGCGTCAGCTCTCAGCTCCTCTGGGCGTGCATCTAGGAGTGGAACTGCTGGGTCATGACTAATGTTTAACTTTTTGAGAATCTGCCAAACCGGACTTTAGAAATCGAAGTTCTGAGGCAGATTTTGCTAGGGAGAGGAACTCTGAAATAGCTGTATCGAGACTGCAGTAACATTTACAACTCCGGCCTCCGCAAGAAGGCTCGAGGGACATTATTTGTCATCCACGACGCACCATGGCCTCGCCTAGCGTGGTAAGGGCCTGCGCAGGAGAACCCTTCGAGCAGTGCCCCACACCCTCACTGTGCACAGGAGAGAATCAGAGCGCTCCCTCTAGAGGTCCCAAGTGGAGGCACCACAAGCACCAACCTCCAGGCCAGGCCAGCGACTCTGCACAAACTGCTCTTACCTGGGAGAGAGTTGCATCTGCACACGCTTTTCTAGCATCCTAGGGAAAGACAATGATAAAGAGGGAATTAGTGCTGTTTCAGATACAGTCACTCCGAGGTGCTGGCACTGCAGTCCCAGAGAGCCTCCACCAGGGTGGGAGAGCTCAGACCCTTTCCTTCGCCCCCCGCCCCCAGCCGCGCACCCACAGTCCCAAGCACACTCAACAGAGAACCAGCAACACACAAGTACATGCCTGGCCTGCAGACTACCCCGTCTAACGCGCAGCACCCCTGCGCCCCCAGAGCCTCCTCTCCTGCCTGCGAGGCTCCGGCACCTTCCCACAGACCTGCACGTGCGTCTCGCTCCTTCTACCATCCCAGGAGCCATGGGGCCCGCAGAAACAACGTCTAAAAAGCACTGACTGGCCGGCCCAGAGAACTTTTCTTCTAGAGTGTGTTAACTAAGACTCTTGTTTCCAAGCTAAACAATCCCTGAAGCTATAACCTCTACACAAAAGAGCAAAAGATCTGGGGTCAACACAACCAAATTCAGGTAAGACACTCTGGCTGTTGGCAGCCTGTTACCTGTTTTCTTATCTATAAAATGACCTTGTGATGCAGGTGAGAACTACAAAGGGATGTTACTCAAGCTAATTAAAATGTTTTCATTGTTCCTAAGTGATCCAAGTTACTAGAAAAAAATCTTGAAATCTCAAATTAGTGTGTGTGTGTGTATATATATACATATATATATAGATATATATTTTTTGGCTGTGTTGGGTCTTCGTGGCTGCAAGCGGGCTACTCTTCGTTGCAGTGCGCGGGCTTCTTCTCACTGTGGTGGCTTCTCTTGTCGCAGAGCATGGGCTCTAGGCGCGCGGGCTTCAGTAGTTGTGGCACACGGGCTTCAGTAGTTGTGGCGCATGGGCTTCAGTAGTTGTGGCGCATGGGCTTCAGTAGTTGTGGCGCACGGGCTTAGTTGCTCCGCGACATGTGGGATCTTCCGGAACCAGGGATCAAACCTGTGTTCCCTGCATTGGCAGGCGGATTCTTATCCACTGCGCCACCAGAGAAGCCCCAGCGTATATATTTTTACAAATAGAAAGCCATACATTCTGAGGGAAAATGAGACAATAGCTTTAAGAGGGTCAAAATTTGAATGTAGGGATGGGGCCTAAAACTTTTTTTGTGTAGGAATAATTTCAAAGGAAATTATGACAATTTCTAATAGAAACGTTGCCACTGTGTCATCATCTGACCACCTGCTCTCACTGACATGCGTGTGAGCACTCGTGTGGGAGGGCCTGGGGACCCCTCCAGGGCAAACGGCCTCACTGCTAATTATTTCTGCTTCACGAAGCTGGTGCTGATACTCACCAGCCCAGCACAGGGAGTATATTCAACGAGATGGTGATTATAGAGGGACCAAATAGCTAGATTCCAAATTCAACTCAAACTATCCTATTAGAAGCCATTCTGCTTAGTTAAATCTGCTTATTTAATTAAAACACAAAAATTATATAATCAGCTATTTCTGTGCCAGCACCTAAATTTGGGGTCAAGACCAAGAGGAGGGGAGACCCAGAGCAGCAGGTTTCCCATCAGGGACTCTATCAGTTACTTACAGAGTTCAGTATTTATTTCTGAGTACCATTTTTAAAATTTGTTATTTATTTATTTATTTGTTTGCTTTTGGCTGTGTTGGGTCTTCGCTGCTGTGCGCAGCCTTTCTCTAGTTGCGGCGAGCAGGGGCTACTCTGTTGCAGTGCGCAGGCTTCTCATTGCGGTGACTTCTCTTGTTGCGGAGCACAGGCTCTAGGCGCACGGGCTTCAGTAGTTGTGGCACACGGGCTCAGTAGTTGCGGCACAGGGCGCAGTAGTTGTGGCACGTGGGCTCAGTAGTTGTAGTGCATGGGCTTAGTTGCTCTGCGGCATGTGGCATCTTCCCAGACCAGGGGTTGAACCCGTGTCCCCTGCATTGGCAGGTGGATTCTTAACCACTGCACCACCAGGGAAGCCCTGAGTACCATTCTTACTGATATGATACACAGCTTTCAATTTTAAAAAAGAATAAGAAGAATTTTTAATTTGTGTTTTGGCTGCGCCACGTGGCTTGCAGGATCTTAGTTCCCCGACCAGGGATTGAACCTGGGCCACTGCAGTGAAAGTGCCGAGCTCTAACCACTGGACCGCCAGGCAAGTCCCTAACAAGAGTGTTTTAAATGGAGAAAGTAAACCATGGGACTTCAGTGGCTGCACTCTGGTTAGTGTCCAGAGATTAAAGTGGATTTCGTAATGTCCGGAGCAGACTGCAGCGACACCACAGAGGACAGAGAGAAAAGCCATTTGAAACACTGAACACAGGGAACGCTAATTCAGCCTTCAGTTTAGCCAACAAGTGCTCACTGTAAATGAGTACAGCATCCTCAGAGCAATTCAACTTCCAACCCCGTAGGAAGAAGTCTTCTAATGGAAACCATCCCTGTAACTGCTTAATAAAGACAGAAATCTTCAACATTTTTTAGATTAAATTCCAATTTAATGGCCTGGTGATATGTTCACAATGGCTTATTATTTAGCCAAGGCTCCTGTACTGTCTGTGCTGAGAAAAGTCACTGAAGACAGCAGGTCGCCTTCCTGCCCCTCACCCAGAGGAGCACATACAGACCCACAGTCAGTCAGGCCTTATCCCGGCTGGATGTCGGTCCAGCACAGGGCAGCACGCGGCCAGGCCCATCCCACTAGGGCTGCACTGACCACCCCGGCTCTGCTGTCGCTGGAGACAAGCGCCCGCACGCATCACTCGGCCCGTCTTGTTCACTTGCAAGGTCGGCACAGTCACTTTGAAAAAAATTTGCGCCTGTACATTTCGTGGAGTTCCCCTTCATCCATTGGTAGCCCATGTGTTTAAGACATGCCATATTTCAATCGGCATCCCATTGAGAGCCCGTGTTTCCTCACAAACATGATCAAAAGTAGGATGACACGGTCCCCTCTGGGGTCTTTCAGCTTAAAGACCAACCTAATAAAGCAAGCGACCCTTCTTAGAATTATCTACCATCTCTTGTTTGATTTGCTGCGCCCTACGATCTTTAACAAGCATGTGTTCCTTGGGTAATCGGGGGGAAAGGGTGTTTTTTTCCTTTGTTAAAGAAAGTCTTCCGTTCCCATTTGATGTAATGGACTCAAACAGCTGGGTGTGCAGATGGGTGTGGAGATGGCTGTGCAGCTCGTCCACTCTCCTGGGGATGGCCCACGTGGAGCAGGCGCCACGGGAGATGCCGCGGGTGCACGCTGAGGCCATTTCATGTAAGAGACCCTGAACTGGCAAGACTCGGTACCAAAAAAGAGTGTAAAAAGTAAATGTATTTATTAATTATATATCAAAATGGTGATCTTTTAGATATATTGGTTTAGATACAGTTCTTAAAAATTAATTCTACCAGTTTCTTTTTACAGTTTTAAATTCCACATGTGGCTCACACGACAGCTCTGTCCCCTAAGAGGAGGGCTGTGTGTGCTTTACAGAAAACAGGTCTAAAAAATGGGAAGAAAAGATGCAACATTGACTTTCAGCCTTTATTTTTTTTCCACCAAATTTGGATTTTTTTTTTTTTTTTACCTATGCCATATGAACTCTCTTATTTGCTACGAATAGATCTGAACCCACTATTTATGAACAACTTATAAACAACAACTTATTGTTGCTAGAAAAACAAAATTCTGATTTCTATATTCTGGAGTGTGGCTGGATGTATTAAACAAATCTGATCAGAGCAAACCATTAAAAATACTAACTCTTCCTTATTTTTATTGAGCTATATTGTATCTTTTAAATGTTAAGATTTGAAATTCTTACAGTAAAAGGATATTTTCTGTTTCTTCTTTGGCGGTAGATCTCAGATAATTCCATTATCTTTTCTCAACTTCAAGAAAAAGTCAGCTAAAATGATGCTGATCTTTCTTTCCAATTACTACTAGGCTTTCTGAACATATAATTGGTCTTTTAAAAGGAAATAATTAGGCTCCATACTTAGAGTTGGACCTAGTATGCATCCCCTTTTAAAAGTTCATGGGTTCTGCAGTGCACCATTATAAACATCAGTGACAGATTGGGAGGTAACGCTTGAGAACTCTGCAACTATCCTACTTTCTACAGGACAGCTGAATGATACCTGGCTGTTTTTATCTTCAAATAGATGCTCTATTTGAATAGAGCATCTATTTGAAGATAGATGTTAGTGCTCTAACAGCCATAACCATCCCTAGGAAACATCTTTTTTCAAAATTAAGAACACATCACGTGCACTTAAAATACTTTTTATTATTGTTGTTAATACTCTTATTTTTAAACAAGTTTCCGGCCCTCAACTTAGCAGTCACAGTGGGGGAAGTGAATACCACACTCTATACAGTGACCAAAAGAATGTCACAAAGCTAATTCCCAAAGTCAAGAAAAAAGGTACAGAAAGATGTCTATAAATTCTATGGAAACATTTGCTGTATAGTGAAGTGAAAATATGCTAGAAAACAAAATACTAGCAGAAACTAACAAAACACTGTAAGGCAATTATACTCCAATAATGATGTTTAAAAAAAAAAAAGAAAGAAAGAAAACAAAATCCTGAAAATAATGTACTAGGCCAAATACCTGGATCTGTAATTTCTACATCCTGGGCCAATTAAGATTCAATTTCAATCCAAAACAATGAATAGTCTGTATTCTGCAACCCATCTTTCCTTAAAATGGTAACATCGCATCTGAAATCCAAATGATTAACAAAACTGAGCACACATAGCTACGTACTCTAATCTGGTTTTTAAGCTGTTCGGCCTCCTGCCGTAACTGGTCAAGTTCACTCATCTTCTAATCTTAGTGCTCTTCAAAGCCACCTCAAAGAGTCTTAGATCTGAAAGAGAAAAGCACAAAAAATTAATAAACAATGACTGAGTAATTTAATGAAGCAGGCGAGAAAAGGAAATTGAAATTCTGAGAGCTATGGTTTCATTACAAATCAGAGTACCTTTCTTTAGCATTCATAAGAAGGTATAAAATGCCTACAAGGGCTGGGTTAACAAAGTATAATTACTATTATACACAAGCTTTGTTCAATGACAACATCTAATAGACTATTCAAAAGGTGGTGGTGGGCTGAAGAAGGAAAAATCTGTTTAGAAGCAGGTTTCATGAAGGATTTGGGTTTCACTATAAACTTAAGAACCTAAGACTGACGTTCAGAATAGCTCTCACATGAAAACCCTGGGGTAGTTAGTTCAGGAAATAGAGTACAGCGGCAACCTGGCAACCCAGCACCTCAAAGCCATGTCAATGATCTTGAACCCATGACTGCCCAGAAGACATCAGAATGTTCACACAGTGATTCTAATTTTTCTTTTTCTTTTTTTGGCTGCGTTGGGTCTTCTCGTTGCTACACGCGGGCTTTCTCTAGTTGCGGCGAGCGCGGGCTTGTCTTGTTACGGAGCACAGGCTCTAGGCACGCGGGCTTCAGTAGTTGCGGCACACGGGCTCTAGAGCGCAGGCTCAGTAGTTGTGGCGCACGGGCTTAGGTGCTCCGCAGCATGTGGGATCTTCCCAGACCAGGGCTCGAACCCGTGTCCCCTGCATTGGCAGGTGGATTCTTAACCACTGCGCCACCAGGGAAGTCCCACACAGCGATTATAAAAAGACTCAGTTTGGTGTCCAACAGGCCTCTGATTCAGGACAACTTACTCTCCCACCAAAATGGGCTCTGGGATCCCAGGAGACTCAGAAGCAACACTGCAGTCCTTACAGGTACAGGCCAAAGTAGGCTCAGTACAAGCAGCCCTGCTGCCCACTCTTGACCCTGCCCCACCCCCAGGCTCATTAGACAGTATTCCTGAAATCAGGGTCAAAACACAATTATCCTATTAAACAAGAGACTTATTTTCCCAAGGGAATGTCGTAATTCGTAATTCGGGGTTGCATCTCTGACCAAGAACATAGCTGTTAAGTCAATCCTAACTATGACCAACCTATCACAAAGCTGAAGATACAATTACCAACATCTTTTAATCACTTAAGAATACAATTAGCCCCCACATGCAAACACAGCTTATGCAAGGAAGGGCCTCAATTTCCTATGCAAACACAGAGGGGAGAATTCTTCCATCACAGATTTTGTGTGAAAGTCACAGGGTTATTATAATATATACCAGATATTTAATTAACAGTAATTATTTATTTTCTTAAAATGGAAACACATCTGGGGGAAATTACCTGGATGACCCAAGAAACATAGTTGTTAGTTCCCAGTCTAGATAAACTTTCCTTTTCTGTACAAAAGCATTCAAAGTAATTGTTACATGGTCTATATTACAGAATACTTACTGAGAAAACAAAAACACCTTCCCCAATAAAACGCATCTTTAAGAAGTATGTGTTAATAAGTTCCTGGTTCCTGCCCTCACCTGCACCCACCAGCCCACGTCTATTCACAGCCACAAAGTGCCATTAGCTGCCGGGGTGGGCCGGGCAGGAAGCAGAAGGGGAAGTGCTGGGCTTCTAGAGGCATCAAGTCCCTTGGGCTGACCCTAAATGAAAGTCTGCAGAACTACCAGGAAAGGCCTAACGGGGTGGGGCCCTGACGCGGAGCTGAGGCATCTCGGAGGACAAAGGCAGGGTCTGCCACTCCAGCTGTCCGGGAAGGCAAGCACAGTGACACCACTGTTCCTAGAGGCGTTACTTCGAGTGGGTGTTGTAAGCCCGGGCAAGCTTCGCCCACGCAGACTCCCTGGCGCCTCCCTGGACAAAGGGAGCAAAGGCTGGAGTTACCCTATGTGATAACCGGGCTAATTCTCTCTCTCATTTTCATGTATCAAACTCTGAGGACTGCAGCTGATGAATGTTAATGTATGAAATAATAACAGTGCCAAGAGAACACGAAATAATTTTAAAACAGAAAGCTGTGCCGATGCGTTTCCTGAGCTTATGGACGGCCCTGCATCCTCCCCGCCAACCCCAGCGGCCTGCTGCAGCGCACGTGCATTTCACACGTGATCAAATTATACTATAAGGACAATCTGGCAGAGTTGGGGGCAGTTTTATCCCAGTAACACTCCCCACCCCCACGTTAAAGAATTGTTCTTAGTCTGTGGAGAAGCTACTTCATTCAATCCTTCCAAAATCAACATGAAGAAAACTAACAGCTAATGTTGTCATCAGGTACACTGAATTAAACGGTTAGTTTTAGGCAACAAACCATGTATTCTGATCCTAATTTAAACACTAAAAAGCTAAGCTAGTTTTTAAAGTAAGGACAAAACCAACAAACTCCTAGGATCGAGATAAACAGAAAGAACTTTCAGAGATGCTAGGTGGTCTTTAGGTAAAGATCCAAATCCTAGTATTAGATGGAATAGCTCCTGAGATATTAAAATTAAATATTTCTTTCAATTAGATGCTCTCTTTTTACATATTATAAAAGAATATATATTAATACATGATAATCACCCAGCTGTATTGCTTTAAACTAGAGAAATTAATTTATTGAAAACTTAACTATCTTTAAAATGAGAAGCTCCAATTCAGTTAACCTCTCAAAATTTCAGAAGCAATAATACCAATACTTGCTGACTTTAATCTTTAGTCACAAGCAAAGAGAACAAAACTAGATCTATTTCTCTTTCATCATTAAGTAACATAAATTATTAATATTGCCTTTTGAT
Source organism: Balaenoptera physalus (assembly GCF_965194825.1). Lineage (NCBI taxonomy): Eukaryota > Metazoa > Chordata > Mammalia > Artiodactyla > Balaenopteridae > Balaenoptera > Balaenoptera physalus. The sequence continues at coordinate 195,567,362 of NC_138882.1, read as the reverse complement.
TACGGCTCTCTCTACGATCAGTGTCCCCACATTCAAGTCTCAATCAGGAGACTCAAAAATCGTATCCGTTGATTTTTAAAGAAAAGGGTATTCATATCTCTACTACCAATAAAAATAAGTGTCCTGAAAGGCCCTTTTTGATCTCTACAGTCTGGTCAGGAAGAGAAACCTACTGGTAGACATTTAAAAATTTTTTTCAACTACATTCTTTATTCCACATGTTGAAGGTGTATTTTTTAAAATCCAGTCTGGAAAAGAAGCTGTCTGCAGCTGGCCTCTCACCGATGGAGGGACACTCCAGCATGCTCACCTCTCCGTCGCCCTCTGGGCACTGGGGTTTGCTCTGACGTGGCACCGTCCGGGACCTCCTCTGTGGGGCACACACACATCCACGACGGACAGCCTCCCGTGCCCTGAGCTAACGGACACTGAACTGGCCTCACAGGATGAGTGTGAAGGGACCAGGCAACACCACCATCACACAAGACCAAGCGGTCAACACTCCCCCAAAGAGAAGTCGGCAACCCACGGACAGCAAGGAGCCTGCACACTCAGATACAGAGCGGGACTGACGGGAAGCAAGAAGTTCCTAATTCCCACAGGCTACAAGTTCATCCCAAATGCTCTTCCGTGAAGATAACAGCAAATGAAACAGACAAGGTACAGAAAAATATATAAATGATATTTCTCCTTTTGTGTATATAAAAAGAATAAACATCTATGCTAATGTAAGCAATCTTTTTTTCTATATACCCAAGAAAATGTTAATGGCTATTCTGGGGGGGAAATACACAGGAATGGGGCAGCTTTGATTTTTCACATTATCATATATATATAAGGAAAAAAGACAAATTATATATGTAAAATTACATGTGTATATACATATATATATATATATATTTTTTTTTTTTTTCCAAAAAAGTTAACTGGTTATCTGGGCCGCTGAACCAAGAAGCATTCACAGTTCTTCCTCCATACTTTTCAGTTAAAAAAAAAAACTAGTAGGGCTTCCCTGGTGGCACAGTGGTTGAGAATCTGCCTGCCAATGCAGAGGACACGGGTTCGAGTCCTGGTCTGGGAAGATCCCACATGCCGCGGAGCAACTGGGCCCGCGAGCCACAATTGCTGAGCCAGCGCGTCTGGAGCCTGTGCTCCGCAACAAGAGAGGCTGCGATGGTGAGAGGCCCGCGCATCGCGATGAAGAGTGGCCCCCGCTTGCCACAACTAGAGAAAGCCCTTGCACAGAAACGAAGACCCAACATAGCCATAAAAAACAAAACAAAACAAAAAAAAAAACTAGTAAATGTTAACCGTTTACTGGGTGAACTATTACATATCACTAGGAACAATAATGGAGATAGTATAAAAACCTAGAAAAATGCTCATTATATGCTAAATGAAAAACAAATTTGTGTGTAATAATTTTAGCTATTTAAGAAGGCCGAAAACATACCTAATTTAAAAACACATGTAATAAGACAGCATTTTTGTTAGAATTATTGGTCATATTTTTCTCTTCATTTTCCAAATACTGGACATGGCAGTTTGTATTCCTTTGATCACAAAAAAATGAATGTACATTTTAAAGGTCTTACTTACATGTAACTGCTTTTGCTGTTCTCTTCACTATCCTTAGTCCCCCAGAGCCTCTGAGAAGCCCACCATCAGGTTTACGTGGCCTGGGCTCCTTCTCTCCTCTAGGGCCAAAGTCACAGCTAAGCACTGGCCATGCTGACTCAGCGCACTGACCAGTCTAATCCACTAAGACAGGACCTGCTGAGAGTCTCACTTCTGTTCTTTATGACCCACATCTGCCACCAGCTTTTATTTACAGCTTGTTTTGGAAATACTTTCCACAGAAATTTAAGTATCTTAAAAGCAAGTATGTGAAGTGATCTGCCCCTACTTTAAGGTTATACCCAGTATCTCTGTAAGTTAAAGAGTTAACATAATTTTTTATTTAAATATTTCACATTTGTGATATAATGTACTTCACGACTAATGCAGCACCACGCCCCTCTAATCAAGACCCCTGTAAAGTCTAGGAAGGACACTTCAAGGGCTCCCAGCGCCCCAGTTATTACCCAGTCACTAACAATGACACGGGCTAATATTAAGGACAAAATGGAGTGACGGCATCAAAATATAATTTCAGGTTCTGGTTTCGCCACACACAAGGAATGTGACTTTCACCTGCTCACCTTCCACTCTGGTCTGCTGACTGCACCACAGGAATGACAGCACCAACACCGCAGGGCCGAGAAGAAAACTAACAAGACAACTGTAAAGGGCTCTGTAAGCCTTTCTGTGTCATCAGGGATCAGACTACGAAGTGCACCCCCCACAGAGCAGTCGCCACGCACATGCGGGTTCACGACCCACAGGAGGGCGGCCCGGGACGCCAGCCACCGGTGCCCGTGCTGCGCTCAACGTCCTGGGGCAAGAGCAGCCCCGCCGATCACCCCGCGCCACGGGGGCAGGAGTCTGCCAACCTGCTCGGCCACACGAGCACCAGTACCGCACCTCACCTCCAGACAAAAGAGCATTCTGAGAGAGGGGAGTTTGCATGAGGGATCTGAATCAATTTCACCAGCTTTTCTGGTTTTTTTCCATTCCCAAATCCAAGTTAATCTCCGAAATCGAGACAGCACAAGTCCAAAGGGCGATGGACAGCAGTCAAGTCCTTCCTGGGTCACAGCTGCTTTAACAAAACCCGAGCAGTGAGGGCAGATCCCCAGGGCGCGGGACAACTCCACCACACAACACCCGCAGGCTTCCCTGGCGTGGGAAGGTATACCCTGACAGACTTAAGGATAAAATGACGTGTCTGAAATTCGCTGTAAAACAACCGAAGAGAGAAACAGGGGAGAGCACAGAAGAACAAGTTTGGTCGTGAGTTGGTAATTGCTTTAGTTTGGTGATGGAGTTCCTTATACTATTTTTTAACTTATTATGTATTTCAATTTTCCATTAGAATAGTTTCTGTTTAAATGTTAGAGACCTTGAATCTTGATTTAAAATCCAAATGTACAGAGAAAACCAGGAAAATCTGAATATCATCTGGGTATCTGATGACAAGGGGCTGCTGCTCTTTCATTCGGTGTCATAATGAAACTGAAGTCCTTAATCGTGAGAAATGCTTCTTACTTATGAGTGAAATGATACGATTTGGGGACTTCCTTTAAAACACTCTGATAGGAAGAAAGGAGATTAAACAAAACTAGCAGAATTCTGTTAGAGCTGGATGATTTCATAATATTCTGCCTGTAATCTATGTTTGAACATTCTCTTTATAAATTTTTTTAAAAGTCATTACTTCTTGGTATTGTTTGACTACATTACAAGTATGTATGAAATCTGTTCTATATCTCTAAGTTTTAAAAATACAGGAGCACAGAGATCTCACAAGCAGATCGTGTTGTATTTTGACATGGATCACGCTGCCACGTTAGCTGGTTGTCTGTGAGAAAGAGTCAATCCCCAAAACTCCCAAATTTGTCTAAACAACTGAATGGTTGACCATGGAGGCTGGTATGTTTCAAAAGTGACAAAAAATTAAGTTTTGATGAAACATTACATCAGCTTCTAAGAAGTAGCAGATATCAGAATATTCAATACAAAGTAAACCGTAACTAGTTTTTAATATGGGTGACCAGCTGGTAATGGAGTCTAAGAGAGGAGGCCTAGTTACACACAAAATTCCCGTCTGGCTCTGGATTAAAGTATCCAGCAAATTTTTACACGTTATTTTAAAACTGACATGTGTGTGTTACATTTTACTAGAATGCAATGATTTAAATAGTCTGTCCCCAACATCTAAGATACCTCACGAGATTTTCCTGTTTCTCAATTTTCTGATGCAAATTTTAAAAGAAAACTCACAGCCCCTCACTTAGTTAAGTGTTTACTGATAATGCACACATAAGACACTTTTACTTTTCACATTTTACATTTATGGACAATGTAGTATAATCGTCTTCTAAATTACTGTTTAACTCCAATTTAAGCATATCCCCTAAAGCACTAGGACAATGTAAAAAATGTAATCATTCTTACCAGAACTAAATTTATACAACGATCGTACATTAATTCTGTAAATAGAAAAAAAAAGATACAAGATATAATCTATACATAAAGTGAATTTACTTATTAGCCTTACAAAGGTCTGATCACTACGAGGCCCCCAGCTGATGTTCTATAAGAGGGAAGAAGAGTCTCACTTCCGTTTACTACCTTTTGAAAATAAAGGTTCTTATACTTTTCAAATCACAACAGAACCTAAACATGACTTCATAAAGTCACTGATAGCCAAACGCCACATACACTCAAACTGAATTTCTGGGAACCCATGTGTCATTCTAGGAAATCCACGCTAAACCCAGACATCACGGCAGTGGAAAAACCCCCAAGATGGTACCATGCTGGTGTCTTGTCTGATGCCCTGTGAATGGTTCCAACACCACTCCAGCACGTGCTTCCCTGATTTCCCAAGACCCAAAGCCAGTCCTTGAGTGAGTGGGGTCATAATAGGGTTAAATGCATCCAAAGGGATTTACTGCCTAACAAAAAATCAAATATGTACCGGGACTTCCCCAGTGGTCTAGTGGTTAGGACTTGGCACTTTCACTGCTGGGCTCGGGTTTGATCCCTGGTCGGGGAACTAAAATCCTCCAAGATGCGAGGCGCAGCCCAAAAAATAAGAAATAAAATTTTAAAAATTAACCATGTACCTGAGAACAACAGGAAAGTACTCCAGCCCCATGGACAGATTGCAGAGAGCACAAAAAGTAAAAAACACATTTTTTGTAAGCCAGCTCCATCCTCCCTCCACAGAGATGTGCCTCATCAAGCAGGTAGCAATATCAATAGCAGAAAATTCCGCAGTCTGTTCACCTAAACCCATCATTCAGAAGGCACTACTTAGTTTTACCATCATATGCAAACTATTTATGGTTGCTATGCAATGTCACATTTTAAAATTACTATAAAGAATTTACATTTCAGGGCTTCCCTGGTGGTGCAGTGGTTAAGAATCCACCTGCCAATGCAGAGGACATGGGTTCCAAGCCCTGGACCAGGAAGATCCCACATGCCGCGGAGCAACTGAGCCCGTGTGCCACAACTACTGAGCCTGCACTCTAGAGCCTGTGTGCCACAACTACTGAGGCCCGCACACCTAGAGCCCATGCTCCGCAACAAGAGAAGCCACCGCAATGAGAAGCCCGTGCACCACAACGAAGAGTAGCCCCTGCTCGCCGCAACTAGAGAAAGCCCGCGCGCAACAACGAAGACCCGACGCAGCCAAAAATAAATAATAAATAAATAGATAAATAAGTTTATATAAAAAAAGAATTTACATTTCAGAACACATTAAAACATCTGATAAGAAGTATGGTGCTGAAAGCAAAGCTGCAAACATACTGTTACTGTGCTGAATAATTTAAAACCCAGACTTATTTTATTTAAGCTATCATATGAATACTATTTCGTGCCTGTTAAGAAAAATTCTTGAACTAGAAGGGAACGTGAATCTCAGTCCACCTCACATTTCTAGCTAACAAAGCACCAGAGCAGGCCTAGAAGACCCAGGGGCCCTGGCAGCACGGGCAGTGGGAGCCAAGGGAGCCCGAGCGGGCAGTGCTGCGGGGGGCGGGCGGGGGCCCAGGGAAGGCAGAGACCGACCGCCTGCTGCCCAGCTCCGTGCTGCCCAGGGCCCACCTCTGCTGGCTGGCACCTGCCTAGGAGCGGCAGGAATGTGCTTTCCGTCCCCCACCCCATTCCCAGCATCTCCCAGCCCCGCCCAACACGCAGCCCCTGCTGCGTCTCTGCGTCTCCTCCACCGCGAGCCGGGCGCAGCTCAGGCTCCCCTGCTTCCTTCGAGGCTGTGGGATTCTGTCTTCCCACCTGAAGGCAGCAGCCAAGGTTTGTCTGTGATGTGAAAAGTGGGCCACGAGAGAGAAACCCCTACGGACAGGACGCATAACTACACCCTTGCTGACAGTGGGAGAGATGTCCTAAGCGACAGCCCAGGGAGCCGAGGTCTTGTTCTAGGTGAGCAGAGCTGCCTTAAGCTGCTCCTCTCAAAACCGTCAATTCAGACAGCCTACAGCTAGCATCTCCCCACAAAAGTTACAGGAAGTAAAAGCATGACTCATACTCATCAAAGTATATTAATTTCTTCTGAATATGTCTTGACTTTTGCAAAACAGCTCTGTGATTCTTCCGACACCCAACATCTCTGCTGAGCGGTTCTGCTGCGGGTAACGGGGCGGCCTGCCTGCGTTCCGACCAGGCGTGGCACCCAGGCCAAGTCCAGGAACTGGGGCCATTCTCCCTCTATCAGCAGTGCTCTTGGTTTCGCTCTACAAACCCCTTATTTGTCTTCCTCACCCCTGTCTACCGAGCATCTGCTGTGGACAAAAGACGCTGTGGCTCCATCCTCCAAGACCAGAGTCTAAACGAACGACAGACGAGGCCAACCTCACAAGCCGGCTCAGAAAAGTCTATAGGGTCTCACCACTTGGATTCCTGACTGCTTCAAAATCACATAAAAGGTGATTCACAATCTACTCTGAGGTCATAGCTGACTTAGGACCCCTTGCCGTGTAATGTCACATGTGTCCTCACCACCCCCCAGGAGGAGGTTCAACTGATTGTCCACACAGTAAACAGGAGGAAAAGGAGTCACAACCTACCCGAGGTTCACAGTCACAAACGGCATTGGCCACGGTTCTGATTCAGGCCAGCTCCAGAGTTAACCATGCAGGCCCTCTAAGCAATCCCTAACTGTCTAGAAATCGTCAAGGGACCACAGGAAGAAATTTCACTCCCTTAATCACCTGCTCCCACACGTCATTCCAGGAGGACAAGCTCTCCGACAACGATGCAATGGAAGTTAACACCTGGACACGGCCTTCTGCCCCAGCCGGGGGGAGCACTGTTTTCTCCCTAATGGAGGTATCCCATCAGGGGCAAGAGATCTTAGGTTCTCCACTTCTAGAGGCAGCATCTTAAAACTGCTCTCCCCACCAAAAAAAAAATTTCTTTAATGTAAATTGGTGCAGTCACTATGGAAAACAGTATGGAGGTTCCTTACAAAACTAAAACTAGAGTTGCCGTACAATCCAGCAATCCCACTCCTGGGCATGTATCCGGAGAAAACTCTTAATTCAAAAAGATACATGCACCTCAACATTCATAGCAGCACTATTCACAATAGCCAAGACATGAAAGCAACCTAAGTGTTGCTTAGGAACACTTAGGAATGGATGAAGAAGATGTGGTACATATATACAATGGAATACTGCTCAGCCATAAAAAAGAACGAAATAATGCCATTTGCAGCAACATGGATGGACCTAGAGATTATCATACTAAGTGAAGTCAGACAGAGAAAGACAAGTATCATATGATATCACTTATATGTGGAATCTAAAATATGACACAAATGAGTTTATTTATGAAACAGAAACAGACTCACAGACATAGAAAAGAAACTTATGGTTACCAAAGGGGAAAGGGGATGAGGAGGGATATATCAGGAGTTTGGGATTAGCAGATGCAAACTACTATATATAAAACAGGTAAACAACAAAGACCTACTGTATAGCACAGGGAACTATATTCAATATTCTGTAATAAACCATAATGGAAAAGAATATGAAAACGAATATGTATATATAACTGAATCACTTGCTGTACACCAGAAACTAACATAACATTGTAAATCAACTGTATTACAATTAAAAAAAATTAAAACTGCTTGGACCATTAGTTCGAAAATTGAATGCCATCAGTTCAGGTGAGCTGCGATTCAGGTTTATGAGTTGCCAGGTGTCACCTCCAGCCCCCAGGCTCATAGGACCCAGTGCCTAACTCATCTCAGCTCCTACCCATCTCCTCCAATCAGCTCATCGCTCTAAGCAGGCGCTGTCCGATACAACGGGAGCCACATGTGGAATTCTTAATTTTCCATCAGCCATATTATAAAAGTAAAAAGAAACATGGTCACATTAATTTTAATAATATATTTATTTAATCCAACCAAAAACGTTATTTCAACATGTAATCGATATAGAACAATTGTAAGTAGGCTATTTTGCACTCATTTGTCGCACTAAGTTTTCCTTGTTTTGTTTTTTTGGTGGAGCCATGCGGCATGCAGAATCTTCCCTGACCAGGGATCGAACCTGTGCTCCCTGACTTGGGAGTCCTAACCACTGGACCGCCAGGGAAGTCCACACTAAGTTTTTCAAGTGCAGGGTGTATTTATAGTTCAATTTGGGCGAGCCTCATTTCCAGCGCTCACCAGTCACATGTGGCTAGTGGCCACCAGCTATTGTAGTGGCCAGCACAGCACTGGGCCCTTCTCATCTCTTCACTCACACAGCAGGCACCCAACTAGAGGCTGCCCGACCCACTTCAATATCCTCCTAAAAGAACAGGAACTAGGCTCTCCCCACATGGAACTAACCCGTTTCCCAGCTCAGACACTGAGCGAGATGAGGTGGTCTTCCCTGACCCCGGTATCACCTCCCCTACGTCGCCTTACAGATCAGCTCGCTCACCTACCGGATGCTGGCAATTAGGAGTGACAGCAGAAATCACAGCGGGAGGCGTGAGGTCCTCTGCAAGGGGCAGCTCAGGGAGTGGGATGGGAAGACAGGGCTGAGCCAGGGCTGGACAGCAGGTGTGAGTTACCCTCACCCAGGTCGCCATTCCCTCTGGAGTCACAGGAAACGGCCAGTGACCCTTTCTCCTGAATCCTTCTGTGTGATGCACTACAAAAACCCATCTGTTCTTCCGTCCTGTTCTCCCGCTACAGCTGACCTTGCTTCCCAGGTCGAACACAGAGCCTAGTACATACCCCTTCAAACCCGTTGAGGCCACACAGGAAGTCCCACTTGAATGATTTCAGAGCCAAACTTCATACATAATTGATGCTATCCGAGAAGTGAATGGCACACACCCAGAAGGAAGGTCTAACTGGGAAAGGTGGCAGGGACTGGACATCAACTGCACACGACAGAGGCACCTCTGAGAGGCTGTAACCCTCAAGTTTGGGGGAAACTCTGCTCTCAGCCGTGCCTCCTGCACTCCAGTATGCAGATGTAATCTTTCTTTTACACTCACTTCCTGCAAACTACGACGAGCGCTACTGGGTCTCCCACGTGCCTCTGCACGTCCAGCCGGCCTGCGCAGGACCGGCTGGCGGAGGCAATGTGGCTGCACCTGGCTGCGGGCCGCACTTCTGACTTCCAGACCCCACTCTCAGCCCCAGGTGGCCTCCACCGAGTTGACAACCTCTCTCTGCCTCTGAATTTTGGTCTGAAAGTGGAAACAGTAACACTACCTACCTCACATGCTATAAGGACTCAGTGAAAATCCACATAAGGTCCTTAAAACCTGACTGAACCACAGCAAATGCTCACTAAATCGAACTTGTTACAAAAGCAGTAATAGGGTTTTCCACTTGAAATGATTTAAGTAACAGAAAACTTCTCCCTCACCGGTCACTCTTCCGACCCAGTCAGTGGAACAGGCCCTCCGCACAAACAAAAAATGTGGGCGGCAGCAGCCACCAGGGTGATACAGGGGTTCAGCAGGTAGAGACAGGGGTTCAGCAGGTAGAGACAGGGGTTCAGCAGGTAGAGGCAGGGCCTGCTCCTACGCTAATTGCTCATTTAGCTTAAAAAATATCTTTATTGAAGGTAAATAACACAATAAACAATTACAATTTGATACACTCTGACATATCATACACCTATGAAACCACCACCTCAGTTAAGGTAATGGACACATCTACACCCCCAAAAGTCTCCTTGTGTCCCTCTGTAACCCCACCCCCGACGCCCAGGCAACCACGAATGTGCTTTCTGTCACCACAATGAGTTTGCATCCTCTAGAGTTTTATACACGTGGCATCGCACAGTCTGTGCTTTTCTGTGGTCTGGCTTCGCGCCCTCAGCATGGTTACTTTGAGATGCATCCATGCTGCTGCATGTCTTTACATGGACGTCTGCCGCCGTTTCTCTTGGGTAAACATCTAGGAGTGGAAAGGCTGGATCATACACAGCAAGCAGACGTTTAACCTATTAAGAAACTGCTAAACGGTTTTCAACACGGTTGCACCATTTTTCATGCCCACCATCAGTGCATGAGAGTCCAGCGCGTGCACACCCTCGGCAGCACGTGATATGGTCAGTCTTCTCCATTTTAGCCACTGTAATAGGTGGTTAGTGGTGTCTTGTGTGTGTGTTTTTTTAAAATAAATTTATTTATTTTATTTTTGGCTGCGTTGGGTCTTTGTTGCTGCACGCGGGCCCCTCTCTGGTTGCGGCGAGCAAGGGCCACTCTCCGCTGTGGTGCACAGGCTTCTCACTGTGGTGGCCTCTCCCGTTGGGAGCACGGGCTCTAGGCGCACGGGCTTCAGTAGTTGTGGCGCACGGGCTTAGCTGCTCCGCGGCATGTGGGATTCTCCTGGACCAGGGCTCAAACCCGTGTCCCCTGCACTGGCAGGCAGACTCCCAACCACTGAGCCACCAGAGAAGCCCCTTGACATGGACCATTTTTAAAGTCATTATTGAATTTTGTTACAATATTGCTTCTGTTTTGGTTTTTTGGCCACAAGGCATGTGGGATCTTAGCTCCCCAACCAGGGATCGAACCTGCACTCCCTGCATTGAAAGGCGAAGTCTTAACCACTGGACAGCCAGGGAAGTCCCCTCGTTGTGGTTTTAATTTGCATTTCCCTGATGGCTAATGATTTTTCACGTGCTCATTTGCCATCTCTCTATATTCTCTGGTGAAGTCTCTGTTCAAATCACTTGCTTGTTTTTCGGGTTGTTGTTTTCTTAATATTGAATTTTAAGAGTTCTTTACTTATTCTGGACATAAGTTACCTAGAAGACGTGTGATCTGCTAGTATTTTCTGCCAGTCTGTGTCTTGTCTTTTCATTCTCTTAACAGTGTCTTTGAAGGAGGAGATATTTTTAAATTTGATGAAGTCCAATTTATAAATGTTCTCTTTAATGAACTGTGTCTTTGATGTCATTAAGAAATCCTTGCCTAACCCAAAGTCTCAACGATTTTCTGTTTTCTTTTAGATGTTTTCTAGTGTTAGGTTGTGTCTGATTCATTTTGAGTTAATTTTTGTCTATGGAGTCAAGTTTACCTTTTCCATATGGATATCCAACTGTTCAAGCACCTAATTCATTCATTTTACTTTTGTTTTTTAATTTAAAATTATTTCAGGGACTTCCCTGGTGGCGCAGTGGTTAGGAAGCCGCCTGTCAATGCAGGGGACATGGGTTCGAGCCCTGGTCTGGGAAGATCCCACATGCCGTGGAGCAACTAAGCCCGTGTGCCACAACTACTGAGCCTGTGCTCTCTAGCCCGCGAGCTACAACTACTGAGCCCGCGAGCCACAACTACTGAAGCCCATGTGCCTAGAGCCCGTGCTCTGCAACAAGAGAAGCCACCGCAATGAGAAGCCCACGCACCGCAACAAAGAGTAGCCCCTGCTCGCTTCAACTAGAGAAAGCCCGGGTGCAGCAATGAAGACCCAACGCAGCCAAAAAATAAATAAATTTTTAATAAATAAATAAATGAATAATTTCAACTTACAAAGAGTTGCAAGAATAATACAAAGAACTGGACACCCTTGCCCAGATTCACCGCCAACACTGTGACATTTATTGCCCCCATTTCATAAAAACATATTGGAATTTTTTTCTGAATTGTGTGGCCTCACCTTTATCTGTATCATCTGCTGATATTCCAACCAAGATTTGATTTGCAAAAGGGGCTCTTCTGCTGTCTACTGAAAGAAGTTGGAGAAACACTGCTCTTGTCCAGAATGTGGACCATCATCTCTGGGACCTTAACCCTTCATGCTGAACACTGGATGAAGACTTTGAAGAGAAAACCCTTCTCTGGATCAATTTGTTTGAAAACAACTTTGAGCTTAAAAATGAGAGTTGGGCAAAACTGTAACAAAAACCAGGTTCTTAAAAAAAAGAAACCCTGAAGAAATTTAAATACTGTACTTTAAAAACTGGTAAGAATCAATTACATCAAAATTACCTTAATTCCGAAGTGCTTCCGGTCTGGTCTCCAAAACATGTAAAATTGTCTGCAACAGAGAAAAGGCTGTATTTGCATTGATTCAGGTTGTGAGGCACAATATTCCATACATTTTAAGAAGCACATAATTCCGCCCCTTCCCCATCACCATTTCTTGCCCCCAAATCACTTTACTTATTAGTACTTTGTATTAACTTAGTGGTAAGTTTTTCGGTGTGGAAAAGAAGAAATCTGATCTCAATTTCTTTAAAAAAAAAAGAAAAATCCTTAGAAATGCCTCAGGGAAAATACCTTGAATTAAACTGAAAAGCATCAGGGGGAAGGGGTGTTTAGAATCCTGTTACTACAAAAATTATAGTAACAGCAACAGAAAAAAACACTGCAATTCAAGAAGCTTCTAAGAGTAACCTTCCCCAGACTTTCCCGTCTGGCCCGCAGAGGATCTCATGTGAATGTCAAAGAAGCCACGGGCTGACTGTTCCCTAAGTGCAGGTAAGTCAACCTGGGCACATCTCCAGCCCATTCCTCTGGCCCAGTCCAGCTGCTGCGGTGCCGTCCAAAGATGTGGCCCTGGGTGTCCAGGAGGCCAGAGCAGCAGACACAGCAACAAGCCTCTGGACTTGCCTCTCATCACACTGCAGCCAGTGCGAAAAAATATTTACTTCTAGATTTCTTCTGAAATACCTGCTTGTTCTTTCCCAGAAACTAAATTTCAATACACTTAAAGATGTTCTGGGTAATCTCTCCAAAATACTCTGTGAAAAGGCCGCTTTTGGACATTTCACAGGTTACCTCTTGTCTATTGATCAATTCTCTATTACGTTTACAAACTCAGTGCATGCCTCTAACCTGGGGGTCAGGAGAGGCATCAACAAGCTGACGTCCCCCAGTTGAACTATGAATTCTAAGGCATTTATTTATAACAAAATAGTTTTGTTTTCGAATTATGCTCGAATGCTGCTTATGTTATTAGCAAGCACATACTTTTCTGACAGTAGAAGTGGGCATGGAAGAAAACAGTGTGGTGGTTCCTCAAAAAGTTAAAAACAGAATCACCATACAACCCAGCAATTCTACTTGTAGGTATACATCCAAAAGAACTGAAAACAGGTATTCAATACATGTACACATATGTTCACAGAAGCACTATTCACAACAGCCGAAAGGTGGCAACAGCCCAAATGTCCATCAACAGATGAATGCATAAACAAAATGTGGTACACCCACACAATGGAATCTTATTCATCCATAAAAAGGAATGAAGTACTGATACACGTACAACGTGGATGGTCCTTGAAAACATTACACTACGTGAAGAAGCCAGACACAAAAGGTCACATATTGTATGATTCTGTTTATGTGAAATATCCAGAACACGCAAATCCACGGAGACAGAATGCAGTAGCTGCCAGGGGCTCTGTGTGCGATGGACAACTGCTCGACGGATACAGGGATCCTTCCGGGGTGACAAAAATGTTTTGGAATTAGGTAGAGGTAGTGGCTGCACAACACGGTGAATTACTAAAATGCCACTGAATTGTTCACTTTAAAATGGTTTTGTTATATGAATTTTACCTCGGGGTGGGGGGAGGAATAAGTGCTGTTAAAGGTACTTGAAAAAACCAAACCAAACCAGTGGGTGTGGAAGAAGTTGAAGACAGGGGCAAACTACGGCTCTCGCCCCCATGAACCCTCTGAGCCGGGCTCCCAGGAGTGCACACCCAAGGCTTCATGAAGCCATGAAACTGAAAGCCGGGGAATCTCAACCTTGGCACAACTGATGGTTTTTTTTTACATTTATTATTTTATTTATTTATTTATTTATTAATTATTTTCGGCTGCATTGGGTCTTCGTTGCTGCGCACGGTCCTTCTCTAGTTGCAGTGAGCGGGGGCTACTCTTCGTTGCGGTGCGCGGGCTTCTCACTGCGGTGGCTTCTCTTGTTGTGGAGCACGGGCTCTAGGCGCGCGGGCTTCAGTAGCTGTGGCACGCGGGCTCTAGACCGCAGGCTCAGTAGTTGTGGCTCACGGGCTTAGTTGCTCTGCAGCATGTGGGATCTTCCCGGACCAGGGCTTGAACCCGTGTCCCCTGCATTGGCAGGCGGATTCTTAACCACTGTGCCACCAGGGAAGCCTCACAACTGACATTTTAGATTGGCTTGTTCTCTGTGGTGGGGGCCATCCTGTCTTCTGTAGGATATTCAGCAGCTGGCCGGCCTCAGCATCCCCTTCCCCAGCTGTGACAAACCCAAATTTCCAGACACCACTAGATGTCCCATGGGGAGAGCAATACTAGCCCCAGGTGAGAGCCACTCCTTTAAGGAAACTGTCACAATCACCCCGATCTCCAAATGTAAGTCCTTTCACGTATTTTCCACATCAAGAGACAGACAGAAGAAAGTAAAATAGAAAAATGTATCATCGTTTGCTCTAATTCAAAGGCCTAGATTGCCTTGTGGCTCAAGGCATGAAACAAAGTTCAAGCTCCCTATTCTTTGGAAGAGAAGACAGGGAGCTAACTCCCAGAGAGCACTGACCCTCCAGCTCACAGAGGATGCTGAGAGCACCACCAAACCACCTCCTCCTGATTCACACGGACAGCTGTCTGGACTCATTTCTAGCTAAAAATAAGACCCAAGTGGGGGTCTTTTTCTGACTGCCCAGCCCACAGAACCCAGCACAGAGAACAAGACCACTGTCTTAGCAGCACACATTCGTGTGATCCTAAACTAGGGGTACCACTTTTACAGAAAATCAGAAAACCAGGGATTTAAAAAACCAAAGGCTACATTTTACAAAGCTACCACACCTACTAGAGGCAAAAGGTACAGTGGCAAGTGAGCCCCACCTTTAGACCCCTAAGGGCTGAGCACGCTAGACTGATGAGCCTGGCTGACGGGTTTCCAGGGCCCACAGGGGAGGGGGCAGCGCATGGCCAGACAGTCAGGAGAAAAGACGGTTCTCAGGCAGCAGGCTGGCAGGGAGGACACTCCATGGTTACTCTGAAGCCCAGCCACGAGGGGTGCTGCTATAGAGTGGAAGTCAGGGGTGGCATGAGTACATGCTGAATTTTTCTGTTTAACGTTCTTAGAGAGAGACCCAGCTAGAAAGAGAAGTTGGAGGAAGATACAAACCTAAAATTCAAGAAAAAGGTACAACCGTTTATAGACCAATTTTTAGTCAAATTTTAAATATGTGAAATAAAATTCAAATCACAGATTTAACAGAGTAACAACTCTATCATGATTTTTATGAGCAAACCAAACACTTTTAATATTCCAAATAAACAATGCCTCGCCTACCCCGACACTGCTTTTAGACCATCTTCCTTTGGCTGGTGGCAGCCTCCTGGAAGGAGGGCATGAGCCCTGTATCCCTCCCTCTTATCCTCTGTACACGGTCTGCCTATGCAAACCCGTGCCGCACAAAGCTTCCAGACCACTCCCTCACAGAGGGACCAGACAGCCGCACACCACACCCTCCCTGCCCAGTACTGCTTCAGGCTGCCTCTGGCTGCACCTCAAACACTAGTCTTTAAAGTCTACCCAATACCTTGGCTTAATTTTAAGTGATTTATGGGTCAAATCCCTTGACCATCCATTCACTCAACAACTACTTCCATGCCTATAATGTGAGATAGTGTGCTAAGGCTGAAAACACATGTCAACAACCAGGTATGTGAGCCACCTACATGGGTCTTACCGTCTAGTGGAGAAAGTATGAAAAATTATCCTATGAGGTACAGAGAGAAAAAAGAGAGAGGGACTGTACCAATACAAACTAAACTAATAAAAATCAAGAAGGGCTACTTTCTACAGACCTCCAATTATAAAATAAGACATGGCATGTAATATACAGCATAAGGAATACGGTCAGTAATTATCGTGATAGCTTTTGTATGGGGACAGAGGGTTACTAGTCTTATTGTGGGGATCATTTCATAACATATACAAGCGTCACACCACTGTGTACTGCACCTGAAACTAACGTAATATTGTACATCAACGTCCTTCGGTAAAAAGGAAAGGGCTAGTTTCACACAGAGCTGTGTGGTACGGGCACAGTTCTGGAAATGCACGCACAGGCCAGGACCCCGAGGTTCAGAGAGCAGAGCGCTGAAGCAGGTGTGCAGCTGACCCGACCCTGGCTCTGGGGTCAGAGGGAATGGGCCCTGCCCCCAGCCCAGAGAGGCCACTGCACAAAAGCTGGGGTGGACTCTGAGCCCTTCTCAGTGGCCAGGGACACCACAGTCCGCTCAAGGCGCTCAAGAGCCAAGGCAGTTCTATTCCCAAGATTTTTTTTTTTTTTTTTGGCTGTGTTGGCTCTTGGTTGCTGCACGTGGGCTTTTCTCTAGTTGCGGCGAGTGGGGGCTACTCTTCGTTGCGGTGCGTGGGCTTCTCATTGCGGTGGCTTCTCTTGTTGCGGAGCACAGGCTCTAGGCGCATGGTCTTCAGTAGTTATGGCACGCGGGCTCTGCAGTTGTGGCACACGGGCTTAGTTGCTCCGCGGCATGTGGGATCTTTCCCGCACCAGGGATCGAACACGTGTCCCTGGCGTTGGCAAGCGGATTCGTAACCACTGCGCCACCAGGGAAGCCATGTTCCCAGGATTTTATTAGGCTAATATCCTTAGAGCAGATTTTAAAAGATGGAATTATTATATGTCAAAGATTAGGCACTTTAAGGCTCCTGATAAGATCAACTGAGCCTATGTTTTGATTCAGTACAGTTGTTAATTTAGCAATATTAAATCTCTCTGTGATGAACTTCTTTGTACACACATAATCTAGTATCATGAAATTTTAAGTATCAAATACTAGCATTTGTATGAGTATTGTTATTCCAACATTTTTCAAAATCTAAAAACTGAGTCCTCTTGAGATATACCTAGAGAAGTCCTTTACTGGGGACATTAAAATTTCAAATCAAGCAAAGGTACACCTGTTGGGAATGATTCCTTCTATATCCATATAACCCCACACATATGCCCTGTTACTTATCTGTAATTCTGAGATCCGTAAACCTGGCCAGGACAGACATAAGGGCATTAACTAGCCTTTATCCTGTTCAGTGTGAACGGTCATACATTTTATCACAAGCTTTAAGGTGTCTGATTATAAGTCTTGCTGGGGGCACTGTGCATGTGTGATATACACACCACTTCATCTTTCTAAACCCTGAAAAAGGCTGAATTCTAGAACACATCCAGTCCTAAGAGTTTTGCATAAAGGACTGGGGGCTTGTAAGAGACAAAGTAAACTTCTCAGTTCTGAATAATTCTCTAGTACAAACCTGTCCTGAAGAGGCAGAATGTGAAATGATAATGTGAAGGAGGTCCCCTAGCCAAATTTAGGAATAAATCTGAGGGTAAAAAGGAATAATAATTATAACAGAATATATATTACTGAAAAAAAAATGAACACACAAGTACACAATAACACTCGAGTAATAAATAAAACAGAAAGAAACAAGAAGAAAGGTGAAGCGTTTCTTTAAAAGCTTTTCTACAAACAAATATAGAAGGAATGACAGGTTTAGGGCTCTGGAGTCGCCGCAGATGCAGGCAAAGACCACCCACCTGGGGGTGCTGAAATCAGTGGGTGAAAGTGTATGAAGTTACAAGGAAGTCACAAGGACTAAAACTATCACTCACAGATTATTTCTTCACTGTAAAAAGGAAAAGTTATTACAATTAAGAAATCTGGGGACTTCCCTGGTGGCGCAGTGGTTAAGAATCCGTCTGTCAACGCAGGGGACACGTGTTCGATCCCTGGTCCAGGAAAGATCCCACATGCTGCGGAGCAACTAAGCCCGTGCACCACAACTACTGAGCCTGCGCTCTAGAGCTCGCGAGCCACAACTACTGAGCCTGCACTCTACAGCCTGCGAGCCACAACTACTACCCGCTCGCATAGAGCCCGTGCTCCGCCAGAGAAGCCACCGCAATGAGAAGCCCGTGCACCGCAACGAAGAGTAGCCCCAGCTCGCCGCAACTAGAGAAAGCCCGAGCGCAGCAACGAAGACCCAACACAGCCAAAAATAAATAAATAAACAGATAGATAGATAGATAGATAGATAGATAGATAGATAGATAGATAGAAAAGAAAAGAAAAGAAATCTGGTGTCATCACCTTAATCAAGTGATTAAATGTAGTATTACCAATAATGGAACAAACCAAGATTAGGGATCTCATGATATGATAAGATGAGAAGTACAGGTCACCTATGGGGCATTTTTGCCAGAAGTATTTTGCCTGTATCCAATCATGAGGAAATAATTTGTAAAAATCCAGAATGTGAGACATTACAAGTAATTGACCTGAACTCTTCAAAACTGCCAATGTTAAGGACAGACAAAAAGGTGGGAAGACTGCTCAAGATGTAGTGACCCTCAGGAGACAAGATAACAAAATGTGCAACACATGAACTTGATTAAACCCTGAATTTGAATAAAGGGCATGAAGACATTCTGAAGAAAACTGAAGAAATCTAAATGTGGACTTGGATTAGGCATTAGTGAATCAATGTTAAGATTTGGGGTATAATGAAACTACTGTGGATATGTAAAAGAACATCCTTGTTCTTGGGACAGGCTGGAGTTGTAAAGAATAAAGTATCATGACACAACAATCAAATGCTTCACCAAAAAAGCAGAGACAGAGAAAGAAAATGTTACAAATTACCCAACCTTGGTGAAAGGTACAGAATGTTCACTGACCTATTCTTTCAACTTTCTGTAGCTTCAAAAGTTATTCAAAATTAAAAGCTGGGGAAGGGAAATACTATGACCAACAGAGGGCAAATATAGATTTTAAAAATATGCCCTTGCAGTGATCAAATGAAAGATGGGATGACTTGAAGATAAAGTCAGAGAAAATAACTTATTTTATAACTATTTTTTTTGACTTTTCCACTGACCAATACAGTAAGAAAAAGCTTTAGTAGCTGGAAAACTTGGTACAACCTCAAGATTTAATGACTCAATCAATGCATTTTGATTTTTAAGAGTGTACTTTTAAAAAAAGATGAATTAATATTTAACTTTTAATTTTTCATATTTAATTAATTTTTATTCATTTTAACAGTGTTTTGTTATTTTTCTCAGGCTGGCTAGAGGTTTATCAATATGATTTTTTCAAAGGACCAATTTTCAGTTTCACTGATTTTTCCTACTGTGTTTCTGCTTTCAGTTTCACAAAATTCTGCTCATTGTCATTATTTTCTTCCTTGTGCTTGTTTTGAAATCAATGTGCTCTTCTTTTAGTTTCTTAAGGTAGAAGCTTAGATTAGTGAGACCTTTTCTGTTTTCTGTAGTAAGCATTTAATTCTACAGATTTCCCTATAAGCACTGCTTTCACTATGCCCCACAAATGTTGATGTTTTGTTTTCACTTTCATTCAAATTAAGATTTTCAAGTTTCCCTTATGATGTCATCTTTAATTTTCAACTACCTGGGGACTTTCCAGACAGCATTCTGTTACTGTTCTCTAATTTAACTCCACTGCAATCACAGCTACTGTCTAGCCCCTGGCAGGTCCAACTGCTGGGTCCTCCTCAAGTCTGGCTTCCATTGATTCCTTTATCTCTTAACAACAGATCACTTTCTGTGTATCACATATAATTTTTCACTGTGCACCAGAGAAAAGCAACAGAAACCAAAGTAAACAGTATCTACGCCTACGGACGGGACACCCCTTCTTCTGTGGGGCCATCAGTACGGAAAATTAAGTCAATCTACTCTTCAGCTGAGTTGCACGCAGGTTTTGTAATCCTCAGCACGCCATAGCCTTCAGATTTCTTCAACAGTAAACTGCCTTCACCTTCACGACACTAGAATACTGTTCTCAAAAATTATTGGCCAAAGAAGAAATATACCCCTCTCAAACCCGCTGCAGGCCGGAAGTGAGGCAGAAAAGCAAGTCATCCAACTTCTGCTCAAAATTCAGATTCACATGAAGATGAAAACAAATGTGCAGGCTGCCTCAGTTTGAGGATGAGCCTTCAACTTTATTTTGGCAGAAAGGTGGGTGTTTGCTAAACTGAAGAAAAAAAAAAAAAAAAAAACCCAACATACTGCGATAGAATATATAATAAGGACTCCCTCAAAGTTAACGTTCTGTCCCACACGGTACACATGGTCTTTGGCAGAGAACACACCTTGCCCCACAGCCACAAAAGCTCCCTTAACCCCATTTCCCAGGAGGCTGGGGCTCTGCCTTGCTTCCACTCGTGTGTCCAGAGGTTCCTTAATGAATACCTTCAGGTGCTACATTGGATATTCTGTACAAAGCTTGGACTTGCCTGTAGAACACTGCCAGCCACATTCCCGGCATCAAACCACACAGTGATTCCATACAGTGACACATCAAGAATCTCATGTCTGCACCACCTCCTTCTCATGCATTGTGAAAATGAAAGAACACACTGGGGCTGCAGTTTCCACCATCAAAGTCTGGGAACCAGCTCTGTATGAAGGTGCACCAGGGGCAGGAGAGGTGCACAGGAACACTTGTGATGCTCCTACCTAAAACAGTTTTGGCCAACCCTAGCTGCTGAATAATAAGCTTCTAACCATGCTCAGTTTTTTTTTTTTTTTAATTAATTTATTTATTTTTGGCTGCGTTGGGTCTTTGTTGCTGTGCGTGGGCTTTCTCTAGTTGCGGCGAGCAGGGGCTACTCTTCGTTGCGGTGCATGGGCTTCTCATTGCAGTGGCTTCCCTTGTTGCGGAGCATGGGCTCTAGGTGTGCGGGCTTCAGTAGTTGTGGCTCGCAGGCTCAGTAGTTGTGGCGCACGGGCTTAGCTGCTCCGCGGCATGTGGGATCTTTCCCGGACCAGGGCTCTAACCCGTGTCCCCTGCATTGGTAGGTGGATTCTTAACCACTGCGCCATCAGGGAAGCCCTCAATTGTTTTTTAAATTATCCTGTATTTTCTTGTGTTCATTAAAAGCTTAAAAAAACACACACACTTCACTGTGGTTTCCATATGAGACGGTAAATCTTTGGAGGAAAAGTTATGAGGTAAACTACTTATTTTTTGCAGAAGGGTGGTTAACTATGCAATATGACCTGCAAAGAGTTCCAACTGGGAATGTAAATTGATACAGCCACTATGGAGAAGAGTATGGAGGTTCCTTAAAAAAGTAAAAACAGAATTACTATATGACCCAGCAATCCCAACACTGGGCATATACCCAGAGAAAACCGTAATTCAAAAAGACACATGCGGGGCTTCCCTGGTGGCGCAGTGGTTGAGAATCTGCCTGCCAATGCAGGGGACACGGGTTCAACCCCTGGTCCGGGAAGACTCCACATGCCGCGGAGCAACTAAGCCTGTGCGCCACAACTACTGAGCCCATGTGCCGCAACTACTGAAGCCCATGCGCCTAGAGCCCGTGCTCCACAACGAGAGAAGCCACCGCGATGAGAAGCCAGCACACGGCAACGAAGAGTAGCCCCAGCTCGCGGCAACTAGAGAAAGCCCGCGCGCAGCAACGAAGACCCAACGCAGCCAAAAGTGAATAAATAAAATCAATACATTTATTAAAACAAAAAAAAGACACATGCACCCAATGTTCATTGCAGCACTATTTACAATAGCCAGGTCATGGAAGCAACCTAAATGTCCATCAACAGAGGAATGGATAAAGAAAATATGGTACATATATACAATGGAATATTACTCAGACATAAAAAGGAATGAAATTGGGTCATTTGCAGAGACGTGGATGGATCTAGAGACTGTCATACAGAGTGAAGTAAGTCAGAAAGGGAAAAACAAATATCGTATATTAACGCATATATGTGGAACCTAGAAAAATGGTACAGGTGAACCGGTTTGCAGGGCAGAAACAGACACACAGATGTAGAGAACAAACGTATGGACACCATGGGGGGAAAGTGGCAGGGGTGGTGGTCGTGGTGGGATGAATTGGGAGATTGGGATTGACATGTATACACTAATATGTATAAAATGGATAACTAATACGAACCTGCTGTATAAAAATATAAAATAAAATTCAAAAAAATAAAAAAAGAGCTCCAACTTTTTCCCCAACTTTGGTTTGCCTAGGAAAATAGCTCAAATTTTGCAATAAAAAACTAACTTTACTATCAAGCACAGTAAGTAGTAACTGCTGAACATTTGGCATGTTTTGGGGGGAAGAAGTATGCAAATACAGCCAGGGATACATCAATATGGAAAAATGGATAGAAGCAGCAACATGCTCAGAGCACTTTAAATCCAATACAGAAACAGGAGGCACAACCATAGCACTGACAGTCTCCTCCCAGGGCTGCCTATATTTCCAGACTGAAACGATGTGCCAAGCGCCCAGCACAATGACTGAAGAGACACTGAAATCAAGCTACATCATGTTTCAGAACTCCAGAAGCAAAAGTAAGATTCTAAAAGCTTCCAGATGGAAAAAATCGGTGGTATACAAAGGATTAAGAATCAACAGCTCTGAATTCCCAACAGCAACACTGGAAACTGGGAGAAAACAGAGCAATGTCCTGAACTAATTCCAAGCAAGAACTGTATACTCAAAATTATCAATCCTAAGGTCAGAATAAAGACATACAAAGTCTAGGAAGCTACTAAAGGATATTTTCCCCCAAAAGGGGAAGAAATGAGGAAGACATCATCACATCTGGAACTCAGGAGATCCAGAGGAAACATGATTTCCTGCTCTTTCTTTTGTGGACCTTAGATTCGGTGGTTAATGCACTCTTTGATACAGTAATGATATTCCGATACACTGACCATCCCAGAAGGTCTGACCCACATGGCACTCAGGTGTGTTATCAGGCACTGCTCTGAGCCCTGTGCCTACTGTTCCTCTAAGGCCCACAGCAATTTAATGAGCAAGCATTAGGAGTGTACCCACTATGTTACGGATAGCTAAACTGAGAGAGCCTAAGACCCCAAACTAGATTTTAAACATGTATCTGGAAAAAAGACATAGGTCAAATTATTGTTAACCAACCCTAAAATTTATCAGGTACTTACTACATGCCAAACGCTATGCTGCTAAGTACTTTATACACATCATCTGATTAACTCCTCAATAACCCAACGAGTACATACTGTTATCATCATTCCTTGTCATTTCAATTCTGTAAAATTACAGAAAAGACAGCTCAGGCAAAGAAAGGTCAGCAACTAACTCAAAGTTGAACAAAGAGCAAGAGGCACAGTTAGCACTGCACCCAGTGAAGGGACTCAAGCCCAGGGGCTTACGTTGGCACTAAACTTACTGTCATTTTAAAATAATAAGTCTGTGTACATTTTCTAAAAAGAAAGAAAATCAGACACAAAAACTAAATTTGTCCCTTTGCTCAGAATGTCCTTTGGCCTCTCTTCCCCTCTGCCAGGAAACAGCACTCAACCTTAGAGACAGAGCTTTATTAAACCTTCCTGACTGCCCCTCTCCCCAACTACCCAGCCTCCCTCCTGTTCTCTGACCCACTGCCATGTTCCCATCCTACTAGGCTGTAAGCAAGGACTGTGCCTTGCCTTCACCGCTGCTTTGGACACTTTGCTTTGGAGCGGAGGGGTCTGTCACCTTACAGACCACCTTTTCTAAGAGCTGCCCCCATTGTTCCTCCTCCAAACCCTGGTCTTGGGATGGTCCCCTGGCTCCCACTCACCCCAGTCAGAGCTGACCACACCAAGGACAGGTACCCAGCTCAAGTCAGACCAAACACACTGTATCCCCCAATAACGAGGAAACTGAGACTGAGAGTGCAGTGGGCTCTCTGGGTCTGGAAGTGGGACATGAACTGGAGAGCTGTGGCAGGCCGCCCTCCACAGCGTAGACGGAGCAGCAGAAAGAAGAGCAACACAGACGCACAAGAGGGGCACACTCCCCACTGTTCCTGTCCCTTCCCAGGGCCTCTGCACTCCAGTCTTACAATTAATTCTTGTTTTTTCTTTTTTTTTAATATTTGAATTTTATTTTATTTTTTTATACAGCAGGTTCTTATTAGTTATCAATTTTATACATATTGCTGTATATATGTCAATCCCAATCTCCCAATTCATCCCACCACCACCACCCCCCCGCTTTCCCCCCTCGGTGTCCATACGTTTGTTCTCTACACCTGTGTCTCTATTTCTGCCTTGCAAACCGGTTCGTCGGTACCATTTTTCTAGATTCCACATATATGCAATAATATACGATATTTGTTTTTCCCTTTCTGACTTACTTCACTCTGCATGACAGTCTCTAGGTCCATCCACGTCTCTACATCTTCATGTTTTTTCTTAATCTGGAGCTTCAGTTGGTTGGTTTCTTGCAACCAAATAACTCTACTAAAACTACCTGTATATCATACCTACGCCAGCACCAAGCATCCATTCCCTAAGTGCCTGCAAATAACTCCATGACCTCCTCAGTTTAGGGCTTCACCAACAGTCTCTGCGAGAGGACCCCCAAATTCCCACCTGTCTTATCTTCCAAGCCTGAACCCTTAGCCTCCAGTTACACACCCTTTGCCTCCCACCTGGGGGATGGCAGCAACAGACCCTTAGCCCCCTTACCTGACCGTATGAGCAACACCTGACGTGCCAATCACCTCCTCCTCCTCGAACGCTGGGTGAGGGGATACCATTCTTTTGCTGTCCCCCATCTCCTTGCTACGCCCTTTCCTGACTGCAGCCCGATCCCTAGAATTCTGGCAGTGCAGTGCTCTAAGGGCTCAATCCCCTATCACAGTAACAGGCTTTCCTTTCCAAACCCCTGACGGTGGATTCACTGCCCACTTCCGGCACAGAAAACCCCCTCCCCCCAAGCTGCCACTCAATCCTACCCATCCCCCTGTCTCCCCCCGCCCCGGACTCTACTCCCACTGTCCGGGCCTTTGCCTAGCCTGCTATTAACTTGCTTCCCCAGCCACCTCTTTCCCTCTCCAGCCATCCTATACACCACTGCCTGATTTATCTTTCTGAAGGGCAGCTCTTGACATCTGACTCCAGTCTTCAAGTGCTCCTCCTACAGAAGAAAATCAAACTTTTTAGCCTGGCCTAGTCGAAAGCCCTTGTACCTTACCCACCATACTTTCAGGCACCCTCCCCCAGGATTCTGATTCATCGAGTCTGAGGATGGCCAAATCCACGTACACAAACGCTGTGGGTGACCTGGGGCTCTCCGCCAGATTTGGACCAAGATCCTGACCACCAGTCCCTTACAGAGAAATCCGAGAAACATTAATGTATTCTTGCCTTGAAGAGTTAGAGACAACTTTTAAAAAGTAATATATTTCCCCACAGTCAAGAAAAAGGACATGCTTCCAAAACTTACCAGCTGAAGACATGAGCATCGTATTTCCTATAAAAACTGCAAAACAGAAGGCACTCTGAATTGAAGTGTTTCTGTCACTCAAATTCTAAAGCGTCTGTGATTTATGATGGGAACTAGAAAGAAGCAAGAATCATAGACACTCTGTGCCTTCAGACCATTCAGAATCCGGCAGTGCTCTTTACTGTGAAGCTCAGCTGATGTCTGTGTTTATTATGCGGTCTCTGTTAGAAAAGCATTTCGTGAACCTGTTCTTGTGCCACGCACCAGTTTAGGCCAGACTAAAGCAAGCAGGAATATTTACAGGCATACTTTGTTTTACTGCACTTCAGAGATACTGCGTTTTTTACAAACTGAAGAGTTGTGACAGGCCCATGTTGAGCAAGTCCATCAGCGCCGTGTTTCCAACAGCAATTACTCACTTTGTGTCTCTACGTCCCATTTTGGTAATTCTTGAAATATTTCAAACTTCTTAATTATTATTATATTTGTTATAGTGTTACTAACTAATGTTACTATTATAACTCACTGAAGGATCAAACAATGATTAGCACTCTTTAGCAATAAAGTATTTTCAATTTAAGGTCTGTATGTTTTTTTAGACATAATGCTATTGCACACTTAGCAGACTACAATGTAGTGTAAACACAACTTTTATATGCACTGGGAAACAACCAAAAAAGTCATGTGATTTGTTTTATTGCAATACTCGCTTAACTGTGGTAGCAGAACCGAACCGGCAGTATCCCCAAAGTATCCCTGTACTTCCACTTTGAAAACATATAGCCATGCTATACAGCAGCACTAAAATAGGATGAACGTTTTAAATTGTTTATAAAACATTTAACAATAAATGGTCTTGATATCTGGGCTCACGTTTGTGAGCCTTCATTCATGCACTCATCACGCCTGTTTCGTGCCAGGCACTGAAGCAGGGTCTCCACACACTGACTTGTCCTTGCCACTCAAGTTTCTCACCTGCTTAAACTAAACACTGATAAACGCAGCCACTTCTTATCTCTCTCTGGATGTGACAGGAGTTGCCAAATTAACTTTGTTTTCTCCATTCCTGGATTTTTACTCCAATTGCTATCCCTCTCTTAAAGGAAACCTTGTTGGTACAAAAAAGCCCAGTCATCAAAAAAGGGGTGAGAAGGGGGACCACAGTAAAGAAGCGGAAACACAACAAAGAAATGGGCATCAAAAATCTGTTTGGAGGACTTCCCTGGTGGTGCAGTGGCTAGGAATCCGCCTGCCAATGCAGGGGACACAGATTCGATCCCTGGTCCGGGAAGATCCCACATGCCGCGGAGCAACTAAGCCCGTGCGCCACAACTACTGAGCCTGTGCTCTAGAGCCCGCGAGCCACAACTACTGAGCCCACGTGCCACAACTACTGAAGCCCGTGCACCTAGAACCCGTGTTGCACAACAAAAGAAGCCACCGCGCCACAGCAAGGAATGGCCCCCACTCAACACAACTAGAAAAAACCCCACGCAGCAACGAAGACCCAACGCAGCCAAAAAGTAAAATAAATAAACAAAAATCTGTTTGAAGGAGGATCTATACGTATCATTTTGGTCCCAAACTTTCCTTCCTAATTAAGCTTTAAGCAAGTGAATGCTCAAGATAAAATTCCTTGATTAAAAGAATCATTAGTCATCGGAATTCACCAAGAAGCTTACTGAATACAAGAAAACCAAGCTTATAAGCTTATAACCAAGCTTTGGTTATTATAATAACCAAAGTTCCATCTAAGTTATTCATTAATTAGTAAAAAGTAAATGGGAGAGAAGAACCAAGATGGCAGAGTAGAAGGACGTGCTCTTACTCCCTCTTGCGAGAACACCAGAATCACAACTAGCTGCTGGACAATCATCGACAGGAAGACACTGGAACTCACCAAAAAAGATACCCCACATCCAAAGACAAAGGAGAAGCCACAGTGAGACGGTAGGAGGGGTGCAATCACAGTAAAATAAAATCCCATAACCGGTGGGTGGGTGACTCACAGACTGGCGAACACTTATACCACAGAAGTCCACCCACTGGAGTGAAGGTTCTGAGCCCCACGTCAGGCTTCCCAACCTGGGGGTCCGGCAACAGGAGAGGGGGAATTCCTAGAGAATCAGACTTTGAA
Source organism: Balaenoptera physalus (assembly GCF_965194825.1). Taxonomy (NCBI): domain Eukaryota; kingdom Metazoa; phylum Chordata; class Mammalia; order Artiodactyla; family Balaenopteridae; genus Balaenoptera; species Balaenoptera physalus. The sequence goes on along the minus strand of NC_138882.1, from coordinate 195,539,841 downwards.
GCCTAGTGGGAATTGACTGCAGGACTTCAACAGGACTGGGGGAAACAGAGACTCCACTCTTGGAGGGCACACACAAAGTAGTGTGCACACCGGGACCCAGGGGAAGGAGCAGTGACCCCAGAGGAGACTGAACCAGACCTACCTGCTAGTGTTGGAGGGTCTCCTGCAGAGGCGGGGGGTGGCTGTGGCTCACCGTGGGGAAAAGGACACTGGCAGCAGAAGTTCTGGGATGTAGTCCTTGGCGTGAGCCCTCCCAGAGTCCGCCATTAGCCCCACCAAAGAGCCCAGTTAGGCTCCAGGGTTGGGTCACCTCAGGCCAAACAACCAACGTGGAGGGAACCCAGCCCCACCCATCAGCAGTCAAGCGGATTAAAGTTTTACGGAGCTCCGACTGCCACAGCAACAGTCAGCTCTACCCACCACCAGAGCCTCCCATCGAGCCTCTTAGAGAGCCTCAACCACCAGAGGGCAGACAGCAGAAGCAAGAACAACTACAATCCTGCAGCCTGTGGACCAAAAACCACATTCACAGAAAGACAGACAAGATGAAAACGCAGAGGGCTATGTACCAGATGAAGGAACAAGATAAACCCCCAGAAAAACAACTAAATGAAGTGGAGATAGGCAACCTTACAGAAAAAGAATTCAGAATAATGACAGTAAAGATGATCCAGGACCTTGGAAAAAGAATGGAGGCAAAGATCAAGAAGATGCAAGAAATGGTTAAAAAAGACCTAGAAGAATTAAAGAACAAACAGAGACGAACAATACAATAACTGAAACGAAAACTACACTAGAAGGAATCAATAGCAGAATAACCTGAGGCAGAAGAACGGATAAGTGACCTGGAAGACAGAATGGCGGAAATTCACTGCTGTGGAACAGAATAAAGAAAAAAGAATGACAAGAAACGAAGACAGCCTAAGACACCCCTTGGACAACATTAAACGCAACAACATTCGCATTATAGGGACCCCAGAAGGAGAAAAGAGAGAGAAAGGACCCGAGAAAATATTTGAAGAGATTATAGTCAAAAACTTCCCTAACATGGGAAAGGAAACAGCCACCTAAGTCCAGGAAGGGCAGCGAGTCCCACACAGGACAAGCCCAAGGAGAAACACGCCGAGACACATAGTAATCAAATTGGCAAAAATTGAAGACAAAGAAAAATTATTGAAAGTAGCAAGGGAAAAATGACAAATAACATACAAGGGAACCCCCATAAGGTTAACAGCTGATTTCTCAGCAGAAACTCTACAAGCCAGAAGGGAGTGGCATGATATACTTAAAGTGATGAAAGGGAAGAACCTACAACCAAGATTACTCTACCGAGCAAGGATCTCATTCAGATTCGATGGAGAAATCAAAAGCTTTACAGACAAGCAAAAGCTAAGAGAATTCAGCACCACCAAACCAACTCTACAACAAATGCTAAAGGAACTTCTCTAAGTGGGAAACACAAGAGAAGAAAAGGACCTAAAAAAAAAACCCCCTAAAATTAAGAAAATGGTAACAGGAACATACGTATCGATAATTACCTTAAATGTGAATGGATTAAATGCTCCAACCAAAAGACACAGGCTTGCTGAATGGATACAAAAACAAGACCCAAATATATGCTGTCTACAAGAGACCCACTTCAGACCTAGGGACACATACAGACTGAAAGTGAGGGGATGGAAAAAGATATTCCATGCAAATGGAAATCAAAAGAAAGCTGGAGTAGCAGTACTCATATCAGATAAAATAGACTTTAAAACAAAGAATGTTACAAGAGACAAGGAAGAACACTACATAATGATCAAGGGATCAATCCAAGAAGATATAACAATTATAAATATATATGCACCCAACACAGGAGCACCTCAATACATAAGGCAACTGCTAACAGCTATGAAAGAGGAAATCGACAGTAACACAATAATAGTGGGGGACTTTAACACCTCACTTAACACCAATGGACAGATCATCCAAAATGAAAATAAATAAGGAAACAGAAGCTTTAAATGACACAACAGACCAACCAGATTTAATTGATATTTATAGGACATTCCATCCAAAAACAGCAGATTACACTTTCTTCTCAAGTGTGCACAGAACATTCTCCAGGATAGATCACATCTTGGGTCACAAATCAAGCCTCAGTAAATTTAAGACAATTGAAATCATATCAAGCATCTTTTCTGATCACAACGCTATGAGACTAGAAATGAATTACAGGGGAAAAAAACGTAAAAAACACAAACACATGGAGGCTAAACAATACGTTACTAAATAACCAAGAGATCACTGAAGAAATCAAAGAATACCTAGAGACAAATGACAATGAAAACATGATGATCCAAAACCTATGGGATGCAGCAAAAGCAGTTTTAAGAGGGAAGTTTATAGCTATACAAGCCTACCTCAAGAAATAAGAAAAATCTCAAATAAACAATCTAACCTTACACTTAAAGGAACTAGAGAAAGAAGAAGAAAGAAAACCCAAAGTTAGCAGAAGGAAAGAAATCATAAAGATCACAGCAGAAATAAATGAAACAGAAACAAAGAAAACAATAGCAAAGATCAATAAAACTAAAAGCTGGTTCTTTGAGAAGATAAACAAAATTGATAAACCATTAGCCAGACTCATCAAGAAAAAGAGACAGAGGACTCAAATCAATAAAATTAGAAATGAAAAAGGAGAAGGTACAACAGACACCACAGAAATACAAAGCATCCTAAGAGACTACTACAAGCAACCCTATGCCAATAAAACGGACAACTTGGAAGAAATGGACAAATTCTTAGAAAGGTATAACCTTCCAAGACTGAACCGGGAAGAAATAGAAAATATGAACAGCCCAATCACAAGTAATGAAATTGAAACTGTGATTAAAAATCTTCCAACAAACAAAAGTCCAGGACCAGATGGCTTCACAGGTGAATTCTATCAAACATTTAGAGAAGAGCTAACACCCATCCTTCTCAAACTCTTTCAAAAAATTGCAGAGGAAGGAACACTCCCAAACTCATTCTATGAGGCCACCATCACCCTGATACCAAAACCAGACAAAGATACTACAAAAAAAGAAAATTGCAGACCAATATCACTGATGAATTTAGATGCAAAAATCCTCAACAAAATACTAGCAAACAGAATCCAACAGCACATTAAAAGGATCATACACCATGATCAAGTGGGATTTATCCCAGGGATGCAAGGATTCAATATACGCATATCAATCAATGTGATACACCATATTAACAAATTGAAGAAGAAAAACCATATGATCATCTCAATAGATGCAGAAAAAGCTTTTGACAAAACTCAACACCCATTTATGATAAAAACTCTCCAGGAAGTGGGCTCAGATGGAACCTACCTCAACATAATAAAGGCCATATACAACAAACCCACAGCAAACTTCATTCTCAATGGTGAAAAACTGAAAGCATTTCCTCTAAGATCAGGAACAAGACAAGGATGTCCACTCTCACCACTATTATTCAACATAGTTTTGGAACTCCTAGCCATGGCAATCAGAGAAGAAAAAGAAATAAAAGGAATACAAATTGGAAAAGGAGAAGTAAAACTGTCACTGTTAGCAAAGGACATGATACTATACACAGAGAATCCTAAAAATGCCACCAGAAAACTACTAGAGCTAATCAATGAATTTGGTAAAGTTGCAGGATACAAAATTAATGCACAGAAATCTCTTGCATTCCTATACATTAATGATGAAAAATTTGAAAGAGAAATTAAGGAAACACTCCCATTTACCACTGCAACAAAAAGAATAAAATACCTAGGCATAAACCTACCTAGGGAGACAAAAGACCTGTATGCAGAAAACTATAAGACACTGATGAGAGAAATTAAAGATGATATCAACAGATGGAGAGATATACCATGTTCTTGGATTGGAAGAATCAATAGTGTGAAAATGACTATACTACCCAAAGCAATCTACAGATTCAATGCAATCCCTATCAAACTACCAATGGCATTTTTTACAGAACTAGAACAAATAATCTTAAAATTTGTATGGAGACACAAAAGACCCTGAATAGCCAAAGCAGTCTTGAGGGAAAAAAAACGGAGCTGGAGGAATCAGACTCCCTGACTGCAGACTATACTACAAAGCTACAGTAAGCAAGACAATATGGTACTGGCACAAAAACAGAAACATAGATCAATGGAACAAGATAGAAAGCCCAGAGATAAACCTACGCACCTATGGTCAACTAATCTATGAGAAAGGAGGCAAGGATATACAATGGAGAAAAGACAGTCTCTTCAATAAGTGGTGCTGGGAAAACTGGACAGCCACATGTAAAAGAATGGAATTAGAACACTCCCTAACACCATACACAAAAATAAACTTAAAACGGATTCGAGACCTAAATGTAAGACCGGGCACTATAAAACCCTTAGAGGAAAACATAGGAAGAACACTCTTTGACATAAATCACAGCAAGATCTTTTTTGATCCACCTCCTAGAGTAATGGGAATAAAAACAAAAATAAAAAAATGGGACCTAATGAAACTTCAAAGCTTTTGCACAGCAAAGGAAACCATAAACAAGACGAAAAGACAACCCTCAGAATGGGAGAAAATATTTGCATACGAACCAACAAAGGATTAATCTCCAAAATATATAAACAGCTCATGAAGCTCAATATTAAAGAAACAAACAACCCAATCCAAAAATGGGCAGAAGACCTAAATAGACATTTCTCCAAAGAAGACATACAGACGGCCATGAAGCACATGAAAAGCTGCTCAACATCACTAATTATTAGAGAAACGCAAATCAAAACTACAATGAGGTATCACCTCACACCAGTTAGAATGGGCATCATCAGAAAATCTACAAACAACAAATGCTGGAGAGGGTGTGGAGAAAAGGGAACCCTCTTGCACTGTTGATGGGAATGTAAATTGATACAGCCACTATTGAGAACAGTATGAAGGTTCCTTAAAAAACTAAAAATAGAATTACCATATGACCCAGCAATCCCACTACTGGGCATATACCCAGAGAAAACCGTAATTCAAAAAGACACATGTACCCCAATGTTCATTGCAACACTATTTACAATAGCCAGGTCATGGAAGCAACCTAAATGCCCATCGACAGACGAATGGATAAAGAAGATGTGGTACATATATACAATGGAATATTACTCAGCCATAAAAAGGAATGAAATTGAGTCATTTCTTGAGACGTGGATGGATCTAGAGACTGTCGTACAGAGTGAAGTAAGTCAGAAAGAGAAAAACAAATATCGTATATTAACACGTGTATGTGGAACCTAGAAAAATGGTACAGATGAACCAGTTTGCAGGGCAGAAGTTGAGACACAGATATAGAGAACAAACGTATGGACACCAAGGGGGGAAAGCCGCGGGGGGGTGGGGATGGTGGTGTGCTGGCGATTGGGATTGACATGTATACATTGATGTGTATAAAATTGATGACTAATAAGAACCTGCTGTATAAAAAAATAAATAAAATTAAATTAAAAAATTAAAAAAAAAAAAAAAGTAAAATGACAGGACTTCCCTGGTGGCGCAGTGGTTAAGAATCTGCCTGCCAATGCAGGGGACACGGGTTCGAGCCCTGGTCCGGGAAGATCCCACATGCCGCGGAGCAACTAAGCCCGTGCGCCACAACTACTGAGCCTGCGCTCTAGAGCCCACGAGCCACAAATACTGAAGCCCGAGCTCCGCAACAAGAGAAGCCACCGCAATGAGAAGCCCACACATCACAAAGAAGAGTAGCCCTCACTCACCGCATCTAGAGAAAGCCCGTGCACAGCAGTGAAGACCCAACACAGCCAAAAATTAGTTAATTAATTAAAAAAGTGAATGACATAAATAACTCCCCCACGGTAGGAATAATAAACACTAGGTCACTGTGTTTAAGTCCAGGGTAAGGAAAGCACCCCTTGGACGAAAGCTGGCATTTCCTTGGCCGTGATGGAAGAGTGGGGAGCAGATCTTCCCACAGAACTGGACGGTGTGAGCTCCTGACCCGAAGGGAGTTAAGTGAGGACATGGAATCGCAGAGACCTGAGAGGAGGAGCATCCGCACATGCAGCGCCCGGGACAGGGCCACAACCACCGGACTCTTCACCCTATTCTTCGTGCCTAGAGTCTGGCGTAGAGGGGCCTCCAAATATTTGTTCACTTTTTTCTTTCCTGAAGGGTATTTCCTCCTCCCAATTATACCTAATGTAGTAATTAAAAACTTGGTGATGCATGGGATGATCAAGAATGTAAATTCTGACAACAGTTGATTTTTTCTTTTAAAGCCCAAAATAACGTTAATTCAGAAAGAAGAGGAAAAAGGTCACGTACTGTTGAACCTTCTGACGGAAGTACCCCAGAAAACAATGGCACCATGAAGACATTCAAGAAAACCAGGTTACATGGACAGCATATTCTGACTTTTAATCATTTACGTACTTTCACTGGATAAATAAATACATTGTCCAATTACCTGTCCCATTTGCCAATGAAAAACCTTAAAGGAAGAAAGAAATTTGACTTATTATTAAGAACTATATCTTTTGGGAAATGGTTAATTCTAGATATGAAAAATTAAACGACTCGATCTCCCCCTACCCTCAACCCCCCCAAAAAATGTTTAACTGATCTAGTCAAGGCTCTTCTGTCTGCCAAGAAGAGAAAATTCCCACTGGGAATTGGAGAGATATCTGACAGGTCCCAAGGCCAGGAAGCACAGCAGGCTCCGGGGGGTGTGGGACTGGAAACAAGAAAGGAAAAACAGGAACCAGAGCCCCGTCTGGCCAGCTCTTGGTGACCCTTCTGTTTTGCTGGGTGCACTTTCTATCGTTCACCCTCTCTCTTATGCATCGTGCACGGTCCAAAACTGACTGTAATTCCACTGCCCAGTGTCAGCTGTGTCTCTGTGGCACAGGAGGGGACGGCTGCCCCTGCCACAGGGACTATCGATGGGGTCCCTAGAAGAGAACACGGATAGGCCAAAAACTGACTGGTGTTTTTAATATAGTAACAAACTCACTTTAAGTTACATAAGCACTTATCTCTTCACTCTGGCACTACGTAACTACTTGGCAAAGAGAAGTCATAAAGTATCATACATGAACCGAAATATATATAGCAAGTAGTAATTCAGTTCCCAAAAACTTACGGTCAACAGACACGTGGCCCTAAAAAAAACAAACAAAAAAAAATCAGCAAAACCTCTTTAATATATTTTTTTTAAGTACTCATGAGTTTCCCCACTGTCTTATCAACTTATTGTGTCGAAAATAGGAGAAAGGGCTATGGCCAAAATCAGAGGACATCTAACGAAGACAGTCACTTGTTATTTTGATAAATCATTTATGTTTTCAGTTCATTTGTCACACCTGTCAAGAAAAATTACAGGCTACCTTCTAAAAGTCCATATTTAAGTTCCTTAGATGATAAATTTCATTTTTTCCAAAAAAGGCACATTATAAATGCCGGCAAGGCCCCTTTAGTCGACAACACTGGTCTTCCTGTGGGTCCTCCAAACTTCCCCTCTGGGGACAGAGAGCCCCAGAGTGACTTAACTTTGATTCCTGGATAGGGAAAGATCCCACCTTCTGCCGTCACCCTGGTATCTCCGGTGGGCAAGCCCCTTCTCCTGGAAACCCCCAACCCCCAAAGGCTTCAGGGCCTAGGTCAGGCAGCCATTAAAACCCCAGCTCCAAAACTGCGTGGAAAGATGCAGCGAACTCCCAGGTTTTAAGATAATTTTAAGTTGTGACAAGCACAGAGAAACTTCACAGGTGAGAGACACCGTGGAAGTGGCTAGCTCCAGACCGTTCACAGTTCCAACAGCAGATGGCGCTGCATCCTTTCCGATGACGTCACATCCTCACAAAGCTGGGTTTTCAGTGGTTGCTTCGATAAAATAGCCAGAAGCACTGCACAAGAATCACATGAAGACAGCCGTGTCCAGTCAGATTCTGAAGTTTGAGAAGCTATAGTGCCCATTAGTTAACGACAGTGGTTTAGTTAAGAATGAAATAGGGACTTCCCTGGTGGTGCAGTGGTTAAGAATCCGTCTGCCCTGATCCAGGAAGATCCCACATGCTGTGGAGCAGCTAATAAGGCCGTGCACAACTACTGAAGGCCGCGCTCTAGAGCCTGTGCACCGCAACGAAGAGTAGCCCCGCTCGCCGCAACTAGAGGAAGCCTGAGCGCAGCAACGAAGACCCAATGCAGCCAAAAAAATAAATAAAATTAATTTTTAAAAAAAAGAATAAAATAAAAGTTTCCCTCAATTTTGGGGTATTACTTTTTCAAATGGGTACTAAGTTCTTAGGACATACATACTTAAATTGATTGGACCTAAAAAATCAATAAAGGGAACTTTTAGGTATTTATTTTGGCCTGGGGCACTGTGAAAATCCTAGGAACACTAATGGTGCCATGAATTTGGGAATCTTTGCATGAAGGTTCAAGTCTGGGCCTCAGAGGGAGTGGAGGGGGAGGCAGAGAAGCAGGGAGGGGGTGCCTCACAAACTCACCACCACACTGGGCTCCACCTCCACCCAAAGAGCCTCACCTACCTCTCTGCTCCCCTGCTTTAGGTACGGGCTGTAAAATTGGACGGTAACTATACAGGAATTCATCAAGATCTGACTTCCTAATCTTTGTGTTCCCCGAACAAAACCCGAGAGGAACTCAGTAGCTGATTACTGAAAGGCACTTTCCCAGGGCAAGCAGGATGTGCAATGCAGCCTGGAGAACAGGTGCTCGTGGAGACCTTCCATCCCTGCGGGGAGAGGGAGGCTGAAGCCAGGAGCCAAGGGACCAGGAGACGGCGTTCGGGGCAGACCTTCCAAGTGGCACGGAGAGCATCGGAAACACTCACCAGAGAAGGCCCAGGACACAACATTTCTGTGGTATTCTGCCCCAAAGAACCTGCATCTAACCATGAGGAAGCCCAGACAGACCCAAAGTGAGGGTCATTCTCCAAGACAACCGGCCTGCACTCTTTAAAATGTTAAGGGCAAGAACAACAAAGACAGGCTGTTCCAGACTAAAGAAGAACAGACACGACCTCTAAATACAACGCAACGTGTGTTCCCCGACTGACTGGATCGGGACCGGGAGGAAGAGCTGTGAAATCAGTATAGGGACAATCTACGAAACATGGAATAGAAAACAGATCAGCATCAGTGTTAAACTTACTGATTTTAATGGCTGAACTATGGTTATATAAAAATGTCTGTGTTCCCAAAATACACGCACTGAAGTATTTAGTGGTAATGTGGGAAAACTGACGTAAACTTTGCATTCTACCTCACGAGACGTTCACGTCTGTCTTTCAATACACCAGCGTGTGCACTGGGAAAACAGCCTGGTGCTCACACGGCCCGGCTGCCAGTGAGGAGCGCGTCCTCTGCCGAGTGACTGCTGGGACCCCTCGTCCCCCTTCGGGCAGCACCCCCAGAGCCAGGCCTCCAGGCAGGGGGGTTGCTGGCCACAGGAGCAGACACACTATGGACACTTTACAGATTTAACTAAAATCTTTACTGAAATGCCTACTGATGAGACCTAAATGCCTTTTTTATGACTAGATCCATAGTGCTTAAGTCCCGATATCTTTCACACATGGCTATCCTGTTAACTACAAGAGAATTTAAAAATAAACCCAAAGAACCTACTCCTTGCCCTCAAAGAACTTATTTTTAGACCCTCCTCAGCACAACTTCCACAGAGGAATTCTCCTTCCAAGGTACTTCTAGTACATGGACATTCAAATTTCAAGTATCACAGTAAGATTCCAAAGGAAATTTAATTTGGAAAAACTTAGAAAACCTATCTATTCTTCTTGTGTATAGAATGTTCCATTAGCTTAGCATATGTTAGCACATAATTGGTAACAGAAAATTGTAAAGGAAACCAAACACAGAACATTTTTTCTGTGGAGGCCGTGTTGCACAGCAGTTAAAACCAAAGGATCTAGGATCAGAAAGGTGTGTTTGGGTCCAGCTCTGTGACCTCAGGTAAACTGCTGAACCCTCAGGCCTGCTGCTCTGCTGGTGAGGGGGCGGAGGATACCACGCTGGCCAACAGCTCGGAGCAGGGGTGGCAATGGTTTTCTGCAGAGGCCCAGACAGCACACACTCTCGATTCCGGTGTGGATTCTGCCATCACAAAACAGCCACAGACAGGCAGAAGAACAGACGTGGGCCCTCCAATAAAAATGTCTACAGACACAACTTGAATTTCATATCACTTTTCCATGCCACAAAATAGTCTCCTTTTGATTTTTCAACCATTTAAAAATGTGAAAACCATTCTTAGCTCATGGGACACACACAAAGAGATGGCAGGCCATAGTTTGCCAACCTCTGGCTCATAGGACGGTGCCTGGCAACTACTATCTGGGAAAACAGCCCGTAAATCTCAGTCTCGGACCAACACCTGATCCCCAGTACTATTACGAGTCGTCCTCCCTTGCCTACCAAGTATGCTCCTAACTGCTCTGCAGCAGCTTCTGCTGGTCTGAAGAGTACACATACACTTCCGAGATACCTGGCACTCCTGCACTCCAGGAAATGAGCTTTTGAGTCTTTAAATCAAACGAGGTAATCTTGCCAATTAACTGTGAAAAACCCATCATACAAAAGGTTTTCCCCCCACAAATGTACACCTAGAGTAGAATTCTACCTCGTACAATTTCCACTATTAGCCAGGAGGCTCCATTTCAGCGGACAGTCCCCACTGAGTCCTGGAGGCTCATTACAGGTGCCCGTCGTGTCTCTCTCTTCTTTCACGTGACTTAAAGCCGATACAGCTACAAGGAACCTGACCAACTACATTTCACTTGGTCTTTGGTTCTGCCAGACTGGCCCATGCAGATTTCCTGAAGAGTGTTACTATCTAACACTACTGAAAAGTACTGTTATTAAAAACCAACAGATTGTAGTTGTTACGTCAATAGTAACAGGATCCACAGCGTCCATTCTTATACAAAAACCAATGAAAGGATGCAGCACAAAACAGGGATATAAGATGCTGAGAGGGACTTCCCTGGCGGTCCAGTGGTTAGGACTTCACACGCTCACTGCCGTGGCTCGGGATTCAATCCCTGGTGGGGAACTAAGATCCTGCAAGCCATGCGGCGTGTCCCCCTGCCCCCAAAAAAGCTACAAAAGAGCAGACTACAACACCAATAAAAATCTTTTACCTCAAAGGCAAACTTAGTCAATTATACCTCAATGAAAAAAATAAAGGCAAACAAACCAAAACTATGAAATTTCTATAATAGTCTCATTTCAGTCATGCTAACTTGGAGAGAGCTTCTAGTACTTTCAAATATAAATAATTTGCTTTAACATTTCTTCCAAAACGAAAATATCTTTTTCCTAATTATAATGATCTTGGTATTTTTCCACAAAAAATACAGATAAAACATTACCTTACTGTACCACATGTTCCTTGTCCCCATCTACCCCCAAGAAATAACATTTGTTTCACAGGGATGCCCAGGGGTGTATATTTCTTCCCGACTTTATTTGCTGCACTGTGGTCATCTCCTCAGGACAATGAAATACGGCTACCTTAAATTTTTTTAACAGCTTCGCGGTATTCTGCATGTACCTTAATTTAATCAATTCCCACTGATGGGCATTTAGATTCATCCACTGGTTCATTCCACAAATATTTTTTGAGATGGACTACATTCCAGGCACTGTTTGAGAAGATATTAGGGAATAAAAAAGATAAAGATCTCTGCCCTCTGGAAATATATTCAAAATACGTTAAGATACATAAAAGTACATAAAGTATAATGCCATTTATATTTAAATAAAAACTACCTATGTGTATAAAAAATAAAGATCTCTGCCCTCATGGAACTTATATTCTAGTAACTACTGACAATTTTTTGCTTTCTTACCAAAAATTCTAGGTGAAGGTTTCTAACAGAAACTGTTTTTACTGTTTTGTTTTTATAACGAATGTTGTAACAAGGATTCTCTTTTTTCCCCTGTGAATAAATTTCTAAAAATAAACTTGCTGAACAATTTAGTTTGGAAATGCCCTTGTATACTAAAGATATTAACCTCTTACCTTTTATATATACATATATATATATATATGCATATCTAATATTTTCTCCAACTTGCTTGTCTTTGAACTACAGTTCAAAGTTCCCTATCATCAGGACTTCCCTGGTGGTCCAGTGGTTAAGACTCCCTGATTCCGCTGCAGAGGGTGCAGGTTCGATCCCTGGTCAGGGAACTAAGATCCTAAATGCCATGTTGGCGAGGTCAAAAAAACAAAATTCCTCTATCAGATATCTTTTGCTATAGGTATGTTCTAAGTATTCAAGCAGATAATCTTTTTTTTTTCTTTTTTTCAAGCAGATAATCTTTTTATGGCTTATGACCTTAGTATCATGCTAAGAAACCCTTTCCCCAAACACCCCACCTCAAAGGTTAAAAAATATTTCTCACAGTATTTTTCTAATACTTCCATGTTTTAATTTTTACATTTAAATCTTTAATCCAGCCAGAATCTCTATGTGTTGTGGAATGTAGTTTTCCACTTTATTTTTTCCAACAGACTGCCAGTTGATCTAACATCTGTTACATTACAAACCATCCATTCCCAACTGATTTAAAATGCTACACTAGGGGCTTCCCTGGTGGTGCAGTGGTTAAGAATCCGCCTACCAATGCAGGAGACACGGGTTTGGGCCCTGGTCCGGGAAGCTCCCACATGCCGCGGAGCAACTAAGCCCATGCGTCACAGCTACTGAGCCCGCATGCTGCAACTACTTAAGCCCACGCACCTAGAGCCCGTGCTCTGCAGCAAAAGAAGCCACCGCAATGAGAAGCCTGCGCACCTCAACAAAGAGTAGCCCCCGCTCCCCGCAACCAGAGAAAGCCCGTGCGCAGCAAAGAAGACCCAACACAGCCAAAAATAAATAAATAAATTTTTAAAAATAATAATAAATAAAATGCTACACTAATCAAGAGGTAAATTCCCATAAATTTATAGATCATTATCTAGACTACTTTGTTCTACCTACCTATGCTTTATATAACTTTCCTGTTTATATCTAACAGAACACTTTCCCCTCATCTTTCTTTTATAGAACTGACTCTTCTCAAATATTTATTTGTCCAAATTAGGTGACAATTTAAAAATATCCCAGCATGTGCATACAGAAGAACCGCATTCAAATTCTGTGTTCAGGTCTATTCAAATTCTCTTTTATCTCTTCAATAATGCACCTAAGTTAAGTCTTATAGCTGACTTAAAACATGTTTTTCTCTTTATGAAAAAAGAGAAGAGTTTCAGGCCTAACAATCACAAAAAAAATGACCTTGGTCAATTTGCCTAAGAACTCAAAAAAATTATTTCTAAAGTTAGTTTCCATAACGGAGTAAGTTATTTACAAAAAAAAAGCTTCTGTAAGACCCATGGCTCTTGTCATGAACCTCTGCTCTTTGACTTTTCTGATCTTAGCACGGCTCAAATTACCGACCTCCGCGATAACACTAAAAACAGACTCTCGGGCTTCCCTGGTGGCGCAGTGGTTGAGAGTCTGCCTGCCAATGCAGGGGACACGGGTTCGAGCCCTGGTCTGGGAGGATCCCACATGCCGCGGAGCAACTGGGCCCGTGAGCCACAATTACTGAGCCCGCGCGTCTGGAGCCTGTGCTCCGCAACAAGAGAGGCCGTGAAAGTGAGAGGCACGCGCACCGCGATGAAGAGTGGCCCCCGCTTGCCACAACTAGAGAGAAAGCCCTCGCACAGAAACGAAGACCCAACACAGCCATAAATAAATAAATTTAAAAAAAAAAAAAAAAAACAGACTCTCGCTCTAAAGCAACCGTAACGTTTATTTCAGCCAAGCCTTCAGGACAAAGAGCTGAACTGCAGGCATGGATGTGGCCCTGGTCTTCCTGAGGTAGGAGGAGGGCACAGGAGGGGCAGGAGCAGCGGCACAGGTGCCCCTGGAGCTGGGGCCTTCGGAGGTCCCGCTTCCTTGCCCAGGAATCTCAGCCAGCTCAGTCACAGGAATAATACGCAGGAAACACAAGGGGGTGGCAGTGAGAGGAACCTGCTTGTCCAATCACCATTATTCACCAAGTGCCTGGCTCCTCCTCTCTGCCTCTCCTGCCAGATGACCCAGTTACCCTCAAACTCTCTCCCCAAGAACACCCCGAAGTTTATAACAGGCCAGTATGTAAAAAGCTTCAGAGCTACTTATATTCAGTTTATCAGGGAACACCTACGTTAGCCTGCACCCACTTGTAATGCTGCTTCGTTACATGTCTTAGATGAAAAATCAATCTTTTGTTTTGTTTGAAATTTAATCCGTCCCCCTCCCAATCAAAGCCATCTTTCTTGATCTCATCTTGTCTCTTCCAAACCTTAAAATTCTGAGCTTATTTAGCAGGCACTTTATGCAGTCTGTTATGTATAGGAGAGTTGCTGAAATGACAGTACGGTATTGTTTGCTGAAAGCTCATTAGTTCAACCCATTTTTCTGACGTAAATTAAATTCTATGCTAATTCAAACTGCTGTTTAACCTCACAAGAGTTAAGGAGAGGGAGGAGATATGGGAATGTATGTATATGTATAGCTGATTCACTTTGTTATAAAGCAGAAACTAACACACCATTGTAAAGCAATTACACGCCAATAAAGATGTAAAAAAAAAAAAGTTAATGAAAATAGGTCTATCACACATCCCATGTCACAGCTAACTTGCTCGGCTGGAGGGAGTAGCATACGCATTAGGACAAACTTTGAAGCCATGAGACCAGCTGAAATGAAAGGCCAATACAAACAGCCAGCACCGGTGATGAGATAGATAAGACACCCCCCTCCAGCTTTTCTTAAGGCGTTTAGCCTTCTGTTACTGCATCAATTCCCTCCTACCAGCTAGTTTCTGACAACATCAATTGTGCTTGCTTCTCCGTGTGTGGTCCAGGGACCAGCAACACCAGAGGCACCTGGGAGCTTGTTAGGAAAGCTCACGCACTTGGCCCCAGACTGAATTAGGATCTGCATCTAATAAGATCCCAGGGGATTCATTCACACAGTCGAGTTCTGGATGCACCCAGATTTAGGAGCTCCCTATTTAAAAACAGACCACTCCACGGTTCCCCACATCACCCACCAACTACAGAGCCCTTTCCTTGTTCCCCTCCTCCCACAGCAAAACTTCCGGAAGCCACATCCACACAGGTGGTCTCCCCTTCCTCAACTCCCATGTTTTAACTCCCCGCAATATGTCTTTCACTGCCCACCACCTAGCACCTACAGTCCCTAAATCTGAGGGACCCCTTTCACCTGACCCCTCAACAGCACTCTATGTGGGGATCCCCACCCTCCTTACTGAGGAAGAGCTGCCTTCTCCTTCCTTCACTGGCTGGGCCTCCCCATCGCCTCCTCTTCCTACCTCCCAGGCACAGGTGAGAGCATCATTCACAAGAACTGAAATATTACCTATGACTTCCAGACTGAACTCCAGGCCAACATACTTACGAGCCAACACTTGCACTTGGTTTTCTATGTCCATTTTGAACTTCAAATGTTCCAATCATAGCTCTCTCGTCCCCACTGGACAGTCAACAAACCTGAGCTACCCATCTGGCCTCACCTCAGTGCCCGACCATCACCGGCCCCTAAGTTTGCAAAGCAAGCACTTAAGAACTGTCCTAGGGGAATTCCCTGGTGGTCCAGTGGTTAAGGGCTCTGTGCTGCCATTGCATGGGGCACAGGTTCGATCCCTGGTTGGGGAACTAAGATCCCACATGCTGCCAGGCACGGCCAAAATAAAAAAAAGAATCGTCCTAGATCATCAGCACCGTGGCTGGCTCAACCTCCAGAGCAGATATGAGTCTGTCCACTTACTCTCATTTCCTCAGCCCCCATCCTTAGCCAAGCCACATCGTTTCTCATCAACAGTATCCTTTAAATGATCTTTGTTTCTATTTTCACCCCAACAATCCATTCTTCCTTCGGCAACTGAACAACCTTTTAAAATTCTCATCTGGTCACTTCCTGCTTAGAACTGTGCAGTGGCGTCCACCGCACCGAGGGAAAGACCCAAACTTTCTTCCACATCAGAGTGACCATAAAATGCACTGTCCACCAGGGCACGTCTAATAGTCAGAGGGCACTCCCCACACAGAATCCCGGCTCACCGGGTGAAGCTGACACTGTCCTGGCAAACTGGGCCAGGTGGCCAAGGCCAGCTTCCTCTCCAACACTGACTTCTACCGCCTGGCTCCCGGGGCACAAAGCTCCAGCCACGCTGGCCTCTCCACACCTCAGGGCCTTTGCAATTGCTGTTCTCTGCACTTCAAGTAACCAGGCTCTTCTCCTACCTGGCTTCTCCTCCTTCAGGTGCCAACTGCTCAGAACGGCCTTTCCCAATTAACCTAAAACCAAGTGCCCTCTCTCCACTCTGGATCTTGCAGCACTCACCACAGGTCTGAAACTTGCTTATTCACTAGTTCACAGTCTTCCCCAAAAGAATAAAAGATTAGAAGCTATTTCCCAGTACTTGCACATCACCAATCACAGCGTCTTGCTGAAAGTAAGTATATGGCAAATGTCTGTTAAATAAATTGATGCCTTTAAGCAGTTCACTTCTGGAATCCATTCCACAGAAATCTTAGTATTAACTGGACATCCTAAAGCAGGCAATTCTAAATGTCATGTTATAGAGAGGTCTTGAGAGATTTAAAAAATGGCCACAGATTCTTTGCAGCTCCTCCTGTAAGAACCAGGTTCACTATTTCTCTACACTTCCAGTCTGGACAAGGCCTCATAACTTGCTCTGACCAACAGAATGTAACAAAGGTGACACTGTGTGACTTCTATGTATGGCCTCAAGAAGCCTAGCAACTTCTGCTCCCGCCCTCTTGCCACTCGGCTACCCTGAGAGGCCTGAGCTGGCCTGCTGGAGAGGTCACATGGAGAACAGAGGTGCAGCCTGGCGAAAAGTCCATGCAGGTAAGGCCTTCCCAGAAGTGCCAACGGACTGCAGACCCATGAGTGTGCAGAGCCCCCCACCACACAAAGCCCTAACTGCCAATGGTGAACACACAGTTATTGCTTGAACTCGTTAAGTTTGGGGGGCAGTTTGTTATGCACCAACAGGTAACTGATGCAAGGCCACGAGCAAGTGTTTTTAACTGCAGGACGCATGTGAGTTTAGGTCAGAGTTCTCAGCCTCGGACCGGCGATGTCTTGGGCTGGCTCACCCTGGGCTGTTCAGCAGCATCCCTGCAGCACACCACACATCATGACGACTAACTACAGGTGTCTGCAGACAAGCAACAATGGAGACCCAAAGCAAGGGGAGAATGCGAATGCTGCCTGCGCCTCCCAGGGGCTTGGCACTTCCGCGAGGGAAGGAAGGAGCCACTGCTTTGGGGGGCGTTCTTTGTGCTGTCTCCTCCTTCACATCTGATCTGGGTTGATCCATATGTCCTTTCCCTCCTCGCTGGTACCCAAAAGTCAGTTAGTGGAATGGACATTAGCAATAGCCTCTACCTATTCCTGCAAAAATTACCCTCAAGGATGTCATTCTTCTGTTTCCACAAAAGAAAAAAGACAGCTGCAAAGAACAAAAATTGCCCAGAGGGTCCTTCCAGCCCCGGGCCTGCCCGGGCCCCCGAGACCTCAGACCCCAGCTGCTCAGTGGGCTCCACAGACCCAGGAGGACAGAGCCCAACAATGTCAGAAGCTTTTCTTTTTTTAAGCTAGCATTATCTAAATCTGTGAACAAATGTTTAAACTAGAAGAGCTGCTGTTTTAAAGCTCTTCTTTCATAGCTGAAGTGTAGCACACTACCCAGCAGCTTAGCATTTTCCTGAATATGTCAAGTTTTAAATTATGGGAAATGTGTGCGGTCAGTTCCCATATTTTAAGAAAATGTAAAGAGGACATGATGGTCTGTTACTGATTCAAAAAGCACATTTTAAATGCCTTGCCAATCAGTGTTAGGCACTGCGATTCTCCCTGCTCTGAGTGCATCGATTCCCAGGAAAAGCTCCCTGCCCTCTTCCCTTCTCATCTCTCTGGGTCTACAGCAGCCATCCCCAAACCCACACCCCAACAGTGGTTAAGCAATCTCAAGCCTTTCCAATAACCCTCCTATCCATTCTCCGGAAAACTACCTACACGTTAAGGCCTCGTTAAGTGGTTTCACAGGCCACTGTCCCCAAACCTAACTGTGCATCACGTTCGCTTGGGACATTCCTCTGAACCACCTGAGTCTCAGGCTTACAGATGGACTGACGGACACTTTCAGGGGGTCTGACTCAGTCAGGTTCAAGAACTAACCCTGCCCACATAAAGAGCCCAACTGGCACGCCCTCTACTTCCAGCCTGTGCTAGTTGGGAGAGTGAGAGACAGAGCCTCACAACTCTGCAAACACAATTTGAAGGGAACACCATGAAGCAGTAACTGTGGTCAATCAACGTGATCAAGAGCAACAGTGGTGGCCAGAAAAAGCCTCTTTGAGGTGACACTCAAGCTGAGACCTAAAGGATTAAGGACTCAGCAGTGAAAACAGCAAAAGGAAGGAGATGTCAGGTGGACACGAAGATAGACGAGTCTGGAGGTCAGAAAGGCTGCAGTAGAGATATAAATTTGAGAGTCTTCAAAACTATCAGTAAACAGCATTTAAAACAGACAAGAACAGATGGGAACAGCCATGATCACCTAAGGAGAGCCCAAGAACAGAGAGAATCCTGGACTCAAGATGGAGAAACACCAGACAACTGAAGGCAGGCAGGGCAGGCAAAAGAGGAACCTTGGAAGGAAACCAAAAAGGACAAAGCGGCAGAAGGAGAACCAGGAACTAAGAGAAGAGTGTGTTTCAAAGAGGTGGTGGGCAAGTGAGTTCAATGCCAAGAGGCAGAATATGATGAAAACAGAGAAAAATGACCATTTCAGGGAGTTCTACTTTGCAAGCAGAAACATCAAGGCACTTACAGACAAGGAGAATGGAAATGAGATGGGCAGAGACTCCTGAATGGTTTCTCCATCCTCTGACCCCACGCTGACCCAAAAAGCCCAGCTCTATTCCTGAACTTTGGTTCTGTGAGACATCCAGAATCCTGATAAGACATTTACCTTTTCTACCTAAGTTCTCTCTATGGTTTTCTTCAACCTGCAACTGAGACTTCTTTTTACAAGCTCGGCCATGAAAGGAAGGTAAAGACATGGGAGATAGGGAGCTAGGAACGCAAGGAAAACAGGGCCCAGGAGGAAGCTCTAGGTAACTTTAGTGGGTTGAAAAGTGTCCCTCGAATATTCTTGTCCACCTGGAACCTGTAAATGTGACTTTATTTGGAAAAAAGGTCTTTGCAGGTATAATTAGTTTTAACTCAAAATGAGGTCACAATGGATTAGGCCCTCATCCAACGACTGGTGTTCTTATAAAAGCAGAGACAGACACAGAGAGAAGGCCACATAAAACAGGCAAAAACTGGATTGCCAGCAACTACCCGAAGCCAGAAAGAGGCATCAGAGGGAGCTGCCCTGTCAAAACCTTGATTTCAGACTTCCAGCCTCCAGAACTATGAGAGAATAAATTTCTGCTGTTTTAGCCACTCCTTTTGTGGTAATTTGTTACTGCAGCCCCAGGAAACTAAGAGTAACATTTCAGAGCCACACAGAAGAACCCCTGAAAACCTTAAGTGAGACAGCAAGCACAGAGACAGAAATAAAGAGCAGGGATCGGCTTGGAGAAGCGTGTGAGGAAAGGAGGAAGGCAAAGGTCACAGGCAGGGGTGGTAACGGAAGCAAATACGTCAGTGCTTGCGCCACACTAAGCACGGGGGTAAGTGTTCCATTTGCACCATTCTCGTTTCATCCTCACCACCAGCCCAGGAGACGGGAAAACTGGGAGAGGAGTTATACAACTTGCTCACAGCCTCAAAGCTCAGACTGCAGAGCCAGGATGTCCAGCACATGGGCACGGAGAAGCCACGGAGGAAGGAACACCATCAACTGTTATGTAGTTACTGGTCATGTTTTCAAAGATGTAAACATAATGTGTAACAAAGTAGAAAAAGTAGAATTTAAAAATCTACACATACAGTGTGATCTCCAATCTGGGGGGTGGATGAATCTCTGAATACATGTGCATGAGTAACAAAACTAAATGAAAATACAACAACATAATATTATAGGTTATTTCCAGATAGGTAAATTATATACTTTCCCCCTCATTTTTGTTTTTTTTTTGTTTTTTATTTTTGGCTGCATTGGGTCTTCGTTGCTGCACGCGGGCTTTCTCTAGTTGCGGTGAGTGGTGGCTTCTCTTGTTGCGCACCACGGGTTCTAGGCATGCGGGCTTCAGTAGTTGTGGCACATGGGCTCAGCAAGTGTGGCTTACGGGCTCAGCAGTTGCAGCATGCGGGCCCTAGAGCGCATGGGCTTCAGTAGTTGCAGAGTGTGAGCTCAGTAGTTGCAGCACGCGGGCTCTAGGGCACGCAGGCTCTGTAGTTGTAGCTCGTAGGCTTAGCTGCCCCGCGGCATGTGGGATCTTCGCTCCCCAACCAGGGATCGAACCCACGTCCCCTGCACTGGAAGGCGGATTCTTAACCACTGGACCACCAGAGAAGTCCTCTCCCCCTCATTTTTATAATCCTAATTTTCTACAATAAACAATTAAACACTTTTATTATTAAAGTAAAAAAGTTAAAGATAAAAACTGGGGACAGTAAAATGGACTTACTGAAAAGGACATCTTTATGAAAACAATAACAGTGATAACTTAGGGGGAACAAGGCCCTCAAAGAATGAAGACAGGGGGACTTCCCTGTGGTCCAGCAGTTAAGAATCCACCTTCCAATGCAGGGGACGCAGGTTTGATCCCTGGTCGGGGAACTGAGATCCCACACGCCGCGGGACAACTAAGCCCGCACCAAAACGAAGAGCCCACACGCCACAACTAAGACCAATGCAGCCAAAAATAAATAAATAAATATTTAAAAAAAAAAAAAAGAATGAGGACAGGACAGATGGAGGAACTGAGGCAGTGAAGACAGATCGCCTGTCCAGGGAGTTTAATTTTAAACAGAGAAAAATAAGAATAGTGGCTGAAAAAGATACCAAGATTAACTGGGAGATTAAGTTATATAAGACTTATTAGTCACGTTTGAAGACAGAATAGAAGGAGCCCCTGAAGAAGAAACTAAAGATAAAACTGTTGGTGAGTATGTTCTCAAGTGGAAGAATCTTCCCTTTAATAATATATGAAGGAGGTAGATGCAGACACAGAAGTCCTCTGAGATCAAAGAGTAGGGGAGAGGAGCTCAAGCTAGATGGTCCATGGTGTAATAATTAAGAGCACGGGCTCTAGAGGCAAACAACTGACGTTCAAACATGGGTTCCACAGATTCCTGGCTCTGATTCTGGCCAATTACCTAATCTCCCCATAGGTTTAGCCACCTATGAAATGGGGCTATTCACAGGACCTGGCTCAGAGCTGATTAGACGATCAAACAGTAATACCGTCAAGTTCTTAGCATGGTGCCTAGCTAGCATAGTAGGCACCTAACAAGGCCGAGCTAATAGCACTGGGGTCATCTGCAAAATGCAAGTTCATATACTGCCAAGAGAACTGCAGGTGGAGGACAGAAGGGCCACGGTTTGAAGGAATTTATTTCAACAGGGTAATCTTCAAGTACCTCTCCCAACATACTTTATATATAGAAACATCTGTGCCAAGTGGCGATAACCTCAATTTCCCAAGCCCTCTTTATTTCAGTTCCTCGCTCGGTCCTGTCTCGGGGCTTCTCCCTTTGCCCAGGTATCTGCCTGCTTCATCCCCTCACCTCCCCTTGCTCTCGAGTTCAGATGTTTCCACCACCCTTTTAAAATGAAATCAGGGACTTCCCTGGTGGCGCCGTGGTTAAGAACCCGCCTGCCAATACAGGGCACACGGGTTCGATCCCTGGTCCGGGAAGATCCCACATGCCGCGGAGCAACTAAGCCCGTGGGCCACAACTACTGAGCCTGCTCTCTAGAGCCCGCGAGCCACAACTACTGAGCCTGCGTGCTGCAACTACTGAAGCCTGCGCGCCTAGAGCCCGTGCTCCGCAACAAGAGAAGCCACCGCAGTGAGAAGCCCGCGCACCACAACGAAGAGTAGCCCCCGCTTGCCGCAACTGGAGACAGCTCGCGTGCAGCAACGAAGACCCAATGCAGCCAAAAATAATAAATAAATTAAATAAATAAATTTTTAAAATGAAATCAGCCATCTCTATGGCCCTGCTCTGATTTCTCTTTCAGCACAACCTTTTCCACCCGCCATCGGACAGATGACGTTCCTCTCACCAGAGGGGGGGTGGGCGTCTCTCCTCACTGCCCCATCACCAGCTGCCCGCTGGTATTGCTCAGCCTTGAATGTGCATTTCCCTGACACTCTCCCTCCCCTTGTTTACAGGTGCTCCTTCTTCTCAGCACCTGACAGTGCTCAAGCTACTCCATTTAAGATCAAGGCAGGGGACTTCCCTGGTGACGCAGTAGTTAAGAATCCACCTGCCAATGCGGGTGACACGGGTTTGAGCCCCGGTCCAGGAAGATCCCACATGCCGCAGAGCAACTAAGCCCATGCGCCGCAACTACTGAGCCTGTGCTCTAGAGCCCGCGAACCACAACTACTGAAGCCCGCGCGCCTAGAGCCCGTGCTCCGCAACAAGGGAAGCCATCGCAATGAGAAGCCCGCAGCACCGCAACGAAGAGTAGTCTACGCTTGCCACAACTAGAGAAAGCCCGCGCACAGCAACGAAGACCCAACACAACCAAAAATAAATAAATAAAATTTATTTTAAAAGTAAATAAATAAAATAAAATAAAGGCAGAACAGGGACTTCCGTGGTGGTCCAGTGCCTAAGACTCTGCACTCCCAATGCAGGGGGACCTGGGTTCGATCCCTGGTCAGAGAACTAGATCCCACATGCCACAACTAAGAGCGCCACAACTAAGAGCCTGCATGCCACAACAAAGATCCTGTGTACCACAACTAAAACCCGGCACAGCCAAATAAATAAATACATTTTTTAATTTAAAAAAAAGAAATAACTAGAAAAATAACAATGAGAAGAGCAGCAACATTATACATTTTAGCACACCTCTTTAATGCCTGTCTCAAGTGGAGAGAGCTGGATTCTCACATCTGCTTCTGCACTCAATCTGATGCAATATCTTGTTTTGGTTGAAGATGAGGATAATTCAGCCTCACAGATATGTAGTTGGAAAAAGGAGGAGTAGGGCTTCCTTGGTGGCGCAGAGGTTAAGAATCCACCTACCAGTGCAGGGGACACGGGTTCAAGCCCTGGTTCAATAAGATCCGACATGCCGCGGAGAAATTAAGCCCATGAGCCACAACTACTGAGCCCAGGCACCTAGAGCCCGTGCTCCGAAACAAAGAGAAGCCACTGCAATGAGAAGCCCGCGCACCACAATGAAGTGTAGCCCCGCTCGGCAACTAAAGCCCGTGCGCAGAAACGAAGACACAACGCAGCAAAAAAATAAATAAATTCATAAAAAAGAAAAGGGAGGAGTACTGTAACAGCCTTTCCAAATAAATACAGACAGTCTTTTTTGATACTACATCAAAACTTGACAAGTGGTAAGTTTCTTAAAGAGCAGTTCTGGGCTTCCCTGGTGGCGCAGAGATTATCCACCTGCCAATGCAGGGGATACGGGTTCAGGCCCTGGTCCGGGAATATCCCACATGCCACAAAGCAACTAAGCCTGTGAGCCACAACTACTGAAGGCTGCGTGCCTAAAGCCCATGCTCCGCAGCAAGAGAAGCCACCGCAATGAGAAGTCTGCGCACCGCAACAAGCAGCCCCCGCTCGCCACAACTACAGAAAAGCCCGTGCACAGCAAAGAAGACCCAACGCAGCCAAAAATAAATAAATTTATATTAAAAAAAAGGGTAGTTCTGATGTGGAATCTGAAACTATGTCAATTAACTTTCCATACTGTTACATCAAGCACCAGGGGCTTCACTCCATTCTTGTGCTTTGAATGGATCTTTTACTCATCTGTGAGTAGCATCAAGCACAGGCCATTTGGAAAATATCAGCTCACTGAGTTAAGCAAATCTTCCAAATGTTGACACGTTTTATTATATAACATTAAAAAAAGAAACATTTCGTTAGCATCACCTCCTATCTTGCAAAAAAAAGTCTTTAAGTACTGGGAAGCTGTCAAGCTCATGGTAGCAGAATCAAGTTTTCCAAAATTCAAATTTCCATTTGAAAGCTCAAATTTTATCACTGCCAACAATACTGTCAGTTATTTTCCTTGAAGTATCTGGTTCACTTCGTTCGTTTTTATGAAAATATCTGCCAAATTCCCCTGTCTAAACAGCCATCATTTTTTGTCAGCTGTTCTTTCAACTCAAGCGATCGCAGAGTTGCTTGTCCAGGAGACGGCTCTCACATGTTAAGATGCATCAGTGCTTTATGCCAACTTTCCATTTTGTCACATAGGCCAGTAAAAAGATGGATACTCAGGTTGAAGTTTAACAAAATTAATTTTGATTGCTTCATCAAGGGCATTAGATTAAACTGGATTTTTTTTTTTTAAACCACAAATTCACAGCGGTGAAGAATACTATGACTACAATAACCGCTATAACTGGCTTGGTACCATGGCTTTGATTTCTGCTACAGAACCAGCAGTATCACCCAGCACTGCTTCGTACCATCAGTGGGAATGTCAACACAGTGGAAGTCAAATGACATCTTAATATGATCATGACAGCAGCCTGGACCTAATGAGCCCCAGAGTCTACAGACTGTACTTGAGACTCCTCGCTCTAAGTGATGGTGAAACCCAAGACTTCAACCACCATCTAAATACTAATAACTCATCCAGACCACTCCTCCAGAGCTCCACATTCACGTGTACAAAAGTCTACAATTGGACAAACACTTCAGAGTGTTTCAGAGACTGGTAATACTGTAGTGAACCAAAGTGCCTGTCTTCATGGAGCTTAGAACTAGTGGGTAGATCAACATAGAGGCTAGGGAGACAGAGCAAAGGAAGACAGAGATTAATGAGGGCGGAGAACACCCTCTAAGGAGGAGATATCAGAACAAAGACCTGAATGAAAGGAGTGGATGGTCCAAACAGACCTCCAGGAGAAGAGCTTTGCAAGAAGAAAGAGTAAAGTGTAAAAGGCTAGTGTTTTCTAATGCAGAATGTGGGAACGCCTCCTGGGGTCCTCAAACCCAAGGTGCAAAGACTCACTCACTGTTTTCCCATCAAACCACTGCTCATTTCAGTAAATGCAGAACAGCCACCCGGACTTCCAGGAGAGAAACCTGTACTCGCTCACTCCCTTCTGACCTTCCACGCAGTCACCTAAGCATCTCAGTCACCAGTTACCAGCTTTTCTACCCTGGCCCAGACCCCCCTTCCTCTCTACAGCATCCCATCTGGAATCTGACCCGTCTTCCTCCTTCCTCTGAGCACGCTCCAAGTTCAGGACCAAGTGATGTTCCTGATCAGGTACATCTCCTTACCCTTTGAGGGCTTCCTAGAGCCCTCGACGTAAAAGTGCAAATTCTTTACCAAGACTCTGACCTCTCAGTATCCATTTCTCACCACTCTCCAGTCCTTTGGAACTTCTGTCCCTAGACAACTCATGCTCTCTTTCATTCGATAAATAATTACTGAGCACCTATCTTGCACTACACTGTTATACGTGCTGGAGACAGTGGGTGAAGGAAACCAACTGGTTGCATGAAAAACATACTCAACCATCTCCTCAGCCTGGAACACTCTTTCCTTCCCCACCACAGGCCAGGCAGCCTCCAACTGGAGAACCCTTTCAGTCTCAACTTAAACATTTTCCAGCAAGCTTGCAAGACAGTGGCGGCCCCGCTGCTCCAGCCCCGCGCCTGACCGCCCGCCCGCCAGCTCCGGCTCGGCTCTATCACAAGAAGGTTGTTGATCATTATGAAAATCCCCAAAAAGTGGGGTTCCTTGACAAAACATCTAAAAATGTTGGAACCAGACTGGTGGGGCTCCAGCGTGCAGTGATGTAATGAAATTACAGATTCAAGCAGATGAAAAGAGGAAGATGGTCAACGGCAGGTTTAAAACATTTGGCTGTGGTTCTGCCATTGCATCAAGCTCGTCAGCCAGCAAGTGCGTAAAGGGGAAGACAGTGGAGGAAGCCACGACCATCAAAACCCAGGGGGCGGGGCTTCCCTGGTGGTGCAGTGGTTGAGAATCCGCCTGCCAATGCAGGGGACATAGGTTCAAGCCCTTGTCCGGGAAGATCCCACATGCCGCGGAGCAACTAACCCCGTGCACCACAACTACTGAGCCTGCGCTCTAGAACCCGTGAGCCACAACTACTGAGCCTGCGTGCCACAACTACTGAAGCCCATGCGCCTAGAGCCCGTGCTCCACAACGAGAGAGAGAAGCCACCGCAACGAGAAGCCCGCGCACCTCAACAAAGAATAGCCCCCGCTCGCCGCAACTAGAGAAAGCCCACGCGCAGCAACGAAGAACCAACACAGCCAAAATTAAATAAATTAAAAATAAATAAATTTATATTAAAAAAAAAAAACACAGGGGCTTCCCTGGGGGCCCAGCAGCTAGGACTCCGCACTCCCAACGCAGGGGGCCTGGGTCTGATCCTTGGTCAGGGAACTAGATCCTGCGTGCCGCAACTAAGACCTGGCGCAGCCAAATAAGTAAATAATATTAAAAAAAATTTTAAATCATTTAAACAAACAAAAAACACCGTTATCACCAAGGAGCTCTGCCTTCCCCCTGTGAAACTGTACTGCTCCATGATAGCCAAAGATGCCATCAAGGTCACCCTGGCTGATTACAAACTGAAACAAGAACCCAAGAAAGGCGAGGCTGAGAAGAAATGAGCCCTCGGGGAAGTCTCCCACAGGTCACACAGGCTGCTTCCCTCCCTCCCCCGCCACCAGCAGTCACGCACACGGAGGTGTTCAGAAGCCCTTGCACTGAAACAAAAGAGCTATGAGATCTGCACAACGTTTGCTATTCACATTGTGACTCTAATGCAAGCAAAATACACAGTGTCTAATTAATTGTTCTGAATCCTGTGTTTTCTTTCAGCTCACGTTTATTGCCTTAATCCAGTCCAAGTCTATTTCGAACTCTGTGTGTGGCCCCAAAACTGAAATCAATAGTGAAGTCCGTCGTTTGGGTAGTCATGAAGTGCACAATTATCTAATTTTCCTGAACCCATTTTGGGGAAGATTACCAGTAGAATACCTTGGTAAGATTACTTGACAGAACCAAGTACTGTACATAAAACAGATCTGCATATATATAATAAAGGAATGTAAGACCCCGCCCCCCAAAAAACACACAAAAACCCCATTTTCCCTAGGAAGCCATCACTAAACTCTAGAATAGGTTAGCTGCCCCTGCGATCCACCACCCTTGTCTTTCACCTTTGTACACAAACTGCTTGTCAGCCTCCCTGTTAAACTATAACAAAAGGTCCTGGGCCACGCCCATTCTATAATTTATAGACTCAGCACCTAGCAGAGAAGATGCTGAATGAGCATTTGTTAAACAAATTTCCGGTTATAATACTTTTGAGAATATATGAAAAATATTTCATTGTCACTAGCTGGCAAATTAAGGGATGCCAAAGAATGTTTTGTCAAGTCCAAAATAATTCAGCATCACAAAGGGAGGTGGAAGTGAGAGCTTTAAAAAATAAACAATCATTTTTACCAGTTTCAAAATGAATTATAGGATCAAAACTGTCCTATAAAGGTAAAGCCTTTTGAACAAAATGAAAACAGACTCATAGCTATTCATGAGACTCAAAGAGAACTGGTGGTTGCCAGAAAGGGGCCGGAGGACAAAACAGGTGAAGGGGATTAAGAGGTACAAACCTCGTTATATAATAAATAAGGGGACTTCCCTGGTGGCGCAGTGGTTAAGAATCCGCCTGCCAATGCAGGGGTCACTGGTTTGATCCCTGGTCCGGGAAGATCCCACATGCCGCAGAGCAACTACACCCGTGTGCCACAACTACTGAAGCCGCGTGCCACAACTACTGAGGCCTTAGAGCCCGTGCTCTGCCACAAGAGAAGCCACCGCAATGAGAAGCCCACGCACCGCAACGAAGAGCAGCCCCCCTTCGCCCCAACTACAGAGAAAGCCCGCGCAGCAAAGACCCAACGCAGCCAAAAATAAATAAATAAAATAAATTTATTTTAAAAAATAAGATAAATAAATAAATAAGTCGCAGGGATATGACACACAGCATAAGAAATATGGTCAATAGGGGGAATTCCCTGACAGTCCAGCGGTTAAGACTCCATGCTTCCACTGCAAGGGGACCAGTTTCGATCTGTGGTCAGGGAACTAAGATCCCACAAGCCTCATGGTGCGGCCAAGGGGGAAAAAAAAAAAAAAGAAATATGGTCAATAATATTATAATAACTTTGAATGGGGACAGAGAATTACTAGACTTATCATGGTGATCATTTCATAATGTATGCAAATATCAAAGCCCTATGTAGTACACCTGAGACTAACACAATACTGTACATCAACTATATTTTTTAATAAATTCAGTTATTTTATTTTTATTTGTTTTTGGCTGCGTTGGGTCTTCATTGCTGCACGTGGGCTTTCTCTAGTTGCGGCGAGCGGGGGCTACTCTTCGTTGCGGTGCGCGGGCTTCTCATTATGGTGGCTTCTCTTTTTTTTTTTTTTTTTTTTAAACTTTATGTTTATGTAAGGAGTGAAGTTTTTTAGACATAAATATATTCTTCTTTAATTGTATTTTAAATTGCTAATAATTCATTTCTTTTACTATTTTAAAATTTATTTATTTATTTATTTTTGGCTGTGTTGGGTCTTCGTTTCTGTGCGAGGGCTTCCTCCAGTTGCGGCAAGCGGGGGCCACTCTTCATCGCGATGCGCGGGCCTCTCACTATCGCGGCCTCTCTTGTTGCGGAGCACAGGCTCCAGAGGCGCAGGCTCAGTAGCTGTGGCTCACGGGCCTAGTTGCTCCGCGGCATGTGGGATCTTCCCAGACCAGGGCTCGAACCCGTGTCCCCTGCATTGGCAGGCAGATTCTCAACCGCTGCGCCACCAGGGAAGCCCCGGTGGCTTCTCTTGTTGCGGAGCATAGGCTCTAGGCACGCGGGCTTCAGTAGTTGTGGCTCATGGGCTCAATAGTTGTGGCTCGCGGGCTCTAGAGAGCAGGCTCAGTAGTTGTGGCACACGGGGTTAGTTGCTCCGCAGCATGTGGGATCTTCCCAGACCAGGGCTCAAACCCATATTCCCTGCATTAGCAGGAAGATTCTTAAACACTGTGCACCAGGGAAGCCCTCAACTATATTTTAATTAAAAAAAAAAAAAAGCTTTTTGAGAAAAGAAAGAATGTCAGAGATGACTTGGGAGAAAGTAAGGTAGTAAATTAAAGTGATGGGGGCTTCCCTGGTGGTGCAGTGGTTAAGAATCCACCTGCCAATGCAGGGGACACGGGTTCGAGCCCTGGTCCGGGAAGATCCCACATGCCGTGGAGCAAGTAAGCCCATGTGCCACAACTACTGAACCTGCGCTCTAGAGCCTGCGAGCCACAACTACTGAGCCCATGTGCCACAACTACTGAAGCCCTCATGCCTAGAGCCCGTGCTCTACAAGAGAAGCCACGGCAATGAGAAGCCCACACACCACAACGAAGAGTAGCCCCCCCTTGCCGCGACTAGATAAAGCCCGCACGCAGCAACAAAGACCCAATGCAGCCAAAAATAAATAAGTTAAATAAATTAATTAAGTAAATAAATTAAATAAATAAATAAAAATAAAGTGACAGGGGTTTGCAAAGACAGCTGACACATGTTTCACACCCTAAATTAATACTCCTCTGGAACCAATAGGAAGAAAAGACAAATCTCTCAGTAAACTGTCTTCTCATAATCTACCATTATCATAGTTTAAAAGACTGTCACAGGGACTTCCCTGGCGGTCCAGTGGTTAAGACTCCTCGGAGAGCGTTTTCAATCCCTGGTCAGGGAACTAAGAGCCTTCATGCCACGCGTGCCAAAAACAAAAAAACAAAAAAACTGTTACAAAGCAAGGCCATTAGCAATAGTAACGGTGATCCTCTAACAGAGCACTGCGGCCAGGCACTGTTCCAAGTGCTTCACACGTATGCTAACTCACTCAATCCTCACAACCGCCCTAGGAAGGAGGTTCTAGTGTGCCTGTTTTACACATACGGAAACAGACACAGAGAATTCAAACCCACATCCACACCAGCAAGTTCAGTTACACAACTGGGTTCTAACTCAGGCAGTCTCAGTCCTTTAAGAAAAGAGTGAATTTCTTTCCCTCCCGGCAATTCAGGAATTATCTTAAAGTTCCTAGGACAATTTTTTTTTTTTGGAAACCTGTTGTAGAAGCTTTAACACTCTCTTGTCTAATTAGAAAGTGTCCAGAATTTTTTAAAGCTTTACCAACTACAACACTTGGAGGTAGTCAAGAGAACTTGTAATCCGCATGGGGGATATATTTTACAATTGCCACAGGACTGAGTCAGAAGACACGCAGACACGTATAAAGACACAATTACCCACAAGTAAACAAGAATATATTCAATCCCCTTAGTATTCTAGTCCTGACAGGTTAAAGAGTAAATAGCCTTTCCCGCCTTGATAAAGTACATTATTAAGCCTGGACCAGGAATTCCCTGGCAGTCCAGTGGTTAGGACTCTGCTTCCACCGCCGTGGGCCCAAGTTCAATCCCTGATCAGGGAACTAAGATCCTGCAAGCCCCCCCACCCCCCACCCCCAAAAAAAGCGCCTGGGGCAACTAATTATTCAATCATAACCTTTTATCAATGGCAACATTGATGCAACTGTATAATCTCTTCAGAATTATTACTTTTGATAGTCTTGACCTGGTCTTTTAATCATTAACTTTTTAAAAATGGCTTTTTTCCCAGAATTTTAACTTAGTAAGTCAAATAAGGGAATACTCAAGTCTCTCAAAGAAAGCAATATTGTGCTATAAAATGGGAAGCTTTTCTATCATTGGAAGTCAGCAGGAATTTCCATCAATTACTGTGGCACCTAATGGTAGGCACTGCAACAAGAACGAGAGGCCTAAAAGGTTTCAAAAGCTTTCAGCGTTCCTCTAATCCACCGATCAATTCAAGTGTCTATAGATGGCCTGTTTTTCTTAAATGAGAGTTGTGGAACAAAACTCACAGCTCTAAAAAGAAGTGGGACTCTTCATTTTCCAGAAGAGTCAGTGTAATGTTGCATTACTCAATACACAGCCACACTCTCCACAAAAATTTGGACTCTTTCTTCCTTCCAGTAATGTTACACATTCAGTTTTATAAATTATTTCTCTGATCTCAGTTTAAATTTGTTTTTATCCCCTCATTCTATGTTCACTAAACCAAACACTCAACTGAACTGCCTGCTTCATAAATTCTCCAACCACTCTCATCTAGAAATGCAAACCTGAGAGATCAGAATTTATACCAGGGTTAAAAAATTCTAAAACTTTTTGTTCAATGCCTTATTAGACTCATCCTAAATAAGGGTTTTAAAATAATATGGCACGCCATATGGTCAAGCCCAGATAACAAAATTGAGAATATCTATGACCAATCCACTAATGCCAAAGCCAAAGTCTCTAGACAGTAAGAACTTAATCCCATTTAGAAGCCAACATGAGCCAAATCTTTTGGGTAGAGAAAACAGCAATCCAATGAAGAAACTATAATTGATGCCAATACTGCACGTTTGCAATAAAATGTTATTTATTAAAGTACTAGCTAAAAAGGCAACTGGTGGTAGGTAAATCTACAACTGTCCTGAAGACCCTTCTCGAAGCTAATTGTAGAAATACAACTTTTCCAATCAAACTAAAGGATAACAGACACAGAAAATTTTAGCAAAATAAAAGGTAACAGAAACAAAACTTTGAGAAATAAATTAACTCCTCATAAAATCTGTGCACTTCTCATGTGGTCAATATAAGACCTAGGTGTTCCAAGCTCTGAAATCAAAGCCACTAAGCATGGAAAAGATTTGACAGCCTTTTGGCAGCCTTTCAAATCTCTTTTGAGATTAAAATGAAATCTGAGGAAATTTACTTCAACTCCCCCTGAAACAGAGGTAACTCGAGACATCAAACAAAGAGAAATCTTTATTAAGGTATCATTAAAGAACATTCTGCTTAGTACATGCCTGATGACATAAATACAGCTCTGTCGTAACTGAGATATCATACAAAAGGAATATTCTTGTCTGATGGGCATGTTCGTTTAAGAAAGTGTCCACTCTGAATCAAAACTACATAGTTGAACAATATTCTCTATAAGCACACTCTTGACCATTTCCACAGAAGATGAGAGGCAGCCTTAACACTGGCTCCCCAAGCAGGGAGAACTGGGAGCGAGCCACAGGCACAATCATAAAACTTAACTTCGCTTTCCTCAACTCTCACCTTCTAAGAAAACACTGCAGCACTTACAATGCCTGTGAAACCAGAGGCGTGTAACAGAGGGAGTCTCGGGAGGAGAGAGGCCCTGCAGTCCAGCCTTACAGCAGCCGGAAAGCTTCCCCGACGGGGTCCTGCCAGGCCGGCCTCTGACCCTTCCAGTTGCACTCCATTTCTGACAGCTCTGTCAAAGTTAAATCGAGCCAAAAGCTACCACCCAGTTCTGCCGTCTGGAGGTTCTAAGACCTGTTTCCATGTTGGTGGCACCAGCCCTATCCCCAGCCACACACCCATATTAGTAAGGAAGCAAAAAAGGAACTGCCTGTTCGTTTTCTTTTTGCAATATGTACCTTCCGGAAGAATCCAGAACAGGCCCTATCTATCTTAATAGAACGCAAACTGAAATCTTTCTTTGAAATACAAACTCCATCCACCCCAAAAAGACTACAGCTTCAAATTAGAAAACAGAGAACTCAGGTAGAAATCTTATACGATAACAATGGATTTTAGACCTTATCCAGTATCTGGGGCTGAAGAGAAGGGAACTTCTCACAAAGCTAATACTTCCACTTATTTGCTAACTATGAAAAATATCTACATATTTTCTTAATAATCTCATAAGCAACTGCTTAATCATTAAACGTTATTGGAGATCACTGTGTTACCAAACAGGTAACAAAATGAAAATACAAAAAAAAAAAAAGGGCTCTAATACTCCCCGAATCAGAACTACAGATTACGACTTTTACATCATTTATGCACAAACTCAGTAACGTACTCTTTAACTGCAAATGTCCACCAACTTCCTTTCCCAAAATAAACACCCCTACATCGCTGTTCTCTTTCAGTCAGTGAGTCTCACAATCCTAACTAAAAAGGTTCCATAAAGAGGAATTAAGTGGATAAACCTACTTGGGTATGCCAACGAGGTAATTTAAAGGACTTCAAAGATGTTTAAACACCATTTAGGTCAAGCATCAACTCGCAAGGAAAAATACAGGAAGATTTTCCAAAGTCCGATGGCTCAGCGATCCCTGCGTGGAATTTCCAGCACCCTCCACCCGGCCGGGGCCGAGAGCGACCCCGACCCTCCCCCGCCGCCCCCAGCTGCGCCCCCGCCCCCGGGCGGCGCCCCCGGAGCCCCGCGGCGCGGGCGGCGGCTGACAAAGGCCGCGCGGCGGACGCGCCATCTTGCCGGGCCCGCCGGGGGCCATTCATTCGGCGCGGGGCGCGGGAGCCCGGCCACCGCCCGCAGGCTGCGCACCCGCACGGGGGCTTCGGGCGGCCCCGCTCGGGCCCGGCGGCGACCGCGGGGCCGGGGCTCGCGCTCGCAGGGCGCTTTGTCCGCCCCGCGCGCCCTCGGCGCCGCTTCCTCATTTCTCCGCCGCGGCGACGCCAGCCTCCCCGCGAGCAGCCGAAAGGCCGCTTTCCCCGCAGCTCGTCCTCCCGCGGCCAAGGACGGCGCCCACCGCGGGGCAGGGCCGCGGCCGCCTTTGTTCCCTGGCCCGCCTGGCGCCCCTCCTCCGGGCCACCTCCCAGGCGTGGGGCGCCGGACCCGGACCCCAAACCCCGGAGCCTCCGGCCCCGCCCCCACCGCGGACCCCAGGACCCGGACTGCAGGCCTGCACCCGGTACCCCAGACCAGAGCCCCGGACCTGGACTCCAGATCCCGGGGCCCCAATCCAGGCCCGAGCCCGGGACTTCGGTCTCGGTCCCGGCCGACGGCTGCGGGGTCCCCGCCGACCCCGCCCCAGCCCCGCGGACCCCACCCGGGCGGGGCAGGAAGACGCGACCCGGAGGCCGGGTGGGGGCGGGGAGGGTGGGGGCGGGGCGGCCCGGGCGGGCGGGCGACTGGGGGGCGATGGGGAGGGGCGGGGATGAGGGCCGGGGCTGGGGGTCGGGGCCGGGGGTCTGGGCTGGGGCCGGGGCCGCGGTCGCCGCGCTCACCTCGACACCGCGTCCCGCCTGCCGCGCCCGCTCCCCGCCGCCTCAGCCGCCTCGGCCGCCGCTCCGGGAGATGGTCGCGCTCAGGCCGCTCCGCGGGCGCTGCGGGCAGGTGCGCCGGCGAGGCTCGGTCTGTCGGTCCCGCGGCGGCTGCTCCACTCCCGCGCCCGCGCCCGCTCCCGCCGCCGCCGCCGCCTCCGTCCGCCCCTCAGACGCCTCCAGCCATCGGGATGGGCGCGGCGGCCCCTGCCCGCAGCCTCGGGAAACCCCACGGTCGCGTCACCGCGCACGCCGCGCGCGCACGCACCGCTCGACCGAGTCCCCGGCGCGCGCGCGCGCGCTTCGGCCCTGCGCCAGCCCCGCGCGCGTACGCGAGCCGCTTAAAGGGGCAGCGCCGCGCCCTCGGGGACCCGCTCCGGGAGCCTCCCAGGCAGGCCTGCCTCTCGCCCGCGCCGGGCTCCGCGCCTCAGGGGCTGGCCCGCGGGGCCCTGCGCTGGCGTGGGTCTGCCTGCTGCCGACCCCCTTGGTTCCCAGCCATGTGGACGTGGGTAGAGGCCGCAGGGTGGGAGCCTGCCACCGGACCCGGTGCCCGGCAAAGGCACTCTGCACCCCGCACATGCGCCCAGCACACGCGCCCCGTAACGCACTCTGCGCCCCACATCTGCATTCTGCACCCCGCACACACACATGCATACGCCAGCGCAGGCTGATCCACACCCACGCTGGACCAGGTCGGCCTCAGGGACTCACGGCTTCCGCCTGTCCGCGGAGCAGACGCCCTGCAGTCCGGGGTCAGGGCCCCTCCTCGGAGGTGCCCGTGGGGCTCGTGTGAGCTGGACAGGTGTGAGCAGT
Organism: Balaenoptera physalus; assembly: GCF_965194825.1. Taxonomy (NCBI): domain Eukaryota; kingdom Metazoa; phylum Chordata; class Mammalia; order Artiodactyla; family Balaenopteridae; genus Balaenoptera; species Balaenoptera physalus. Next base: position 195,504,537 of record NC_138882.1, on the reverse strand, counting down.
GTGGCCTCGATGGTCGAGGCCCTCCTGTCAGGAATGGCCACCTGAGCAGGGAGGTGTGACCACGGGAAAGAGTGTCAGGAGGGCAGATGCAGATGGACCACCCCCTTGCAAATGCAGCTGAGTTAGCCGGGCAGCTGAGAATCGAAGACCCCCCTAGTGGGGGAGGGGAAGGAGGTGGAGAGATGGGTCAGCTGTGAGCAGCCTGTAGCTTTCAGTGTCCTCAGAAACCTCCTGGATGTCCATGGATGGAGCCCTAGGCCCACCAACTCCCACCTCTCCATCTGACTTGTGCCTCCCCAGTTCCAACGACTCCCCACCTCATGGACTTCTTCACTGCAAGAGCCTGCGGTCTCCAACCCTCATCACCCCTTTCCAGCCAGCTCAGCTTTCTGCCCCCAGCCCTCCCTATGCTGCCCTTTCCAGACCAAATCCAGGACCCCTCCTCCAGGCCTGCACAGCTTGGCTGAAGAAAGCAGGAGGACACACCCAGCAATGCAGCTGTCCCCTTAAACCTCAAGGGGCCCTGTCACCCCCCCAGCCTGATTCGCAGCTGCAGCCAATTTGTCTGTATGCCTGTGTGCTGTCTAGGGTGGCCCTGGACCCCAGCATGAAGCCCATGCCTTCCCACCCACGCTAGGGCTGTGCCCCCTGTCCCTCCCCCTCCCACGGGTCCTTCCTGCACAAACATGCCTCCACCATCCTTGGAGTCCTTCCTCAATCCCTGGCACAAGAAAATCTGCCCCGCCCTGAACTCAACCATTTCTCCAAGGAGCCCTGTTTCCTTTCAGTGGGGCATGGTATTTAGAAGACAGGATCCAGGCTCAAGCTGTGCTTGCTGCTACAGGAGTGCCACTGCTTCTGGTCCCGGTCAGTGGACAGAGCTAAGGAACACATACAGTACAAGCGTATGTGTTTGTGTACACACACAGACCACCCCCCACACCCGTAACCAATCTCCCATGCTCACCACCACCTCGCTTGGGCGCTGACCGCAGCCGAGATGTCCACCCTGCCAGCTGAGTGAGGACAGAATGCCAGCTGTCTCACTCCTCTGCTAAAACCATTGAGAGCATCCATTGCCCTGGTCCCTCTGCTCTGTCCTCCTCACTGCCCAGCATCTGGCTCCTCTCTGCTCCTTAAACACTCAGTCACTGCGTTCCACCCTCTGGCCTTTGTCCCTTGTGACTCCATCTGCCCGGGAGGGTCTCCCCCGGCCCGCCTCGGCCCTCCAGTGCTACTCTGGCTCCTGTGACCTCACGTGGTTCATACCAGGCTGCTTGTTCCTTGCTCTGCTCCCCGGCTGACGACCGGGCTGGACTCCCTTGCCCGCTGCCCCACCCACCAAGAAGGGCATGAGGTGCACAGTGGGTCCTCAAGGAATGTTTTTGAGCAGGCAACGCTCTGTGTTCCAAGTGAGGGGGACACAACTCAGAGTGAGGGGTGGTGGGCGGGGCGGGGGAGCGGGGAGAGTCAGAACAGAGTGGTCACTGTGTCCAGGACAAGGGCGGGGGGACAAGCCGGCAGCACTGCCCAGTGCTCAAGAGGAGGTGGGGAAAAAAAAATTCCCTGGCAGTCCAGTGGTTGGGACTCGGCGCTTTCACTGCCAAGGGTCCAGGTTCGATCCCTGGTCCAGGAACTGAGATCCCGCAAGCCGTGGCACAGCCTTGGCAGGTGGGTCCCAAGGCCCCAGACTTGGGGTCAGAGAGAGACATCCCTCAGAATCCAGCAGGTCTGATGCCATCCAAACTCTATGCCCACCTAAGTCCAGGACTTGGAAAAGTAGAGATGAGGAGGGGGAGGAGGAAAAGGAGGAAAGGAAAAGGGGGAGGAGAAAGGGGTGGTAGGAGGAGGAGGAAAGCATGAAAGGTGAAGGAAGCGAGCAGTGGGGTGAGTGGTCTCTATGCAGCCCACTCTGTGCTGCTGTGGGGATGGCAGGAGACCTGGGGGACCCTCAGAACCCCCATCCTGTCATCCTGGGTCCCTGCATGCCCACCTAAGAGCAGCAGGAGGGCGGGCAGGGCTGGCCCAGGGCTTCCCTGTAACCACAGGCCACGATCGGCCTGGTTGGGCCCATCCTCCATTACCTCAGGGCCACAGGGCAAGGCCACACATGAGGACACCAAGCCAGTGCCTGCCCTAGCTGTCTGAGGTTTTGGGGTGCAGCCCTGTTGCCCCTGGCTAATCTGTAGGTCTGCAGGGTACAGCAGGTCCTTCCCTGGAACTTGCCCTGTGGCTGGGGTCTGAATACTGTTTATGTGTTTATGGACAGGGTGTGAGGGGCAAAGTTGAGGGGAAGGTAGGGGCGAGGGAACAGGGGACGCTGGACCCTCATTCCCAGATTCCCTGCACGGCCTAGGGCCTCATCCCCATCGTCCCCATCTGATGCACACAGGCCTCAGGGTCCCCAGGCAGCAGGGCCCTTCAGCCTTGAACACACATACCCTGGGCCTTGGTCAACTCTCAGGAGCCCACAGGAGCTTCTAGCTTCTAGCCAGGGCCTTTGAGACCTTAGGGGTCTGAAGGACGCTCCGGGGACCCTGCCCTCCCTGTCCCACCCTCCATCCCTTCTGCCCAGGCCTCCTGCGGTTTTTGGCCCCCAGCTGCCCGCCACTCAGCCCCTCCTCGGTGGGGCATAAACCAGGGCCCCTTCATGGAGAGCTCATGCCTGGCCAGGAACCCAGGCTTCCCCTGCCTTCCCGGCAACACTCCCTCCCTCCCTCGATAAGTGGCTTAGAGACCAGCCTGTGGTCCTGAGTCCACGGCCACACCCATTCAGTGCTTCTGGCGAGGGCCAGGCCAGCTGTGCCCCAGTGCCTGGCTCAGAGCCCAGCTTCGCTAAAAACCTGGGGAGCACAGATGCATAATTCAGATGCCCCGGCCCCGTCTGCTCTGTGGCAGGAAATGGTCTGACAGGAAAGTAGGTCTTTTAAAATCTGGATTAGTCAAACATTCCGTGCACAAGACCGGACCGCTCCTGGGGCCCCGCTCCAAGGCTGGCTTTGAGGGTCCAGGGCTGCAGGGGGTGGCTCCCGCAGGGTCTGCCTTGTCCTGCAGAGCGCTATCTGCTTCTCCTCCCATAAGTGAGCTGCGGGCCTGACCCGGCCTCCGCGCCCCGGAGGACAGAGGACGAGGACGAGGGGGGAGGGGCCGAATGCAGGTAATCCAGAAGAAGCCTAATTAGTTCCTGCGGGCCGGCGGGCAGGCGTGCAGAGACGGGGCTGCTGACCGAACGGGGGCAGGTGGGGGGGCGGCTCCTGCTCCTTCTCGCCTCCGAACTTACTGAGGGGAGCGCCCACTGGGTACCAGGATGGCCCAGGTCCCCGAGCCCACCTCCGCCCTGACGTGGGGCAGGTCTGCTGGGGGGCGTGGGGAGAGCAGGGTGGGCAGTGGGAAGGGGACAGTCAAGCAGACCCCCCATGGCAGGCAGAGAGGGAGCGAGCTGCGGCGTGGGTGCCAGGGGGCCCAAGGGAGGGTCCAGGCCCAAGGTGGGAGTGGCCGCCCAGGTCGCAGGCATCGCAGCCCAGGAAGCTGGTATGGCGGGCAGAGTGCACCTCCCCGGCCCTGGGGAGGTGCTGGCTGTTGCCCCCTGGCCACCAGCAGCCCTTGAGGGACCTCTGGGCCCCTTCTCCTGGGCAGTGGAAGCAACCCCTCCCCCTCCCTCTCCCATGACTCATCCCTTGGCCCCGAGCCCCCACCATGCCTCTCATGACCTGACCTCCAAGCCTGTGACCCTCCTTGTCACCCACCTTTGCTCATAAACCAGACATCCCTCATGGCGGGCACCAAAACGTGGGGGTCAGTGGGGAATCAGCAAGTGCCACCTGGGGTGGAGGGGGGTGCCCGCACAGGGGTGGGAGGTTTGCTCTCCGCTGGGCAGCTGCACCTCAGGGGCAGACACCCGAGGAAGACCCAGGTGGCCTCCTTGCCACTCCCAGAGTGGGCCGTCCTGAGGGGCTGACGGCAGCTCAGACCATCAGCTCCGGCAAGCGCCCTCGCTGCCTTCCTGGGGGACGTTCCTCGGGGCAGCTGCATCAGGTCGGTCTCACTGCAGAACCTAGGGCAGGAAAGCCTGGCTGCGTGGATGGCTCTGGGGCCACAGCAAACCTAACGAGGGGTTTTTCAGTGTCATTCGTGGAGTGAGACATCTTTGGTTGAAAACACAGACCTCTCTAAGGAAGCAAGAGGCAACCATGAGTGAGGAGGGGTAATCCCCACACATCCCCCCAGAAACGTGTGCACCACAGATATACACACAACATGTAACAGGCACTCCCGAGCTGGATCAGCCCGGCCTCAGGGTAGCAACAGGCAGAAGCTTAAATAGCTTATCTGAAAAGAGGCACTTGACTGGCTCAGACACTGGGCTTCAGGCTCAGCTGGATCCAGCGAGGCTCCCAATGGGCTCTGGCTCCCCAGTGGTGCCTCCTGCCTGGTAGGGAGGTGCCTGCTGGGGCTGCCTTCCCACCACACCAGCTAACCAGCTACAGCGCTCCAGAGACTCTGGGATGCGGTGTGTGGACCCCAGGAAGGCTCTGAAAAGCCTCACTCAGATTTCATGTGGCCCTTGAGGCAGGGGTTGGAAGGGCCACTGGCTCTGTTGGGACAACGTGCAGCGCCCGGAGCAAAGGTGAACGCTGTCACCAGGACGAGGAGGGCTGCCGGGCAGGGGAAAAACTCAGTGGAAAAGCAGCAGGATTTGGGCAACAACTGAGACACTCATAAACCGAGCCACTGCTGGCTGTCGGGTTCAAGGCCCACAAGGCCCAGGTTCCGGCTCCTCCCAGCTGAGGCCAGGCAGCCCCAGCCTCTGGCCTGCTCCATCCTGAAACCGGATGCTGGGGCAGAGCCTGGAGGGACGAGGCTGGGCAACCCTTGCCTCCCAGCTCCGCCCCGCCCCCACCCCCACTGCAGCCTCCAGGGACTCCCAGGCAGACGTTGAGGGTGCCCCATGGGGCGGCCAGCGCTCCCGCCCGGCCCAGCCCCCAGCCCCATTTCCTCTCCGGGCCTGGGCGGCGCCCTTGGCAGAGAGGCTGCGATTGTTCTACGCTGGCGCTTCCCCCAGCAGCCTGCAGAAGGCCGGGCCGTCACCAGCCCAGCCCTGGAGCGCAGCTGCCAGAAACGCCCTAGGCGCATCCTGGGCCGGGGCTGGGAGTGCTGAGACCCGAAGGAGAGGGGCGTGATGCAGAGACGCCAAGACCCCGGGAGAGCTCGAGGGTCGGAGCGGGGCACACCCAGGCCCTGACACCCGCACACAGACGAGAGAGGGGAGCCCAGGCGGGCACCAGAGAGATGAGGGGCCAGGGAGGCCTCAGTGCCCAGAGTGGGAGGGGTCTGCAACTGGGAGCCCGCTGCGCGCGGAGGGACCTGGGGGTGGTGAGGAGGCCCGGTCCAGAGGTAGCCACTGCCCCAGAGAGGCCTAGGGGCTCTGAGCCCCCAGACCCCTTCTGGGCCCCCCCCTCCTCCTCCCCAGCCTGGCCAAGCCTCCTGTCCTCAGGTGCCATCTAGAGGCCTGGGCAGGCTCAGGGAAGCGTCCCTGGGGCCCGGAAGACGGGACAGGCTCCTAGCTGCTTAGCAGCACACATCCGGGTGGGCACACTGGCTTGGTGGGCCACAGGCCCGTGCAGGGTGCCCCCGTCCTGGCCGGAGCCCAACCTTGACGGTCCCCAGAGCAGGGACAGCCTGCACACTGCCTGGCCCCCGGTTCCCGCCGCAGACAGGAGCAGGGGCTGATGGGGTGGTGGCCAGAGGGACCTTTCTGGGGGAAGACGGGGCTGCTGTCGGGGCCGCCCTGGTCTCCAGCTCCCCTCGCCTCCCTCTGCCCGCGCCCTGCCTGGGGAGAGCGCCCAGCTGTTCTGGGGATTCCTCTCCCCGCAGAAGGTACCCTGGGACTCAGCTCCACCATCACCTGCCAGGTAACCAACTTGCACCTGTGACACCAGCAGGCAGGAGGGTGGCCGGTCCAGCCCCGGGGGTGCCTGCAGCCCTCGAAGCCTTCCTGAGCTCACTGCCCTGTCCAGCCACATGAGGGGCAGCCCAGAGACGGCCCCAGAGCCTGGGCCCCGTGCTCGGGCACAGCCCTCTCACCCCTGAGGTCATGTTGTACGAAGACGCTACGCAGGGCCACTTCCAGCGGGCGGGCAGCCACTGAGCAGAGGGGAAGGGATGCACATCCTCAAGGCCACAGGGGCCCAGAGCCACCCTGGGCGGTCACCCTGTGACCACGGACTGGGTACCATGCCACATCATGCCACACATCTGCCATGCCACGTTACCTGCCATATCATGTCACAAAGTGCCACATCACATCTGCCAGCCAGGCCGCCCAGGGGTTGACACGGTGACAGAGCCTTGTCCCGGGGCGCCTGGCAGGAAGGGCCTTTTCCTCTGGGCCTGCACCCTGTCCCGACTGCTCTGTGGTCTCTTCTCAAGTCCCACCCTGGAGGACTGTCCTTTCCAAAAAAAAGACCCCACCATGCTGCCCCTCCCCGCGAGGGGGCAGGGACCCAGTCCCACGACCAGAGGGCCAGGGTTCCCACCCGGGCCCCCGCTCAGCTTGGCCCGTGGGGTCTCCACCGGGAAGTCCCTCTGCGCAGGGCAGCCCACATTCCCCTGTCAGAAGGGAGATGCCTCAGAACTCCCAGTGACTCAAAGGTCCCCGCAGATAGGGTTCTGCCTCATGAACTACTTTTGGTTTTGAATCCTGGTAGAACACACCTAATGTGAAATTTACCAATAAGCCCTTTTGAAGTATACAGTTCAGTGGCATTTAGTACGGTCACCTCGCTGTGCATCCACCGCCTGCATCCAGCTCCAGAGCGTTTTCATCACCTCAAAAGGAAACCCCACCCCCATTAAGCAGTCACTCCCCATTCTCTCCCCCCAGCCCCCGACAACCACGAATCTGCTTTCTGTCTCCATGGATTTACCTGTTTTATGTACTTCGTCCAAGCAGGATCATACAGCATGTGTCCTTCTGCGTCCGGTTTCTCTCACTGAGCATCGTGTTCTCAAGGCTCATCCATGTTGTAGCAGGTGTCAGCGCTTCATTCCTTTCTATGGCGGAATAGTCCATTGTGTGTATACACCACCCTTTGTTTATCCACTCATCCATTGATGGACATTCGGACTGTTTCTCCTTTTGGCTATTGTGAATAGCGCTGCTGTGAACATTTCTGTACACGTTTTTGTTTGAACACCTGTTTTCAATTCTTCTGGGTATTTACCTGGGAGTGGGATTGCAGGGTCATACAGTAACTCTATATTTAACCTGAAGAACCACCAAACTACTTTCCACACAGCTGAGCTATTTTACATTCCCACCGGCAGTGCTCAAGGGCTCCAATAGCGCCATACCCACACCAAGACTTGTTACTATCTGCCTTTTTGATTCTAGCCATTCTAGTGGGTGTGAAGTGGTATCTCATTGTGGTTTGATTTGCATTTCCCTGGTGACTAGGGACACTGAGCATCTCTTTTTTTAAATTTTATTATTATTATTTTTAACATCTTTATTGGAGTATAATTGCTTTACACTGTTGTGTTAGTTGCTGCTGTATAACGAAGTGAATCAGCTATACGTACACATATATCCCCTCCGAGCATCTCTTCTTGTGCTAACTGGCCGTGTGTATGTCTTCTTTGGAGAAATGTCTATTCAAGTCCTTTGCCCTTTTTTGAACTTGTTTTTTGTTGTGGTGGTGGTGGTTGTTGAGTTGTAAGAGTTCTCTATATAATCTGGACATGAGACACTTACCAGATATGTAATTTTGCAAATATTTTCTCCCATTCCGTCAGTTGTTTTTTCACCCTGTTGTTAGTGTCCTTTGATGCACAAAAGTTTTTAATTTTGGTGAAGTCCAATTTATTTATTTTTCCTTTTTTGCTTCTTTGTTGCTTGTGTTTTTGACATTATATCTAAAAAGCTAGGGCTTCCCTGGTGGCGCAGTGGTTGGGAGTCCGCCTGCTGGTGCGGGGATGCGGGTTTGGGCCCTGGTCCGGGAGGATCCCACATGCTGCGGAGCGGCTGGACCTGTGTGCCATGGCTGTTGGGCCTGCGTTCCGGAGCCCGCGTGCCACGGCTGCTGAGCCCGTGTGCCTGGAGCCCGTGCTTCACGACAGGAGTGGCCACTGCCCTGAGAAGCCCGCGCGCCGCTGCAAGGAGTGGCCCCCACTCACCGGGGCTGGAGAGGGCCCACGTGCAGTGGCGAGGACCCAGTACAGCCAAAAATAAATAAATAAATATTTTAAAAATGCAAAAAAAAAAACCAACCCCAAAAACCAAAAACCAAAACAAAAAATAAAAAGCTATTGCTAATCCCACTACTGGGCATATACCCTGAGAAAACCATAACTCAAAAAGAGTCATGTACCACCATGTTCATTGCAGCTCTATTTACAATAGCCAGGACATGGAAGCAACCTAAGTGTCCATCATCGGATGAATGGATAAAGAAGATGTGGCACATATATACAATGGAATATTACTCAGCCATAAAAAGAAACGAAATGGAGGTATTTGTAATGAGGTGGATGGATCTAGAGACTGTCGTACAGAGTGAAGTAAGTCAGAAAGAGAAAAACAAATACAGTATGCTAACACATATATATGGAATCTAAGGAAAAAAAAAAAAAAAGGTCATGAAGAACCTAGTGGCAAGACGGGAATAAAGACACAGATCTACTAGAGAATGGACTTGAGGATATGGGGAAGGGGAGGGGTGAGATGTGACAGGGTGAGAGAGTGTCATGGACATATATACACTACCAAATGTAAAATAGATAGCTAGTGGGAAGCAGCCACATAGCACAGGGAGATCAGCTCGGTGCTTTGTGACCACCTAGAGGGGTGGGATAGGGAGGGTGGGAGGGAGGGAGATGCAAGAGGGAAGAGACATGGGAACATATGTATATGTATAACTGATTCACTTTGTTATAAAGCAGAAACTAACACACCATTGTAAAGCAATTATACTCCAATAAAGATGTTAAAAAAAAAAAAAAAGCTATTGCTAAATCTATTGAAGATTTACTCCTATGATTTCTTCTAAGAGTTTTATGGTTTTAACCTTTAAATTTACGTCTTATCCATTTTGAGTTGATATTTGTATATGGTGTGAGGTAGGGGTTCAAATTCATTCTTTTTCATGTGAATATCCAGTTTTCCCAGTACCATTTGTTGAAAAAGCTGTCCTTTCCCCACTGAATGGTCTTGACACCCTTGTTGAAAATCATCTGACCATAAGTGTGAGGGTTTATTTCTGAGCTCTCTATTCTATTCCATTGGTGCATGTCTGTTTTTATACCAGTACCACATTGTTTTGATCACTGTAACTTTGTAATAAGTTTTAAATTGGGAAGTTTGAGTCCTCTGACTCTGGTCTTATTTTTTAAGATCGTTTTGGCTATTCAGAGTCCTTTGCAATTCTGTATGAATTTGAGGAATGAATTTTCTTCAATGGCAAAAAAAAAAAGGCCATTGGCATTTATCAGCTACTTCTTAAAAATGTAAGTTCTGGGAGGAGACCGTGGTGGTGGCTCAGTCCTTCTGCCCTGGGCAGTGGTCAGCTTGCTCAGGTCCTGTGGCAGTGAGGAGGGCAGGTCCTGTTGGGAGGTGATGGGGACCACTGGGGGGTCTGAGCAGGGGTGAGACCCCCTGGTTGCCTGAGGGCGGGTGAGCCTGTGGAGGGCAGCGCAGTGCTGGCAGGCTGGACGGGGCCAGGTATCTGGAGTGCTGGGGCTTGTGGTGGTTCAGGGGAGAAGGCACGGAGGAGTCAGGGGTGACATCAGGGTGTCTGTCCACACAGCTAAACTGTGAGCAAGCTGGGAGGATGGGAGGGGCAGCTGGGGAGGGCAGTTCCGGTGGGGTAGGGGGAGAATGTGCTGTGTCCTGGACCTTTCTAACCCAAGATGCTTGTAGATGTTGGCCGAGAAGCAGACCTGCAATGGGCGTGGAGAGCCATGGGCCAGTGAGGGGCCATGGGGGAGCATGGGTAGCTGAGGATGTCCAGCCCATCAGGCCGACGGAACTGCCAGGGAAGAGCTTGCTAGGACCCAGGGGCATCCCCGGCACCCAGAGCCCCCAAGCTGACTTCTGAAGCGGTGGTGGGTCCCCGGGTGTCTGTGGGGGCAGTTCGGTGTGGGCTGGACCAGCAGGGACGGCAAGGGGGGTCACTGGGTCCTGTGCTTACACTCAGGCTGGGCACCACTGCCCGTGCCCAGGGGCAGGCACGGGGTGGGGGGACGGCATGCACCCTCTGCAGGGCCACCCAGGCCCCCACGCCCCCTGCAGCACCCCACCTCCAGGCCCCCGGCGTCTCAGTCCTGCAGTCCTCAGCCATGGGACCTTGATCCTGAGGATGCAGCTCTCCTCCCCTTGGGAGGGGCCCTGGGGCCTGAGGGCTGTTTGTGAAGAATCCTGTCCCTGAAGGCCCAGCCCACCAGCCACCTGGGAGGTGATGCAAGTGGTGCCTGAAAGGGGTAATGAGAGGAAGGTATGAGGCCAGCGGGCCTGGAGCCGGTGGAGTCCCAGGGGGTGGTGTTGGAGACCCGCAGGCTTGGGGCTCGAGGGGGAAGAGGAAGTGGTGCGCTGGGACCCCAGGCAGCAGGGGTGCAGGCCAAGCACGGAGCATGTGCTGGCCCCCAGCTGTCCCTCCTGGGGCGGCCAGGCCAACAGGCACTGGGTGTTTTGGAAACCAGCAGGCCTGGCTGGGCACGTGGAGGGGTGCTGCCTGGAGCTGGGGCCCTGGAGCTCTCGCTGTGACGTCCATCTGGGCCCCGCTGGGCCCCGATACATTCCCCTGGGCAGATGCCCCATGCTAATGCCCAGGCCTGCTCTGGGGTTCCCGGGGGATGGCTCAGCCTGCGAATCAGACTTCTAAGGGCCTGTCTGTCCTGTCTTATTGTCCCTCCAGCAGCCCCTGGGCACTGAGGTGCCCAGACCTTTGAAACAGATCATGGGGAGGAAGCCCCCACAGAGTCTGCGAGTATGAGGGGCCGTGGGTCAACCTCACTGGGCACCACTGGGGGCACTGCTGAGGCCAGGGCCATACTTGCCCCGCCCCTGCCCCGCCCCCAAACCACCCTGTGCGAGGCCCATGGGTGCTGCCCCCAAGGCCAGGCTCTGCGGAGAGGCCAGCCAGGGGCGGGCTCACCTTCTCCAACCTGTCCCCTTGGTGCAGGACAGACCTGCAGGCTCCTGCCGCCCTCTGGCCGCTGGGCCCACTGGAACCAGAGAGGTCTGAGGCTCTTGCTGCATTTTCAAAACCTCTTTTAGCTTTTGGACAAACTGACCTTGCTGGTGTCACATTCAAACAAGACTGAAGAGGACACGGAAGGAGGAGCCCCTGAGCCCTGCAGGGGAGCAGGGGGTTCAGGGATGCCAGGGTCAGCCTGGGGCCTGGCAGAGCAGGGGCCACACTGGGTCACACGGCAGCAGAGCAGAGCAGTGGGCCCGAGCTCCTGAGCACGGCTGGCCAGGGTCTCAGGACGACGAGGTTCAGGGCCCACCACCTGCCCTTGTGTAAAGGCGGGGTGGGGGTCTGCCTGGTGCAAAGGGCTGCCTGGGGACGGGGGTGCTTCTCCGGGGGTCTGAACCCTCGGTCAGGGGTCAGCCCAAGGCGAGCGGTGGCTCCACTTTTCCCGGTCGGCACCCTGCCCCCCGCTCCCCTGCCCCCTACCCCGCGGCAGGCTGGCCCTTCACCGACTTACAGGTGAATGAAATGAATACTTATGCCTATTTTTGTGCTAACAATTGAGGGAACCCAAGAGTGAGGCTTCGAGGGCAGGATTTTGAAAGGAGGGATGGAGAGTGGCCGGGCAGGAAGCTTGGGAAGACGACCCTGCCCAGTTCCAAGCCCAGGAGGGCCGCCCTCAAACGCTGGTGCCCGCCCAGCAGCGCTGCCCGTCTGAGCGCCGCGCGGCCCGCGAGCGCCGCCTGGTGCACACGCGCGGAGTGGCCGCCCGAAGCGGTGCTTCCGGGCCGGGGATGGGGCGGGGCCGAGGGCAGAACTAGGTGACGGTGAAGGGGCGAGGGCAAGGGTCGGGGGCGGGGCCTGGAGAAATGCAGGGGCGGGGCCTAGTGACTGGCCGGGGGCGGGACCGAGGGCAGAGCCGGGGGACAGGGCGGGGGCGGGGCCGAGCGTCGGGAACTGGGCCGGGGCTTGAGAGGCTCAGCCTTGGACTCCGCCCACCCGGGTGGGCTGGCGGGCTGGCACTCCCCACGAAGACCCCGGAGGGCCACGGCGACCTGTTCCCAGACAGGCTTGTGATTTTGCTAAAACAGTCCATAGTTTTCAGGGCTAGTAACTCGCAGCGCCTCCCTCCCGCTCTTCGCGGAAACAACCCTTTTCAGTTCTTAGTTGTTTCCTCTGATCTTGATTTCGAAATTAATCGAAATCTCGGTAGTTGGAGAAGGTGATCAGTTTGAGGCTCATCTTTAGTGTTGCTATTTCTTTGTGGATCAATAAATGATCTATTTTTAGAGCAATGCAGGGTTGCTAGAAAAGGATGTTCTGAGGCTGCTACCCCAGACCCAGCGAGCGCGTGGGGCGCTGGGCGCAGGGGGGCGGGGCTCCCGGGACACGCCCGGCGGCGGGGCTCTGGGGGCCGGGAGGGCCAGGCTTTCTGTAGGCTGTGTCTGTGGACAGGGAGCATCCGGACTTTGTTTTTATCCATCTAGGCAATTCAATCGCTTTTAAAGTGGCCATTGTTTTAAATGGCATTATTTCGATTACTGGTGTATTTGGATTTATTCTTTTTTAAAAAATATTGGGCTTCCCTGGTGGCGCAGTGGTTGAGAATCTGCCTGCTAATGCAGGGGACACGGGTTCGAGCCCTGGCCTGGGAAGATCCCACATGCCGCGGAGCAACTAGGCCCGTGAGCCACAACTACTGAGTCTGCGCGTCTGGAGCCTGTGCTCCGCAACAAGAGAGGCCGCGATAATGAGAGGCCCGCGCACCGTGATGAAGAGTGGCCCCCGCTTGCCACAACTAGAGAAAGCCCTTGCACAGAAACGAAGACCCAACACAGCCAAAAAAAAAAAAAAAAAAAAAATTATTTATTTAGGCTGCTCTGGGTCTTAGTTGCGGCATGTGGGATCTAGTTCCTTGACCAGGGAACCCAGTCCCCCTTAAATGGAGGCGCGGAGTCTTAACCAATGGACAGCCAGGGAAGTCCCTGGATTTCTTTTTTAAAATAAACTTTATTTTTCGAATCGCTGTAGATTTTCAGAGAAATTGCTGAGACTTCCGGAGAGTTTCCATGCACTTCACTTCACGGTCGATTTCCTCTATTATGAGGAACTACATTAGTACAGTACACTTGCTACAATTAATAACCCGATATTGACACATTATTAACTATAGTCTACACTTTATTCAGATCTACTTAGTTTTTTTTTAAAAATAATTTTATTTATTATTTTTGGCTGCATTGGGTCTTCGTTGCTGCGCGTGGGCTTTCTCTAGTTGCGGCGAGTGGGGGCTGCTGTTCGCTGCGACGTGCGGGCCTCTCATTGCAGTGGCCTCTCTTGTTGAGGAGCACGGGCTCTCGGCACGCGGGCTCAGTGTTGTGGCTCGCGGACTCCAGAGCGCAGGCTCAGCAGTTATGGCACATGGGCTCAGTTGCTCCGCAGCATGTGGGATCCTCCCTGACCAGGGCTCAAACCCGTGTCCCCCACACTGTCAGGCGGACTCTTAACCACTGCGCCACCAGGGAAGCCCCAGGTCTACTTAGTTTTTACCTAACATCCTCTTTCTGTTCCAGGATCCCACAGTAAATTTAGTTGTTCTCCCTGGGCGCCTACTGGCTGTGGCAGTTTCTCAGACTTTCCTTGTCTTCGGTGACCTTGATGGTTTTGAGTGCTGGTCAGGACATCCTGTAGCCTGTTCCTCTGTTGGGATTTGTCTGGTGGGGTTGTGGGTTTCAGAGAGGTACAGTGCCCTTCTCGTTGCAAATGTCAAGGGTGAATGCCCTCAACATGGCTCACCACTGTGACCCTGGCCCTGGTCACTGGGCGGTGAGCCTTTCCATTCTCTGCTCATTGGAAGGAAGTCAGTATTGGCCATCCATGATTAAGCAGTGGGGGGTTGTGCTCCCTTCGTTGAAGGTAGAACATCTACATAAATTATTTGGAATTCTTCTGTATGGAATATTTGACTCTTCCATTTATTTATTTATTCTGTCATTTGTATCAATATGGACTCATGGATACATATTTATTTTTATTGTGGTTATACACATAACATAAAATTTACCATTTTAATTGTTTTAAGTGCACAGCTCAGTGACATTAGCACATTCACATTGTTGTGCAACTATCACTACTATCTGTCTCCAGAACTTTCTCATCTTGTAAAACTGAAACTCTGTCCCCATTAAACACTAACTCCCCACCCCCTACCCCAGCCCCTGGCAACAGCCATTCTACTTTCTGTCTCTATTAATTTGACTACTTTAGGGATGGTATATAAATGGAATCATTCGGTATTTGTCTTTTTATAACTGGCTTATTTCACTAAGCACGATGTCCTCAAGGTTCATCCATGTTGTATTAGGTGTTAGAATTTCCTTCCTTTTTAAGGCTGGCTAATAATAATTCCATTGTATATTGTATTAGGGTTCTCCAGAGAAATCAATTATATATATAATATAACAAATATATGTAGGGCTTCCCTGGTGGCACAGTGGTTAAGAATCCGCCTGCCAATTGCAGGGGACACAGGTTTGACCCCTGGTCTGGGAAGATCCCACATGCCACAGAGCAACTAAGCCTGTGCACCACAACTACTGAGCCTGCTCTCTAGAGCCCGGAAGCCACAACTACTGAAGCCCGCACGCCTAGAGCCTGTGCTCTGCAACAAGAGAAGCCACCGCAATGAGAAGCCCGTGCACCGCAACGAAGAGTAGCCCCCGCTCGCTGCAACTAGAGAAAGCCCGCGCTCAGCAACAAAGACCCAACTCAGCCAAAAATAAATAAATTAATAAATTTTAAAAAATATATATGTAAAATATATAGAGATGAGATTTTAATTATTTATTTATTTATTAATTGAGGTATAAGATGGGGAGATTTATTATAGAAATTGACATGTGATTATGAAGGCGGAGAAGATCTGCTGTCTGCAAGCTGCAGGCCCAGGAAGCCAGTGGTGTAATTCAGTCTGAGTCTGAAGGCTGAGAACCAGGAGCGCTGATGTCCGAGGGTAGGAAAGGATGAATGTCCCAGATCAGGCAAAGAGACAATTAGCTTGTCCTCTGCCTTTTTGTTCTACCTGGGCCCTCAACAGATTGGATGATGCCCACCTGCACTGGGGAGGGCAATCTTTCTTACTTGTGTTCAGATTCAACACCAGTCTCCTCCAGACACACTATCCCAGTCACACCCAGCTATCTGGGTGCCCTTAGCCTAGCCAAGTGGACACATAATATTAACCATCATGTATATATATATACACACACGCACCACATTTTGTTTATCCAACTATCCACTGACGGACATTTGGGTTTTTTTCTACTTTTTAACTCCTGTGAATAACACTGCTATGAACACGGGTATGCAAATACGTGTTCGAGGCCCTGCTTTTGATTCTTTGGGGAATAGGCCCAGAACTGCAATTGCTGGGTCACATGGTAATTCTATGCCTACTTTTTCTAGGAACCTCTGTACTGCCTTCCACCAGTCTACATTCCCACCAACAGTGCACAAGGGTTCCAATTTCTCCACATCCTCACCAACACTTCTTTTTTAAAAATATGGAATGCTTCACAAATTTGTGTGTCATCCTTGCGCAGGGGCCATGCTAATTTTCTCTGTATTGTTCCAATTTTAGTATCTGTGCTGCCGAAGTGAGCACTCACCAGCACTTCTTGTTTTCTGTTTTCTGATAGTGGCCATCCTGATGGGTGTGAGGTGGTGTCTCGCTGTGCTGTTGATTTGCATTCCCTGATGATCAGTGATGCTGAGCATCTTGTCAGGTGCTTGTTGGCCGTGTGTGTTTCTTCTTTGGAGAAAGGTCTATCAAGTTCTTTGCCCATTTTTTGAATTAGGTTGTTTAATTTTGGTGTTGAATTGTAGGAGTTCTTTACATTTTCTGGATATTAATCCCTTATCAGATATAAGATTTGCAAATATCTTCTCCCATCCTGTGGGTTGCCTTTTCTCTCTGTTGATGGTGTGCTTTAACGCACAATGATATTTACCTTATACTTTGGTTATAACCCAATACGACTTGACTTATTTTCTTTCTCACATTGTTCCAGCTTGGGCCCCTGGAAACTCTGTCAGGTGGCTGGGTTTACTTTCTTTATTCTTCTAATTGTATTGAGGTATAACTCACGTACAGCACTGTATAAATTTAAGGTGCACAGCATAATGACTTGATGTACATGCGTCATGAACTGATCACCACAATAAGTTTGGTGAACATCTGTCATCTCGTATAGGTACAAAATTAAAGAAATAGAAAAAAATTTTTTCCTTGTGATGGGAACTCAGGATTTACCCTCTTAACGACTTTCATATATAACATACAGTGTTAATTACATTAATCACGTTGTACATTACATCCATAGTACTTATTTTTCTTATAACTGGAAGTTTCTACCCTTTGACTGCCTTCCTCCAACTCCTCTTCCCCCTACCTGGGTTTACCTTTATTTTTTTTTAATTAAAAAAAATTATTTATTTATTTGGTTGCGCTGGGTCTCAGTTGTGGCAGGTAAGCTCCTTAGTTGCAGCTCGCCTGCTCCTTAGTTGCGGCACGTGGGCTCCTTAGTTGCGGCATGCGGACTTCTTAGTTGCAGCATGCACGTGGGATCTAGTTCCCTGACCAGGGATCCAGTCCGGGCCCCGGCATTGGGAGCATGGGGTCTTAGCCACTGCACCACCAGGGAAGTCCCGGGTTTACCTTTATTATGTTACTTTCTGCTTCCTAGCTATGCTGCCTTTCTTTTATTTTTTATTTTTATTTTTAATTTTTGGCTGCACTGTGCAGCTTGCCGGACCTTAGTTCCCTGACCAGGGATTGAACCTATGCCCTTGGTAGTGAGAGAACAGAGTCTTAACCACTGGACCGCCAGGGAATGCCCCCCTATGCTGCCTTTCTTATGCTTCCTTCTCGCTTCCTATATTCTATTAGGTTCATTACATTTTCTTTAGTCTTTTTTCCTTCCACAGATGTGGAAGTTATAAAACCTATTTCTAGTCTTTTAGTGGTTATCTTAAGAGTTTCACATTACTTTTTTTAAAAAATAAATTTATTTATTTGTTTATTTTTGGCTGCGTTGGGTCTTCGTTGCTGCGCATGGGCTTTCTCTAGAGGCAGCGAGTGGGGGCTACTCTTCGTTGCGGTGCACAGGCTTCTCATTGCGGTGGCTTCTCTTATTGAGGAGCTCGAGCTCTAGGCACTCGGGCTTCAGTAGTTGCAGCACGTGGGCTCAGTAGTTGTGGCTCACAGGCTCTAGAGCGCAGGCTCAGTAGCTGTGGCGCATGGGCTTAGTTGCTCTGCGGCACGTGGGGTCTTCCCCAGACCAGGGCTCGAACCCGTGTCCCCTGCATTGGCAGGCGGATTCTTAACCACTGCGCCACCAGGGAAGTCCCCACATTACATTTTTTTTTTTAAAGATTTATTGATTGATTGATTGATTGATTGCTTGCTATGTTGGGTCTTCGTTTCTGTGCTAGGGCTTTCTCTAGCTGCAGCAAGCGGGGGCCACTCTTCATCGCGGTGCGTGGGCCTCTCACTATCGCGGCCTCTCTTGTTGTGGAGCACAGGCTCCAGACGCGCAGGCTCAGCAGTTGTGGTTCACGGGCCCAGTTGCTCCACGGCATGTGGGATCCTCCCAGACCAGGGCTCGAACCTGTGTCCCCTGCATCGGCAGGCAGATTCTCAACCACTGCGCCACCAGGGAAGCCCCCCACATTACATTTTAATCTCAGTCACTAGCCCTGGCCATTTCCTGAACACTACCGGATCTTACACTTGCATCCCTCCCCTCTTCCATGGCTGGTGGTCCAGGGTTTGGGTTTCTTTGACACTCCTTATCCAGGCTGAGCTGCCCCCAAGCAGGCCCTGTGACAACGGCTCAAGATGGGGCCACGCAGCCTTTCCGTGGGCGCAGGAAGTAAGACGGGACAGAAGGGGGCAGTCCCAGAGCTGGGCAGGGGCTTTGGGCAGGGGGCTCAGTCCACCGGGACCTGGGAAGACTGTGTCACGGTGCAGCCGTGTCACCCGCGAGCGAGGAGGCTGGGGGGCTGCGGCAGAACCCAGGTGTCAGCCCCCACGTGGCCGCCCCAGCTGGCCAAGTGAACCTCAGGCGGAGGCTGCGGGAAGAAGGGAGGGGTCTGAGAAGCTCCGTGCCTACCCACCCCCCGCCCCGCCATGCTCCAGCCCCTCGAGGGAGCCCCCAGCCCAGCCGTGCTCGCCTGATTCCTGCCAGCACTGCCACCAGGTCCCTCTGTCCACCCATGTCAGGCCCAGCTTGTTCTCAGCAGGGTCGGCTGCAGCTTACCTGGGTTGTCGGCCTAGTGGCCACGGCGGGAGGGGGGCCTGAGGGGGACAAATGTTGGCTCCAGTTGGGGCGAGGTCTGTGCACTGTGCTCCCCTGGGGTGGCAGTTCTGGGCCCAGCCCTTCACAGGGAGAGCCGAGCAGGACCTGAAGGCCAGAATTCCCGAGGAGTTGGCGTCACCCACCCGGACGTCCCGCCCACATGTCAAGGCCCCTGCTGTCCCGCCAGGGCTTGACTTTGATGGGCAACAGGTGTCATTGAAGGTCAGCCACTCTGACACTCAAGTCCTGGGCTTGGGACTGCGGTTCTCTGCCCTCCACTGTCGGGGAGCAGAGACCTGTAGGCAACCAGAGACCCAGCGCTCAGCACAGTAACACCCGGCGTTCACACCCACACTCACACCCACTCCCACTGTCACACCCAACCCACGTTCACACCCATGTTCACACCCACACCCACGCTCACACCCACGTTCACACTCACACCAATGCCCACACCCACGCTAACACCCCCACCCACACTCACGCTCACACCCGCACTCACACCCACTCCCACGCTCACACTCACACTCACACGCTCACCCCGGCTTTCAAGTCCCCACTCCTGACCCACCCTCCACCTTGGTGACTTTGTGTGGAGCATCGTGTGTGGGCAGCAGCCACTGGGCCTCTCATCCCCTTCCAGTGTGACCCACCGCAGGGACAATCCCCACGCCTGGCGCCTTGTGGCATCTGGGCAGCGAGGGACCCATCTCCAAAGCCCATCTGGTTGCAGCCTGGGTTGTCCGGAAGCAGCCCCCGAGGTGGGGTCTGGGGTACAGGCCGTGGGCTAGGGGTAAAGTCCAGCTGTCCTGTAAGAAGCCTCGGGCCAGCCAGCAGGCTCTGGAACAAGCACCCTTCAGAATGTCCCACATGGGGCCACAGTGGTCGGTGAGCTGCGTCTGCACCTGAGGCCCCCCGGAGGTGTGGGGCTTGCAGTATCTTCTTACTGGGGACCCCAGTGGCAGTGTCTGTGGGTGTCTTCTCTTCTCCGGGAGGGGATGACTGGTCTGCCCCGTGTGAGGGGAATGGGGCACTGAGGGAGGGGCTGGGGGCTCCCTGCTGCGCACACGAACTTTCCCCTCCCCCTGGCCTGGGGTTTCAGTCTGCGAGTTCAGCCGTTCTCTTAGGAGAGCCCATGGTTCCGTCCAGACCCGTCCGGAGAACACACTGCGTGCCCTGCCGTGGGGTAGGGCGGCCCTGGGGGCCCGCGCACGGATGCCCGGGTGCTGGCAGCCCACTGCTCTGGCCTTCCTGGGTCCCGCCCTTGGTCACCCTCTGACCTGATTAAGGCTCTGCAGAGAAACGACCAATGGGAGAGAGCGGGAGGGAGGGAGACTGACTTATTTTAAGGAACTGGCTCATGTGGTTGTGGCTTGTCCAGCAGCTAGAGACCCAGGGAGGTGCCGAGGCTGCAGCTCAGGGCCAGAGGTGGTGTACAGCAGGACTCCTTCTTCCTGGCGACCTCAGGCTTTTCTCTTAAGGCCTTCCGCTCTTCGGATGAGACCCACCCACATTATCAGGGTCATCTGCTTTACTCAGATCTACACATTTCCATGTTAATCACATGGAAAAATCCCTTCATGAGCCCCACCTTCACTGCAGCATTATTCACAGTAGCCAAGAGGTGGAAGCAACCTAAATGTCCATAGATTGATGGATAAACAAAACGTGGTCTGTTCATCCAATGAAATATTATTCAACCTTAAGAAAGAAATTCTGACACCTGCTAAAACACGGATGCACCTAGAGGACATGATGCTGAGTGAAATAAGCCAGACACAAAAGGACAAATACCGTCTGATGCCACTCATACGAGGTCCCTAGGGGAGTCAAATCCGTACAGAAAAGCAGGAGGGTGGGTGTCGGGCTGGGGAGTGAGTGTTTAATGGGGACAGAGTTTCGGTTTGGGAAGGTGGAAAGTTCTGGAGATCTACTGCCTAACAAGGCCCGTGTAGTTTACGCTACTGAACTGCTACTGAACACTTAAAAATGGTTAAGATGGTTAACTTTATGTTATGTGCTTTGTACCACAAACAATACAAAAAAGAACAAAAGAAAAGATTGTGGTTCATAACAGATGTTCAGTACATGTTAGTTCCCTTTTCTGAGTAATATTTTACGCTAATTTCACCACTGTAATCAATACATATATGAAAAAACACACCTTCACAGCAACACCTAGACTAGTGTTTGGGCAAACACCTGGGCTTGTAGCCTGGCCAACGGGATGCAAAACTGACCCTCACACCCTCCTTCTCCGCAGGCCCTTGCCCTCCCCGCACCCCCTGCCCCACTGCCGTCGTGCGGCAGCCCGCACCAGCCTTCTTCTTCTCCAGCTGTGGTCTGGGCGTATAGATGCGACTAGTTTCCTTGAAATGGTCTGGGGATTTTTGAGGGAAGGGGTGGGAAAGTCTTTTCTCACCGTCTGAAGCCACGGCCCGGAGCAGCCAGGACAAAGGTAGGGCGCCCAGAGCCGGCTTCTTCTTCCATCCCGGCCCGGGGCCGCTGGCCCGGTGCCCGCTGGAGCCATTTTGTCCCCGTCAGCACAAATCTTGCGGCCTCAGCAGCTGTCCTGGGCCTCAGCAGGAAATGTCCCTGTGGCTTCCATATTCTGGCAGGCTGAGGGCCAGCCAGGCCGGTGGGGTACAGGGCATACCTCGCCTGCTCAGATTCGTCAGGTGGTCATGGGGCCGAGGCAGATGTGTGTCGGCGTGCGTGACTCTGGGGGCCATGCACGGGGGTGAAGGGAACTAGTGGGGGCCTGTCTGTGACTATCGCTGGGGGCAGGAGCTGGAGGGGGGATGGAAGGAGCCCCCTCCGCCCCAGCTTGTAATCACAGACCTCCGAGTGCCGTGGCCAGGCCAGCAGGTCACTGCCCCGACGGGAGCACCGGGACCTGGGCCTGGTGTCGGGAGCCGGAGCCGCTGCCCCAGGTCGGGGTGGCAGCGGCTGTGTGTGTCCGAGGGCTGTGTGTGTGTCCGAGGGCAGGGGTGTGTGTGCTGCGGTGGCGTCTTGTTACTAAACAGCCAGGCCACGGGGCTCCCTCGGGGGCCAGCTTTGCTCTTCTGAGCGGAAGGGGGTCAGGTTTCCCTGAGAATAGCCCCTGACCGCCCAGAGGACACCTGGCTTGGCCTCCCCATGGCCAGTCCGGCCCCCTGGTCCTGTCTGCTCCGCCTCCTCTCGCCCCTAGCTCGTGGCCAGCTGTCTTCTCCTGGGACTGTGGACTCCCAGCCCCTTCTGTGCAGGGTGGCCAGAGGGGGATCCCAGTGCATTTGTTTATTGAACCTGTCTTTAGAGGGTGTCTGCAAAGTGCTGGCACCATGCTGGGCCCTGGGTCCTTGGGGATGTGAGGGTGACACCTGGCCAGGGAGGGCCGTCAACAAGAGCCCTCACCAAGCAGTGATGACAGCCCGTGGGGCCTCCCGCTGCACAGTGGGGGAAAGGGGCTCACTGGGGAGAAGGGAACAGCCCCTCTCCTGCCCCGGCCCACGATGTCCATCCTTGCCGTGGCCCAGGGGGCCTTGGCTGGGACCCAGGGTCAGAGAGGGAGCTCTGGGGTGAGGGGCTGCTCAGGCCAGGAAGGGCCACGTGGGGAAGGGCCAAACTGTCCCAAAATAGGGCTGACAGGATCTCCTGGCCATAAAAGGCTCTTGGAATCTGGACCCCAGGGACCCCGGGCAGCTGGGCCCGCTAAAACTCAGCCGCCCCCTCTGCCCCTTGTACTCTGCCCACAGCAGCTCCAGCGCCACCGTGCAGTGTCCCCTCAGCCGGCCACAGACATGGTAAGGCTGCTCCCGGCGCCCGGCAGAGCCCCCGGTGGGCTGGGCTGGGCGGTCCCGCGGGAGCTGGGCGCAGTGCCTGGGGGAGAGAGGACGGGCAGGCCTCTATGCACACGGGGATCAGGCTGGGGCCGTGACCAAAGGTGGGAGGGTCTCTGCGCACCTGAGGAAGACGTCCAATGAGGCTGGGCGGAGAGCGCGGAGTGGGGGGCCCGAGGCCGGGCCCTGCCAGCCACTGGCGCCGCCCTTGCTCTGGGGGCCAGGCCGGAGCAGCCCTTTCGGAAAGCGGCCGGGAACGGTGGCAGGCGGGGTGGCCCGGCCCTGGACTATCCCTCTGGGATTCCAGAACAGGCTAGGGCCTTCACCCTGGCCCCCAGGTCAGGCTCCTCCCCACGCTGGTCCATGGCGTCCCTCCCCTGGCCTCACTGGCTGTCCAGTGCTGCCCCTTCTGCCCTCTCACATGGCTGGCCTGCCCCTGCCTCGAGCGCCGTCCCCTTTGAGTGGCCTCGCGGAGCCCTGCTCCCCCCTCACGACCCACCCCTGTGCCGCCTGGCCTCAAGCCTGCTCTGGGCTGGGGCCGGGGGCCTTGGGCCTCGTGTCCTGGGGCCTCCAGCCTCCCCCGGACTGAGGGGTGGAGGGGCCCCTGGCGAGCCTGGGCCCGTGTCCCCACAGACGGAGCGCCTGACGGCGGAGCAGATCAAGGAGTACGAGGGGGTCTTTGAGATGTTTGACGAGGAGGGCAACAGGGCGGTGAAGACGGACGAGCTGGAGCGGCTCACGAGTCTGCTGGGCATCAACCCCACCAAGAGCGAGCTGGCCTCCATGGCCAAGGACGTGGACAGAGAGAGAGAGGCCGGCCAGGGGCAGCCGGGGGGCGGTGTCAGCTGGGTGTGAGTGGGGAGGGGCTCGCCGCCCTCACTCGGGCACCTGCCGCTTGCTCCCTGCAGAGAAAGCGTTCTTCAACTGCGAGGGCTTCCTGGCGCTGATGGGCGTGTACTGGGAGAAGGCCCAGAACCAGGAGAGTGAGCTCAGGGCGGCCTTCCGCATCTTCGACAAGGAGGGCAAGAGCTACATCGACTGGGGCACGCTCAAGTAGGGCCTGGCCCGGGCGCGGGGGTGGCGGGCCCCCCGCTTGCTGCAGCTCAGTGCCGACTCCGCAGGTACGTGCTCACGCGTGCGGGCGAGCCCCTCCGCGAGGTGGAGGCCGAGCAGATGATGAAGGAAGCCGACAAGGAGGCCGAGCAGATGATGAAGGAAGCCGACAAGGACGGGGACGGGACCATCGACTACGAGGGTGAGTGGGGGATGGGCCTGGGAGCCCGGTGGCCGGGTCGGGCCAGGCTGCTGACTTGTCCCTCTGCTCTCAGAGTTCGTGGCCATGATGACTGGGGAGTCCTTCAAGCTGGTCCAGTAGGAGCAGCCACTGCGGCCATGGGAAGCCCGCTGCCTGCTGCCATCACCCTGCTGCCCACCCTGCCATCCACCCCATGCCAGCTCCGTGGCCAATAAACGCTCCAGCCAGACTCGTGTGTGCCTCACTGTCACAAGGCTGGAAAAAGGGGATGCAAAGCTGTGGGTCTGGAGAAGGGAGAGGGTTCTCCTGAGCTGCCCATCACACTTGGGCCATCACTTCTGTGGGACACCTGACACTGCCTACAGCCCAGCTCTGGGCTCCGGACACCAGCCGGAAGGCCAGGCTGGGCATAGGTTGAGGACCACCTACTCACACTGCCTGCCTGCCCTGGGAGGCGGCTGCCCGAGGGCCCCTCCCGGAGCTCTTTCCTCCATACGGAGATCACTTAGATAGAAACTTTATTCTCTCTCCAAAAAGCTGTAGACATCACAGCAGGCCCTGAGCCCTGAGGCTTAGGTCCGTGGGGCCTCATCTGGGCTGAGGGCCTGCTGGGCCTGGGCCAGGGGCCAGGGCTGAACGTAGCAGTGTGTGTGTGTGTGTGTGTGTGTGTGTGTGTGTGTGTGTGGCCAACACAGGGCCGGCTGGCTCAGATGCCCAGCGTTACATAGCAACGAGGCCAGGGCTGCAGCAATGTGCCGGATGGCTGGCCTTCCTTGGGGGGGGGGGGAAGGATGGTGAGGGTGGGCTGGGGTGCCCTTGCACAGTCCCCTGTGAGCACAGAGTGGCTGATGGCATCGGGAGGCTCGGGGGAGCTTTCCTGCCCCTTCCGGGGGCACCAGGGCTACAGCCAGGGGTGTTGGGCATTGCGGCCCCACTCCTGGGGCCCTGGAGGGGGCTCTAGGCATGAGGCCTCAGGAAGGGGGCTGGTCTCCTAGGAGTGGGGTGGCTCTTCCTGTCTGGTTTTAGTCATCTTGACGGCCTCTTCGTAGGAGGGCGGCAGCTCAGGGGCATACAGGCTGTAGGCGGGAGGGGTCATAGGGTCGAGGTCCAGCTCCCCAAAGGGCAGGGGCAGCCGCATGCCCAGCGGGTACTGCACGGAGCTGTAGGCTGCAGGGAACCAGAATGGGTTTGTGGGGATGGGTGGGTCTGGCCCCCACCAGTCCCCCGCCGCCCCTTCAGGCAGGTGGGCCGCCGGGTGAGGTCTGCCGGCACTCACATGACACAGTGCTGTGCATGGGGCTGTCACTGTCCGCAGGGATGGCTGTCGGGTCGCAAGGCTCAGGTGCTGATGGCAGGTGTGGCTGGGCGTGCGCCCGCTTCCGGAGACAGCAGAACCGGACACAGCTGGCCGTGACCCCACACAGCAGGAGCAGGACGACAGTGAGCAGGATAAGCCTGGGCGGGGAGGAGCCAGACCCGCCGCTGGACTGACCCCTGGCCACTGGGCGTCCGCTCCCTGGGGGCAGTCACAGCTCAGCTGCCCAAGACAAGGCAATGGATAGGATAAAAGACAACCAGGGACTCTCTCTCCAGGCCGGAGACCTCCTGCTGGCCAGGGCTGGGCCTGAGGAGCTGGCCCGGCCTGGCCTCCTGCTGCTGGCCTGCGCTGGCCGTCTCTCCAGGGCTGGCCACAAGTGGCCTTGGGCTTACTCCCAGGACACACTGTCCCAGACCGGCTGCACAGTCCTGTGCCCAGACCAATGACCAAGTTCACAGGGGCCTCCCACAGGGGCGGGGAGCGAGGGAGTGGGAGGTGGGCAAGCAGGCTATAGGGCAAGTCCTGCCAAGGGCCCCGGGGGTGTCCCTAGCCATGGGGAACTCAGGCAGGACCCATGCAGGAGGTCGCCCCTGGTGCTGGGGGAGGAGGCTGGGGTCGGCATGCCAGGCTCTGCGGGCCCCAGCGCCTTCCCGCCAGCGGCCCCGGAGGGGGACAATGCTGGCGACTCCTCGGCCGTGGAACCAGGCGGGGTGGGGGTCTGGTGGGCCTGGCCCGGGGGAGAACCGTCGCACCCGGCTGCGCGCCGCGGCCTCCACTTACCCCACGTGCCACAGGCTGCTCCAGCGGGCCTGGGGCGGGCACCTGCGGGGACGGCGGCACCTGGAGCAGGCGAGGCAGGGCCCGGCCGACCGCCCACCCGAGCCTCCCCCAAGGTGGGGCCAGGCCCCCGCTCCCTCCCTCCCCGCCACCACTTACTGATCCGAGGGGTCGCAGCTGCCTTCCGCGAAGCCCAGCGCCACCTGTGGGAACAGGGGTGAGCCCGGGCCAGGGCGCGCCGAGCGCCGCCCCGCCCCGCGGTGCACGAGCACCCCGCGACCCACCTGCGGCAGCGGCAGGAGCGGCGGCAGCAGCAAGAGCCCGCGGTCACCTAGGGCGCCAGCGAACATGCTCAGCGCCGACGGGAAGCGCGAGCCAACTAGCCTCGAGGCTTTATGGAGGCCCCGCCCCCAGGCCCCTCCCAGAGCAAACCCCGCCCCCCGAGACCGCGTCCATTGGAGGGCTCGCCCTGTAGCCACGCCCATGTGCCTCGCCCCAACCCTCCGCCCAAGGTTAGCCGCGCCCTTTAGCGGCCCCGCCCCCGCAGGCTCTGGGCCGGCCCTAGATTCCCCCGCTACAGGGCCCCGCCCACACAAGCCACGCCCACAAGCCCCACCTCTTGGCCCTCCCCGCAGGTCCGTCTTCTCTGTGTTTCCTCAGCCTAGGGTCGCGGGGTGGGGGACGGTCTCGCCCCGCTGGCTTCTTGCAGTCGGGCTTGGGGTGGACCGGGGCGCACCCTGAACAGTTGTGGCCCGGTCTGCACAGGGTGTGGCCTCGGAGGGTGGCGGCCAGGACACACATGGCCACGCCTCGCACACACCCCGGTGCTCAAGGTAAGGGTTGCAGCAGTCAAGACGCTGGGGCGTTCCTAGCGCGCTGTTCAGCTACATTTAGTGTGCACTCTCGCTGCGGGCGCTCGCTGCCCTCTGCCTTCCGCTCCGCCATCCGGCGCTCAGGCTAAGGGAGGTGGTCAGCACGGCAAGGTGCAGGGTGGTGTGCCTTGTCTGCGGAGAGTGGGAGGAGAAGCTACCCTGTCGTGTTTTTCTTCATTGCACTCAGGACGTACTCCACAAGCATCTCCCCACTGGAGGGGAAGTGACTGCAGCTCCTTGAGGGCAGGGCCTCCTCGGCTAGGCTCTCTCATGCCTGGATCTGCCAGGTACATGATCTCTGTCCTGCCTCTGTCCTGCAGCTGTCCAGCACTTCCAGGCTGTACCATGGCCCCCAGGGCCCCTCCTGCCCACCCTGCTCCAGCCAGGCTGGCTGAGCTTGGCTCCTGGCCGCCCTCTTCCTCCATTCTGCTCTGGAGGCCCGGCTCAGGAGTGGGAGGGAGGGGAATGGGCACTGGTCCAGCCAGCAGGCAGGAGTGCAGGCAGGGCCTTGGGCAGTGAGTACCAGGGCCCGCTGGTTCTAAGCCCTGAGAGCCAGGCCAGGGTTTAGAGGAGAGTGGCCTGCCCCTCCCGCGGGCCTGCCTGGGGGGAGGCAGGGGTAGTGCCCTGCAGGGAGGACCTCCTTCTGGGGCCTGGCCTGGGCTGCAGGACCCTGGCTTCTCTTCTCACCTGGTGAGAAAGCAGCCCCTGTGAGGGCTAGGAAAGGACCTGGGTCTGCCCACCAGACTGAAGTCCTGCAAAATCCTGCTCTGTGGCCACCTGTCACTGGCTCAAGGTTAGGGAGATGGCAGACTTCCAGGCACCAAGGGCACCGAGGAAGTGGGGTGAGGGCTCCAGGCTGGTGTCCTGAAGCCTGTGCCCAGGAAATTCCCCAGATGCACCTTGCCCTCCACTCCTGCCCGGGAAGGCTGTGTGTGCTCGCCTGGCGGCAGGCACGGGGGTGGCTTGGGCCGGCTGGGTGTGCTGAGCTGTACGCAGGGGGCCCGGATGGGTGGGCTTTGTGGGGACAGTGTCTAACCTGCCACTCTCCAGAAGGCAGGGGCTGGGTGCAGGCACTATTCTGAGCTCCCAACAGGGTCTCATGGGCTGGGAGTTGGGGGCTTCTCCCTTGAAGAGCTGGTCAGGACCCAGAAGGCTGAGCCCAGACTCACTTCAGAAAAGTGGAAAACCAAACTCATGGGCTGGGTGTCCCCCGGGCCCTGGCTGGGCTGTGAGGGAGGACACAGTGAGGGCGTGTCCCCGACGTTTGCTCGCTCCTTGCTTGGGGGCATCAGGGACCCTGGAACTTGGGAGGAGCAGGGAGGCCTAAGGGGCCGCCTGGGCTTTGGAGCCTGCCGCCCCCCTCCCTCCCCGCCGGCCTCTCTGGGTGTGGGCTGGTCTCAACTCCAGCCCCGCAAGCCGCCCCCCTCCCCCCTGCCACGCCCAGCTGTTCCCCCAGGGCTCAGGATGCTCCCCTGTCTTCCAGGCCTAGTTCACTGTTTTATGGACTGACTTGCGAGTGGGGGTGAGAAGCAGGGGCTGCCCCCCCGGGGACTCTGTCCCCATCTCTCCTTCACGGCTCACCCCAGGGCTCACCGCGGCCCACACTGCAGGCCTGGATGCACAGGTTCACACAGGGTTTATTGACAGGTCGGCGGGCGCAGCTCTTCCCCCCACCGGGACCTTGAAAGGCTGGGCGGGTGCTGGTGGGGCTGGGGGCTCCGAGGGGCTCAGGCTGGGAGCAGGTTGTGGTCAGGACAGGCCTCATTGCCAGTTCTGAGTGTGGGGCTGGGACAGGAGCCCTTGGCCCCGGACTCACTGGACACAGGGCAGGAGGAGGCGGCCGTGCCTGTGGAGCTGGGGTGCCCCGGCCATGGGGCCATGTGGGGGGCCACCCTTTTGAAGCTGCCCAGCAGGGGATGTCCAGGTCCCAGGCCCCTGGGTGGCTCTGCTGGGTCCACAGACCGGGGGAGGGCTTTGAATGTGGCAGGAAGATCCAAGGGGGCTCCGTGGAGAGACTCCTGTGGCCTCAGGGGCCGGTCACCACCTGCGCTACAAAGAGGACTTTGTAGGTCTCCTTCACGTCCCCCCTGAGCTGCAGCAGGGCTGACACCATGAGTGGGTGGTCCGGCTGGAAGGGGAGAGGCGGGGAAGGAGGGGGACCGTCAGTCAGCTGGCATAGCGGACAGATGTTTTCTGGCCGCGGCGCTGCCCACCTCACCCGCCCAGGGCCCCCCCGCAGTCCCCTCCCTGGGTGGGGGCAGGGCTGTCATCCTGCCCAGCCTGTGGCTTTCGCAGGCTCCCTGGCCGCCGTCCAAGGCACCTACATCAAAGTCGATGGGTGGCACCCAGGAGATGCTGATGGTCTTGGTCTGGCCGCGCTCCACAAAGCCCTTGGAGGGCTCGATGGTGAAGCCCTTGTGCTGCAGGGACGCGATGCCGTCCAGGCTGAACTCGACAGTCTGCAGGCATTGGTGCTGTCAGCAGGTGGGCGGGCACAGCTCCCGGGAGGCAGCGGGGCTGGGGATGAGGGAGCCCAGCACCTGCCCTCTCAGCCCTGACCAGCAGGCTGCCCACCCCACACCTACTGGGGGGCAAGGCCAGGAGGGGCCCGGGTTGCCCAGGCAGTGGTGGATGCAGAGGTGCCAGGCAGGCCAGGGAAGTGCTGGGGTCACCTTCTTCGGGGACAGCTGGGTGGTCCGGATGCAGCCCACCTGCAGTTCTCGGGTGGCAGGCGGGACCGGCGTGTCCGTGCCCAGCTGGACGTAGTCCAGGGTTACCAGGATGGGCTTCAGCTCCTCAGCTTCTGGAGAGGGAGGGCCTGGCTGGGGGCTCAGGGCAGGGGCGGAGTACCACCAAGGGAGTGCGGGAGCTGCCGGGTCAGGCAAGGATAGTGGGCAGGGCTGGGGGAGGACAGCCCGCTTTGGGGGATGGGCCAGGAACGCCGGCCCTACTCGCAGGCCCCCAGGGCCAAGGGTGCCGTCAGGGCAGGACTGGTCCTCCTACTGTCGCCCCCGCCCCCACTGGGGCTCCCAGCACTTCAGGGGTCTCACCCTCTCCGCGCTGGGGGTCGAAGGCAGGCATCACGGTCAGGGACTCCACAGGCACATCCAGGGGGTCTCCGCCCTCCACAAACATCGTGTGCTTGCGGGCCGCGCCCTTCAGGAGGATCTGGTGGGAGATTTTCTGGGGGCAGGAGCACAGCAGCCTCGGTCCGCGAGCCTGCGAATGGGGCTCCGGGAGTGGGCAGTGCTGGGGTGCAGGCCTGTGGGACCCAAGACTCCGGTCTCTCCACCTCATGACCCCCAACCTGACGCAGAGCCCCCAGGCAGCAGGCCTCCAGTGTGGGGCCGTTCGGGGGAGGGCGAGGGCCTCAGACACGCGGACGCGGCGGGTGGGGCCGGGAGCAGGGGTCCAGGCTGGGCTCCTGGAGCCGCACCTTTTCGAAGAGCATGACCTGAAGCCGGTCAGAGAAGTACAGGCTCTCGTGGTCCGGGCTGAAGGTCACGGTGAAGTCCTGCGCCCTGCCCGGCTCCATGACGCCCTCCACCGGGACCACGCTGAACACGCTCTGGCCGCTGTAGTTCTGCGTGCCTGGGGGCAGGGCGGCCTGGCAGGTCCGGCTCCCCCTGCAGCGCCCAGCGCCCCCCAGCCCCGCACCCCCACGCCCCGCACAGTCCCCCGCTTCGACTGGCTCCTCCCCAGCAGCGGTCACCCCCCCAGCCGGCCAAGCTCACCCACGACTTCCGTCCTCTGGGCTGGGGAGGCCAGGAACTGCGGCAGCCGGTGCTGGTCTCCGCTCCTGGTGGAGAGGCTGTCCAACTGCACGGAGAACTTGATGGGCAGCGGGGAATTGTTTTGCAGCTGCAAGGAGCAGGGCTCAGTCACTGGCCAACCGATGGCCAGGCTGCTGCCACCAGGTCTCAGCTCCCTCTGCTGCCCGCGGGCCACACCCTGGGCAGTCAGGCTCAGGCTGGCCTTCAGCCGAACCAGCATCCCTGCCCAGGTTCTTCTCTGCCCTCACCCTCTTCCCCTGAGAGCACCCCATCCCCCCATAAAACATTTCCGGGAGTCCCTGGCCTGGGCTCTGCTATCAGGACCTGGACTAAACCGGGCAAGGAGGCAGGTGCCCTGTGGGTGGCTTCATCCTGAGGTTGGCATGTCCCTCAGACCCTGGGGAAGCAGCGAGAGCCAGGTGTGCCTCTTCCTGCCTGGATTGGGGAGCCCACACGGCCCCTCCCCTGAGCTGTGCCTGAGCTGAGCTCCCCCGATCCCAGGCGGGGCAGCCCACGCAAAGGCCCTGAGGCAGGAGGACGGGAGCAGCGAGGAGGCCGGGCAGCAGAGGGACCGGGGAGGTGGGGGAGGAGGGCGTGCAACCTCAGCTTCTCCGGCTACAGAGGGCCGTGGAGGTGACCGCTGCTGGGGGGTGGGGTGGGAGCGGCCTCCACCCGCACTGGCTCCCTGACCAAGGCAGGGCTGACCCCCTCCTGGGGCACGACCCCTCCCAGGAGGCAGGGCAGGCACCGGGTCCCCACCACGCACTTTACCTTGAAGCCCGCGGAGGTGGATTCTCCGGCGATCGCGTAGCCCATGTTGAGGACGCCTCCTTCAATGGAGCACGTGGTCACGGACGCCACGCCTGTGCCCACGAGGGCCAGGGAGAGCGTGCCTCTCTTGGTGATGACATCCAGCATTTCCTGGGCCTGTGGAGACCACGTCCCTTAGCGTGGAGCAGACACGTGTCAGAGGCAGGTGTGGGAGCTCTGTCTCGGAGCAGCCGGGTCAGGGCGTGCGGGACCTAAGACGGCTTGGAGCTCCCTGGCCTTCTCCTCCTCCTTCCAGCAAGAGGCCAGGGCCCAGGAGGACCAGTGGCTCCCGGGGCCTGGCTGGATGCCTAAGGGCCTGGGCACTTGGCAGGTGTGCAGAGTGGAGAATGGGGCCGTGGAGCCCCAAGGCTGCAGCCCGGCTCAGGGTGGGCCTAGGACTCACCAGGACGCTCTCATGGGGGGAGAAGGACAGCTTCAGGATCCGGGTCTCTCCAGACGCCAGCTTGCTGATGGGGTTCAGCAGGACAAAGGGGCCGTTGGGGTTCAGCACGGAGTACTCAAGCTGATGGCCCAGCGTCAAGGATGGGTGGCAAGTACGGGGCCGCAGCCCTTCACCAGACACCCCTGTACCCCTGCAGCAGGCTGCCTGGGCCGGGTATGGACAAGGATACGTCGAGACCCTCGGGGGAGATGTTCTGGATGGAGACCTTCTTTATGCCGCGGTGTCCTGAAACGGGGGAGTCAGGTCGCTGCCCCAGGCCTGGGGGTGGGGCGTGGGAGCCCAGGCGGTGACGGGGTGCCTGGGTCCCTATGGGTGGGGGATGGTCGTGAGGGGCTGGGCCTGATCAGGACACACCTACAGCGATGTCGCCGAAGTCAGCGATGGTCTTGCCTCTGTCGGACGTCACCACAATGGATGGTGCTACTGCTGGACACCACAGCTCCAGGTACACGGTGTTGTGGGGACTGGGGGCGGCGGGTAGCTGCTGAGGGTGGAGTGGGCGCCGCATGCCCCGCCCTCTCAGTCTGACCCCATGCTGGCCCCGCCCAGATCTGGGGGGTTGCAGAGCGGGGACAGTGCCTTCTTGGCCAACCACGCCCCACCCTGCCCAGAGCACCGCACCTGAAGCTCAGGGGTTCCGTCCCCTTCCTTCCTTTGGTGTCACCACTGGCAACAACACAGGGGACCACAAACTTGTCAAACTTCCCCTGGAAAGATCTGGTCAGCGTGGCCTGCGCAGCCTGGTACTCCTGGGAGCTGCAGTGGAACCGGCAAGGTACTCTCACACCCCTATCCCTAGGCTGCCCCCAGCGGCCCAAGACGCCCCACGCTGCCCTCCATGGAGGGGTCCGTAAGGCCATGCCTGCTCCCCAGGGCCCTGGGCCCTGGGCCAGAGGGTATGGGGTGGCAGCCTTGGGGGGCCACGCTGTGGCCCAGGCTGTGGCTGTCCCAGTTTTGTCTGACCAGCTGGTTTTCTCACCCCTTCCCTGGTTGCTGTGGTGGCCTCTCCCCTCTCCCAGGGTCCAGTCAGGCACCCAACCAGAGAGCCATGTTCCTGGAGCCGCAGGCAAGGGTCCAGGGCTGGCAAGTGGCTCAAGCCCACTGGAGTTCTCTGGAGCTCGTTTGGCAGCTGGGGAGGCTGGGGTTGCTGAGCTGGGAACATGGGAGTCAGGGGCTCAGCATCTCCCCAGCCCCTGGACTGAGGTTGCTCACAGGGACCCTGGGCCCTAGGGCCCCAGGGGAAGGAGGTGAGCAGGTGCCCAGGAAGGCAGCTCCTGGTTCCAGCTGTACCTGAAGCCAGCCCCACCCTGGACTTCCAGTCACAAGGCTCAAAACAGCTCTACTCCAGGTGGGGGAAGTCTCTGTGGGGGGCAGCCTTCTCTCGGACCCACCTGGACGTGAGGTCCTCTTTCTGCAGCTCCGGGGGCTGGGAGGCAGAGGCCTGGAACAGCCGGTCTCGGTTCTGCAGCCGCAGTGTGGAGAAGGACTGTCTCCGCTGGTCCTTCCTCTGGGTGGCCGTGTCCTGTTGGGACTGCGAGGTGGGAGGCCAACAGTGGGGCTTCCCCGGGGACTCTGCTCCCGGCAGACCGCCCAGGGCAGGACCCCAGGGGCCCAAACTCCAAGCGGCGCCCTGGGGGAGACCGCCGGCAGGTGCGGAGACCCCAGTGTCTGTCTTTACCATCCGGGAGACCGAGGCCCGGGGCAGGGCAGGGCGGAGGGCTGGCCGAACTGGGGGTCCTGGTCCCTGTGCCCTGCCCCCAGCCTCACTGCCCTGCCCGCAGGCTGCAGGCCCTGCCCCTCCCCCTGCGCTTGCTATGACAGCACGGGTGCTCAAGGTCAGGACCCAGAGGCCGGGGGAAGTCGCGGGGCTCTCTGCGTCCCCAGGGCGGCAGCAGGCAGGCCCTGGGCTGTCACTGCCCCGCTCTGTTGGACGCCCTTTCCCGGCAGGAGCCCGGCGGTGGCTCTCTCCAGGCCTGAGCTTGCTAGGATCCACAGGCCCCTTTGAGGTTTACCTGTTCCCCCTCCATTGTAAGGGCAAGCCCCCTGCTAACCAGTGCAGAGGGGCCCGGCCCACCCTCCCGGGACCACCGTCTGGGGATCCACCCCGCCTACCGATGCTTTCAAGAGGGGAGGGAGGAGCCTTGCCAAGAAAAAGTGTTAACCTCTTGAAACAGTTCCACACACACAAGGCTCCAGAAAAGTCTGCCCAGGGCTCCTGACCCCCTGGCCCCCCAGCCTCAAGGCCGGTGGGGTTTGTTCCCAAGCCTTTGTGCAGCGGCCTGGTGCACAGCGGGCAGTACCCCCGTCCCCCCTCAGGCTCCCCTAGCCCCCCGCCATGTACCGATTTGGCCTCAGCTTCTTTGGTCAGGGCCTGTAAGGCTTCCTGGTGGATCAGCTCGCTGGGCAGGACGGGCCGGAAGGCCACCCGGACCAGGCACCTCTGTGAGGAGAGAGGCTGGAGGGCAGAGGGGCCCCTGTGGGTGCCCCCCAGCACCCTGCTGCCGCCGCCGCTGGGATCCCCTGGTCACGCTCTTGGACATCCCGGGGTGATACCCCATCTCTTCTTTGGGGTCTCAGCTTAGACGAGCCCTTCTGGAAGGTCCTTCCTGACCTCTGCCCCCAGAGGTTGGAGTGGCTGCAGACATGATCACCCAGCCCCTCTCACCATGCGGGGGGGGGGGTCCCCGTGACGGACCAGCCCACTGCCCATGGGGCACGAGTGAGCAGGGGACGTTTGTGTTCAGCCACTGAGACTTGGGGGTGAGTCCCTGCACCCTCACCTGCCCCCCTTCCTGAAGCACGTCCACCTTGAAGTCCACCCCCGGGACGGCCCCGGGTCCCCAAGGGGGTTCACTCACCACGGCCTGCCCCGTGCTCAGTGCAGCAAGGGAGCAGGGGTGGGTAACGGCTGCAGTAACCCCCTTGGAGAGGAGACCCATGACTTAAGCTGAATTTGCTCAGTTTAATAAAATGCATTTCAGTAATCACTTACTGAAACACTGCCAGGGTCCAGGACCTGCACGTGCCCCTCCCCACTGAGTCCCCTCACAGTGGCTGTCACCCCTGACTATTGAAGGTAAGGAATTCAGCTCAGAGAGGCTGTGATGGCCCCGGGGAGTCTCTGCCTCCAGGCCCGGGCTCTTTCTGCTTTATCAGCAAAAGCAGTGGTGGGGAAACCTTTCACCCATCAACCAGTGGACAGGCACCTGTGCTCCTGGTGACCAGGTGCTGTGTGGCCTCTGTGCCCATCTGCTGTGAGACCCAAGGGCTGCACACCCTCCCTCAGCCTGAGCTGCTGGAGCCTCCAGCCAGGGGCCTGTGGGGTCAGCTGCCCATGGGTGCCCCACCTCTGGGGCCAAGTTGGGCTGGGCGGAGGGCACCGTGGCCTGCTTGGGTCTGATAAGCATCCAGGTTGATCTCCACGTCTGCTGTCTGGTTGAATGGCTGTGGTCCAGGGTGAGTAGAGACCGGGCCCCTGGGCTGGTCCCGCCCCGGCCCACCCGTGGGGCCCACACCCACCTTTCCTGGCCACACGGTGCCCACCGAGGGTGAGATGGTGATGGGGGAGTCTGGGGGCAGCAGGAACTCGAAAGACGTGGGTCCCTGGGATGCGTCCTCCAAGCTGATGCGGGGCACCGAGGGCGTCGGCGAGTTCTTGCTCAGGCGGGAGTTGATGACGTACAGGGTGGCCACCGACGTGTCATACAAGGAGGTGGCCGCAAACTTGACCTGGTAGTGGGACAGCTCCAGGGGCGGGTGGACACCCACGGCCCGGCACGTCAGCTTGAAGCACCTGGAAGTGACAGCGTGGGCAGCTCAGCTCAAAATTTTAGTAAATTTTGAAAATACTTTGTGCCCCTGTGCACATTTTAATTAGATAGTTAAAATTTTAATCACAAGTTTAAACAGTTGCAAAGGAGGTAATTTCTGGCTTATTTCCTTAAATATTCACTGACATTTAAAAACTAAAACTGGGGCTTCCCTGGTGGCGCAGTGGTTGAGAATCTGCCTGCCAATGCGGGGGATACGGGTTCGAGCCCTGGTCTGGGAAGATCCCACATGCCGCGGAGCAACTAGGCCCGTGAGCCACAACTACTGAGCCTGCGCGTCTGGAGCCTGTGCTCTGCAACAAGAGAGGCCGCAACAGTGGGAGGCCCGCACACCGCGATGAAGAGTGGCCCCCGTTCGCCACAACTAGAGAAAGCCCTAGCACAGAAACGAAGACCCAACACAGCCAAAAAAAAATAAAAAAAATAAAACTGATAGGGGACTTCCCTGGTGGTCCAGTGGTTAAGACTCTGCACTCCCAATGCAGGGGGCCTGGGTTTGATCCCTGGTCAGGGAACTAGATCCCACATGTTGCAACTAAAGATCCTGCATGCCGCAACTAAGACCCGGCACAGCCAAATAAATAAATATTTTTAAAAACCTGATAAATTACTCTTTAAATATAAACATGGGAATCTATATACCATAGTGAATTGATTCTTGCCACCATTCGGTTTTAAAAAAACAGATATTTGGTATTTTAACCAGTGGAAAATTTACATTCCATGTTTCTTTGAACTCCTACTTCCATTGCACTCGTGCCATTGGATTTTATCCTAATTACGTATGTTTTAATGCTTTATGAGGTGATGTCAATGGCCCTGTCATACTTGTCCGTAACAAAAATGTGTTCATAGGTTGAAATATTTCAATGTATATTTTTGTGTCCTGTGACCACAGGCTCTAAATGTTAAAAAAATTCCTTCTGGGTGGAGATGTCATTGAGGTTATTGTTAGAAATTAATTAATTGAAAAAGCACAAATGTATGGAATGTGATAATCATTACATATAAAAAGTAAGAGCTGCCTGGAGTCACTTCAGGAAGGTGATGGAGCTGCTTCCCGGCTGGTTCAAGGGCCTGTGAGGGACGCGGCCTGTGGCCTTGCTCCGTTGACCTGGGAACCGGGGGTGGGGGGCCCACCCAAGTCCCCTCCAGCCCCTTCCTTTCCATTCTTGTGACCATGCGTCATCCGATGTCCCTCTGAGGAGCCCCCCGTGGCTCTCTCAGGTCCTGCTCCACTTCGCTGCAGGGAAAGACCGTCAGGTCCCGTCACCCAGGCCCAAGCAGATGCTGTGACCTGCAGGCAGCGGGTTCACCCAGGACACCCAGTGCCACGTTTGCTGAGAAAATGCTTTTATCTCCGTTCACGCTATACATGTTTCTCTCCCCCTCAAAAACCACCGAGGTGAGATGAGCCCATCAGCGTGTGGGGAATGTTCTCCTGACCCCAGAGGCACACATGCAACGTGCCTGGTCTCCCTGCCTAGCTGTGTGCGAGCCTCCAGCTTCTTTTATCTGGTCACACAGGCAGCTGGTGCCCGTCATAGGGGCCAGGCCCAGGGGACAATCAGCCCTGCTCTGGGGGTGTGCCTGACCTCCAGAATGTCATCACCATCACCATCATCACCATCATCATCATCATCACCATCATCACCATCATCATCATCACCCTCACCATCATCATCATCACCATCATCACCATCATCACCATCATCATCATCATCACCATCATCACCATCATCATCATCACCCTCACCATCATCATCATCACCATCATCACCATCACCATCATCATCATCACCATCATCACCATCATCACCATCATCATCATCATCACCATCATCATCATCACCCTCACCATCATCATCATCACCATCATCACCATCATCATCATCACCCTCACCATCATCATCATCACCATCATCATCATCACCATCATCACCATCATCACCATCACCATCATCATCATCACCATCATCACCATCATCATCACCACCACCACCATCATCATCATCACCATCATCATCATCACCTTCATCCCCATCATCATCATCATCATCATCATCATCATCATCATCATTAACATCATCATTAACATCATCAGCAGCAGCAGCAGCACTGGGCTGAGGGCAGCAAGATTTCCCATCTTCTCCTGTTCTCTGGAA
Organism: Balaenoptera physalus; assembly: GCF_965194825.1. NCBI lineage: Eukaryota > Metazoa > Chordata > Mammalia > Artiodactyla > Balaenopteridae > Balaenoptera > Balaenoptera physalus. The sequence continues at coordinate 195,466,909 of NC_138882.1, read as the reverse complement.
GATTTGTGTAAAATTGGCATCATTTTTTCTTTAAATGTTTGGAAGAACTCATCAGTGAAGCCATCTGCATCTTTCATTTTGGGAGGCTTTTAAACTTTAAAAAAAATTTTTTTGCATTTAAAAATATATTTATTGGGCCCCACAGGGCCCCTTGGCTTGATCGGAAGCTCGGGAATCTCTCTCCACGCCAGCCTCCTTCAGGAGAGCGGAGGGTTGGAGGGTATCTCTGAGTCCAGATCGCCACGGACTCCCTGCCACAGGGCTGTGCCTGACCACACCCAGCCCGCCGACTCGGCTGCGGAACTCCGAGGCTGTGGTGGAGAACGGGGGAGAGGCTGACCTAGCAGCTGCCGAGGCTTCTTTTGCCTTGAGGACACCTTCTCTTCTCTTGCCCGCGCTGGCCTGGACTTCCACTCCGAGAAAACACTAAATATTGGAGGTTCAGAAAGAGTGCATACGGAAGTCGCGACGCACCTGTCAGCACCTACGAGACTGGAAACTCTTGGATCCCCAGCAGCTTTAGCAGATAAATTAGGAAGGCTACCTCACTAACATGTACAGAAATCTCAAGGTATTTTCGGGAACTTGAAAAGGGAGGAATTCACCTAGATCTGATCAGATGCCCCACGACCTACAACCAGGGCATTATACATACTGGAAAAGACATAATTTAAAGGACTGTCTCCAAACTGGATGGAAGGACCCTTATCAGATTACAATAGGTTTACATCAAGATAATGATGATGCAAAGATTCCAGCCATTTCTCAGAACAGATCCTGCCAAAACAACAACAGAAGTCACCCTGGGGCCCTTAATTAGACAGAGCGAGAGCTCCATGACCCCAACTAAGTAGGGTCTACGAGCCCCTTGCCACCCTGAAGAAGCTACAGAAGACAGGCCGTCATCCCTCATCCTCCCAATAAAGATTTCTTGGGGTTCACGTCTCTCGCGGGGGGGTGGGAATTTGAAATAGGAGATAGATGGGCCCCTGGGCCGGACAGCTGGTGTTTGTCAAGTGGAGCAAAACTGAAGTTTTGTCCTCAGCTAGACGAGAACGACGCCCGTTTCCCTTCCTCTATTGATATGGAGGGAATGAACTAGCAGTGGGGAATTAGTTTGCAGCAAAAATAGAAATGAAGTTTTCCCTCTCCTGAGAACAAGGAAAATAAAGGGAGCAGTGAACAGGCTAGAGAAGAAACCTAAACTGGCCTGAAAGAGTTAATCACTCCTAGTTTTTTGTTTTTTTTTTAACTGTTACTAATCTGTAGTGTCTGTAACTAGATTTGTACTTCACAAAGCTAACCTATTACTCTTTAACACTATGTGAATTACATCCTGCACTCCCTTGTAGCAAAGCACCCCTTGTAGCATTTGCATTTCAGAAAAAAAGTTGCAGGCCAGTAACCCAGAGACAAAAAGACCCAATTGCGGGGCTGCCTGATGGCAGCTGTGACTGTTTTGTGAAGGAGTGGGGGCACTGTTCTTGAGGCACTAGCCTGCTGTGTCTTCCCTTCTGCCTGGCAGAAAAATAAAGCCATCTCTTCCTAGGGGGAAAAAAATATATATATATATATATATATATATATATATTCATTTATTTATTTATTTATTTATTGCCCATTTTTGTTTCCTTTTCTGTCATGTTTAAAACAATTCTTTTGCCTAAATATTTATTTATCTATCTATCTCCTCTGGGCTCCGCACGCACTGCTTTAATTCCTGAGGCCTCACAGTTCGAGCTTTTCTAGCCTCCCCAAGACGGCTCCTGGCTGAGTTTTTGGCAGTTTCAATTTATACGTAGATAGTTCTTGAAGAAACACTAAAGGCACATTCAATCAGCAAACATCTATGGAGCTTCTGCCATAGGTCAGAGCCCGTCCTGAGTACTGAGGTTATCTCACAATCCCCTCTTTTCCTGGGGCTTGTTTTCCAGAGGCTGAGAGAGTTGTGAACAAGCCCAGAAGGGTCCCAGCCCACGGGCGGGTCACTAAGTCCGAGGGGAGGGGCGGGCAGTGGGACGCAGCAGGGTGGCAGAGTCTGGTGCCTGGGTTTCCTCCACGGGTTCTAACTCTGCACTTTGCTCCCAAAGATCACCGCCGTGAACCCCTTCCTGCTTTCCCTCAGGTGCGTCACATCCTGGGCTCGCCTGTCGCGCCGTGCCAGGCTGGAGGAGGGCGCCAGCCCGACCCTACGCAGGGCTGCCCAGGCCCCCCGCCAGGACCAAGCAGCAGCTCGGCTGGAATGTGGGTGGGGACTGGAGAGGAAGGGAAGGAGAGGGGCAGCGGGGCTGGCTCCACGGGGGCGGGACGCCCAGCACATTCCCCACCAGAGGCTGATGATCCCAAGTAGCAGCCAGAGCCGGCCCTTGGGCCCCTCCACGTCCAGCCCATTTCTCTCCCCAGCACCCTCTCAGCCCCAGTCCTCAGGGTAGACACGGAGGCCAGGGAGGCCCAGAGGCTGGCCCATCACACGGCGCGTGAGGGCAAGTGGGGCTCGCGCCCAGGGGATGCTCTGCACGCTCACACACGCCCACCGGTGCACTCACACACGTGCACGGCACACACGCCTGCAAGGCAGCCTGGATCCCAGGCGTACGGACCTGGGTCTAAGCTTCCTGAGGCCGGCACTGTTGCCCAGCCCTGTGGTCAGCCTGGACGGCCAGGGGCGGCTCCTCCCAGGCTGGCTGCCAGGGCTCTCCATGCGCCCCCTCCTGCCAAGCTCACCGGTTAATCTCTGACTTGCAGACGAGCTCGAAGTTGTACTCCTTGGCCTTGGTGGGCTGAAAGATTACATCGAGTTGCAGAGTTTCCAGCGGCAGGATGGTCCCGAACCCGTCACTGGGCTGGATGTCCACAAACTGGCAGACGGAAGACCATGGATGCCACAGCGAAAACCCAGTGACCCGCTGGGCAGGGCCACAGGGAGCCGGCGTGGACGTGCGTGTGGCCGGGGTGTGGCAGTGTGTGAGCCAGTGTGAATGTGTGTGTGGCTACATGTATGTGTGTTACGTGGGTGTGAGCCCCTGTGTATGTGATCATGTGTGCAGGTGAGTGTGTGTGAGAGGGTGGTGTGCGTGCATGTCTGTGTGTGTGTCTGCATGCACGTGAGCACTTGTGTGTATGTGAGTGTGTATATGTGTGAGTGTGCGTCTGCATGCATGCGAGCACGTGTGGATATGAGTGTGTATGTGTCTGCATGCATATGTACACATATGTGTGTGAGTGTGTCTGTGTGTGTGACTGTGTCCGCATATATGTGAGTGGGCAGCGGGGTCCTCGGTGGCGTGGCCCCGGAGGAGTGAGGACAGCCAGGCCTGGGCCTCGTCTTGGCCGCCCTGCAGGGCGAGGCAGGCAAGAGTCCCGGAAGGAAGGGCGGGGAGAGGACTCTGGATCCTGAGGGTGCAGCGGGCGGACAGAGGGCAAGAGCGGCAGGGTGAGGTGGGGATGGGGCAGCGGGGATGAGGAGAGGGACGGCCAGAGAGAGGCCCCGGCCAAGGTGCCTGGAGGTGAGTGTGGAGTCCGGGAGTGGCTCAGGCGCCTAGACCCTGGGCAGCAGCCCAGGCCCCAAACCTCCCGCTCTGACCACACGAGGCACCTTGGGGAGCCCGATGAACCCAAACTCCTGGGGCAGGAGGGAATGGTTGCAGAGGCTGACTTGGGTCCTGATGGCCTCGTAGATGGTGCAGTAGCCGAAGTCCACCCCCGAGGGGCTGAGCTCCAGGTCCGAGGTGGTGACTATGGCGTGGACAGTAAACCCCACGGGTTTGATCTGAAGTGCGGAGGGCAAGCGCATCCGGTCGCTGAGGTCAGTTTATGCAAGTGTTTCCAAAAATGAGAACAGCACCATCCTGGCTGTGAGCTGATGCCCGACGGTGCACCTTGCAGGGACACACCCTCTTCCCTGCTGGCCCCTGGCTTGGGACCGGCAGCATGGGGGGGGGGCGGGTGCAGGAGTGCGCGTGTGCACACACGTGTGCACCTGTGCGTCTATGTGTGCGGTGCATCGTGTGCTCACGTGTGGCGTGTGTACGGAGGACGTGCACACTCCTGGGCACCTGGATCTGAGTGTGTGTTTGGGGGCCCTGGGGACAGCCCTGCCGGCCCCGGACAGCACTCGGGGCCTCTCTCCGATCCACAGACACCCTCCCTCCGTCTCCCCTGTGCCCTCTGCTCCCCAAGGGCGCCCGCGCTCCCAGAAGTGCCCCACACAGACCTGGTCAGCCACCCGGATAGTCATCGGGGCCTCCAGGACTCTGCTTTCCTTGTCAAAATACTTCCCGGCATCTTCCGGGAGGGAGCGTCTGAAAGAGACAGGAGGCACTTGAATGTTCTTTTCTTCTTTATATTTGCGAAACGACAAAATGCTGAACTATGAGGGTGCTTTGAAGTCAGACGAGAGCCAGAAATTACATAAAAGGTAAGAAACACAGGAGCCACGACGTGGGCGTCGAGCCAGCTTCCTACTCTCACCTAGAATCCCCCCCACTGGGCGGAGGGACCCTGCCGCGCCACGCACCTGGGCAGGAACTTGAGCTGCACCGAGTAGGACGACAGGGCCTGGATGTAGCCGGTCTTGGGCAGGAGCTCTAGGTGGCCCTGCAGCTCCTTGCACACCTCGAAGTTCAGGCGCAGAGCGGCCTTCGACCTGCAGCGCCCGAGGGCCGGGCCGGCGACGCCGCGTTTGGTGCCTGCGGGTCGGCCTGTACCCACCCCGCAGGACCCAGGGCACACCCTCCCAGAT